>NC_090657.1:154386565-155034898 GCF_040937935.1 Hyperolius riggenbachi | reverse complement strand
CATAATTATGGTAAAAAATGAAGCACTTTTTTTACTACATTATTTTCACTGGAGTTCCTCTTTAAGGGGGCAGAGACCGCTGGTACTTAAGTGGTTAAGTGTCTATCCACTGACAGGCGTCAGACAACACAAGCATCTAAGCAAGTTTAACTGACAAATTTGTATGTTGAACTGTGATGTCCTTAAAGGAATACTGTAGGGGGGTCAGGGGAAAATGAGTTTAACTTACCCGGGGCTTCTTACGGTCCCCCGCAGACATCCTGTGCTGGCGCAGCCACTCACCGATGCTCCGGCCCCGCCTCCGGTTCACTTCTGGAATTTCAGACTTTAAAGTCTGAAAACCACTGCGCCTGCATTGCCGTGTCCTCAATCCCGCTGATGTCATCAAGAGCGCACAGCGCAGGCCCAGTATGGTCTGTGTCTGCGCAGTACACTCCTGGTGACATCAGCGGGAGCGAGGACACGGGCGTGCAGGCGCAGTGGTTTTCTGACTTTAAAGTCAGAAATTCCAGAAGTGAACTGGAGGCGGGGCCGGAGCATGGGTGAGTGGCTGCGCCAACACAGGATGTCTGCGGGGGACCATTAGAAGCCCTGGGTAAGTTCAGCTCATTTTCCCCTGACCCCCCTACAGTATCCCTTTAAAGAAAACCTGAACTGAAAATTAAGTCAGAATAAACATACACAAGTCATACTTACCTCCCGTGTAGTCTACTCATCAAGCTCTTTTTCCTCTCCTGCGTCCTATTTGTCTACTGTGATCAATGGAATTCTCTATCCTCCATTTTGAAAATGGCCATTACCCCATAACAGCTTCCTGGTCAGCACACTGTTAAACTGTAACATCGCCCACTTGAGCCATAGGAAAACATGGACACATCAGTTCTCCTCTCAGCTGTAACTGACAGCAACTGATATATAACTGACAGCAACTGATTAATTTCAGTTCTGACAAAACGTTGTCAGAACTGGAAGGGATCATTGTCAGAAGAAAATGGAGAGCTTCTGAGAGGAACTGACGGCAAGGTAACTATGTAATGTTCATTTGAAGTTACCTCATGTGTTTATTTTAAATAATTTTACTCAGTACAGGTTCCTTTTAAATGTTGCTGTATCTAATGATTGTTCTATAAAATTACTATAAAATAGATAATACTAATTTAGTAGCATTTATCAAAAGTTAAATTTACATTGTATGAATATCTACTACTCTTTTAAATTCCATTCTTGGTTTTACAAACTTTGAGTTACATGGCTGACTGCTGTGTACTGTCTTTTGGAAAGGGGGGCTGAATCGGAAACAGTAAATTCGGGCGCCTGAGGCTAGTGGACAAATCGGGCGCCGCCATTCACTCCTATAATAAATATCGTTTAATGGGCGCCCGATAGGAAAAAAGGGCGCCGGAGAAAACTAACGTTTTAAAAGCGGCGCCCGGAGACTTAATGTTTTATTACTGTTTCTCATGATTACACATTATTTAATGATTTATACATTTTTAAATATTATTTTTAAATGAAAAACAGTACAATATTTTTTCCCAAACATTATTTTTAAACGAAAAACAGTACTTTTTTTTTTTTACATTATTTTTAAACGAAAAAAACCAGGTTTAGGCACCAACAGGGGGGTCTTAGGTTTAGGCACCAACAGGGGGTCTTAGGTTTAGGCACCAACAGGAGGGTCTTAGGTTTAGGCACCAACAGGGGGTTTTAGGTTTAGGCACCAACAGGGGAGTCTTAGGTTTAGGCACCAACAGGGGGGTCTTAGGTTTAGGCACCAACAGGGGGGTCTTAGGTTTAGGCACTAACAGCGGGGTCTTAGGTTTAGGCACCAACAGGGGGGTCTTAGGTTTAGGCACTAACAGGGGGGTCTAGGGGTTAGGGGTAGGTACAGGGAGGGTTACTTAGTAATTTTTTTTTAAACGTTATTATACGTTTCACTATTTAAACGAAAGATTAACGTTTTTACAATTGCCGATTTAATGCACATTATTTAATGATTTATAACTTTAAAAAACATTAATTTTAAACGAAATACAGTACAATACAATTTTAAACGTTATCTCTGCTTATCGTTAAAAACCCGCGCCCTTTTTTCCCAGCGCCCCTTTTTAACGTACGCGGCTGAATCACCAAGCTGCCACTCACTACTATGGCCAATCAAGATGTGGGAGGGGAGCAGGCCCAAGCAGCTTGTCACCCTCTCACACAGGGCTCAGAGGTAGAAGGGTGGTACGGGCAGCAGAAGGCAGGCATATGGGTGGTTTGGTGAAGTCTCCAAACAAGAGGCTGGACCACAAGGAGCAGCAGTGTATTTAGGGTTGGGGGGGGGGTGTAAATTCTCAGTAAGAGAGGTGGTGCTGGGACTTTAAGTAAAAATTATACTTTCTTACATGCAAACGAAGTCGTATTTGTAAAAGAGTCTGGTTTTCTTTAGTCTGCCTCCACTTTCCAGGTCTTCAAGGGACTTAAAGGACAACTGAAATGATAGGCATATGGAGGCGGCCATGTTTATTTCCATTTAAACGTTGCCTGCCAGCCCTGCTCATCTATCTGGCTGCAGTAGTGTCTGAATTACACCAGAAACAATCACGCAACTAATCTTGTTCAGGGGCTATGGCTAAAAGTATTAGAGGCAGAGGATCAGCAGGACTGCCAGGAAACAGGTATTGCTTAAAAGGAAATACAATAAGTATGGCAGACTCCATATACCATTCGCTTCAGTTGTCCTTTAAAAGTAACTCTTTACAATCACCTTCAAGTGCGCAAACATTTTCCCTGCTTTATTATATATAATACTTAGGTAAGGTAAATACAAATATTTATTGAGTTGAACATAATGAAGTAAAACTTCTTTTCCCATCTTTTTATGACACAAATGATCAGTTCACAGCAAGTCTCTGGCTTCAACATGAGGAAGGTATGCAAACAAGGCTAACATCTCTTTTGGCCACAGGTAAATAGCAAAAGCTGTAAAAATAATAATCATAATATTGCCACAGTATAACCTGGCTATAGTAAACTCTGATATAGTAAAACTTCGGGTTGGGTAAACTAAATGCCCAGGTCCCGCCCAAGCCTCTTTGTAAGTACCGGTAAATAATGGGAGTAAAACCTGGTATAGTAAACCTGGATATAACAGAACTTCTGTTATAGTAAACCTGTTTTTGGCCCCTGCAGTATTCTGTATCCGGCTACAGTGCAAAGTAAACAGGCACATGCATCGTACGCCAGTCAGAGACCCATAAGCAGTCAATGGGTAGGCTGGCAGCCAATTGTAGCCTGCTCACTATCTACACACTAGTCTGGGCCTGCGTGGATTACCTCAAAAGCACCAGCCAGTGAGACCTATGCTTCCTGTGTAAGCGGCTGCCTGATTACTGAGGGTTATTGCCTGTCGTCTGTGACTTGCTTGTGCATGGCTGCAATACTACAGCATCATCCAGGCTGCACAGAAATGTGGTCTGAGGCGCACACTACAAGTACTGTACCTACATTAACTGGTGAGACCCATGCTTTCTGGGTAAACTGCTGTTTGAACACTGAAAAAATTGCCTTTCATCTGTGACTTGCTTGTGCATGGCTCCAACACACCAGTATCATCCAGGCTGCACTATCCGTACTGTACTTAAATTAACTGGTGAAATCTTTGCTTCCTGTGCAAGCATTGAGCACTGTGCATTTTGTTCTTGCGCTATCTGTGCTCGCTTGCTGAAGCAATGAAAAATACAAATGACTCCCAATTATTGACTGAATTAAGATACAGTACTATAGTACACTTTGGGTGCTTGAGTAGGACAGTTTCCTATATAGTAAACTTTTGATATAGTAAACCACTTGGAGTTTACTATAAAGGGACTGTACGGTATTTAGCGTAGCTTTAGGCAACATAGGCAGTTTGATTAGCCTCTCCACCTTGCAGTCACTCCCTCCTCGTGTTGGATTGCATCCAGCTCAGCACAGGGAAATAGTAAAAAATAGATGATTTAACATAAACTGAGAAGTCACAGGGTGAGTCCCCCGGGGGCCACAGTGACATCAGCATCCCGGAGTCATTCACCATTATAACCTCTGCTGGATGGAGTTGCCAGCAGAAAGGTACACAGAAGCGTCTGAAAGGGGGGAAATGAATGGGCTGCCGAGAAGAAAACCGTCAGGGAAAAAAGAACGTGAAAACATTGCTGCCTCTTTGCAATACTGGCAGGACGCAACTCATTGATTCCCGCAGCAGTAAACAGTACCAGGGCCCCCATTCCATGAATATGGCATTTGCATACTAAAGAGTCTCCTGCTGATTGGAGAAGCTCATGCAAAATGTATGTGAGAATGTCAGCGAGTGGGAAATCCTGTGCTTGTGCTCAGTGGCATTGCACGGTGTGACAGTGACAGGTAGTGTCCCCTGCATGCGCTGCAAGAGGCAGAGGGGGGTCACACAAACACATGGGGTCAATGGCGTAGCAATGGTTGTGACCGCACCGGGGCCCCTGGTCCATCTTCATCCATCTCTTTAGCTTTTCATTGGTGCTATGCTGGTAATGAACACCTCTGTATTGAATAGTGGTAATCCTTAACTAACTGTTTCCTTGCTCTGATTACACTGAAACTGTCATTGATAGATTTGGGGGCTTCACATCAATAGAGTGCTTGGAGCCCCATGTAAAACTCACACTGGAGCTCCAAGCTCCTCACCTACGCCACTGCATGGGGTCCCCCCCTCTTCTGGGTGCATCAGGATGAGACATCTGGTGATACCCTAACCATGCAGAAAGATGCCATCTCTGGCTGTGACATTACCTTATCAGGACAGAGACCCCCACGTCCTCACAGTTTGCATACACGCGTTCCCAGGTCTCCTTGATGATACCCTTCTCGGTTTCCGTTATCTCCTCCGGTCTCTCCCATCGCTCCGAGTCATTCTCCTCTTGGACTTTCTCCATGGACCCGTCAGGATGGAATGACAGCCCCGGGCAGGAATCAGAGCCCCCCTGCAGAGAGATCAGGATGTGGGAAAGGGGGGGGGGGGGAGGTGGTGGTGGTGCTGAGGCTTGTCTGTACACAGAGCTGGTCTAACAGTCAGAGCTCAGAGCGAAGTCCATCACTGCTGCTGTGTGCTTGTGTGTGTGAATGTCAGCCCAGAAATCAACTGATCAAAAGTAAGATATTTCAAGGCATTGTCAGAATGCTGAGGCAGGGAGCTGATCTCCTGTCCCTCCTCTTCCCCCTCCTCTTCTTTCCTTCACTATTTCGGTCCCTGCCTCCTTCCCTCCCCTTTTCACCTTCTTCTGTATCTTAACTCTTTCTTCTTACCCTCCCTCCTCACCTGCCCATCTTCCATCAGCGTGTTCATACTACAATCTGTGATCCTTTCTATCTGCATCTCCTGCAGGCTGCCCATTGTGATGTGCTTTTATCTGTTCCTTCCACCTGCTTGTAATTCCAGTTCCTTTGCTTGCCTGTCAACTCTCTCCCCATCTCAGTCTGTCCAATTTCTCCTACACCTACTCAGTTCTTTACATGTATCTTTTATCTTTCCTTGTGCTTTTCTATTGATCAGGATGGCTTTTCAGGCATCCCTCTCACTGCCTTTTTGTTGCCACCTGCGTTCTGCTCCTGACTTAGAAACATAGGCTTTTTTTTAAAAGCTCAAATCGTTGCCTAGTTAATGGGAACCCAGAATAAAATGTATCTTTTACTGACGACTTTTTCATTTGAATTTTTGAAAAAAAAAAAGAAAACACTGTAAAATGCACAATAAAACTGCAGTCATTTGAATAAATGCAATAAGGGAGAAACAGCATCCAAGGATATAATAACACTTTGTTAAAAACAGATAAAATAAAAAGATGAGGTGGCTTACCTCAATCAAGACAAATGTAATAAATTAATTTTATTATGCACTGTTTCGAGGGTGTATGTCCACTTCCTCAGGCGGATTAAAGTGCCATGAGGTGCTCGGCACTTGGCACTCAGCACACTTTGGCAGTGGTGTACCTACCATAGGGTTGCAGGTGCTCACAGCACCGGATGTAGCCATGGCTAGGGGTGCAACTGTGGTGCTCAGCCCCTGTGTTCTTCCACCTGGGACTTTTTCTCATAGTTTGGGCAACATTCTGTAAAATAGCAGCAGGCAGTGCAGGGGACTGTACTACTTCCTGCACTAGATGTAGCACCACTACCCCTTTCTGTCCCGTGGCCAATGTGTCTCGTCGCTCGCTACACACAGCCTGCAGTGAGTGAATGTGCAGAGCAGCAGGGTGAGTAGAGAGAATGATTGCTGTGCTGCAGCGGGGAAACTAGGAGGGAGAGGAGACAGGCTGTATTTAGTGCTTCAGAAGTTGCCTGTCATTAGTAGCCACGTGCACTGGCTGCTGTAATACCAGAGTTCCCTAGACTATTGATTATTTATCCTGATCAGAGTAATTAATCAATAATTGTATTTATTTATTTAAGTATTTATATAGCGCTGATATATTACGCAGTGCTTTACAGAGTATATAGTCTTGTCACTAACTGTCCCTCAGAGGGGCTCACAATCTAGTCCCTACAATAGTCATATGTCTATGTATGTATCATGTAGTACATGTATCATAATCTAGGGCCAATTTTAGGGGAAAGCCAATTAACTTATCTGTATGTTTTTTGGGATGTGGAAGGAAACAGGAGTGCCCAGAGGAAACCCACACCAACACGTGGATAACATGCAAACTCCTTGCACATGTTGACCTGGCTGGGATTCGAACCGGGGACCCAGCGCTGCAAGGCAAGAGCGCTAACCACTACGCCACCATGCTGCAGCCCAATGTACTGTTGCAGAAGCCAGTGATACAGGTGCTGACAGCTGACTTCTGTAGTAAGCAGAGAAGCAAGTTCCAGGCAATTTATGCCTGTGCATATCGAAATTGATTATTTGCATGAATTTGTCTTCATTGAGACAATCCTCCTCATTGTTTTCCTATTTTATTTGCATCGGGGGACGGTTGTTTGTCGCTGCTGATTTCCCGATGCCTCTTCATGTGGGTACTTGGCATTACTGTTCTGTAATTGGAGATATTGTGGAAGAACCCTCAACATTTGATCTGTATAAGGATTTGTACATATACAGTAAGGTGCACATTTGAATGCAAATCTCTTAAAGCAGAATATAACCCTGCATTTCAACTTTGCTCTAAAACATTATTTACAGCATGGTGTGCAGGAGCTGGAGGACAGCCAGAGAGTGTGTAACATTCACCACTTGTTACATTGTGTTTACTTAAATGTATCTATCTAAACTTGGGCTGCATCTGCATTTCTATCCACAGAACTTTAAAGCTCTGTGTGTAACCCTTCCAATGCTGGTCTAGTAAAAAAAAATGTTGGTTGCATATAATATGCTGTAAATAATGTTTTAGAGCAAAGTTGAAATGCAGGGTTATATTCCGCTTTAAACCAAGCCATCCTTTCCCTGGGGTCTGGCTTTAAAATCTGTTGTGGCATAAGGATCAATATTAAACACGAGTTATGTGAAGTGTTCTCCTTCCGCTGCTTTGCACTAAGACAAATACAGATTGCAGTTCTAAAATCCACAATCTGTAGTCCTGATTACTGCAATAGCACCCTTGGGCAATGGGAACCCACATGACAGTGTTTTTAATCTTGCAGTGCTGAAGCAAACATATAACATTTATACATAAAAAGATAGAAGCTTGTCTAAAATAATTTTTGGGCGCTTGATATGGTAGTACTGCCAGTTTATGACTTGTCTGCAGTCCCACAACAGGCACTAAGGCCTGGCTCACACTTACATTAGTGGCAATGAGATCCATGAAAATGGATCTGATTGTACCAGTCCATCAGATCCGTTTTCACTACATTTGCTTTAGCTGCTTCCGTTCCCTTTCTCCACAGGAATCACAGACAGGAAGCCCAGGTAGCTGTCACGACCTAGGTCCTGACATCACACTGTAGGAGGGGTTTCACCACAATATCAGCCATACAGACCCCCCTAATGATCTATTGAAGAAAAGGTAAAGATTTCTCATGGGAAAAGGGGTATCAGCTACTTAATGGGTTAAAGTTCAATCCTTGGTTACGTTTTGTCTTAAAGGGACACTGTAGGGGGGTCCGGGGAAAATGAGTTGAACTTACCCGAGGCTTCTAATGGTCCCCCGCAGACATCCTGTGCCCGCGCAGCCACTCACCGATGCTCCGGCCCCGCCTCCGGTTCACTTCTGGAATTTCAGACTTTAAAGTCTGAAAACCACTGCGCCTGCTTTGCCGTGTCCTCGATCCCGCTGATATCACCAGGAGCATACTGCGCAGGCCCAGTATGGTCTGTGTCTGCACAGTACGCTCCTAGTGACATCAGCGGGATTGAGGACATGGCAACGCAGGCGCAATGGTTTTCCGACTTTAAAGTCTGAAATTCCAGAAGTGAACCGGAGGCGGGGCCGGAGCATTGGTGAGTGGCTGCATGGGCACAGGATGTCTGCGGGGGACCGTTAGAAGCCCCTGGTAAGTTCAACTCATTTTCCCCCGACCCCCCCTACAGTATCCCTTTAAAGGGGAGGTGTTCAGTTCCAGTGCACTGTGCAGCACAGTAGTAAGTAACTGGTCATCTGGGATGCAGCTATTATGAACCCGAACCCCACATCAGCTGTAGCTTCGTGTTAGGCGTAGGTTGGGCGGTTAGTGTTAGGTAGGTAGGAGAGGTTATTGTTCATAATTTGGGAAAGATTGAACATGTGTGTCATTGGTTCGATTTTTCCAATGTTACAATCAATAGCAAAAATGTATTGTAATTCTCAAATTGAAAACAAAATATTAAAAAAAGTATTGTGTGTGGTCACCTTGAAGCATACCTGAATGACATGATACATGATCAGATACACATAAGTACATATAGTACTAGCCCTGCTAAACAATAGTCTGAAGTCACTTTAACCTTCGTGGAGGTATTCCCGACCCGGGCTCGGGGAGAAAAATGATGCTGCTTTCAGTAATCCCGAGCCTGGGTACCCTGACCCAGGCTCGGGATTACTGAAAGCAGCATCATTACTGAAAGACCGCCATGCAGAGCGCAGTGTTGCAGCGTGAAGAGCTTTCCTCCCCAGGATCCAGAAAGTCACAGCCCATCTTCTCTGGATGCTCTGAGAAATCTCTGTGGAGTCTCTCGGGTGGGATCGCCATCTGTCACATGACGACAGATGGCCATCTCACAAAAGAGCAACCCTCGGAAGACAGGAGGAAGGAATGCAGCACTGGATCACAGGGAGGTAAGTTCTGTGCAGGCGCTGTAGGGGAATCTCTTTGGAGGTGTAGTTTTTCCCCCTGTATTTTAGGGTCTCACAGCAGAGAAAAATTGCACCTCTTTTATACCCTAAAATCCATAAAGAATCATACCAACAAGGAGGTTACGTTTAACTCCCTTAAAGAGACACTGAAGCGAAAAAAAAATATGATATAATGAATTGGTTGTGTACTATGAATAATTACTAGAAGATTAGCAGCAAAGAAAATATTCTCATAATTTTATTTTCAGGTATATAGTGTTTTTTCTAACATTGCATCATTCTATAATATGTGCAGATTACACAACACTCTGTATTCTGAATGATTCTTTCAGAGCAGTCTGTGAAGTAATGACCTCTCCTCTGGCAGAGGAAAAGTAAATAGTTCAGGAACAGTTGAGATAATAAAAGTCAGAAGACAGCCCTCTCCATGACTTTGAAAGTCGTAGAGCTTAATGGCTTTTTTGCATAGAGATAACAACTGGAGTTTTTTAACTCTTCCTGTACTGGAAACAATTAGACTGATGTATCGGATCTTAATGTTTTATTTCTTAGCTGTACTACACATACAAATCATAATTTTTTTTTCGCTTCAGTGTCTCTTTAAACTAAGAATAAAAATGAGACTCTGGTCTAAGTTACTAAAGTTCTATTCATTATAGTAAAACACATGCAATTAATTATCTCATAGGCTGGATTCACAGTGATCAGTTGCATATCGCATGTGTTATAATGAGAGAGAACTGCAATGTAGACAGGGCATAGGCTTCAATTCATCAAAGGCTGTTCGATAACAAAACCCCAGTCGTTAAAATACCGCATTCGGTATTTTACACTTCACTGTGCTAATTCATCAATATTTTCCCATGTGTGGTAGAGGTTCGTTAAGTTACCGGCTTCAGTTCATCAAAGGCTGTTGGATAACAGCAGTGCACTGCTTGGAATGTCTCTGTGTTGTTACAAGCTGCTGTGAGAAATTTACAATAGAAGGCATCCCGACATCCCTTTAGATGTAAACGTGTTATATTTACTGTTTTTTATTCTGCCTCTGCTGCTCTGAATCCGTCCATCAGTCTTTCCTAACATTTTACTTAATTGCCACAACGTAGATGAACTTCCTGGAGACATTACAAATGCCATGCTTGGTGATTTCACCACCAGCATCTTTGCATTTTCAAACAGGGACTCAAAGGGTTACACCACCGAAAGACATCTGGAGCTGCCTGCTCCTGTCAAATATGGAGACATCCACACTGAAGGCATTCCAAGCTTGTTATTGACAGGGGACAGCTGGAGATAATCACCGCACATGTTATCGAATGCTGTAAGCTTGATGAATTGACATTTGCTGACATTTTACTGACATGTGTTGAGGTAATCACCGAACAAGTCGGTAATTTATCTCTCTGCACAGGAATGTCTGCTTCTCATGCGGTAACTGCTTTGATGAATTAACATTTTACTAAGTGCTCCGTAAAGTCAGCTGTTTTCAGCATTACCGAATGCGGTAATGCTTGATTAATTGAAGCCATAGTCCAGGGGTTCTCAAACTGGGTGCCGTGGCACCCTGGTGCGCCTCGGGCACCTTTCAGGGCTGCCTCGGCATGCATACCCATCCTTTATGCAATACCATCAGGTAATGCAACAGCACATTGATATACAATTTGGCTGCATTACCTGCTAGTTAACCTTTAGTCCCCACAACCATGGATGAAGTTGAACAGGAGAGGAATCATGGTGCCTAATAACCATCACTAGTTACTTGGAGTGGGTAATCGCCTGATAAGGGTCATAACGGCATTTCAGTTGTTTTTGCTGAGGGGTGCCTTGAAAAAATTTCAAAGCCATCAAGGGTGCCTTCACCCAAAAAAGTTTGTTAACCACTGCCATAGTCTACAAAGCCTGCATGCAGCTGTGCAGCTAAGATAGAATAACGTGATCAGTTAGGGTTTTTTCCCAGTTTTATGTCAGGTTTACTTTAGGTTGCATAATATGGATTCTAACCACACATCTGAACCTCAAACATTCCACAAAGTTGAATGAAAATCCAGTTACATAGCCAGTCTGCTCTCATCCCAGTGCCCACATTCAGGTCTATACATTGGTGCACAAGCCAGTGTATGATGTGGATAGAGGAGGGTGGGGTGAAATGTACTGTGGGCAAAACAATCATCCACAGGGACAAAAACTCAATACCCTAGGCTAAAGTCTAGATCATAGGTGTCAAACTCAAGGGCCGCAGGCCGAATGCAGCATTCCGTGCCATTCTGTGTGGATCTCGATAGCTTTCAATGTCCATCATTGTAAGCAGCAATGAAACGACAGCACATTGCCTTTTCATCCAGAGGAGCACACCGGTCAGTGGCATAGCTGGACATAGCAACATTTTTATGGGGCCATCATATCTAGGCACTCTTGAGCAATGCTACTTACCCCTACCCTATGAATATGAATTGACTGAGCAATTTATATTCTCATGCAATGCACACTGTGTATAGTCCATAAGCACTGAGACAAAGAGGATAGAGGACAAAGAGGATAGAGCAACAAAGAAACGTTAATAGTGAACACATCAATTACCATCAGGGCCCCCTCTTTTCTAGGGCCCCATAGCAGTTGCTATGGCTGCTATGGCTATTGCCCCTAACACTGGTTTCTGAATGAAAAATAGGGCCACCTCTTTGGATCCAAATCCCCAAACATCCCCGTTCACTGGTAAAACACACACCTACACACCTTCCCCTCCGACACTATCACCCCACAGAGCAAAGCATTGCAAAGCTATAGCCTTGCTACAAGTCCTGTTCACCGGCGTAACTACAGGGGATGCAACCCCATCAGCCGCAGGGGGGCTTGAGGCCCCTCTAGGGCCCGCCAGCCGTGTGCGGGGGGAGCGCTGCCGCCCACCCGAATCTGGGACCCCCCAGCCAGGTGTGGAGCTGGCCGTGACGTCTAATAGACGCCACGCCAGTTCATCTCCTGGGAGGCTACGGGAAGATGGCTGCCGAAGCCCTGCACTGGAGACTACAGGATCTTCTAAAAAAATTATCATATTGTGGTAAAGTTCATTATTTTCTGTAATGTACTGATAAACATTAGACTTTCATATATTTTAGATTCATTACACACAACTGAAGTAGTTCAAGCCTTTTATTGTTTTAATATTGATGATTTTGGCATACAGCTCATGAAAACCCACATTTCCTATCTCCAAAAATTAGCGTATTTCATCCGAGCAATAAAAGAAAAGTGTTTTTAAAACAAAAAAAGTCAACCTTCAAATAATTATGTTCAGTTATGCACTCAATACTTGGTCGGGAATCCTTTTGCAGAAATGACTGCTTCAGTGCGGCGTGGCATGGAGGCAATCAGCCTGTGGCACTGCTCAGGTGTTATGAAGGCCCAGGATGCTTCGATAGCGGCCTTAAGCTCATCCAGAGTGTTGGGTCTTGCGTCTCTCAACTTTCTCTTCACAATATCCCACAGATTCTCTATGGGGTTCAGGTCAGGAGAGTTGGCAGGCCAATTGAGCACAGTAATACCATGGTCAGTGGTATTTACCAGTGGTTTTGGCACTGTGAGCAGGTTCCAGGTCTTGCTGAAAAATGAAATCTTCATCTCCATAAAGCCTTTCAGCAGATGGAAGCATGAACCCACTTTTGAACCAGAAACAGCGGCAGAAGCGCCTGATCTGGGCTACAGAGAAGCAGCACTGGACTGTTGCTCAGTGGCCCAAAGTACTTTTTTCGGATGAAAGCAACTTTTACATGTCTTTTATTGGTCGGATGAAATATGCTAATTTTTTGAGATAGGAAATTTGGGTTTTCATGAGCTGTATGCCAAAATCATCAATATTAAAACAATAAAATGCTTGAACTACTTCAGTTGCGTGTATTTGAATCTAAAATATATGACAGTCCAATGTTTATCAGTACATTACAGAAAATAATGAACTTTATCACAATATGCTAATTTTTTGAGAAGATCCTGTATTTGTGTCTCCAGTACGGGGCTTCGGGCTCCAACTTGCCATAGCCCTGAGCTCTGCCTGTCAGCGCGGGAGATTTGCTGCTGGAGGATCGTCGGGGAGCTGCGCACCAGAGGCCGTTAGAGGAGACTTCTGCCAGGAGAGTTCATTGTTTTTGTTTTTCTTACAGGTGCATTTTATTTTAATAACTGCTGCCCACTGTATGATTTACTGGTGACTGCTGCCCACATTGTGATTTTCTGGTGACTGCTGCCCACTTTACGATTATTTTCTGGTCACTGCTGCTCACATTACGATTTTCTGGTGAATGCTGCCCACATAGCGATTTTCTGGTGACTGCTGCCCACATTGCGATTTTCTGGTGACTGCTGCCCACATTACGATTATTTTCTGGCGACTGCTGTCCACATTACGATTATTTTATGGTGAAATGCTGCCAACGTTACGATTATTTTATGGTGAAATGCTGCCCACTTTACGATTAATTTCTGGTGCATTACGATTATTTTATGGTGAAAGCTGCCCCATTACAATTATTTTATAGTGAAACGATTATTTGGTACCTATGGGGGGGCCATCCAAATTTTCGCAGGGGGGCCCAGTGATTTCTAGTTACGCCCCTGGTCCTGTTGCTATAAAAGGACTATGGAGCAGTGTGGCGTACAGCGGAGTGACTTCCAACAGGAGGGACAATGTGCTCGACAAAGTTTATCTGGCACTCCAGATAGCCCAATTCAGGAGTCTGTACACATGCTAGATTCCTGTCAGAGGAAGCCAGTCAGGGGTGTATCTGCCAAGTTTAGACTAGAGTGTGTGTATGCTAGACCAGGGCCGGCCTTAGGTTTCACAGCGCCCTCAGCGAAACCTGATTTTTGTGCCCCCCTTTCATCCTCTTCATGCACACACACACACGCGCGTGCACACACACACAAGCCCATATGCAATTCACCTTTTATCCTGAGTTAGGACAGTAGTTCCCAACCTTTTTGAAGTCATGACAAATCACGCCAAATGCCCAGATCTCCGTGACACGTCACGTATGTATAATAGAAAAAATACTATTAATAACCACAAAATAGATGGAAAGAGTGCATTATCCTAAATAAACTTAAAAATGAAGGCTAGAACCTTTCAGGAATATTAATAAAACAGTGGAGCAGTTACCCTCCCCCCCCCCCCAAATTTTGAAATGATAGGACAGCACCAACAATTTTCACCACGCGCTATAGCCGCTGTGCGCCCCCCCCTCCAGTATAGGTAGGTAGCCAGGTATAGGTGCCCCTAGTATAGGATCTCATGTGTAGGTGCCCTCAATATAAGTAGCCAAGCATAGGTGCCCCCAGTATAGGAAGTCAGTTGTAGGTCTCCACCATAGGTAGCCAGGCGTAGGTGCCTCCAATATAGGTAAGCAGGTGTTGGTGCCCTCAGTATAGGTAGTCAGGAGTAGATGCCCTCCCTTAGTATAGGTAGCTAGGTATAGGAGACCCCAGTATAGGAAGTCAGGTGTAGGTGCCCTCAGTATAATTAGCCAGCTATAAGTGCCCCCTTGGAAGCCGGCGCCCTGAGCGACCGCTTCGGTCGCTCAGGTCAAAGGCCGGCTATGTGCTAGACCCATGTGTAAACATTATCAGCACCAGACTATCAGGGAAGAATCAATAGCAACCACACAATGGGCTTGATTCACAAAGCCGTGATAACTGTTATCATGGTCACGCTAGCGTTTTGCGCACGCTATAACGCGCGTAATATTTTCGCGTGAAAATTACGGCCACGATTTTGCAGGGAAATTCGCGTTTGAGTGCGAAAAACATTACGCGCGCTATAACACTAGTGTGACCGTGATAAGAGTTATCACAGCTTTGTGCATCAAACCCAATGTGTTCCCATCTACAGATATTAGATGTCCCCTTGGGTATGTCACAATATGCCCTAAAGCTGAATACTCACCTGTGCCCTGAAGATGGATGACGGATCACAACCACGTCCCCCGACAATGAGCGTTCCCCAATCCATCTTCCTGCAACGCCACACGACGGATGCAAATGAGAGTTCAAATGATTGCGGGATTTTGCGGGGGAGTCATCGGGGATCTTAAAGGGAAGCTTCAGGGAGGGAGGTAAAAAAATAAAAATGAATATCCACTTACCTGGGGCTTCCTCCAGCCCGTGGCGAATTGCGCACAGAATCGCCAGGTGGGTACGAGCCTTAAGGAACCCCAGTTTTGAAGCACGCTGCAACTATAAACCTTCCTCTGGAAAGTTAAACAGACCCTGTATCAAAAAAAAGTCCCCTGGGGGGTACTTAGCTCGGGTCCCAATGAGGCCTCCCGAATCCCTGTAGCTGCAGGCAATCCAGCGCTGGCTCCCCCGAAGCGACCTGCAATCCATGCTCGACAAGCCTGACAAGGCTTGATATATTTATCTTCCCTGGCTCCAGCGGGGGCGCTATTGCGGCTCTCCGCACGGAAATAGACGGAACTAGCAGATCTCTGTTGGGTCCGCTCTACTATGCAGGGGCAGGAGACTTGCGCCTGCGCAGTAGAGCGACCCAACAGCGATCGGCTATTTCCGCCTATCTATGAGCAGAAAGCTGCTACTGCAACTGTGCTGGAGCCGGGAAGGTAAATATTTACATCCCCGCTCTTCGGAGGGGCACAGCGAGACCGCCGTGGGACACAGGAGGACGGGGGACGCCTCAATAGGATCCGGAGGCTTCTCCCACCCGAGGTGAGTACCCCCAGGGGAACCTTTTTTAGTTACAGGTTATCTTTAACCTCCTTGCCGGTTATCCCGAACTCAGTTCGGGGTAACCTGCGCAGGAGAATTTCTCAGGCCCCACTGGGCCGATTTGCATAATTTTTTTTTTCCTACACGCAGCTAGCACTTTGCTAGCTGCGTGTAGTACGCGATCGCCGCCGATTCGCCGCTACCCGCCGCGCCGCCCCCTCCCCCCGCCCCAGATCCCTGCGCAGCCTGGCCAATCAGTGCCAGGCAGCGCTAAGGGGCGGATCGGGATTCCCTCTGACGTCACGACGTCCATGACGTCGGTGACGTCATCCCGCCCGGTCGCCATGGCGACCGGGGAAGCCCTGCAGGAAATCCCGTTCTCAACGGGATTTCCTGCATAATCTAATCGCCGAAGGCGATCGGAGTGGGTGGGGGGATGCCGTCGCTCAGCGGCTATCATGTAGCGAGCCCTGGGCTCGCTACATGATTTTTAAAAAAAAATAAATTAAAAAAAAGTGCGGCGCTGCCTCCTTGCCGGATTTTTTAGACCGGCAAGGAGGTTAAGTAGGCCTCCTGTTCTGAGCCTGTTTATCAGTCCATGAATTTATTTTCATCATATGAAAGCAGAGAGAAAAATCATTATTTTATTATTAGATAGACATGGATATTTTTACGCCTATAAAGACTGGAATTTACCTCTAAAGGTCTACACTGCTTGCAGTTTGGTAGCTTATTATGGTTCGATATGCTACAGGATCTTTTTAATTTTTTAGGCTGGTTTCACAGTGGGACGTTACAGGCGCACGTTAGAGCAGCCTGTAACGCAGCCCACCGCACAGTAATGAAAAATCAATGGGGCTGTTCACAGTGCGGACGATGCGTTACATTGTAACGCTGCGTCACAAGACAACGTACTGCATGCAGTACTTTGGACGCGGCTGAGCCGCGTTAGACTGCTTGCACATGCTCAGTAATGTTGGGGAGGAGCGGAGAGCGGCCAGGCACATGGCTAATTAATATGCACTGCACGTTATGACGTGCAGTGTTTACTTCCTGTAGCAGCCGCTCTGTGCGGCGATTGGCCGGCGGGACCACGTGATGCCGCATGCGCACAAGAGTGCGCATCACGGCATCACTGACGCCAGAGTGAGCTGCACAACGCGGCTCACTCTGACGTCCAGATCTAGCACCACCAGGCGTTCCGTTAGGGGGACGTTATGCGACCTTAACGCCCCCTCTAACGCAACGTCCTGGTGTGAAATTAGCCTTAAAGGGAGTCTGAAGCGAGAATAGATCTCGCTTCAGACCTCATAGCTAGCAGGGGCATGCGTGCCCCTGCTAAAACGCCACTATAGCACGGCTTAACGGGGGTCCCTGTCCCCCCAAACCCCCTCCGTGCAGCGGGGGAGCGCTTCCTGGTTGGGGCAGGGCTAACCGCCGCAGCCCTGCCCCATGCGCGTCTGTCAGACGCGTATCTCCGCCTCTCCCCCGCCCCTCTCAGTCTTCCTTCACTGAGAGGGGCGGGGGAGAGGCGGCGATGCGCGTCTGATAGACGCGACTGGAGGCAGGGCTGCAGCCGTTAGCCCTGCCTCCAGGAAGACAATCCCCACGACCAACTTGCCGACCTCCTTTTGCGGGGGGTGGGTTGGGGGTGAAGGGACCCCCGTTTAGCCGCGGGATAGCGGCGTTTTAGCAGGGGCACACGTGCCCCTGCTATATATAAGACCTGAAGCGAGATTTAGTCTCGCTTCAGTGTCTCTTTAAGTGACTTTCAGTTTCACAAGCTTTCAGTTACAAATTGGCCACTAGAGGGAGATCTGTATTCCACAGTAATCAGTTTGCCTCCATCATCATCAACTGCTGAAAGATCTGCTGCATAGAGAATGCATTGCTTGACATGAAGTCAAACCTGACCTGTATTTAGAGAGGTGACCACTGATATAAGTGGATGCCTATTCTTGCAGGCATGACCTGACTGCAGGGTACAAAGTGTGGCAAGCAGCCAATCAGGCAAGCATAAACATTGATGCCTGTAGAGAGGGTAGCGATTGGAATAATGAACAGGCTGGCAGTACCGCTGCCAGATTATCAAGGGGGAACGATTGCAGTCAGGAATAGTGTTGCTGTTATGTACATTTTATTGTTAATTCCTTCAATAACAATACACAAGCAAACTATTTAGAGCCATAGGCAAACGCAAGAGGGGGTTACAGCTGCCTGGAATCCCCCCTCAGACCAGAGCCGGTGCAGTGTCTGGGGACAGGCATAAGATGAGACACCAGAATATCTGCAGGCATCCTGCAGCTCACAGTACTGCCCCCTTTCTTTCCCTGCTACAGTTGACTTTGGATGAAGCAGCAGCGTGTGTACAGAGCATGGAGCATCTCTGGTGAACTTAACAGAGGCAGGTATGAGCACAGCCCTGTGCCTTGCTGTTTGAAAGCTTCACTTTCCTCTTCATTTCCAGTGTCGGCTGTCCTCATTATTATCTGTATCCAAACTGCTCCTGATTGATCCTGTTGTCATGATGGAAATAATCATCAGATCCTGTCAGTCAGGCAGGAAATTGCATTGTGTGTACCCAGCATGATGTCCTACCATATTATTATACTGTACTAGAAATAAGTCCGCCCGTTAAAAAATGTGCGCCAGGGCATGGCCGCGACGCCCCTTACCCATGCCGCAACAACCGCAAACCGCTGCACCCCATGCACGGCCTCGTGGCCTGATCTGCACACAGACGCATGCTCTCTGTACCCGCTGTGCTCCCGTGCACAGCTGCCCGCCCCCTGCTCCCATCCTCCTGCTGTCCCAAGTCTGCACATACGCGCTGGCACCAACGCATGGACACGGGGACACAGGAGGACGCAGGGACACAGGCACATTATTATATAGGATTGTGCGTGGCTGAGGGAGACCTTTCAGGAATCCCCCCCCCCCTTGAAAAGCCTGGGTTTGCACCTGAGAGCCCTGACTGAAGGCTGTAAGCTGTGACAGACACACTGTAGGCTGTAACCCTTTGACAGACACAATGAAGGAGGTGCAACCCCTAGACAGATACTACATTTTTGCCAACACAATCATACCATTCCCACAAACAACAAACGTTTCGGGGCCCCAAGGGTCACCTTTGTCAAGGTAACAACACAGAATACAAAGGGGACCCTCGGGCCCCGAAACGGTCGTTGGTTGTGTGAATGGACTATTGTCACGAATGGTGAATAAATACTGGAGTGTGCAGACCCTTTGGATTGTTCTACATGTTACTTTGGTCCAGATCCTCAGAAATGGAGTATGACTTCTCCTCTGCAACATCTTTTCTCAGGTTAGTCAATCAGACTCCACTACATTCTTGTCAGATTCATGTTATTACATAATTTGATTTCTTTTTCTCAAGTTCCAGACTCAGCATTTTTTCTTTCCAGCTCCTGCTAATCTGGTCCCTCGTCATTTTGCCCTTATTTCCTATTTTATTCCCCCATCCCCCTCCTTGCTCCCCCTTCCCCTTGGCTGCACTTATTCTCCTTCAGACATGACCTTGCTTTGTGTTCTCAGGCCACACGAAACTCTCCTCTTTCATTCAGTCTCATCACTCAGCCTTGTGAAGCCCTGTGCTCTGGGAGTATCTAATAACAGTAACATGCTGGTCCATTGGCACACAGCACAACATACGTATATAGTTACTAATGTCTGCTATCACATTAGAGTTTACTGAACGAATTTCATGTTTCTTGTTCTCACAGTGCTGGGAGACTAGGAGAGGACCTGAACAATTATCTCTCAGACACTCCACCCCCCCCCCCCCCCCCGCCTCTTGTTTCCTGACTTAAATCAACTTTGTTTTCATTTCTTCCTTATTTCTCTTTTTTTTAACCCCTTTATCATCTGATGACTATAATTATTCCCCTCCCTCATCCAGTTTCCGCTCAACTGCTCTGCCTGATTGGTCGCTGTTGATTATTATTCTAGTACTCCCTTTTATATACTTAGTCTTCTTTACCTCTCTCTGGCCCCCACTGCATGCTAGTCTCTAATTTCCCCTATTTAGCAATCTCCCTGAATATTAATCACCATCTTACTCTGTTTGCCCTATCACTCCCTTACTTTTTCGTATTCTATCTTTTTTTGTATTCTGTGTTTCTGTTCTGTCAACTCAAATTCTAATAAGCCGAAGCCCCACTTGTAGGAGGAAAACAGAAAGGGACACCGAGAGCCCAATATAGTGTAGTATGTAGTATAACCAAGTTATGGAGAAAGACAAAATGGGCTCTATTCACAAAGCATTACCGCATTCGGTGATGCTCAAAACAACTGATTTTACAGATCACCTTTCCAAGTTACAATTCACTAAACCTGTTACCGCACAGAAAATCACTAGTGATGTAAATTACCAACTTGTGCGGTAATTACCTCTGGAAATGTCAACCCAGGTACCTGTTCTGTCTCCAGTCGGAGACAAGGGGTAACACCCCTCCACTGAGGGTGGACTCGAGAATGTAGCAAGGATGGAACAGAGGCGCCAATATCAGGATAAAACTGTTAAAAACCATTTAAAAGAGGAGGTAGTGGTGGACTTCCCTCCCCAGTAAGTAGACACCGAATTGTTTGATATAATAGTCAACAATGAAATGTATTTATACACTCTACCTTGCAACGTGTTTCGCAGGGTTAAACATGCTTCATCAGACATTAATGAGAACAATAATTAGTACTGGTCAGTGTAGCTGCCAAGCACCCCTGTCTAATAAGCCTCAGTTCAGGCACCACTTTTACATGCGTTTATTAGCACTTAGCTTCGATTAATCCTGGAAAGAAAGTTTTGTAGAAATACAGCACATTTGTAAAAATACAGAAAATTCCTTCGTCTATACCGGTTCACACATAGCACCTGCCTTTTCACTCTCCCTCCCCCATAGCTGTGCACCACCTAAACCCCCCCCCCCCCCACCACCACCACCACCACCCCACACACACACACTCCATTTAGCCTGAAATTGGAGTAACTTTAGCGAAAAGGGGGGGGGGGGATAATAAGTTGAAAGGTGAGAAGTTAAAAAAAAAAAAAAAGAGGTTCAGAAATGATTGATATTTACCATGTAAATTGTTCATATTGTTTGATCCACAATCAGCCAGCATGTAATCATCTTTACTATTGGCAGACAGCCCAAAAAAGCAGACAGCACCAACTGCCATTATCTATAATCACACCCCCTAACAATGCGATAGGCTAAAAGGTTTATTTTTTTATATAGGTATACATATGCACAGAGGGAGATACTGGTTGCTTGGCAGTTGGAAACACTGCTATTTCCCACAATGCAACAAGGATGACAGACAGGAAATTGTCAGGACTTTGGTCATGACATCACACAGTGGGAGGGGTCTCACCACAATATCAACCATACAGACCCCCGATGATCTAGAAAGGGTAAAGATTGGATAGTGTACTGGTTAAGGGCTCTGCCTTTGACATGGCAGACCAGGGTTCAAATCCTGGCTAGGTCAAGTATCTATTCAGTAAGGAGTTCAAGGCAAAACTCCCTAACACTGCAGGGTGGCCTCTTGAGCGCGTCCCAGTGGCTGCAGCTCTTGAACTCTTTGAGTCCGACAGGAGAAAAGCGCTATACAAATGTTCAGATTATTATTATATTATTATTATTAAAGATTTCTCATGGGAAAGGGGGTATCAGCTACTGATTGGATTGAAGTTCAATCCTTGGTTACAGTTCCTCCTTACCTATCAGAAAATGACCACTCTGATAGGCTTTCAGTCAACAGGTAGGCATGGTATCAGCTGGCAGTGCAACTACTCTCTCCTCTGCATGGTCATGTGACTAAAGTGGGAGCCATCCAGACTCATTGGTAGTAGTTAGGCAGTAGTAAGTCACTTAGGAAAATCTAAGTTTTAACTGCAGATTTTTTAAACATAATTTGCTTAATATAGAGTTTTGTTAGTTATTAACCGGTTCAGCGCCGCAGTGCCGAAAATCTCATGCATCCGAGCAACGTTTACCTCCCATTCATTCGCCTATAACTTTATTGCTACTTATCACAATGAATTGATCTATATCTTGTTTTTTCCGCCACTAATTAGGCTTTCTTTGGGTAGTACATTTTGCTAAGATTTATTTTTTTCTATATCCATTTTAACAGGAAGATTAAGAAAGAAATGAAACATTATAGTTTGAAATTAATATACGCTACCGTAATTAAAACTTATGTATTTTATTTGCCCATCTGTCCCGGTTATTACACCGTTTAAACGATGTCCCTATCACAATTTATGGTGCCGATATTTCATTTAGAAATAAAGGTGCATTTTTTCAATTTGCGTCCATCACTATTTATAAGCTTATAATTTTAAATAATATAATAACATACTTTCTTGACATGCATATTTAAAAAGTTCAGACCCTTGGGTAACTAGTTATGATGTTTTTTGTTTTTTTTTATTGTATTTTTTTTTTTTTTAAATGAAAAGTGTATGTGGGTAATTTTTGGTGTGGGAGGGAAATTGCTAATTTTAAATGTAAGATAATATAATTCTTTAATTAAAACTGTGTGTGGGTGCAGTTTACTATTGAGAAAAGTCCTGGATGCGAACGATGTCGCATCCAGGAACTTAAATGCAGGGGAGTTGTTTCCTGGGGGGCAGAAATACCACGCTCTCTGGATAGAAAGCGTTGGTATTTCTGCGGGGAAGTTAGATCGGTGAATGGGAATTATATTCCCATTCACTGATCGGGGGGCTAGCGGCGGGCGGCAGGTGCGCGCGCGGGCGCGCGCCCGATCGCGCGCACCACGCAGGGAAAGTAGCAGTGCCTTTCTGGACGAGAAAGCTCGTCCAGAAAGGCCGGACTGGTTAATGAATGCAAGAGGAATTTTGCAGTGAAGCAGTTTCCAGGCATGTTCAAAGGAATGTAATAGCCAGCTATTCCCAAAATGCCAAATAAAACACCCGTGCTCAGAACTGCAGTGCAACTTTCTTTCTCTCCACTCTGGATTCAGCTGCAGCTAGGTGAAACATCAATTCTTATACTGCACCATTTCACTCAAATATACAAACAATCAATCAAAATAGAAAGTGTAGATAGGCTGTATGGATAGAAATGCAGCAGCAACAATGATTTTTTTAATCAAAAGTTCCAAAGGTAATACTTGTAATTTACACTAATCAACATCACTATTTCAGAATTTGCCTTGTTCAGTTTTGGGTTTAGTTAGGCCTCTTTCAGATGGGAGGCTGAACTGCGTGCTTGTCAGGCAGTTCAGCGGCCCGCCTGCCGCCCAAGAGCGTTATTCATTTAATGTCAAACTGCACTGGGGTCCATAGCTTCTTAGCTACGCCACTGCCCCGAGGTGAGTACCCCATAGGGTGCTGCCCCTACTTACAAAGGATATTCTTACTAAGAACTAGTCTTGAGCTTACATTCTGCATAATCGTAATTTTGTATCAAAATTTGCAATAAGGATGCAAAACACCATCTTTAAACCCCCGCCTCATAAACAATGTGTAGGCTTGGCAACTGGCAGTGGTGTAGCTAAGGAGCTGTGGGCCCCGATGCAAGTTTTACATGCCCCCCCCCCAAGCACCCTATACATAACAACTGATACGGAGCACCAAAACTTGCCAAGGACAACTACAGTGTCAGAGGTGCAAGAAGTTGATGAGGGACAGCTTGTTAATGATTACTACTATTCAAAGTATCTATAGAAGTGATTATTATGAGCACAGGACCAATAGCGAGCTAATACTGCAGTTGAAGGAGGGCACCTTGGGGCGCCTCTGGCTCAAGGAGCCCAATGCAGTCGCAACCTCTGTACCCCCTATTGCTACACCCCTGGCAACTGGTCACTCAGATGCCGTGCATTATGCTGGATGGAGGTCCTAGCTGTACACTACAGACAGTAAACAGTAGCAATGGGCAGGGTAACTATGTGTCACATAGGTGTTGCTTGCGGTGACACCCAGCTACAGGCTCTGCAATGAAGATGTAACTTGTGTTGCTTAAAAGGAAAAACACAAACGTCTTTAGTCATGGCTGGATGTGAGAAGATGATATTTCAATTCACTGGTCTTTACTGAAATTCAGTGTAATAACTCACCCATTAAATGATTGTTATTATGCTTGAATGGCATGCAAAAACAGTCATTTAACCATGTAAATAGGCCATGTACCCTTTTTATGTTGTCAAAAAGTGATGAGAAATAAATTCTCGGGGCGTGCAAATTTCCACTGACCCAGGGAGAGAAAGCTATAAAGCCTATTGAAGCCAGCAGCTCCTACAGAATTAGCTGGCGGATGTTAAATTAAAGCAAACACAAACTAAACGTTCCTTCACTATTCATCTCTGCCATGTTTTACAGAACTAACAACATTGCTTTAGTGATGCACATTATTGGCTAGGGCTTCAGAATGTGCTGTATGTGGATTGCCATCTTTGTTTCTGACATTTCCTCCAGACTTTTACTCTTTACTAGTGATGACCATGTCTAGGAGAACTCATGGAGAAGCATGTGATCAGTTTGGTCAGGTGATAGATACGTAAGTCTCTGATTTGCTAGACATGTTCTATAGCAGGATGTGATCACAGCAAATAAGAGCTTTCCAAACCTATCATCTGATCAAACAAATCACATGCTTCTCCGCGAGTTCTCCTAGACATGACCATCAATACTCTTTGACTCTCGAACACTTAATAGTTATGGTATGTCTGCCTCTAACTGCCTTTATAGGGAGAGTATTTGCAGAGCTGGTTCAAGCCCCAATGAGGCCCTAGGGCAAAATTAACCTGCCCCCCCCCCCCACCCCTTGACTATGTGCTTGTTATTGCGTAATAACTGGTCTTGGAGAAGAGGCAGCCAGAGGGGATGAAGACAGGGAGCATGAATGGTGCAGCACGCCAGAATAGGTGAGTCACTATTCTGACAAATTGGTGCAGGGGGCACAAGTCGGGGAGACCTGGGGGCTATGCAGTGGTCAGGGGCCCTGGGGCGATTGACACCTTTGACTCTAAGGTAGCACTGGCCCCCTGAGTGTTTGTTCTAGAGGGATGCAGCAAGGTCAAGCACACAGTTAGCTCTGGCAGCTTTCAAAGGTCTTCACTATAGAAGGTAGATCCTTCTGAAAACAGCTTCGATGTGCCAATTAAAGGTATGTCTAGGATTGCCTTTGAGAGGGAAACTCACTCATAGCGTTGATTTGCAAAAGTGTTGCCAGATTTAGGTACATTTTGAGCAGCAGCCAGGGGGTTTTGATATGTTCAATTGAATTCCCTCACTGCCTCTAGGTATGATTATTATATACAGGTAGTCCCCAACTTACAAACATCCGACTTACAAATGACCCGCCGATACGAACTGCATGGATTCAGTGCTTCCATGGGAACAATCCCCCCCCCCAAAAAAAATTTTCAAATTGGACTTGTAGTTTTTGAGAAAATAGATTTTTAAAAAATTCAAAGAAAAAATGCCTTTTAAACTTGTATAAGCAGGCACAGAGGGCAGAGGTGACACAGAGGGGGACACTAAAGGCACAGGGGGGAACAGAGGAGGTACAGTGGACAGAGATAGCACATTGTTCCGACTTAAAGTGAACCTAAAGCCACGGGAAAAAAATGAGATGAACTCACCTGGGGCTTCCCTCAGCCCCCTGCAGCCGATCGGTGCCCTCGCCGTGCCTCTGCGATGCTTCTGCACCCGCCGGCGAACACTTCCGGTACCAGGAGGCCGCAATAGCAGCATAGGGGGCGATATACAGGCTGGGAAGGCGAACAATCACTCGCGTTCCCATGCCTGTCGGCTGGTGACGGCCAAACCGGAAGTGTTCGCCGGCGGGTGCAGAAGCATCGCAGAGGCACGGCGAGGGCACCAATCGGCTGCAGGGGGCTGAGGGAAGCCCCAGGTGAGTTCATCTCATTTTTTTCCCGTGGCTTTATGGCACTGTAATGACCAATTCTGTATTTTGTACCAATTCTGTATTTTGCATATTGGTGTAAACCATTGTCTGTATCACTATGTACCCCATGTTTGTTTTAGTGCCACAGAATATGTTGGCACTTTGTAAATCAATAATAATAATAATAAACATTTGCATGTTAGTATGATTTTTGCTTTTCACTAGATAATCACAACAGTGAATTTATTATATATAAAGTGAACATGAATTCACCACCAACTGTCCATCTATCTGTGTTTAGTATATGGATGACCAAGTGGAAGCATACATCATCAAATTAGGTAGGGAGATATGGGTATCTGTGAGGTAAAAGAGTAGATCATCTGCATAAGCTGCCACCTTGTGCTCTGAGGAATGAAGCACCACCCCTTTAATATCCAGATTTGTCCTTACCCTCTGAAGAAGGAGCCCAATAGTGAGAGCAAAAATAAGAACAGAGTGAGGGCAACCCTACCTGGTGCTAATGGTCATGGGAAAGGGAGCAGAAAGAACCCCATTTGCCTAACCTGTGATGTGGGGGGAAGAGTACAGGGAGAACACTCTGGTCAGCCTTTTTGTGCCCAGGTGCCAAGGTGCAAAGTAGTTGAGAGGAATTGCCAGCTCACTCGGTCAAATGCTTTTTCAGCATCAGTTGACAAAAGCAAAACCTGCAACACCCTAGACATGGCTGTAGGAGCAGGTTGGAGGGGGTACGTGCCCTTTGAACCAACATTACCCTTAGGCACAGCCCTTCAATTCCTGTGCCTGCAAATATCTCTGCTGATTAGGGGGCAGTTTGGGGTTAGTTTAGCCTTTTTATGAGTCCACTTACCGTATATACTCGCATATAGGCCGAATTTTTGAGCACAAAAAATGTGCTCAAAAGTCCCCCTTTCGGCCTATATGCGAGTCACCAACTTTGTATGGCCGTTTTCGTGTTGGACAGGAGCTCCTCCACTTGTATGCAAGCTGCGCGGTCAGGAGAGGATGCCGGTGCCCACAGGATCGGATGTTTTTCAAAGCGGGACAAGAGCTCATCCACTTTCAGCTACTTGTATGTCCTGCTTTACCTGCACGGAAGTGGCCACAATGTCTTACGGATCGGGGCATCTGTTTCTGGCAGTGACGTGTGACAGAGCCTGCACAATCGCCAGTGTAATGATCGGGGATTCCCTTCTTCCGTCATGTGCTTGCTGTGTCTCATACAGATGACGCTACCTAGTTGCGTCTTTAGACACGAGTACAGGATGGAAGAAGGGAATCCCCGATCATTACACTGGCGATTGTGCAGGCTCTGTCACACGTCACTGCCAGAACCAGATGCCCCGATCCATAAGACATTGTGGCCACTGTGCAGGGAAAGCAGGACACACAAGTGGCTGAAAGTGGAGAGCTCTTGTCCCGCTTTGCAAAACATCCGATCGTGCGGGCACCGGCATCCTCTCCTGACCGCGCAGCCTGCATACAGCATCACCGCTGCAAGTGGAGGAGCTCTTGTCCCGACTCCCGCTTTGCAAAACCTCCGATCCTGCGGGCTCAGGCATCCTCTCCTGACTGCACAGCCTGTATACAGCATCACCGCTGGTTCCCGACACGTCACTGCCATTACTGTACACCCCGCTCTCCATCATCCAGGACGTCAGATTATCCGCATTCCCACTGCAGAGCTCACTCCTTCACTCCACAGCTGATAAACTCTCCCTGGCAGCCGCATTCCAGGTACTAAGATCGAAGTTGTTGCTATATGTGACATGAGGGGGGAGCAGGAGGTTTCCTACTGGGTGCACATTTGGCTATGGGGAGGGAGGACTGCCAAACACCTGAGTGCACGTCTGGCTATGGGGAGTGGGGCTGCCTAATACCTGAGTGCACGTCTGGCTATGGGGAGGGGGGCTGCCTAACATCTGAGTGTACATTTGGCTATGGGGAGGGGACTGCCGCATACTGGGGGCACATCTGGCTATTTCTATTTGGGGGGGGGGGGGGGGCTTATATGCGAGTCAAATGATTTTTCCTGGTTTCTGAGGGAAAAGTGGGTACCTCGGCTTATATGCGGGTCGGCTTATATGCGAGTATATACGGTATGTTTATTCAATTCTTAAACCTGAAGCAGCAGAGAGAAATAACTTTGACAAAATATAAATATTTTTTGTATAACATTTCCAACGAATCTAACACATTATTATACTGTGTGACTGTTTACAGAGATTACCTGGGAAACTGCACAATTTAAATCACTGTCAGGAGCTATGGGAACCAATCAAGTTTATCCTTTCCTCAGTTCTCATTCTGAGAAGACCTGATGTTGTGTATTAAGAGTTGCATAATCTATAGAGTCAGAAGAGTTTGAAATATGTGAAAAATGTCTATGAGATGATGAGAGATCCTCGAGAAGTGGAACAAGAAACCAAACAACATAAGAACAAATGTACTTCATGCCAAAGAAATGCCCTGGATGATTTATTTTGCTCATTTTACAATCACCAGATTTTTCATTTAGGCTTCACACATAGCGATAAGGGCTTACAAATGAACCCACCATGTGGAGAACATCCCCATTCCAAACCTGATTGAGATAAATAATGTGGATGCTTGGAATGATGTGTGTGGGTAGATGATGAGGAAATTACTGGAAAGAGATGAGGATTTGCAGTGGGCGTGAAATATTTAAGAGTCAACAACGGATTTTAAATTGGCTTGAGACGGAAATTAGAATGGGAGAGGGAAATATTACAAATGTGTAAATACAAGTGTTCTCGATTCTTACAAGCCAATTTCCATAACACGTTACGATGCTGCTGTGTGAAATTTTAATAAAAGCAGAATGCAATGAATGGCAAACTTCGCAAACCCCGTTTCATTCTGAGAGAACATAGCAAATGTTGACATTATTGCATCTTATTGCTTTCTGAAAATATATGAGCTCATTTTTAATTGAATGTCAGTAACGTGTTTTCTGAAAGGATGTGACCGGCATGTTTACCCATGTGTTGCATCACCTGTCCTTTTCATAACGCTCTGTAAACATCTGGGAGCTGAGGGGACCAATTGCTGTAGGTTTGGAAGTGAATTGTTGTCCCATTCTTGTCTGCGGGGGAATAACTACAGGTGAGCAGCCCCTGTGACCGCAGGGGGGCCCAGAGCTGTGAGGGGGCCCTATATAGTACTTTACTCCCTCTAATGAATAGGTTTATCCTTCAGATCAGGGCCGGGCAGAGGCAAAGGCTCGAGCCTCAGGGCGCAGTGTAGGAGGGGGAGCACAACTCACTCAGCTATCATTCCCCTATTGTGTTTAAAGCAGAGATAAATAAAAAAAAGGGGATACATGGCAGCGTCTATAAGCCAGATAATGAGAGATGAAGGTGTTGGGGGCCCTAGGGTGCCTCTTGGTCTAATAGCAATCAGTGTGTGATGGCTGGGGTGGGAGGGATGGAGGGGCGCACTTTGGTGTCTCAGCCTTGCTGGAGGACCTTGTCCAGGATCTGCTTCAGATCAGGAGTTTTTGTGGCTACACTTATGGGTGCGAAAATGATGATGTCCACACTTATTTTATGACCCTTGCAGGATGTGCCCCAGTCTGTGAGGCCACCTGCGTTGCTAGCCAGCACACAAGTGTGGATAGACCTGAAGAGCCTGTCTATGCTAGCTGCTAGCCACCTCATTGACGACCCCATTGCACTGCCTAATGCACTCAAATGTATGCAGCATTGCATCATTCAGACACAATTGTAAACATCAGACAGTGCCCTGAAGGCCATTACTGATGCCCCCAACGGTGGTGTCTTGAATTTCCTGCTGCTGTGATGCATGCCAGGACAAGTAGTCTTTCAATGTGAGTGCATCTGTATATTGGGGCGGTCAGGAACATGCAACACCACCACGGGAGCTTGAGACTGCTGTATCTGTGGGTCTGGAAGGAGAAGATGGCAGAGGGCATACAACTTGTATGCCGAATATGTAATGCGGAAAGCTGGTTTGGATAAGTCACATGCTGGAATTAAAATAGCAGTAATATTAACAATCTGAGATATGCAGATGACACTCCTCTGATGGCTGAAACTGAGGAAGAATTAAAGAGCCTAGTCATGAATGTCAAACAAGAAAGTGCCAAAGCTGGTCTACTGCTTAACAACAACAAAAACTTAAATCGTGTAATCTGCTTCAGTGAAATCTGCAAATACTGTAGGTGGAGAAAAAGTAGAAGTTGTAACAGATTTCATCTTCCTAGGAACAAAGATCTGTGCACATGGTGACTGCAGCAATGAGATTAAAGTGGACCAAAATTAAAAATACAAGATTTCAGAAATAAAAATTAGCAGCCTTTTTTCAGCTGCATGATGACAAATATAAAATATTTTACATTTATTGGAGGAACCCGGCAGACTGGTGGAGTAGGAGGTGTCCGGCAAAGGAGGAATTGCTAATGGCTGCCACCTGTCTAACCCTAGTTATGAAAAGAGAAGGGTGAAAAGCATGCACTGAAATGCTCATAGGCTTGAAGGAGTGTTTATTTATCTTTGTATGTGTCAGAGTGGTGCAACTAAATATTTTGAATTAAAAAAATGTTTTGGTTTGGGTCCGCTTTAAGGGACAGTTGCTGCTTGGAGGGAAAATAATGGAAAGTTTGGACAAGATACTAAAGGATAGAGATGTCACTTTACTAACAAAGATCAGGATAGTTAGAGCCATGGTCTTATCGGTAGTAACATATGGCTTTCATGCGTAGAAAAATATATGCTTTTGAACTGTGAGCGTGGAGAAAGCTCCGGAGATTTCCATTGGCTGCTAGAAGATCGAACCATTCAATACTTAAAAATATAAGGTCAAAGTGTTCACTAGAAGGGCTTACACTACTGTTAAAACTCGAACACTTTGGTCACATAATGAGAAGACCAGCTTCTGTGGAGAAATCCTTGTTGCTTAGAAAAATTGAGGGCAAAAGAAGTAGAGGACATCAGAGGCTAAGATGTATAGACAGCATATGTGAAGCTATGAACATGCCTGTGCAAGGGTTGAAAGAATTTTTCAGCTTTTTATTATAGTGTCCCTTTAAAGAGAATCAGAGAGGATAACAGCAAAGCTTTTATACATACCTGGGGCTTCCTCCAGCCCCATACGCACGGATCGCTCCCACGCCACCGTCCTCCACTGCCTGGATCCGCCGGTACCGGGTCCCGTCATTACCGCCAGTCGGCCAGCGGACGCGGCCAGTTCTCCGCATCACAGGGGCTCCCTCCATACACTTACGGGTGCCTACTGCACAGCCGCATGCGTAGGGGTATGGAGAAAGCCCCTGTGATGCGGACAATTGGCCGCGTCAGCCGGAAGTGACGGGACCCGGTAGCGGCGATAGAGGAAGTGGAGGATGGCGGCGTGGGAGCGATCCAGGCTTATGGGGCTGGAAGAAGCCCCAGGTATGTATAAAAGCTTGTTCTATTTTCACGCTCCATTCCTCTCTGGTTCCCTTTAACTTTTGTAACTGGTGTTGGCATCTCTGCACCAAAACAAGGAAACATTGGGATTTCTTCATCAAAATCCAGCACACCATGAAAATTCACTAACAGAGCAAAAATCCAGGATAATCTCAAACACATGGTCGTAGTCAAAGACATCTCAGCACACAATTACAGTGATTTTTTACAGGCTGTGTTTATGCTTTGAAATGTTCTTTCTGATTACCTCGGTCCAAACCTCAGGCTAAAGGGGGCTTAGAAGATGGCCATATTGTAGTCAATGATATGCACCCTAGTTTTTAATTATCTTACCTTTCTATTGCATACTGTAACTATCAATAAATATGTTGAATTCCAAATGTTTGGTATATTAAAGAGGAGCTGTTAGGTATAAGGTCTCAGAGAAAATAAACACATATATCAGTAGCTAAATATTGGCTGTACTTACATTACATATGCATTTCACTGTCCACGTTTGTACTTCACAGAATTTTTATATATTATTTGCAGAGAATGATGCTCCTGACAGCTCATGGCAGGTCCCATGTTTGTCTGTCTCCTATGAAGCCAATTGTGATGTCATATCCTCCCTGCTTCCTGATGATTCCACTCACAAAAAAGCTCGTAATGAATAACACTACTGTGCAGTGAATATTAATTAGCCATGTGGCTAGGAACAATAGCGGACTCCTGCAGTGTACTTTGCCAGAAGATTTATCAGTGCTGTGAGCTGGGCTGCATTACATGCTGCTGTAACTTGAGCCTGTAACTTCTCACTAGCAGCCGAGGGGAGGGCCCCAGAATGCTTTGCTGTATGGTATGCGGCCTCTCGTCCTTTTTAAGGGCTTGGGAATACAGAACCTTGCTGTCAGCACACATCAAAAGTAAGAGATTTTTAACTTCAGTATTGCCTTTTTGGCTTCCTTCTAAACTGTTTAACACAGGAGAATAGAGGTTTAAATTAGCTTTTGCAGCCTGACAGTTACTCTTTAAAGTACACTCTCTGGACACCTATATAAGCCTTGAAATTCATAGAATTAACACAACCAATGCTACATTTGGTGGATAATTAAAAGTGTAAAAGTGCCCATACTCTTATCAACTTTTCCATTTGATTCCCAATCAATTTGATTGATCTGCAGGTAATTGTTTCCTACAAAATGTCTGATCAATCGATCTTTGGTCAATTTTGAACAAAATTTGATCAGAATTATCAATTGGACAGGGCGGAAAATCTGGGTTGATTATGGGTGGGGCAGGGGTGGCGGTAGATTGACGACCCATAATATTGCACTACATCAAATTGTGCAATGCCGCAGTTGGATGTTCAGTGTGTGTGGGGTAGGGGGGGGGGGGTCTAAATGAACCTGAACTGATTATTTTCAGAGGGGAATTGATAATTTATAAACGTATGGCCTTAGCTGCAGGCCGTTTTTTACTTTTCTATTTAAGATAGAGTGGAAAAAGTATGGACGTCTAGCAGGTTTAATTGCTTTCTGTGTCTTTGTGGGTGACATTTCATGCATACAATTTTTTGTATATGTGAAAATAAAATTAAATCTATTAGCAATGCACACATTTTTGCACACTGCATGCCTGTACTTGCCTGGCTGCATTCGGTAGCTCCTTATTGTCACTGGAGTGGAAGGCCTTTACCAAGCATATAGCAGACCCCCTAACCCAGCCCACCTCCTCCCACTGCTAAAAAAGAGTAAAAGAGTTATTTGCAGAGGGGAATTGATAATTTATAAACGTATGGCCTTAGCTGCAGACCGTTTTTTACTTTTCTATTTAAGATAGAGTGGAAAAAGTATGGACGTCTAGCAGGTTTAATTGCTTTCTGTGTCTTTGTGGGTGACATTTCATGCATACAATTTTTTGTATATGTGAAAGTAAAATTAAATCTATTAGCAATGCACACATTTTTGCACACTGCATGTCTGTACTTGCCTGGCTGCATTCTGTAGCTCCTTATTGTCACTGGAGTGGAAGGCCTTTACCAAGCATATAGCATACTCCCTAACCCAGCCCACCTCCTCCCACTGCTAAAAAAGAGTAAATGGTTGGGGCCAGCACTACAACGGCAGTGCAGCTGTGTCTACCTGCTGAATGTGTACTATAACATTTAAACCTTCGACATCCTCCCAGTGTGTTTATAAAATTTCCTGTTGTTCGATAATTTCCAGCATGTCAGATCTGCTTCCAGTCGAGAAAGGGTCCAATTAAGTAAAGGTGTATTTTTCCGTTTTATGTTATTTTTATAGTATAGCAATAATTATAAGCCCTAATTTACAAAAATAATAGTGATATAGCTCAATGACATACATATGAAAAAAGCTGAGTCCCTAAGGTAACAATTTATGGATTTGGGGACTTTTTTTTAAACAAGTGTTTTATTTTAGTAATTATAGGGGAGGGGGAAATAAGGGGTTAACATATATGTTAGGCGTATTTTTACGTTTTGGCCACTGGATGGCCCCACATTATCTTGTGTAGTAGTGTAAACCTGTGATTTTTACTTTCACTTTGTAAATGACCACAGGCATATCATTGATGCCGGTGCTAACTTACTACAGGTACTTTGATCGGCTTTAGGAGCATATATTCCCATTCACCAATCAGTACCCTGCCCGGGGGAAGGGTCACAGGAGAACGTGCTGCTGAAAACAGCACCATACGTGTGTCTACACCCCTGGTGCTGTAGTGAAGTCTACAGGGGTATAGATACACTATACAGTGGTACAGCAGATAATATAAATACACTTATAAACTACAGTAGTTATACAAGACCATTGATTAGCAGGATTCCATAGGCTTACAAGCTGTATCAGGCAGATGAATTACATCTACTTGGCTTCAGAAACTAAGCACCCACCCCATTGCTCACACCACCATAGAGGTCAATGTAAATAATTAAGGCCTCTAATCTCAACTGATCCATAATCCCCTTCAAAGAGCACAGACGGGGCAGCCAGGGACAGAGTGTGGCAGGAGGTGCTGCCCGCCCCCAGGACTCAGCTCTGCTTGTGGATTCCCAGGCAATACTCAGCGAATCTTGTTTCTTTCCCTGCTGCTCCTGCCGGTGGCCATGCACTGATTTCCTCATTCAGCCTGTACCATGCTGGTGATGCCCCTGAAACAATGTGTACTACACTGATGGTGATCAGTACACTGGCAGTGCTGCTGCGACGGCATTTCTTCAACAAGGTGCAGCCGTAGGTATTCTAAGAAACTGGCACTCATCTCTTGTTCAATACTGGCAGCAAGTTGGCATCCAGCACTCAAACATCTCCAGGCAGCATAACAACCACCCACGCTATGCCTGATGCAGGCAAATATCTGAAATCTTCCCAGCATCTCACATAGACTAAATTCTGCTTAAGTGCTCCTATCTGATTGCTGCTTTTTTATACAATAAGTAGCTGGTCAGTTTGGATGCATGTCTGTCAACAAAGCTGGATCTGCCAATCGTGTCACTTCCTGTTTATCAGACATAACTGATGTCTTTAGCATCTTTATCTGTGTTTTTTTAGCACCTGCCTTTTCTTTTCTATGGAGCATTTGTTTTTATGCATTTGTGATTCATTTGCTGTTATTCTGCAGACTTTCTGAAGTACCTGATGGTAGCCCAAATGGAGGGCAGTATATGGCATCAGAAGCACCAGACAGGTGAGTCAAATTACATAAGTAACTAATATATTAAATGGTCTGAGCTTGTATTGATGTGTCTCAAATCAAACACAGGAGGACTTTGTGAAATTTATTTGGAATGGACTTTTAACAGAATTATCATTTTATAATATATTTTAACCACTTACTCACTACAGGTTATTTCCCCTTAAAAACCACAGTCATTTTCACATATTACGCTCCTCTCATTAATTCGCCAATAATTTTAACGCTGCTTAACAAACCAAAATGATCTATATATTTATTTTTCTTTGCATCAAAATAAGGCTTTATTTGGGTGATACTTTTTGCTAAGAATTATTTTATATGCATTTTAAAGCGGGTCTGTCACCATAAAAATCAAAATTCAACTGCAACTGGTCTGAGTGTATTAAGTGATAAAGTTGCTAATCCTGCATTCAAAACTTTCAAAACTTTTTCTGCTGTTATGGTTTGGTGTTATCACATACCTTAGGAGCACTGGCCCTTTAATTGCCATTGCCAAACAGTTGCATGCTGGGAGGTATTTTTATCTATATTATATTCTTCCTCTTCCCTTTATTTCTCCTCCTTCTAATGACATACTGTAAGACAGTACACTTCCTAGTATAGACTTCAGTGGGAGTGTCTAAAGACTCTGGGAGGAGGGCGGGTAACGAATAAACAACTAGCAAGGAGGAAAAAAAGGAGTGAGGGAGGAAACAATGTCAGGATTAGCTTCATTCATAGGTAACCAACATGGAAACTGTCTACACTAGGATTCTCTGCTTTCCCTTTATAAAATTCACAGGAATCATAATGTGGACAGTGTAATACATCTGTTCAAGTAGAACTAGCATTTGTCTACTTATATATGTTTTTTTTAATTCTAGGTTAGCATTGGTGTTACTTGTTCTTTAAAATGGAAAAAAAATAATAATTATTTCTCAGTTTGCAGCCATTATAGTTTTAGAATAAATTGTGCTACGGTAGATAAAATCCACATGTTTTATTTGCCCATTTATCCCGGTTAATACATTTAAATTATGTTCCTAGTACGGTGTATGCCGATATTTTATTTGGAAATAAAGATGTACTTTTTCAGGTACCGTTTCTTTATACTACATCAATAATTACAAGCCCTAATTTGCAAAAATAATAGTGATATACCCTTAGAAAAGCTGAGTCCCTAACAATTTATGATTATATTTTTTTAATGCTGTCGCTTATTTAAAAAAAAAAAAAAGTTTTATTTTTCTAACTGTAGTGGAGGGGAAATAAGGGGATAAAATGGGGGAATTTTTTACATTTTATTTAACATATATAGGTGTGTTTTTACTTTTGGACCACTAGATGTCCTCACACTATCCTGTGTACTGAACAGTACACAGAAATTAGTGTAAAACTGAATTTTTACTTTCATTTTGTGAATGACCATCAGCATTTCATTGATGCCAGATGATCATTCACTACGGGGACTCTGATTGGCTTTGGGAACACATGTTCCCAGTCGCCGATCAGTATTTTGCCACGGGCGTGCTGCTCTAAACAGCGAAGTACATGTATGTACGCCCCTGGTGCTGAAGTGAAGTGCACCTGGGTGTAGATACACGATACAGGAATCCTGTATTGGTTAAAAAATGTTGTCTTTCAAAAGTCAACCGCTGCAAAAGTTTGTCTAATTCATGCAGTTTGAAAGGTCATGAAAGATAAGTAGAGTGATGGCATGATTAACAGCTCCAAAGATGGCATTATCTTAAAGAGACTCTGTAACAAAATTTTCATCCTTATTTCTTCTATCCTATAAGTTCCTATACCTGTTCTAATATGGTCTGGCTTACTGCAGCCTTTCCTACTTGCACAGTGACTGTATTATCTCTGTTATATGATCTAATCTTCTCTCCTCTGTCGGCTCTGTCGGGCTGAGGCAGTCAGACTGGAGTGTGCAGGGCTGCTTGTGATTGGATAGAAGCTATACACACCCTCTCCAGGCCCCCTTGCACACTCTGTATGACTCACACACTCTGCTTATGTGAGCCTATCACAAGCTGGTTAGTTTGTTTGTAAACACTGCCTAAAACTGGCAATTACAAGCCAGGTTTGCAGCAGAGAGTGGCAGAAACAGCACAGAGGGGCCCAGGAGAACATAATGAATAGAATGGTATGCTTTTTGCTGTAAGAATTTTAGAGTACAGAATTTCTTTAACCCATTCAGGTTCCGTCGTTTTCACGTGAGAAATGTTTACCTCCCATTCATTAGCCTATAACTTTATCACTACTTATCACAATGCACTGATCTATATCTTGTTTTTTTCCGCCACCAATTAGGCTTTCTTTGGGGGGTACATTTTGCTAAGAGCCACTTTACTGTAAATGCATTTTAACAGGAAGAATAAGAAAAAATGGAAAAAATTCATGATTTCTCAGTTTTCAGCCATTATAGTTTTAAAATAATACATGCCTCCATAATTAAAACTCACGTATTGTATTTGCCCATATGTCCCGGTTATAACACTGTTAAAATTATGTCCCTATCACAATGTATGGCGACAATATTTTATTTGGAAATAAAGGTGCATTTTTTCCGTTTTGCATCTATCACTATTTACAAGTTTAAAATAAAAAAAATATAGAAATATTTCATCTTTACATTGATATTTAAAAAGTTTAGACCCTTAGGTAAATATTTACATGTTTTTTTTTTTTTTTATTGTAATGTTTTTGTTTTTTTATTGTAAACATTTTATTTGGGTAGTTTTGGGAGGGTGGGAGGTAAACAATAGATTTATAATGTAAATGTGTGTTAATTTTAAAAAATTTTTTTACAGGTGTAGTATTACTTTTTGGCCACAAGATGGCGGCCATGAGTTTGTTTACATGACGTCACTCTAAGCGTAACATACGCTTACAGTGACGCATCGGGAAGGGAACGGCCAGAAAAGGCGCAGCTTCTGAGAAAAGCTGTTGCTTTTTCAGCGGGGGAGAGGAATCAATGATCGGGCACCGTAGCCCGATACATTGATTCCCTGGCTACCGAATCCGCGTCCGGGAGTGCGCGTGCACCGCGCGATCGGCCGCGGGAGCGCGCAGTAGCGCGCATGGTTCCTGGACGTAGAAACTACGTCCAGGAACCAAAATAGGTTAAAGTATTGTACCCATGATGCGACTTTCTGCAGGATTTTTCCAGTGACTGGTGATTTTTTTGAGCAACAAGCAGTTGTTTCTGTAATGTTGTGACGTGGGGACGTGCACAGGATTAAATGAACAACATTTTGCAGAATCGAGGATTACAACCGTCACAGTGGTTCGGATCTTTAAGTTAGCCATGGGCTTCTTTACCGCACAAAGTGTCACGATCCTCTGATCTCCTGCTTACGCCCGTCGTGTGGCATTGTGTGTTCCCGGAGGTAGGGAGATGGATCGGGGAATGTTGATTTTGTTGGGTGGCGTAGCTGTGAGGTTCGCCGATCTATCTTCCGCCATCTTCAGGTGAGTATTCAGCTTTATAAGTGCAATAGAAAGGCCTGGTATCTCCCTGAGAGTGATAAACATTGTTAATACGTCAGGAGGTGTACAACACATTTCACAAGTGTATTTAAATTTATGCCAGATATTATTATTAATTGTTATTACAATTATTGTTATGCTTTATTCAATGCTTTTACATTAAGCTTGCCACGTAGTCTTTACAGCAGCTGAAAACGTATTTTTATCAGTCCTTCATGGCACACACAGGCACTGCACACACAGAGAAAAAGCACACACAGACACTGTATACACAGGCACACGCAGGCACTGCAGACACTGCACAAGCAGGCACAGCACAGCCAGTACGTACACAGGCACAGCACACACAGAGGAAAAGCACACACAGACACAGTATACACAGGCACACGCATGCACTGCACAGACACTGCACAAGCAGGCACATCACAGCCACTACGTACACAGGCACAGCACACAGGCACAGCACACATAGGCACAGGCACTGTACACATAGGCCCATATAGACGCTGCACACACAGACACTGCACACACAGCTAGACACACACTCACACAGACACACAAGACAGCATGCTTGCATACTTGCACTGCAGTAAAGAACAGCTTACTTGCACAGCAGCTGAATCAGAACAGCATGTGGAGAGGAAGGTGGGGCAGCACACACTCACAGCTATGTGTGAATCAAGCAGGAACAATAGAGAGAGAAAGATAGGCAGTACCACTGCACAGTGCTGCCTGCCGCCCCCTGCTGTTGGCCACCTGAATTGCATAACTCAGTTGGCTTCATAGAAGATCCGGACCTGAATACCATAAAGTGGATAATAAGTAATGGAAAAAAATTGTTGCATTATTTCATGTAACTGGGGATACTGGAATTTAATATGCCCTAAAGTTATATTTTGCTGTGGACGACTCATTTGATCTGTATTTGCAATGTTTAAAACAGATTACAAGGTACCCCTTTGTTTGATAGCCATGGGATTGACTTATTTTCTACACGCTCTTAGAACTTGATGGTAATCTGAACAGCCAATTTTTCCATTCTTATTAAATCAAAGCCTTCTGTTTGAATAAATCTGTAAGTGGCCCTGTGAGCTACATAGTGCTGGATACTGTAATGGTTAAGGGCTCTGCTTCTGGCACAGGAGACCTGGGTTCGAATCTCGGCTCTGTCTGTTCAGTAAGTCTGCACCTATTCAGTAGGAGACCTTGGGCAAGTCTCCCTAACACTACCACTGCCTATAGAGCACGTCCTAGTGGCTGCAGCTCTGGCGCTTTGAGTCCGCCAGGAGAAAAGCGTGATATACAGTAAATGTTCTGTGTTTAATGTGGGTTTGTATGTGGTTACTGTATATATTTAACAATAATGCTGCATTGAAGCAGCCTAAGGGCAGTTTCACACTGAAAACCAGCAGTGCAGTTCTGCGCAGCGCCGCACCGCCAAAAACAGGCCTTTGGGGAATACGGGGTTACTATGCATTATTCCCCATCTTGCCAAGCAGGAAGTGACGCACGCTTGCGGTCACTTCCTGTTTCAGGCTATGCGGAAGTGCACAGAACTGTTCCGCGCATGTGTGCCACGACATCATCGCAAGTCGCCACAAAAGCCGCATGGTAACGTAGTTCTGGACCAGCATCAGATCGAGGACTTCCGGCGGACCGCACCGCGACGCAGGTAATGTATTTTACCCCATAGTTTTGCACTGGAGTGCAGTAGCAGTGCGTCAGTTTGAGGCACTGCACACGCCCCAGTGTGAAAGGACCCTTACTGATAACTATTATTTTTTATTTATATAGTGCCAACACCTTCTGTAGGCTGTAGCAACGCACATGGTACAAAAACATTCAGTAATGATGAGCATAGATACATGAGCAGTTCAATATACTGTACAATCAGGACATAGAGCAGTACAAGTACAAATACATAAAACTGATGTGTAGTTTGAAAACATCACCAATGCTGGCACATGTTTATTTGGTAAGTTACAAGAGAAACCGGAAAAAGTAGGGGGAGATACCTGCCCTTGCAAGCTTACAATCTAGAGGAGGGGACAGGCTGTGAGCGTTCCAAAGGAGAGATGATACTGGTGAAACATCCTAGATGCGAGAGTAAGAGGAAGTAACCGAGCTGAATGGCAAGAGCGTCTCATGGGAGGCGCAATGGTTTCGGGAGGGATGGCATCTCTGATAATGTTATGAGTTGGAACTGAATCCTTTGGGTGATTGGCAGATAGGGGCAGCATCAGAGGAGCGGTAGGAAAAGTGGATGAGACGAGCAGCAGAGTTTAGTAGGAACTGGAGAGGTGCCAGTCTATTTCTTGGCAGGCAGCAGAGTAGGATGTTACAGTAGTCAAGACGGGAAATTACTAGAGAATATACAAGCATTTTAGTAGCCATTTGAGTAAGGAAGGGATGAATTGTGGAGATATTTTTAAAAGGGAATTAGTATGAGGTTGTTAATGTGTTAAATGAGAGCTGAAAGTTCAGAGTTATCCACAGACTGGGTGCTTTAGGAGTTTAGGTCCTTGTCGTGTTTTCTACATTATATGTATCAAGGAAACGCGCTACACCTCAGTATAGGATGCACTCAATGCACTCACTCAGCTGGAGCAGCCCCTTCTATATATATATATATATATATATATATATATATATATATATATATATATATATATAGTACAATGTCCGCAGAAGGCAGCGCTACACAACTTAAAAACTATGGGGCAATATATGCTCCAACGGTTCATATAGGCTTTATATAGTCCACATCCACTTCTAAATGGTTAGTCTTCTCGGTAATTTCAGTATCCTCCTAATTCTTCCTACTACCTCCACCAACACCCCGTGAGCTGACACTCACCGGACAAAAAGACCTCCACTCAGGTCTAGTAAGGCCTTGGGACACTTCAGGCCGTCCCCCACCACACCAAGAACGATTTGCCACCACTTTATCCTTTTCACAGCAGATGCTTCTTCAAGCGTATAAAACCTCAAAACAAATGCCTCACATAGTGTAAAACCATATAAATGTATTAAAATGTAAAATTGATTGCACTCACAGACCTTCTTCTTTGTATTGTAGCACAGAGTTTGGGTACGGGCTCTCCCCCGTATAGTTGGGCCCCGGCTGGCACCTGTAGTTCCTCGGCTGAAGATTTAAATGGTGTGCACCTCCAGTTCCTCCTCAAGCCCAAGCGCCGCTCGTTCGCCCACGCTAACAAATTGTTGCTTTCACTTCCGCACCCTATGCCCCTTCAGGCCGTCCCCTTCAGGACAGAGCCTTGTGCAGGGCCGGGCAGAGGCAAGAGGGGCTCCAGTCTCAGGGCGCAGTGTAGGAGGGGGCGCACAACTCACTCAGCTATCATTCCCCTATTGTGTTTGAAGCAGAGAGAAATAAGAAAAGGGGATCCATGGCAGTGACTGCAAGCCAGATAACTAGAGATTAAGGTGTTTGGGGGCCCTGGAGCTCCTCTTACTCTATTAGCAATCAGTGTGTGACGGCTGGGGTTTTAGGGATGGGGGGTGCACTTTGGTGTCCCAGCCTTGGGTACTGGAGGACTTTGTCCCGGCTCTGGCCTTGTGGTACACCAAAAGACAGTGGGCATGATGTCCTCCCATTCTTCACCCCTCCTCTACCCGGCCTTCACCAGGTACTCAGAATTGGTTTCTCAGTGCCCAGCTTTTCCTCACCTGATGACACCATCGTGCATATCTCACAAGAGGAATAGCTGTAACCGCCTGTTTGTCAGGACACACCCTATGTATTGGGGAGAAGTCACATGTTCACCATAAGTAGGGATCTATGGCAGACCTGGACAAGGCACTTTCATAGCATAAGCAGTATGCAGACTGGAGTAGGATGAGAACCTAGATTTATGGAAGGTCATTATGCATTAGTTAATATAAACATTGGGTCCTACCTCTAACATCAATGGCATTAATGGACTATTGTAGAGTATAAACAGTTCATGCTTATTTATTTTTAATGTATTGTTATATGTTCCATGTATTACGTTTAGTTCTAAAATATATTTTATTTCTATTTTTTATTAGCTGCACATGAAATATTACAAATGACTGTTTCTTTTTCGGAACTCTACCTCCTGGCAAGACAGGCAAGTATTATACACTGAATTGTGTTTTAAAGCCCTAACATTTGCAGAAGCCAAGTGTCCTGATTTGGTAGAAGGTCTACCAGCATGCAAAGTATGAGCTATAGATGGTCTTCTTAGATTACTGTCACTGGCCAGTGTGCACACTGTTGTACACATTGTTGTAGATGGCTAACCTGTGTTTTGAGTAACTAATGAAATGTTGCTCTCTAAGGTCCCACCATTCCACCTGCAGTATTTCTAACATCTGCTCAGTTAATCATGTGATCTTTCGAAGGCCTGTTGAAGGCAGCATTTTTCCTCATAGTAGTTTGCCATTAGGTTTTCTGTGAAGAACAACTCCATGAGGTGTCAATAAATTGGGTAAGGGTTTATTCAGGGCTGTTTTTAGGCATAGGCAAACCAGGCAGATGCCTGGGTTAACACCTAGAGGAGGGGCACCAGAGAGCTATTTTTAACACTGAGTTTTATGGGATTCGTACACACAAATAAGGCCTGTGCCATTAAAGTGATCCTTAACTGGGGCAAAAAAAAGAAATCTCGTACTGCACATGACGGTGACGGGAGCGTGGACAAGGATGCGTGCGGCCAGTCGCTGAAAATTAAACTTAGCCGTTGTGGGGGACCGGAGGATCGTTCTATCGTTCTGCAGGGGACCGGTAGAAGCCCCAGGCAATTTAAGCTTTTCTCTTTTTTTGCCACTGTTAAAGAGAATTTGTACTGTGCAAATCTTGTAATAAAATACATACCGTTCGATTCAGTATCCTCTCCTGTGCCCATCTCTGTCTATTCTGCCGCTCCCCGCCGCGATCCTGGCTTAAAATGAACAGTTTTCTAAACTGTTTATCAACACAAAATATGGCCGCTAACCTGGAAGTGACGGCGGCGTGCCTGCGTGTAAGTGCACGAAAGGAGCGCAAGTTGGAGCATGCCCAGTATGTCTTCTCGTGCTGTGTGAACGTGCACAGCGCTAGTGCACTGAGCCGGCTGCAATACAAAGCTCATTCAGCTACTATCACAGTAGGACGTTGCGTTTGATGCGACATTAAGGTCGCACGATGCGGCCCTAACGCAACGCATATACACTTTCACAGTGCGACGTTAAAGTCGCACGGTAGAAAATGTATTTACTATGGAACGAAAACGGGGCATGCGGAACATTTTAAAAAAGGAAAAAAAAAACATTACTGAGCATGTGCAACACAAGTAACTCAGCAGATTCATTGCTAAACGCACAGCATGTAGCACTTTCTAATAACGCTACACGTTACACATTAACGCAACGTGTGCACTGTGAATGTCACACAGACTTTGCACTGCTGTGCGTTACTCTGAGTTAAAATATCACTGTGAAATAGGCCTTATACTGAGTATTGCAGCCGGACATCCAGAGAGGCAAGTGGCAAATCATTTTTTAATGATTGAGCATGGTCTTTCTTTATGATTTACTTTATGCCCAAAGTATTTATTTTGTGCGGAAATTTTTTATAGTAAAGTGTATATTTTCTGAGCGTGTCTGCTGGGCTCTGCACTCATGTCTGTGCTCTGATTTCGTCACAGGTATAGGAACTTGTAGGATAGGAGAAATAAGGCTGGGAAATTTGTTAAAGTGTCTCTTTAAGGTTCACTTTAGGGGAAGAATTAATATCAATGGCAGAAATGGGCACTTATGATTAGCATAACAAAGAAAACTAGAACAGCATAACAATGATTTGGCAGATGCAGTGGCTGGATAGTGTACTGGTAAGCTATAGACCCTGAACAAGCATGCAGATCCGATATTTCTAATTGAAGTCTGACTAGATTAGCTGCATTGTTTTTGGTCTGAGATGCAGACACTACTGCAGCCAAATAGATCAGCAGGGCTGCCAGGCAACTGTTATTGTTTAAAAGGAAATACATATGGCAGCCGTTTATCTTCTCATTTCAGGTTCTCTTTAAAGGAAACTGAACCCTAGATCTTTAATTCTTAAAACAACACACCTCGCCTAAGGTAGGATTGTATTGTGGCTTGCTGCTGGGGGTGCTCGGGTCAGGGAACACCATTACTTAAAGGAATACTATCGATACCCAAGTGTTCTAAAATGACAATGTGCAAATAATGTCTAAGTAGCTGTGTAAACATTTTCCTATTTTTCATGTTAAGTATCAGAGGCAAAAGCTGTAATTTATTGAGGGTAGGATTTAGCTATATTGGGACAAATCAATTGCAGAAGGGGTGTCTGCTTCAATGCACAGCCAGAGTTGCATATCAGACTACAGAAAGCTTCCGGAAGTGACAACAGCCGCTAGAGCGAGAAGTCGGCGATGGAACGCAAGGAAGAGGGTATGTATCCTGACGCCGCTGCTGCCCGCTGCCCACACACGTTAACAAGCTGGGGGGGAGCGCAGAGGGGAGAGCCCCGAGGTGAGGCCGAGGGGGGAACTACCCCTCTCCCCGCCGACTGTGGGCAAGGCTTTCCCCTCATGCTGCCACCCCTCCAGCCCCCAAAAACCGGCCACGAGCGGGCCCCAGGGGGGGCCCGCTCTGAAATTTTGCAGGGGGGCCCGGTGGGGCTTAGCTACGCCCCTGTTTAGGTGTGATAAGTTTAGGCATGTTAAGTTTAGGTGTGATAAGTTTAGGCATGATAAGTTTAAGCACCAACTGGGTTAGCACCGCAGTGCACAGCTGATCAAAAGTTTTGCGCTAGCAAAGTCTGGTGCACTTCGCATAGAGTTTAATGGCACTGCTTTGCATGCGGGGCTTTGCGTGCAATCTAAACTTATCTAAACTTAGCATGCCTAAACTTATCATGCCTAAACTTATCACACCTAAACTTATCACGCCTAAACTGACTTTTCACCAGCATGGTGCAATGGTTATCATGCCTAAAGTCTCTAACTGGGTTAGCACCGCTTTGTGAATCGAGCCCATAGAGTTAACAGGGGAATTTTCCCTCTCCTCATGGCTTAGTAAGCCATCAGTTTTGGCGTCAGTAAAGATTGAATGTATATTGATAACAGTAAACAAAGAAGTTGCTACTAAAATGTATACACCAGTACTTAGCAGCAGTGCAGCACTTCCCAAACAATTCCTGTGTCAATTAAAAAAAAATATGTGAATCGATAGTATTCCTTTAACTACGGGGTGCCTAACCCATGGCCCGCCCACCAGTGTGTAGCCTCCATATTCTCTTCAGACCACAGCTTGAATGGTAATTTGAGCATTGGGCCACGCACATGCGCATCCCACGCTGCATGCTGACATCTAAGGGCTCTTTCACATCAGAGCTTGCGTTGGAGAACGCTCAAAGCATGCGTTTTGTTGTATGCGTTTTGATATGCGTTGCACTGCAGTGAGTGCGCGTTTTTAATTCGTTTTCAATGCGTTACAGCACATAGAAAAACGCAGGTAATTTTTTTTTCTTTTAGTTTTCAACTTTCTACATTGTTCCTCTGTTGCATTCTGGGACTGATTGCCTGCGTTAACGGATTAAAAACGCGCATAGTGTGCGTTTTACATTGACTAACATTGTAACGCATAAAGCTAGCGTCGGCCTAAAAACTGCGCCTGGGTGCAGTGTAACGCAACGCACAAAAAGGCTGCGTTATATGTGAAAGCTAAAATGAAAGTCTATGGACTTTCATTTCACCTTGGGTAACGCAAACTTTACCCTTTGCGTTGAAACGCAGAAAATCTGCCCTAATGTGAAAGAGCCCTAATTGGACTACACCTCCCATTCAAGCTGCAGTTAGGAGAGAAGATGGAGGCTACAGAATGGGGCGGGGCCAGAGGATCAGCAACAGTAGGCAAGTAACGATGCTTCGTCTGACCCCCACACCTCCAGCAACATGCCACAATAAGAACCTCCCTTATGGGAGGTTTGTTTTTAAAGAATTAAAGGATTAATGCTCAGTTCCTTTTAAAGATAACCCGAAGATATAGATATAGATTAGATAGGCAGCTTTCCCCACTATAGATCAGATAGGTAGCTTCCCCCAGTATAGATCAGATAGGTAGCTGTCCCCAGGGAGGCGGGAGTAAGGAGGCGGGAAGCTTGGCAGAGCGGCGGGGGGAGCGGGCAGTTACAAACTCACCTCTGATCGCGGCAGACACAGCCTCCAGCTTCTTCCAACTTTCTCCCCTGGCGTAGTTTGCATTGGTAACAGCGCCCCCTGTGCGTCATCACAGGGGGCACTGTAACCAAGGCGACGGACGCCGGAGAAGGAAGTGGAAGGAGCTGGAGGCTGTGTCTGTGGCGATCGGAGGTGAGTTTGTAACTGCCCGCTCCCCCCCCCCCCCCCCCACCGCTCTGCCCAGTGCCCCCTCCTGCCACTGAATCGATCCAGGGCAGCATGGCAACAGGTTCCAGGCCGGTGCCCCGGATCAAAGGCCCTAGCGACGCCAATGCTCTTTTGTACAAACTGAGCTGGTAAATTAGCTGAAATTGTTTTTGCATGATTTGACTAATGCAGCGTATCTTCTCTGTGCACCCTGCAGGGCTGTGAGGAGATGACTGCAGATGCACACACTTCTGAAGAAGCTGTGAAGGTAGGAGCCATGTTATATTGTACATTATACTATGATTAAAATCAGATTGTGAGCATGTAGTTGATGTTACAATAAAGTCTCTTTGTGCGTTATATGAAGTTAGCTCTCTCTGCAGAGTCGTTCACTTTAATCCTGAAGTATTGGAGACAGCAGGCCAGTGGTTTAGCTAAGAAGTTATGGGTCCCAATGTGAATTTTACATTAGGTCCCCTCAAGCACTGCTAAGTAGTGATAAGCACAAATTTCGCACAATTGTAATTTCATATTGTAATTACGATAAAAAAAATCATCATTGATTTACTTTGGACCACAGACGCTGCCATTCTGGATAGTCTTTCAAATCCTACAGTTTACTAATCACATTAGAATAAGAATAGTTTGGCAGAGACCTGTTGGTGTTTGCGGCATAATATCTGGAGTCTGGGCCTAAACGCCATGTGATATATATTGTGGTTATATCATTTACTTCGCTATCAGAGGTTCTCTCTGAATTTTCATGCCAGCATGGTGTCAGATTGAAGGACACCTAAAGTGCGAGAGATATAGAGGCGGACATATTTATTTCCCTTTAAATAATACCAGTTGCCTGGCAGTCCTGCTGATCTTTCATGCATCAGTAGTGTCTGAATCACGCACCTGAAACAAGCATGTGGCAAATCCACATTGTTGGCGATAGTTGGGTGCGTGGCCACAGGACGAACGACTAGACGAGCGACTGATAACAGGCGGTCTGCCCGATCCAACAGGTCCTTCGACTTGGACTTGTTTTAAATGCACCCATATCGTGCAGTCCGTCGTTCCACTTGCATGCGCAGTGTGCTAATGAATTGGTCATTCAGTTGGTTAATGTGCAAAAAAGTCGTGCAATCACTTGGTTGTGAGGCCGGTCATGCCGTCAGGTTGGTCCTGCGGGAAAAGTTGCACGTGTGTATAAACCTTTAGATTTATCACCCTGAGAGCATATGACAATGGGTAGATGCAAAGTAATCAAATTAGCTATTTGCCAGCGAACACCAACAGGTAGGCACAAAGCATTATGGGGTGGATGGGGGGGGGGGGGTCACGCCTTTTGTGCTTCCCCTGTTTGACTGGATGCTGTTTACGGTCTAAGGGCTACATTGATGCATTATGGGAATGCACATTAACACATTCAAATTATTTCCTCAACCAAGGCCAGATTTATGCTTTTTGTGCCCCTAGGACAAGTATGTTGTGGCTCTGCTTTCATGTGCAGCACCCTCCTCCATGTGTATTATCCAAGTACTGTAGCCCCTCCCATTCCATGTGCAGCCCCCTCCTCCATGTGTATTAACCATGTACTGTAGCCCCTCCCATTCCATGTGCAGCACCCTCTTCCATGTGTATTATCCAAGTACTGTAGCCCCTCCCTTTCCATGTGCAGCCCCCTCCTCCATGTGTATTACCCATGTACTGTAGCCCCTCCCATTCCATGTGCAGCCCCCTCCTCCATGTGTATTATCCATGTACTGTAGCCCCCTCTCTTTCATTAGCAGCTCCCCATTTTCAGCCTCCTCTTTCATATGTAGCAATCCTTCTTTAATTTTCTGGTGCCTCCTTGGGCTCCAGCCGTCCAAGGCCCGGGTCATTGTGGCCTTCCCAGAAATCTGGCCCTGAGCTCAACTCCAAAATGGCAAAGTCTATAAAGCAGAAAGCTGCTTTATAATTGTTATTATTGTGCATTGTATACCTCTTTAGAGTACATTAAATTTAGTATGGAAAAATAATAAGCAGCAGTACAGTTGCCAACCATCCCTTAAAGAAGAACTGTCACGAAAATCTTAAAATGTAAAACACATACAAATAAGAAGTACATTTCTCCCAGAGTAAAACGAGCCATACATTACTTTTCTCCTATGTTGCTGTCACTTACAGTAGGTAGTTGAAATCTGAAATTACCGACAGGTTTTGGGCTAGTCCATCTCTTCAAGGGGGATTCTCAGCATGGCCTTTATTCTTTATAAAGACACTCCCTGAAAATAATTGGTACAAAGATGCAGGCCAGTCTCCCTGCTTGCTTGGCAGTTGGACGGAGCAACTGCCATTCACTAAGTGCTTTTAAAAATAAAGACAACTCTGAGAACCCCCTATAAGAAGATGGGCTAGTCCTAAATCTATCTGTAATGTCAGATTTCTACTACCTACTGTAAGTGACAGCAACATGGGAGAAAAGCAATTTATGGCTCATTTAACTCTGGAAGAAACGTACTTATTTGTATAGGTTTACATATATTTTAAATCTTAAGATTTTCATGACAGAGGTCCTTTAAGCTTTTGGGGACCAGCAGCCTAACCCTGCTTAAGGACCAGGGCATTTTACCTGTGGGGAGGGGGGGCGTTTGGGAGGTCATTTTACGCTGGAAGAAACGTACTTCCTATTTGTGTCTTAAATTTTAAGATTTTTGCGACAGTTCCTCTTTAATCCAAAATAACCATCTTGCCTCACTACCCCATTTTCTTCAGGCTCCATATCTGAAGTTTGAAACACATTTAGGGCCCATTTCCACTGGAAATTGCAGTTGCAATTGCTAAACGCTAGTGATTGCGATTGCACAAGTCACAAATTTTTCACGCAATTGCAATTTTGCATATGCAATGCATCACATTGGAAAATCGCGTTAAAAATCGCTCCAAAGTGCGATCGCACTTTTGTAGAAATCAAATTGCGGTAGTGGAAAATACCTACAGTGATTCCTATGTTATTTTGCAAACCCTAGCGAATTAAAAATTGCTATCGATTTGCGATTTTGCGATTCAGCATCCCAAACGCTCATAGTGGAAAAGGGCCCTAAGCTTTACAGACTGTGCAGACTCTCTCAGACTTAATAGAATTCTTTTTCTTGAAGCTAATCATCCTCTAAGCACCAATCCCATTCTTTAAAAAAAAAAAAAACAGGAATGTCTGCAAGCCTCGACAACTCGGTCAGATCAAGCTGCAGCCTGTAGGATTTCAGTAAAGCATTACATCATAGTCTACTGTTTATATTTCCTAGCAGGGTAGCTTTGGCATGATGACATTGTGTAAGGTGATAGAGTACTTCCATCCAGGCTCTGCTTTTGATATATTGCTATACCACAAGTTACAGAGAAACTTTAACCAAGGTTCGAACTTCGTCCCAATCGGTAGCTGATACCCCTTTTCCCACAAGAAATCTTGAACTTTTCTCAAATAGATCATCAGGGGGATCTGTATGGCTAATATTGTGGGTAAACCCCTCCCACAGTGTGATGTCACGACCATAGTCCTGACAGTTTGCTGTCTGTGAACCTCATTGCATTGTGGGAAATAATGGCTTTTTCCAACTGCCAAGCAAGCCGTATCTCCCTCTATACATAGAACTCGCAGTAACAAACATTCCGTACAAATCACCTGGCAGAACTAAATATGGCGCCACCAGTGATAAATGATTCAAGAGAGATGGAACAGCACCTCGGCAATCCGCTGTGGGTGTGCAGGAACCAACCCCTTGTACCAACAGGGTATAGATCCATCTTATTTGAAGATAATGGTCTGCACCACATCCAAGTATAAATCAGCTTTATTGAAGATCCAGAAAATGCTGTGTAGCAGCATATACTGTATAAGCAGAGTGCAATCATAGGTGGCTGGATGGTACAATGGCCAAGGGCTCTGACTCTGACACAGAAGAACAGAGTTCGAATCCCGACCCTGCCCGCCCAGAAAGATTTTTTGGGATATCGATGCGACAAAGATCATCATCGCTATCAAGACACGTAAAAACAAGTGATATAAACGTGTAATGCACAAAAAAGTGTGCAGAAATATGCAAAAGAACAGGGTGGCCTACAGGGTACCATACTTACAAAAAAGGGTTGCATAGAAGAGCCTGGTCCTTTCTCACCTATACAGACAAGAAGATAAAAAGGAACGAGGAAACAGAATCTGTTCGCACAATAAATAGAGCAGTTTCAAATTACCAATTAAAGTTAAGATCATAATCCCTATTCATGTCAAATCTGATCGTATCAAGCTCTCTAATCTATTTTGCTTCCTGAATAAGTAGTTGTTTCAATCTATCGCCCCCTTTAACATTAACCGGTACAGAATCAATAACCTGCACACATAACTGACTGACTGTGTGTCCATTTTCAAAAAATGCTCCGAAACCGCCAGTTTCATGTTCTTAGTTCTGGTCGTTGATTTATGTGAGGACAGACGATCCTTTAATCTTTGGGTAGTCTTTCCTACATATCCCTTACCACAGGGGCATTTTAACAAATAAACTACCCAGCTGGAATCACAAGTGTACCTACCCCTAATTTTAAATTGTTTACATCTTGTAGGCTGGACAAAGGAGTCTCCTTTTACAATATTGTGGCATAAATGACAATTTAGGCACGGAAAAGTGACCTGAGGCAACCAACAGGCTGATGAGTAACATCAGATCGGACCAACCGAGATTGCAAAGACGGCGCACCAGTGATAAATGTCAGAATGTAAATCAGGGAGAGGAAAGATTTTACAATGGGCAAACAATGACTAAATAATCTATAAATGATTATTGTAAAAAAAAAAAAAAAATAAGCAGTCAAGCACCAATAAAGTGGGCAGAGCCCAATAAATTTAAATACCCTACCTCCCTTGTATATGTAGATAAGGATTAAAGCAGTCTATGGGAGTTTGATGGGTACAAGACTGTATCAAAACAAACATCTCCTCTTTTCACAGATGTTGTAATAAAATATGTACTTTGGACCACTGAGCAACAGTCCAGTGCTGCTTCTCTGCAGCCCAGGTCAGGCGCTTCTGCCGCTGTTTCTGGTTCAAAAGTGGGTTCATGCTTCCATCTGCTGAAAAGCTTTATGGAGATGAAGATTTCATTTTTTCAGCACGACCTGGCACCTGCTAACAGTGCCAAAAACACTGGTAAATGGTTTACTGACCATGGTATTACTGTGCTCAATTGGCCTGCCAACTCTCTTGACCTGAACCCCATAGAGAATCTGTGGGATATTGTGAAGAGAAAGTTGAGAGACGCAAGACCCAACACTCTGGATGAGCTTAAGGCCGCTATTAAAGCATCCTGGGCCTCCATAACACCTGAGCAGTGCCACAGGCTGATTGTCTCCATGCCACGCCGCATTGAAGCAGTCATTTCTGCAAAAGGATTCCCGACCAAGTATTGAGTGCATAACTGAACATAATTATTTGAAGGTTGACTTTTTTTATTTTAAAAACACTTTTCTTTTATTGGTCGGATGAAATATGCTAATTTTTTGAGATAGGAAATTTGGGTTTTCATGAGCTGTATGCCACAATCATCAATATTAAAACAATAAAAGGCTTGAACTACTTCAGTTGTGTGTAATGAATCTAAAATATATGAAAGTCTAATATTTACCAGTACATTACAGAAAATAATGAACTTTATCACAATATGCTAATTTTTTGAGAAGATCCTGTACATAGCTCTGAAAATTAGCTGACTTAGGCACAATGGTAAGGCAAGGTTCAGCGCTCAGCGAACTGATAGCTATAACGGACACTGAACAACTGACAAGTCAGGACTTAAAGAGAAACTCCAACCTAGAGTTGAACTTTATCCCAATCAGTAGCTGATACCCCCTTTTACATGAGAAATAGAATGCTTTTCACAAACAGACCATCAGGGGGCGCTGTATGACTGATTTTGTGCTGAAACCGCTCCCACAAGAAGCTCTGAGTACCGCGGTACTCTGGGCAAACTACCACAATGTAACAATGTTCACAGACAGGAAATAGCTGTTTACAGCTGTCTCTAACAGCCAAAACAGCTAGGAGCAGCTACATAACCTGCCCACAGTAAAAATGTCACCATGTAATAAATGTCAGAATGTAAATCGGGGAGAGGAAAGATTTTACAATGAGCAAACACTGACTAAATCATTTATACATAATTATGGTAAAAAATGAAGCACTTGTTTTACTACATTATTTTCACTGGAGTTCCTCTTTAAGTACCGAGGTAAGTACAGAACCACACCCCCGGAACTTCCAGCCAATCAGCAGCGCTCCTGCGGGAGTCAGTGTCAGCTGACTACTACATCAGCTGACACGCCTCACACCCGTCTCCTTAGCCTATAAAGGCTACTCTGAATCGTGCACGCCCGCCTAGAAACAGGGCCTGAACCGCCGCGCTGACTCACATGTACAGGGGAGCCTGGGATGCCGCCAGATGAAGATGGAGTAGGCCCCGTTCACACTGCACGCGTTTCCAGTCGCGTTTTGGAAACGCGTGCAGGTGGCCGACACGCACGACATCAGACATTGCATAGAGTGCAATGTCTGATGTTCACACTGCATGTGTTCTGGACCTGTGCGGTCCGGGAACGCATGCTGCATGCATTTTTTGTAAAAACGCGTGGCTGTCCCATTCACTTTTCAGTGATGGGATCAGCCACGCAACGCACACAAACGTGGATGGCGTGCGGTCGGCATGCGTTCCGCACGCATGGCCATCCGCGTTTGTGATGTGAACAAGGCCTAAGTGGCTTCCGCTGCTGCCCGGAAATGCCAGTGGAGCCGCCGGCAGCAGTGTCAGATAAGTTTGTAACAATGTGACTGTCCGTTTGTTTTGATACATTACATCTTGTCCCCATTAAACTCCCTTAGACTCCTTTAATACTTAATTTTATTCATTATGTTATTTTCACTAAAATTCCTCTTTAAAGCAGCAGGAACAGCCATACTATCCCAAGAAAAACAAAACATATATAAGTAGATAAATATTTGTTTTACTTACATAACACATGTATTGCACATTCCCTGTTTTGATTTCAGTGAATTGTATATAGTAAATAAAGAGAAAACTGTTCCTGGCATTTTCATTTTTTACTGCTTCTGACTGAAGCCAATACTGATGCAATGTCCTCCCTTACTCTTTTTTTTCTCCTAGAAACTGCACTGTCACATCTAGCTTGCTTTGCAAACACACGTGAGCACAGCATAGATTGTATTTCAGAAACTTTACAGTGAACTGCCCTCAGCCAATCAGTGAGGAGTAGGAATGTGGGAGGAGAGATGAAACACTTCCCTCTCATTGACAATGTACCAAATAGAGCCAGGCTGACTGGCATAAGATTTATTACAGCAGAAACATTTATGATTAGATTGGAGTGCTTGCAATGCAGGGTCAGGTCGCAGGCTGCATAATAAACACAAAGCAGTTGGCAAATGGAATTTGTTTTTGTGGTTGACAATTCTGCTTTAAAGGGAACCTGAGGTGGTAAAATAATGCTAAAAGTAACACACCACCTGATCCGGGGGCCTAGCCGGATCAGGTAGCATACATTACCGCTGCTTCCTGCTGTTCCTTCTCCCTGCAATCGCAGAGTTAAAAAAAATATCAGCATCCCGGGGTCACGACGCTGCAAGCTCTGCTCTGTGAGTCTCATCACAGAGCAGAGTACAAGGAGGCGGGGGAACAGTGGGGACTGGGCGGAGAGCCAGTGTAGGGCCAATGACAGCCGGAGAAGGGAGCGTTCCTAATGCCAGAGGAGGCGTTTTGCAGGAGTACCTCTCCTGCAAGGGACGCCCCTCCCCCTGTTAGCTGCCGACAAGTTGCTGGGGGTGACAGCATGGCTCAGGGGCAGAGAGCGGAGCAAGGGAGACACAGAGGCATGTCATGGAGCAGAAGAGGACATGCCTCTGTCCCCCCCCCCCCCCCCTGCGCAGCCTTGGGCACATTTTAAAGCGGTATAAAACCCAGACATAATATACAATAAAACATGTTTTCCTACTTTTTATATGCCATACAGTTATCATATAAGTATTATTATTCATTTAGAAATTACAAGTTCCCAAAAGTACAGATTTATGCTTTGAGAGCTGACTTTGCATTATATTCATAACTGCTTTTATTCATTATGTATTGAAGGCAGAAATGCTTTGAGTTCCTGCCTGTGTCCAGGAGCATCTGCACAGTCAGAGAATGTGTCACATTCCTCACTTGATACAATTAAGTAAACACAAGATAACATTATCTCCACTTTGGTTGAGTCCAGATTTCTCTGCACTGAACTTTGTGTAACCCTTTGAATGCTGTTCTAGTAAAAAAAATGCTGGTTGAATATAATATGCTGTGAAAATTTTTTTAGAGCAAAGAAAACATGCTGGATTTCATTCCGCTTTATTGAGGCTTGTTTGCTTGTGATTTTAAAAGCACTTGTAAATTGTATGCTATGTGTGTGTTCTCACTTAGGTCTGGTTCACACTGCTAGAGCTTTTTTAGCGCTAGAGATTTAAAAAGCCCTTGCTAATGCAATGCTATAGTACATTTTTTATAAAATCCCATCGCTCAGGTGAGAACACACTCATACCATTACATTAGCAAGAGCTGTTATAATCACAAGCGCTTAGAAAAAGCTCTGTCAATGTGTGTTTTCTCTGCTGCTCATCTGATGTCAATCTGTAACTTCTCTCAGAAATGTTTGCTACAGCCTCCGTGGACTGTGCAGATCATCAGGTGTATTGCAGCGTAAGGAAGGGGACCATGGTATCCCCTCCTCCCCCCTGCACCACAGAGAGTTGTAGGGGGAGGTGTAGGTTAGAGGACTCAGCAGTCCAGTCACGCTGAGGCTGAGCTCCAGAGAGCATTGCCTGTGGAGGCAGAGCATGCTGTGAGATGGGGAGCAGCAGGGAGATGCCTGCTACAGCGGATTGCAAATACACAGCAGCGAGCTTCACCACGAAGAGGAGGAGAGGCTCTCTGTGTAAGGATGCACATCACACACTGGACAGCTACAATGCATATGTGTGAATGGCTACTGTAGACATTTCTAGGCAGAAACTGTTATACCCAAACTCCCGTATGAATTATCCAGGCCGCCGCCACACACAGTTTTTGTATCTTCATTTAAGATAATGACAGGTGTTCTATCTTGTTTATATACACTTAAATACATGCAGTGAAACGCTGCTTATCAAACTTTCCATCTTTACTATACTAGGGCTGCACTGCTGAGCCCCATCAATCATTAATAATGTATCTGTCTGACTGGTAAGTACAGTACATGTGTTTGCTCCTACTGGTGTAGAAAGAGCCTACATTTAAAGAGAAACTCCAACCTAGAATTGAACTTTATCCCATTTAGTAGCTGATACCTCCTTTTACATGAGAAATATAATGCTTTTCACAAACAGACCATCAGGGGGCGCTGTATGACTGATTTTGTGCTGAAACCGCTCCCACAAGAAGCTCTGAGTACCGCGGTACTCTGAACAAACTGCCACAATGTAACAATGTTCACAGACAGGAATTAGCTGTTTACAGCTGTCTCTAACAGCCAAAACAGCTAGGAGCAGCTACTAACCTGCCCACAGTAAAAATGTCACCATGTAATAAATGTCAGAATACAAATCAGGGAGAGGATAGATTTTACAATGAGCAAACACTGACTAAATCATTTATACATAATTATGGTAACAAATGAAGCACTTTTTTTTACTACATTATTTTCACTGGAGTTCCTATTTAAAGAGGAACTGTAACCAAAGATTGAACTTCATCCCAATCAGTAGCTGATAACCCCTTTCCCATGAAAAATGTTTACCTTTTCTCAAACAGATCAGCATGGCTGATATTTATTTATTTTATTATTTATTGTATTTATAAAGCGCCAACATATTATGCAGCGCTGGACATTAATTTAGGTTACAGACAATATTTAGGGGTCACATACAGCAATATGACAATACAGGAATACAAGAAAACCAGATCACACAGCACAGTATGAGTACCATGTAATGCTTAGTCAGTCTTTAGATGGGAGCTTGGAGATTAGGCAAGTTAGGTTCACTCAAATGCATAGAATGGGTTTAAAGTAATGGAGGTGCATGATCAGGTAGGACACAAAAGGAGGAGGACCCTGCCCAAAGGCTTACAATCTACAGGGAGAGGTAGGGACACGAGAGGTAGGGGCCCAGAGTTCAGCTGTGGGTTTAGAGCAATTGTGAGGGGTGGTAGGCCAGAGTGAAAAGGTGAGTTTTGAGGGCCTTCTTGAAGGTGTTGAAGGAGGGGGCTGCCCTAATGGGTTGAGGTAGGGAGTTCCATAGTGTTGGAGCGGCTCTTAAAAAGTCCTGGAGGCGTGCATGGGACTGGGTGATGTGGGGGACGGTCGGGCGAAGTTCATTGGAGGAGCGGAGTGGTGAATCCCCTCCCCTCGGTCTGATGTCAGGACCTAGGTGCTGACAGTTTCCTGTCTGTGAACCTTGTTGCACTGAAAATAACAGCTGTTTCCAACTGTCAAGCAACCAGTATCTCCCTGTGTGCATATGTATATCTATAAAAAAAAAAGACAGAAAAACCTTTTAGCCTATCGCAACGTTAGTGGGTATAGTTCTGAATAATCACAGTTGGTGCTATCTAGTTTTTTCATGTCTGCCAGTAGTAAAGATGATTACGTGCAGGCTGATTGTGGATTAAACAAAATGAACAAATTACATGGCAAATATCAATCATTTCTTGATCTCTTTTCTGTATGTTATCTTCTCACTCTTTTTATTTATTTATTTTTTCGCTAAAGTTGTTCTTTAAACTCTGAACTAGGTTTGTTGTTAGTTTTATCTGCATCATGCATGCAGAATTGTTGTGGCCAAACCTAAACTACAAGTATGACAACTGGAAGCTGAATGGTCAGAATGTTCACACCTGAAAGTCAGTTTATCATGCCAAAAAATAATATAATGCAATAGGAAAAAGCAGACGACAAGGAAGTTTTCCCTGGTCATCTCATTTAGGCCTCTTTCACTCAGGAGGCTAAACTGCCTACTTATCGGGCAGTTTAACCTTCCGGCTGCTGGCCATGGGCACTGCCACTGAATGGCAGTGTTTGTAGGCCTACATGTGTCATAATTTGACACGCCGTGGTGTGAACCACTAGCAGAAAACCATGACATGTTCCATTGTCACATCTGAGCATGGTCGCTGCAACGCTCAGATTTGGCTCTGGTTCTAGGGGAACCAAAGGGCAAAATGGCACATGGCGAGGAAGTGGGGCAAAAAGCCGCACATATTTAATTAAAGGGCGGCCCAGCACTCACAGACTTACAGCAGGTAATCTCCATGGGTCAGGCAGAAGGAGCAGAGCCAAAGGAGAAACTGAAAAAGATCAAGTGAGTGTAGAGCTGATGCTGCCCCCCAGGCCCGTTTCTAGGGCCGTGCGGCCTGTGCCGCCGCCCGGGGCGCTGTCGGGAGATGGTGGGAGGTGGGCGCTGTAATGGAGGGGGGAGCCGGAGCAGCGGGGAGGGCAGCCCGACCTCTCCCTCCCTCTCCTGGGCCGCCCTCCGTGCTCCCCTCTCAGATGCAGAGCGAGCAGCCAGGGAGGAAGCTCTGTATACAACATACCTCTCTGCGTTCCAAGCGCTGCTCTCTCGCCGCTGGTCTCTTCCTCTCTGCCTATACGATGATACACACTCTCCTTCCGGAAGCAGCGTGTGTATCATCGTATAGGCAGAGAGGACGAGACCGGCGGCGAGAGAGCAGCGCTTGGAACGCAGAGAGGTATGTTGTATACAGCGCTTCCTCCCTGGCTGCTCGCTCTGCATCTGAGAGGGGAGCACGGAGGGCGGCCCAGGAGAGGGAGGGAGAGGTCGGGCTGCCCTCCCCGCTGCTCAGGCTCCCCCCTCCGTTATGGGGGACAGCTACCTATCTAACCTACCCTGGGAGGCACCTACCTAATCTAACCTACGCTGGGGGGCAGCTACCTAATCTAACCTATACTGGGGGGGCAGCTACCTAATCTAACCTACGCTGGGGGGCACGTACCTGTCTAACCTATACTGGGGGGCACCTACCTAATCTAACCTACACTGGGGGCAGCTACCTAATCTAACCTACACTGGGGGCAGCTACCTATCTAACCTACACTGGGGGGCAGCTACCTATCTAACCTACACTGGGGGGCATCTACCTAATCTAACCTACGCTGGGGGGCAGCTACCTATCTAACCTACACTGGGGGGCACCTACCTAATCTAACCTACACTGGGGGCAGCTACCTAATCTAATCTATACTGGGGGGCAGCTACCTAATCTAACCTATACTGGGGGGCACCTACCTAATCTAACTTATACTGGGGGGCAGCTACCCATCTAGTCTATACTGGGGGGCAGCTACCTATCTAACCTATACTGAGGGGCACCTACCTAATCTAACCTACACTGGGGGGCAGCTACCTATCTAACCTACACTGGGGGCAGCTACCTATCTAATCTATACGGGGGGGGCAGCTACCTAATCTAACCTACGCTGGGGGGCAGCTACCTATCTAACCTGTACTGGGGGGCACCTACCTAATCTAACCTACACTGGGGGGCAGCTACCTATCTAACCTACACTGGGGTGCAGCTACCTATCTAACCTATACTGGGGGGGCAGCTACCTAATCTAACCTACGCTGGGGGGCAGCTACCTATCTAACCTATACTGGGGGGCACCTACCTAATCTAACCTACACTGGGGGGCAGCTACCTATCTAACCTACACTGGGGGGCAGCTACCTATCTAACCTACACTGGGGGGCAGCTACCTAAGCTAACCTACACTGAGGGGCAGCTACCGATCTAACCTATGCTGGGGGCACTTATCTAACCTGTATTGGGGGCACCTACCTAGCTAGCCTATACAGGTGGCAACTATACTGGCTACCTATATTGCAGGCACCTACCTAAATAACCTATACTGGGGGCACCTACCTATCTAACCTATGCTGGGGGCAACTATTCTGGCTACCTATATTAGAGGCACCCACCTAGCTAACCTGTACTGGGGCACCTACCTATCTAACTTATACCGGGGGCGCCTGCCTATCTAACCTATACTGGGGGCAACTATACTGGCTAACCTATAGCGAGGGCAATTATACTGGTTCACCTATGCCTGGCTACCTATACTGGGGTACCTATTCTTGGCTACCTATACTGGGGGGACCTATACTAAGTGCAACTAGACCTGGCTAACCTATACTGCGGGCACCCATACCTTGCTCGGGGGGGGCGCAATTTTTACACCCTCGCCCTGGGTGCATTTGAGCCTAGAAACTGCACTGCTGCCCCCTATAGTCTGCTGCCCTGAATTTCATTTAGTCTGCTGCCCCCTACAGTCTGCTGTCCTCAATCATGTGATTCAGCCTGCTTCATGGTAGGGCCGCCCCTGCTTCCAGCCAGTACCTTGATTGCAATAGCCTATCCACCTGCGGTACCTAATGAGAGAGGGTGATGTGCACATGCCACTTAGTGCCATGGGACACTACACTTTATTATACCTTAGTGCTTGGAGAAGGACTTAAAAACAAGTTGAGAAGTTAAACAATCGTATTTAATGCCACAAAGCTGCAGCTAAAAAAATTAAATTTTGGGATTCATTAAAAGGGAAATAAAAATTTGGGATGCTAGCATAATACTTCCCCTGTTTAGCTCCCTTGTAAGGTCGTATCTGGAATATGGGATACAGTTCTGGGCACCGCATTTCAGGAGGGATGTTGTAGTTTTGGAACAGGTGCAAAGACAAGCCACAAAATTGATTATAGGTTTGGAAAATCTCACTTCCCAGGAAATGTTTGATAAACTGGGTTTGTTTAGTCTAGAGAAAAAACATTCGGCGATCGGTCAAAACCAGCCTTTTCAGCCTGCCGACAGACTGTACACGCAGCGAAATTGTCGGCAGGACAGCCTCCCCGCGGGTGGGTCTGACGACTCGTCGTTTGAAGGAATCAGGCGTGTGCATGCACCTTTAGAGGAGATCTAATTAACATTTATAATTACATCAGACAGCAATGTTAAAACTCAGCAAATAAGCTTTTTGTCCCCAAGCTTGTGCAAAGACAAGGGAACTTGATCTGTGTATGGAAGAAAAAAGTTTTTTGACATCTATATAGGAAGGGGTTCTTTACAGTAAGGGTGGTTAAATGTGGAACATCTTACCTCAGGCAATAGTTATGGCAAAGTCTATGTCTGCATTTAAAGTGGGCTTGGATTCCTACCACTAGAGGGCACAGAGAGGTTGATTAAAGAAATGGGTGGAGATAAAGTTTCTTTTCACTCTTAAAGCGGTATCGTCACCATAAAAATCAAATTTCAACAGCAACTGGTCTGAGTGTATTAAGTGATAAAGATGCGAAGCCTGCATTCAAAACTTTCAAAACTTTTTCTGCTGTTATGATTTGGAATTATCACATACTTAAGGAGCACTGGCCCTTTAGTAGTCGGTGCCAAAGAATTGCATGCTGGCAGTTCTTTTTATCTATAATCTATTCCTCCTCTTCCCTTTATTTCCCTGCTAGCTGCTTATCTGTAACCTAATCCCCAAATCACTTGTGTTTACAAGCAAGGCTGAGGCGACTCAGTGATTGGAGGAGACAAGAAAAAAAGTAAAGGGCAGAAATGACATCACGAGTTAGCCTTAACTGTGGGCAAAAGACATGGCCCCCACCAGGAACAGAATTCTCGTCATTTACTATATAACATTCACTGAAAATCAAAATGTGGACAGTACAATACATGTGTTATGTAAGTAGATCAAGTATTTATCTACTTATATATGTGTTTTTTTCCCTGGCATAGTATGGCTGATCCTACTGCTTTAAAGAGTAACTGTCAGGCTGCAAATGCTAATTTAAACCTCTATTCTCCTGTGTTAAACAGTTTAGAAGAAAGCCAAAAAGGCAATACTGAAGTTAAAAATCTCTCTTACTTTGATGTTTGCTGAACAGCAAGGCTCTGTATTCCCAAGTTCTAAGAAGGCCGGCAGGACGCATAACAGATACTGCAAAGCATTCTGGGGCTGCCTCTTCTCCCCACTGCACTACCTTGGGTCATTCCCTTCATTTCCCTATCACGCCTTAAGGCTGCTTTCACAGTGGGAAGTTACAGGCTCATGTTACAGCAGCTTGTAACAGCAGCCTAAACTCACAGCACATGTTCCATTAGAGTATACTGCATGAGTCCGCTATTGTTCCTAGCCACATGGCTAATTAATATTCACTGCACAGTAGTGTTGTCCGGATCATGAACCATTAGGATCTTTTATCCTGATCTTTTTTGTGAGTCGAATCATCAGGAAGCATGGTAAGGGAGGATATGACCTCACAATTGGCTTCATACAAGACAGACAAACATGGAACCTGCCATGAGCTGTCAGGAGCATCATTCTCTGCAAATACTACAGTGGGTTGCAAAAGTATTCGGCCCCCTTGAAGTTTTCCACATTTTGTCATATTACTGCCACAAACATGAATCAATTTTATTGGAATTCCACATGAAAGACCAACACAAAGTGCTGTAGACGTGAGAAGTGGAACGAAAATCATACAAGATTCCAAACATTTTTTTACAAATAAATAACTGCAAAGTGGTGTGTGCATAATTATTCGGCCCCCTTTGATCTGAGTGCAGTCAGTTGCCTACAGACATTGCCTGATGAGTGCTAATGACTAAATAGAGTGCACCTGTGTGTAATCTAATGTCAGTACAAATACAGCTGCTCTGTGAGGGCCTCAGAGGTTGTCTAAGAGAATATTGGGGGCAACAACACCGGGAAGTCCAAAGGACACACAAGACAGGTCAGTGATCAAGTTATTGAGAAATTTAAAGCAGGCTTAGGCTACAAAAAGATTTCCAAAGCCTTGAACATCCCACGGAGCACTGTTCAAGCGATCATTCAGAAATTGAAGGAGTATGGCTCAACTGTAAACCTACCAAGACAAGGCCGTCCACCTAAACTCACAGGCCGAACAAGGAGAGCGCTTATCAGAAATGCAGTCAAGAGACCCATGGTGACGAGCTGCAGAGATCTACAGCTCAGGTGGGAGACTCTGTCCATAGGACAACTATTAGTCATGCACTGTACAAAGTTGGCCTTTATGGAAGAGTGGCAAGAAGAAAGGCATTGTTAACAGAAAGCATAAGGGCTCTTTCACATTAGGGCAGATTTTCTGCGTTTCAACGCAAAGGATAAAGTTTGCGTTACCCAAGGTGAAATGAAAGTCCATAGACTTTCATTTTAGCTTTCACATATAACGCAGCCTTTTTGTGCGTTGCGTTCCACTGCACCCAGGCGCAGTTTTTTGGCCAACGCTAGCTTTATGCGTTACAATGTTAGTCAATGTAAAACGCACACTATGCGCGTTTTTAATCCGTTAACGCAGGCAATCAGTCCCAGAATGCAACAGAGGAACAATGTAGAAAGTTGACAACTAAAAGAAAAAAAAATTACCTGCGTTTTTCTATGTGCAGTAACGGATTGAAAACGGATTAAAAACGCACACTCACTGCAGTGCAACGCATATCAAAACGCAGTAAAAGGCATACAACAAAACGTATGCTTTGAGCGTTCTCCAACGCAAGCTCTGATGTGAAAGAGCCCTAAGTCCCGTTTGCAGTTTGCCACAAGCCATGTGGGGGACACAGCAAACATGTGGAAGAAGGTGCTCTGGTCAGATGAGACCAAAATGGAACTTTTTGGCCAAAATGAAAAACGCTATGTGTGGCGGAAAACATACACTGCACATCACTCAAAACACACCATCCCCACCGTCAATTATGGTGGTGGCAGCATAATGCTTGGGGGTGCATCTCTTCAGCAGGGACAGGGAAGCTGGTCAGAGTTGATGGGAAGATGGATGGAGCCAAATACAGGGCAAACTTGGAAGAAAACCTCTTGGAGACTGCAAAAGACTTGAGACTGGGGCGGAGGTTCACCTTTCAGCAGGACAATGACCCTAAACATAAAGCTAGGGCAACAATGGAATGGTTTAAAACAAAACATATCCATGTGTTAGAATGGCCCAGTCAAAGTCCAGATCTAAATCCAATCGAGAATCTGTGGCAAGATCTGAAAACTGCTGTTCACAAACGCTGTCCATCTAATCTGACTGAGCTGGAGCTGTTTTGCAAAGAAGAATGGGCAAGGCTTTCAGTCTCTAGATGTGCCAAGATGGTAGACATACCCTAAAATACTGGCAGCTGTAATTGCAGCAAAAGGTGGTTCTACAAAGTATTGACTCAGGGGGCTGAATAATTACGCACACCCCACTTTGCAGTTATTTATTTGTAAAAAATGTTTGGAATGATGTATGATTTTCTATCCACTTCTCACATGTACACCACTTTGTATTGGTCTTTCGCGTGGAATTCCAATAAAATTGATGCATGTTTGTGGCAGTAATGTGACAAAATGTGGAAAACTTCAAGGGGGCCGAATACTTTTGCAACCCACTGTATATAAAAATTCTGTGAAATCCAAACGTGGACAGTGAAATGCATATGGAATGTAAGTACAGCCAATATTTAGCTACTGATATATGTGTGTTTTTTTTTCTCTGAGACCCTATACCTAACAGCTCCTCTTTAAGGTGCTCATACACTCGTCAGATTAGCAGCAGATAGATCATCAGATGGATTTCTTATCTATCTGATGTGTTTTTAGAACATTTTTTACTAGGATAGAATTCCAATAGATTTCAGTTTGAAATCTAATGAAATTCGATCTGATGGGATTTTTTTTGCCATCAGATTTCCGTTAGGGCCAATGCAAAATGATAAGCAATCTCATCAGATCGACCTAGATTTTCCACCCTGCCAGTTCGATGGAAATCCATCGAAATCGGCCGTCGATTGGCCAACCGATTTGCAATCGATCGATCGATTTTGATCGATCGATCAGCTAGAAAATCGGCTGAGTGTATGGGCCCTTTAACTCTGTGTGCCATCTGCTGGCCAGAACCTTCACTTTCTTAGCCCTCTGCTGGCCAAAAGATTCAATCTCTGTGCCCTCTACTGGCCAGATAATTCAGGTCATGTTTTCAAAAGGAGGATGCCAAGGTGAGTACAGCTTTTCTCTTCACTTTCTCTAGGCACCAAGGCAACTTTAACAAGGATAAATGCATTATCCTCTAATCTTCACCCTGCTCTTAATGCAACCCTTAAGACTAATTCTAAACTTTGTTTAAACTTTACCTTTTTACACCAGTAAAGGTATTACAGAAAAATAATAACACAATAATAAACCAATGGCCACTCCAGCTTTAGATTTTTTGGGTGGGGGCCTATGGGGGACACAATGGCTAGCTGGAGGGGCCCACTGCGACACACTACAAGATACTTCTACACTTCTGGAAATCAGATGACGGCTTGGTGGTATAGTGCAGGGCTTTTCAACCTTTTCAGAAATTGTGCCACTTTTATTGCGTGAACATTTTCAAGTACCACCAGTGATTTCGTAAGATGTCAACAAATCAATAAGTGAAAAAAAAGGATAAAGTATGTACTATTATTATTAATTAATATTATTATTTATTGTATTTTTAAAGCGCCAACATATTACACAGGGCTGGCCAGTGATTAAGTATACATACAGTGTTAACCAATATTATATTTGTGCCTGTGCTTACTGATAGAATCAAGTCATATTCCATCTGAAAACAGTTCCTTTATTTTTTTATACATGTCAATGAAAAAAATGCCTTTTTCGCACAAGTATGTGGAACCAAATGGCAGTAAAAGTGCAATAGCTTTTTCCCTCACTTCTGGGTGCAAATTTCTCTCTAATCAGATTCAATTAGGGATACATTTCTCTTTGTGGAATTTGCCCATAATCTTCTGATGTATGACTTTAGGCTGCTTTCACAGTGGGACGTTACAGGCGCACTTTAGAGCAGCCTGTAACGCAGACCAACTCACAGCAATGACAAATCAATGGGCTGTTCACAGTGCCTACGTTGCGTTAGGGTATAACGCTACACGTTAAATGAAAGTGCAGCATGCTGTGCGTTATACTCTTTTTTTGCCACGTTAGACTGTTTGCACATGCGCAGTAATGTTTTTTTTTATTTGCCGCATGCGCCGTTTTCGTCCGATAGTATGCGTCAAAAAGTACGTATCACGGACGCATCAAGAGACGCATAACGCGGCTCCATATAACGTCCAACTTCAAAGCTCACATGCGTTGCGTTAGGGGCACAATATGCAACCTTAACGTCGCATCTAACGCAACGTCCAAGTGAGAAAAAGCCCTTAAAGTGGACCTGAACTCTTGCTCAGGACAGAAGGAAAACAACAGAATTGCACCCTGTATGTTTTTAAAGAGTTTAGCCTGTGTAATTCTCCCTCTTTTGTGTCTAATCACTACTTGTAATTTGTTCTCCCCCTCTGTCACATGACTGCCTATGGCAGATAAGCAGATAAGCCCATTTGAAAGCACAGGCTGTAAACAATATGTCTGCTTCCATGAATCAGGAAGTAGGAACTGTGCAGATTTATTGCAGGATTTGTATCAGCTGTAACAAAGAAATGTTTTTGCTTAAAGGGTTTTATGTTTTTGTGTATATTTTAGAGCAGAGAGGACGTTCTGAGTTCAGGTCCACTTTAAGAAGTTCACCTTTCAATGAGTATCTAAATAGAGCTGCCCACCCGGGGCCACCCCAATCATAGTGTGAATGAGTTGTTTATCCAAGCAGGACACAGGGCCGAGGCAGAGAGCTTCTAATCTTGTTGCTTGCTGTGCAGAGCAGTCGCCCATCAGTGAATCCACTCCTAAGCACTGCATATGTAAGATCTGAATGAGAGAGGGCTGGTACACACCAAGAGTGCTTCTGAGCGTCTTTCAAATCGCCAGTGATTTGAAAAGCGCTTGGCTAATGTTACCCTATAAGGGTCTTCCAACAGCAGCATTGTGATTTTTTTCAATATCGCAAACACGCTGCATGTAGCATTTTTTGGAGTGATTCATTCAAAAATCGCTTCACAAAATCGCACTCCCAAATTGCTAGTGATTGCTGTTGCGATTTTGGCGTGTACTAGCCCAAAGGGAGGAGAAGTGGAGAGAGACTGAGAATAGCCGGAGATGGAGCAGAGAGCTTATCTGTATTGCAGTCCCACATCACACAGAGGCTAGTTGTCTGTAATAGGACTGCTGTTCCTGCCAGTCTTTCACACAAGCTGAATGTTTTGTAGTTCACTTAAACAGAGCCAGTTCTAGACTTTTTGCCACTCGAGCAAATTCATTGTGAGGACCCCCCCCCCCTTTTCCCATGGTGGTTGTGCAAAGCCGGGCCGGAGAGGAGAGACACATCGGATGTGCATTGCAGGCACTGGCACTACACTTACCTCCTTCTGCTACCTCCAAGACAGCAACTTCTCCCTGCTGACCCACAACATCTGATCCCCAGGATGCCAGGTATGTGTTGCAATGGCGCCGCATCACTCACCCGCTCTCACCAGATTAGTTATGGGTTCAGCACCCAACTGAAAAAGTCCTGCTTCCTCTCTGACTACAGCGGTGCCTCATGTGACCCAGCAACACCTAACAGGTCCTATGAGACACCGCTGTAGCCATTGAAACAGGAAGCTGTACGGATAGATGGAGATCACATCACTGGAATGCTAAAAGCACGCATCTAGGGGGGAGATGTGGCTCTTTATCCCTATGGTCAGGCCCGGATTTACATCACAGGAGCCTATAGGCACAGATGTCCTGGCACCCCAGACTTCACCCTCCATGAACCTGCAAACACCCACCAAATTGCACCGAAAGTATGTTGGCTGGCCCAGCTGTCACTTCTCCCTTACTTTCCTTGCCTGTCACAGATAGCTACAGGTGCCCCTTAGTATAAGGTAGACAAAAGTACCCACAATATTAAGTAGCTAAAGTTGCCCCTTAGCATTAGATAGCCAGAGGTACTCTCAGTATTAAGTAGCTAGAGGCGCCCCTGACTGAAGGAAGATCTCAGCAGTGGAATGCTGAGAGCAAGGTTAGCAACCTCTCACATGCACTTTCAACAGGACTCTGTATAGGGAAGGAGGGAGAGAGGCACTTAGGGAGGCGAGTGAGCTGCCTTTCCATCATCAGGTGCCTGTAGGCACATGCCTACAGTGCCTTATGGTAAATCCATCCCTGCCTATGGTGAGATTGCTATCTGTCGTCCCGTGATAGACGCCAATCTCACCCGAGCGAGAGAGCCCCAGGGATTGTGGAGGAGACTAGCCAGATCCAGGGAAAGTAAGTGTAAAGTGCCACTTGTCTGCACTCTAAGCGGTAGCCAGCCCGGTGGTTACCCCAACCAAGCCTCGGGATTACTGCTCACAGCATATTTCTTTCAGCCCAAGCCTGGGTTATTAAGACCATTAGGGGGTTCAAGAAGTGTTCATATTTATACAGTACGTGGAACTAAGTCAGACAGTCATAGCCTAAAACAGTGTTGACATCACTGCTACTAATCTAGTTGGGACTGCTGCCATTAATGCTGGCACGTGGCAAGCCCATGGCACGTGGATTTGTAACTAATTGCTGTAAGAGAAGGAAACAAAATCTAACGTCTAACCTTCTGTTCATCTTACAGCGTGTTTACCTGGAATGTCACCTGTACATCCACTAAGGGATTGTTTTCCAGTCCTGGAGCTCCTCCAACCTTGATGTAGGTAGAGTGCGGCTGTAAAGGACTTCTATCCAAGGGGATTGGTGATCACAGACCAGGATGCTACACAGCCCTCCTGGCTACCAGGCACGTGCAATCGCCAAGGACACCTCATCCAGGTGACACGTAACAGATGGCTTTGTCTGCAGAGAGATTAAAGGCTTTTCTATGCACTAAAATACTTATGTGGATTTCTTCTCAAGTCCTGTACAGAGAGCTCCTCATGTGAGCACCATATCAATGCAATGTAAGCAGCAGAAACTAATCCCATCAGTGGTGATACCCAGGTAATCAGTCTAAAATTCTGTGCTTAGTCATACAAAGCTGTAACTGTAAAGCGAGATGTACACTAAAGGTGGCCGTACATCTATCAACTTGGCGGGCGATTGACCACCCGATTCATCTGATTAAAATCTGTGCCGCCAAGTGCATGCCCAATCAACGATGCCACCAATTTTGGGCTGGGACATGCTGCAAGATGTTGGTGGTCGATTGGGTGTGCAGCGGTTATGGTGAGCAATATCCGGACGAATGCTGAACACGATGAAACCCCGGTGCTGTCCCCCCCCCCCCTAAAGTCAAATGTGCCCCCCTACTGCGCAGTGCACTACACTTTACCTGTCCTCATCTGCCGCTGGCTCCGGGCGCTGTCCCCCGTCCATACATGTGCCCCATGTGGTTGTCTGCATACACGTGGGCATGTGTGTGACGTCACACATGCGCCCACATTACTCCGGCAACCATGAGGGGAGTGTGTCGGGATGGAGCACAGAGCCTGGAGCCAGCGACAGGCACGAACAGGTAGGGCTGGTTCACACTGGGGCGATTATTCAGCATTTTGTTGATCGCCGGTGATCATCAAAGAGCTGCTACAATGTATCTCTATGGATACATTCATACTGCAGCGGTTGAGATTTCGTTCAACCGCAAACGCACTGCATGCAGCATTTTGAGGGCAATTGCTCTGTGATTCCCGTTCCATTGAACTGGAATAACAAGCGCAAATCACGCTAAATCGTGAGATTTTGCCTGCAAATCGTGGAGCTGAACGTGATCGCAGGCATAGCACCAAGTGTGAACCGGCCCGTAAAGTATAGGGATGCAGCGTCACAAGGCTGATTCCTGATTGATGTCAGCATGAAAATTGGATTGGGAATCGGCCTGCGGTGTACGGGCAGCCAACAGATCGGATTCGATCAGAGAGAGATTTGTCTCTTGGTTGAATCTGCCTATCATCACTAGATGTACTGTATGGCTACCTTAAGTGATGTAGTGATACCCTTTTTATTCACTGTAGTGGCACTGTGGAATTGTCGACTTTGCATAAGCTGAAAAGACATCCTCTCTGGAACTATTCAAACAAAGTCTCAAACACATCTGTTCAGCCAGCCAGGCACTTGGCAGCAATTAATTTCATTTTATCTCATTGAGAAAATCTACAACCCATTCTGTGTAAAGAGCTCTGAGTCTCTGACAGGAAAGCGCTAAGTAAGGATTATTCTGAATTATTATTGGATTATTATGAAGGATAAAAAGGCATCACACAGCATGGCAAGAATAAAGCACACATTTGCATGCAGCACTGTTCACCAGCACTTGCTTCACAAATGAACAATTTAGCTATGCGGTCCCATTGAGATGGGTTCATCCAGCTTTATATATAACCATAGATGATATGTGGTACCTGCTTTCATTTGTTGGTTCTGTACCAGAAAAATGCCCTGTCTGGTCTCATCCTATCCTGGCAGCTGTAAACAGTGATGATGTCATATCCTGGCTATCCAAAGAAGCTAGTATGCAGACAGGAGGCGGGGCTTGTGGTAGTCAGGGTGGGTCTTCTAATATAAAAGCCATAGACTGGAACTGACCCATCCCCTGAATAGCAGAACTTTGCATATTTGCATATTCTTTTGGATCCACTGGCCAACTGCTAGTGCCAAATCCCATTCCTCTTTTCTCCTCATTTGTACCTTTTTTAGGTATAAAGTACAGATATGGGCAACTAAATGTGCTATTTAACTATTAAAATACTGTAGTTACATAGTTACTTTGGTTGAAAAAACGGCATCTGTCTGTCAAATTCAACCAGGAGAAATAAATAAATAAATTAGGTACAGAATTGTATTTGCTTTAGATGCTGCTGCTTGACATTGCATACAGTTGCTTAACCTGTTATGAACCAGTATTCCTTCACTGAGTCCGCTCTTCCCAGCTGTATACTATTTATTCTATATGGTGCTCTTCCAAGGTGCATGACCTTACATTTATCAACATTAAATGTCATCTGCCTTATGCCTGCCCATGTGAATTGAGATCCTGTTGTAATATGTCACTATCCTTCTTAGCCTTGTTAATTCTGCATAATTTTGTATCATCTGTGTATATGGCAAAATTATTCCGTATTTTGTCTACTAGATCATTAATAAATAAAATGAAAAGAGTTGGACCAAGTTCTGATCCCTGTGGTACCCTACTGCTAACAGTTTCCCATTTTAAAGAGAACCTGAACTGAAAATAAAAAGTCAAAATAACCATACAAAGGTCATACTTACCTCCCGTGTAGTCTACTCCTGAAACGCTTTCTCCTCTCCTGCGTACCATTTGTCCACTGCAATCAATGAAATTCTCCGTCCTCCATTTTAAAAATGGCCATTACCCCATAACAGCTTCCTGGTCAGCACACTGTTAAACTGTAATATCACTGTAATGCTGGGGGGGTTCATACTTTCTGACCACCCAGCAGCGCAACAAGGCTAAGAGCTGGATAATGGAAGAGGTTACACAGGCTGCCCAGAACAACTGCCCCTCTGGGCTTCCGATATCGCTACAAATAAAACACAATGGCAGCACAGTGCGATGTTGCACTGCCTTAGTTCGCACTGTGCTGCCTAAGCGATAGCAAGCAGCCAGACAGGTACAAGACAGGACTATAGATTGGAGCGTAACTAGTAGCAACCGCAGCTCACAGTCACGTCCACAGAAGCAGAGCAAGCAGGCTAACAACAGTCACCAGCAAGCATCCACCCAGGCAAGACTACAGGATAGAGCGTAACTAATAGCAACTGCAGCCTATAGTTACGTTCCCAGAAACTAGAGTAGCAGGAATACTACCAGTCACCAACGTGGTGATGGCAGAATCCAGGCTATCTAAATAATTGACTTCACTGACCCACTGCGGATGCAGCGAACATCCATCAAGCATGAAACTAGGCAATAGACAATAATAAGAAAAATAACAAACGGCTCAACTAACGGATAAATATATATTAGCAAGTCTGAATATATATTTATCAGGAACTAGCTAAAGCACAAGTAATAAGGTTGCATAGAACTACAATAACAGAACTATACAGAGTAACAAGGTGCACAGCAGATCAGCATACTGACCACTATGACGGGCTGGGTATGAAATGGGAGGCAGACAAATCTCCACACAGCTGAATGGTAATCACTCAATCCTGAGCTGGCTTGATTACCATTTGCTAGCTGGTTGTGAATGCAAAGGACCCCTATAAGAAATACATGCAGTTTTATGTAAGAACATGCATGCAGGAAATCCAGGGCTATCTGGCCGCAGCTCAGCTGCAACAAGCAATTGGTGGAATGATGACAGCATCTTGAGCTGCCCAGAACTGCAGAGCGATTGCAAATGACAATGAGACCTATTGCAAATGCACAACCGAATGCAAGCAGACAAGCCAGAACTGTCAGTTTGCAGCTTCACTGCAACAGACAGAATACGCCACAGGAGGGATCCTTACAATCACCCACTTGAGCCATAGGGAAACATGAACATTACCTTTCCAAATCCAATAAAAAGCTGCGCACTAATGTTCCCACAATTAGATTCCTCTCATGTAAACATAAGTTCAATCCTAGTGTTCAATCAAGGGTACTATCTTGCTCTTGCAGTTGGTGATCACTGTCTCCGCTTCGGTTTTACACCACCACCACACCCCAAGCAGTGGGCACTCACCAAATCGTATTGACCCTCTATTAGATGGGTCTCCAGCGCCTATGGGGTCATATGGCCACCCCCTGCCTTCTCGAGCTCTCTCTTCCACTGGTTTCAACTTTTCTTATGGGATCATCACACCTCAAAAGACATTGATCGGAATAGCCATAGCGTAAAACCATAAAACCATTTATTAATAAAAGAAAAATGCACTCACAAGCATGGAGGTATTCGTGGAGCACAGAGTTTTTGTGGGCTCTACCCCAATCGGTGGCCGCTGGATGGGCTTCGTTGCGCTGAAGTAGTCAGCTCCTTCCTGCGTCCCCCTCTGTCTCCAGGTCCCTCCGTGGCCACTAGCTTTACTAGTTTCGTCGCTATATGCGACTCATCAGAAGCATAGGTGGCCATTTGTAATTCCTTCTAATATACCCTTCACCTTCACTCCTTCCGCTTGCCTTCCCCTCCCCTCTTCCGTATACTGGGGCATTTCCGTCACGCGTCAAGTGACGCCTATCCTCCCCGCCTCCTCCCATTGGCTGGGTAACATGTCCGGCAAGCGTCACATGACGCCTATCTCTCCCACGCGTCTAGCGACGCCTATCTTTCCCGCCTCCTCCCATTGGCTCGGTAACATGTCAAGCAAGCGTCACATGACGCCTATCTCTCCCACCCCCTCCCACTAGCTGAATAGCCGTAGCTTCACCCCGGGCTTACGTGCGCATCCTAACTAACGCCTATCTCGGGCCGCATAATCGTCCCATCCGCGGTTTCCCCGCGTCTGTTATCCATACTGCACGCTCGCCATTTATATTCTCCGCCATGGTAACAACCATGGTAAATACGCGTGAAGCCTTCCCACTGGCCACCTCTGGGGTATCACCCTCACACACATCGTAATAAACCTTTACACATTCTTTCTCTGACAGTCAACACTTCTTGCAGGTATGCTTTCAATTTACCCTTCTTCATAAAACATTCCTTATGTTTACTATGGAGTGCTATTTCACCCGCCTTTCAGCCTTTAACCATGCAGATAAATATATATATAACTCGTGATATTAACACATACTTTTAACAGTGATAAAACCCCTTAAAAAGTCTCAAACATCCCCTCCCTCACCCTTACATCCCCAAAAAGATTATAACAACTTGTGGCTTCTAGGCATGGGTGTTTTTACACTCCACTTACATTTTCCAAAGTTAGTCATTGCTCAGAAAACATACCAGGTCTATATCCGCATTAAGCCCCCCAGGCTTTAATGTGTTAAACAAATATATCCACTTTGTCTCCCTCTGTGATATTTCCCTTACCATGTTACCCCCCCTCCATGGTCTGCCGACCTTTTCTACTCCACAAAAGGACAACAATGCTGGATTTCTATTATGTACTTTTTGAAAATGTGCAGACAAAGTATGATTCATAAATCCTTTTCTAATATTTCTGATATGCTCCCCTATTCTCTCTTTTAAGGGTCTGGTGGTTCTCCCAATGTATTGTAGCCCGCACGGGCACCAGGCCAGATAGATCACATATCTATCATTACATGTTATAAAATCTCTTAGTTTCACCTGTTTGTTATTTGAATAGCCCATCACCTTATTAGTTCTTTTTGCTTTGGCCTCCCTGCATCCCTTGCAATCCCTGCATGGGAAAAACCCCGGTTTCTGCCACCCTTCAAATCTGGGCGGTCCTTTTTTGGGTTCCACACAGCTTGGGAGAGAGAGGAATGTAAATGCAAGGGGAAGTGAACACAATTTTGCGTTTATCACAGAATTCAATTCACAGTATAAACATGTAGAGCGAATAGTCCAGAAATATTGGGAAATACTATTATCAGATTCAGAGTTGAGTAAGATTTTACCTCCTAGACCTAATTTTATATATAGGAAGGCCCCAAACCTAAAAAACCATCTGGCCCCAAGCTGTGTGGAACCCAAAAAAGGACCGCCCAGATTTGAAGGGTGGCAGAAACCGGGGTTTTTCCCATGCAGGGATTGCAAGGGATGCAGGGAGGCCAAAGCAAAAAGAACTAATAAGGTGACGGGCTATTCAAATAACAAACAGGTGAAACTAAGAGATTTTATAACATGTAATGATAGATATGTGATCTATCTGGCCTGGTGCCCGTGCGGGCTACAATACATTGGGAGAACCACCAGACCCTTAAAAGAGAGAATAGGGGAGCATATCAGAAATATTAGAAAAGGATTTATGAATCATACTTTGTCTGCACATTTTCAAAAAGTACATAATAGAAATCCAGCATTGTTGTCCTTTTGTGGAGTAGAAAAGGTCGGCAGACCATGGAGGGGGGGTAACATGGTAAGGGAAATATCACAGAGGGAGACAAAGTGGATATATTTGTTTAACACATTAAAGCCTGGGGGGCTTAATGCGGATATAGACCTGGTATGTTTTCTGAGCAATGACTAACTTTGGAAAATGTAAGTGGAGTGTAAAAACACCCATGCCTAGAAGCCACAAGTTGTTATAATCTTTTTGGGGATGTAAGGGTGAGGGAGGGGATGTTTGAGACTTTTTAAGGGGTTTTATCACTGTTAAAAGTATGTGTTAATATCACGAGTTATATATATATTTATCTGCATGGTTAAAGGCTGAAAGGCGGGTGAAATAGCACTCCATAGTAAACATAAGGAATGTTTTATGAAGAAGGGTAAATTGAAAGCATACCTGCAAGAAGTGTTGACTGTCAGAGAAAGAATGTGTAAAGGTTTATTACGATGTGTGTGAGGGTGATACCCCAGAGGTGGCCAGTGGGAAGGCTTCACGCGTATTTACCATGGTTGTTACCATGGCGGAGAATATAAATGGCGAGCGTGCAGTATGGATAACAGACGCGGGGAAACCGCGGATGGGACGATTATGCGGCCCGAGATAGGCGTTAGTTAGGATGCGCACGTAAGCCCGGGGTGAAGCTACGGCTATTCAGCTAGTGGGAGGGGGTGGGAGAGATAGGCGTCATGTGACGCTTGCTTGACATGTTACCGAGCCAATGGGAGGAGGCGGGAAAGATAGGCGTCGCTAGACGCGTGGGAGAGATAGGCGTCATGTGACGCTTGCCGGACATGTTACCCAGCCAATGGGAGGAGGCGGGGAGGATAGGCGTCACTTGACGCGTGACGGAAATGCCCCAGTATACGGAAGAGGGGAGGGGAAGGCAAGCGGAAGGAGTGAAGGTGAAGGGTATATTAGAAGGAATTACAAATGGCCACCTATGCTTCTGATGAGTCGCATATAGCGACGAAACTAGTAAAGCTAGTGGCCACGGAGGGACCTGGAGACAGAGGGGGACGCAGGAAGGAGCTGACTACTTCAGCGCAACGAAGCCCATCCAGCGGCCACCGATTGGGGTAGAGCCCACAAAAACTCTGTGCTCCACGAATACCTCCATGCTTGTGAGTGCATTTTTCTTTTATTAATAAATGGTTTTATGGTTTTACGCTATGGCTATTCCGATCAATGTCTTTTGAGGTGTGATGATCCCATAAGAAAAGTTGAAACAAGTGGAAGAGAGAGCTCGAGAAGGCAGGGGGTGGCCATATGACCCCATAGGCGCTGGAGACCCATCTAATAGAGGGTCAATACGATTTGGTGAGTGCCCACTGCTTGGGGTGTGGTGGTGGTGTAAAACCGAAGCGGAGACAGTGATCACCAACTGCAAGAGCAAGATAGTACCCTTGATTGAACACTAGGATTGAACTTATGTTTACATGAGAGGAATCTAATTGTGGGAACATTAGTGCGCAGCTTTTTATTGGATTTGGAAAGTGGACTTTGTATTTGTATTGTTAGCTGGCGCACCACCGTATAGAATACACCTGAGTCTAATATCAGCGCGGTTTTTGCATTTTTTACTGGTATATGAACATTACCTTGCACATTCAGTTGTAACTGGCATCTGCTGATATATAACTGACATCAACTGGTATATTTCAGTTCTGACAAAATATTGTCAGAACTGGAAGGGATCACTGTAAGAAGAAAACGGTGAGCTTCTGAGAGGAACTGACGGTGAGGTTAGTACAGGGCCGGGCCGAGGCATAGGCTGGAGAGGCTTCAGCCTCAGGGCGCAGTGTAGGAGGGGGCGTACAATTCATTCAGTTGTCATTCCTAATTGTGTATGAAGCAGAAAGAAATAAGAAAAGGGGATACATAGCAGTAGCTGCAGGCCAGAGAACTAGATATTAAGGTGTTGGGGAGGTTGTGGGCCCTGTGGCCCTCTCAGTCTAATATCAATCAGTGTGTGACAGCTGGGGTGGGAGGGATGGAGGGGCGCACTTTGGTGTCTCAGCCTTGGGTGCTGGAGGACCTTGTCCCTGCTCTGGGTTAGTATGTGGTATTCATTTGCAGCTACGTCATGTGTTTATTTTAAATAATTTTACTCACTTCAGGTTCCCTTTAAGTATAATCTGTTTCCACTGCTATTTGATTTATATCCCTTAACCAGTTCTCTATCCATGTACACAGTTGTCTTTAATATGTAAGACCAGCTGGGCACCTGACCCAGCTAATCACTGAAGTGGACTCACTAGGCACTTGCTGGGATTTTAAAACCCACTCTACGATGTGAAATTTCATTTCATGGATGGGAAAGTGCCAAATGCCAGTGTACCAAGAAATCTTTGTGTTATCTTCTTTATCCTGCCAATATCAGCTCTTACCACAATTGTTTTTAACCGCTTCCATACCAACATAGTTGGAATCTATGTCCTGCTGGTGGCTGTGCGGCTCTGACAGGACATACATTTCAACTATTCACCACTGCGCACTTACACCGTCCTGTGTTCCGTCGCTTCTGCATCTTTGACAGGAGCCAATGAGCCAATCACAGTAACCACAGGGCACAATAGGAAAAGGACGGCTTTGGTCCTTAACCAAATGCGGACCGACGCAGTATGAATCTATGTCCAGCAGTCTGACTGGACGTTGATTCAACGTCCTCGTAAATGCTTCATTTTCACTTCATCCCGCCGCGACCGTGCGCACCCGAGAGGGGAGATTAAGCTGTTATATGACAGTTGACTTTTCCTCTCAGTGATCTGGAGCCAATCGCGATTGGCTCCTGATCACGTGGTCACTACGATCGCCGGCGGATCGTAGTGATCACTGCAGGGCAGCTGCGGTAGGCAGGGAAGAAGAGGATCCACTCACCTTCCTGACGCTCCCCAAATGATCGTCGCTCCCCTCCGCTCTGGCCAGCATCTCTGCTCGCTCTGACTCTAATGTCAGGTCCTGGCTTGATGACATCATCAAGTCACGACCCGGAACTGAGAGTCAGCACAAGCAGGGATGCCGGCCAGAGCGGAGGGGGCTAAAGCTGCTCATCGCAGGACCCAGGGAGGTGAGTAAAGGCTGCTGGCTGTACAGGGGACACAAATGCCTAGCTACCTAAGCTGGGGATCCGGCTGCCTGACCTCCCAAACGCCTCCCCTTCCCCCTCCCCGCAGGTAAAATGCCCTGGTCCTTAAGGGGGGGTAGGCTGCCAGTCCCCAAAAGCTTAAAATACCTCTGTCATAAAATGTTAAGATTTAAAATATATGTAAACCTATACAAATAAGTACATTACTTCCAGAGTTAAATGAGCCATAAATTACTTTTCTCCTATGTTGGTGTCACTTACAGTAGGTAGTAGAAATCTGACATTACCAACAGGTTTTGGGCTAGTCCATCTCTCCATAGGGGATTCTCAGCATGGCCTTTATTCTTTATAAAGACACTCCCTGAAAAAGATTTACAGTGGGTTGCAAAAGTATTCGGCCCCCTTGAAGTTTTCCACATTTTGTCACATTACTGCCACAAACATGCATCAATTTTATTGGAATTCCACGTGAAAGACCAATACAAAGTGGTGTACATGTGAGAAGTGGATCGAAAATCATACATCATTCTAAACATTTTTTACAAATAAATAACTGCAAAGTGGGGTGTGCATAATTATTTGGCCCCCTGAGTCAATACTTTGTAGAACCACCTTTTGCTGCAATTACAGCTGGCAGTCTTTTAGGGTATGTTTCTACCAGCTTTGCACATCTAGAGACTGAAATCCTTGCCCATTCTTATTTGCAAAACAGCTCCAGCTCAGTCAGATTAGATGGATAGCATTTGTGAACAACAGTTTTCAGATCTTGCCACAGATTCTCGATTGGATTTAGATCTGGACTTTGACTGGGCCATTCTAACACAGATTTTTTGTTTTAAATCATTCCATTGTTGCCCTGGCTTTATGTTTAGGGTCATTGTCCTGCTGGAAGGTGAACCTCCGCCCCAGTCTCAAGCCTTTTGCAATCTCCAAGAAGTTTTTTTCCAAGTTTGCCCTGTATTTGGCTCCATCCATCTTCCCATCAACTCTGACCAGCTTCCCTGTCCCTGCTGAAGAGAAGCACCCCAGAGCATGACGCTGCCACCACCATATTTGACAGTGGGGATGGTGTGTACAGAGTGATGTGCAGTGTTAGTTTTCTGCCACACATAGCGTTTTGCATTTTGGCCAAAAAGTTCCATTTTGGTCTCATCTGACCAGAGCACCTTCTTCCACGTGTTTGCTGTGTCCCCCACATGGCTTGTGGCAAACTGCAAACGGGACTTCTTATGCTTTCTGTTAACAATGCCTTTCTTCTTGCCACTTTTCCATAAAGGCCAACTTTGTACAGTGCATGACTAATAGTTGCCCTATGGACAGAGTCTCCCACCTGAGCTGTATATCTCTGCAGCTCGTCCAGAGTCACCATGGGCCTCCTGACTGCATTTCTGATCAGCGCTCTCCTTGTTCGGCCTGTGAGTTGAGGTGGATGGCCTTGTCTTGGTAGGTTTACAGTTGTGCCATACTCCTTCCATTTCTGAATGATCGCTTGAACAGTGCTCCATGGGATGTTCAAGGCTTTGGAAATCTTTTTGTAGCCTAAGCCTGCTTTAAATTTCTCAATAACTTGATCCCTGACCTGTCTTGTGTGTTCTTTGGACGTCACGGTGTTGTTACTCCCAATATTCTCTTAGACAACCTCTGAGGCCCTCACAGAGCAGCTGTATTTGTACTGACATTAGATTACACACAGGTGCACTCTATTTAGTCATTAGCACTCATCAGGCAATGTCTATAGGCAACTGACTGCACTCAGATCAAAGGGGGCCGAATAATTATGCACACACCACTTTGCAGTTATTTATTTGTAAAAAATGTTTGGATTCATGTATGATTTTCGTTCCACTTCTCATGTGTACACCACTTTGTGTTGGTCTTTCATGTGGAATTCCAATAAAATTGATTCATGTTTGTGGCAGTAATATGACAAAATGTGGAAAACTTCAAGGGGGCCGAATACTTTTGCAACCCACTGTATATAAAGATGCTGGCCAGCCACCCTGCTCACCGTACACTTTTTGGGCAGTTGGGCAGAGCAACTGCCATTCATTAAGTGTTTTTGAAAATAAAGAAATCTTTGAAAATCCCCAATGAGGAGATGGGCTGGTCCAAAACATTTTGGTTCTGTCAGATTTCTACTACTTACTATAAGTGACAGCAACATAGGAGAAAAGTAATTTATGGTTCATTTTACTCTGGAAGAAACATACTTCTTATATGTATATGTTTGCATATATTTTAAATGTTGAGATTTTCGCGACAGAGGTCCTTTAAGGGACCAGCCGCCATATACCCAGCTGCAGGACCAGAGCACCGGTAGAGGAGATCAGAGGGCACTAAATTGTTAGTGTAGTGAAGTGCAGTGTCGTGCAACTAAGCTTGTGGGGCAGCAGGGGTTAGTGTAGTGTAGTGTGCAGTGTAGTGTGACTGATGGGGGCAGCAGGTGTTAGTGTAGTGTAGCTTAGAGTAGCTTAGAGACAGCTTGGGGGGAAAAGGTCCAAAATACGCCTTCGCACTACAGACGTACCAGGGTTAGGTTTTTCTCCCTGTTTTTTTGCCCTCTAAACATAGGTGCGTCTTATAGTCCAGAGAATCTTATAGTCTGTGAAGAAACGCGGAAAAGCCGCCGTCCCTCAAGGTGAGGCGGCTGTCTCCGCGTCCAGCATGGCGTCACAACGCGGAAAAAACGCCGCATGCCGCATAGGCAGAGCGGCGGCATCCGCATTGGGAACAGCGGAATCCGCATTGGAACTGGATACATTGCAAGACAGTTCTAGTGTGGCTGGGACTGATAGTCCACCAAGATTCAGACTTACACGCGCACGAGCACAGAGGCAGAGTTTAAATAGCAGTTAGAAGGGTGTCGGCTGACCAGCTGGGTCAGCTGACAAATTCCACTGCTCTCATTGGACCAGCAATTAGGGAGGTCCTGGAAAGGTCCTAGAGTATATATACTGCTGGTTGTTCACTTGCTCTTTGTCTGGCGTGCGATCACATATGTGGGAGCACCCAGATCCGTAGTCAGATCCGCAAGTGTGCCGGGACCAGCTGGAGCTGTAATCCTACACTTAGCTAGATTATTGATAGCTAAAGTACTAGTTTGATTGTGATTATCTGTTATGACTTTTGCCTGCCTTGACTATCCTCCTGAACTCTGACCTTGTACCTCGTTATTTCTGATACTCTGTTGCCGAACCCCGGCTCGTTCCTTGACTCTGCTTCTGCCTCCTGATTTTGTACCCCGATATATCTGATACCCCGTTGCTGAACCCTGCCTGTACTATTGATTCCGCCTTTGCCTACTGATCTTGTACTTTATCTGTCCGTGTGTATACGACCTGGCTTGTCCGACCTCGAGAACCGACCTTACTGTTAGAGGCGGTTCCTCGCTCTGTTAGCGACCCTTCCTCCTGAGGGTCACTTCCAGACATCCTTCCTACTGTCAGTCTGACTCCTCCCGTCTTGGAGAGCTCAGGTCTGCGGAAGGAATCTGTGCAGTACTCCTTGCCTGCACTGAGGCCTAGTCCTCAAAGTGTTACTGTTACACCCAAACACTACACTCTACTCAGGTGAACAGAGGTTAGCTAGTATATCGGATTATCAGTGATACTGCAGATCACGTATAATCTGGTATACATCTGTATTCCCAGCGATTCTGCAGATCACTGGTAATCAGATCCTCTCTGTGCTTCACCGATCGTTACATAGTCAAAAAAATACGGCAAATCCCAAATGTTATCTCATTAAGTTCTCAGTTCAATAAAGATTCTTAGAGTTATGCTTTAACCACTTTCCTACCCTGGTCATTTTCACAGTTCAGCTCTGATTACTTTGGCAATAACTTTATAAATAATTATCACAACTAAATGATCTATATATTGTTTTATTCAGGACAAATTACGCTTTTTGTGGCTGATATCTGTTTTTATTAATGACTATATTTTCTATGTATTTTAAGGGGAAAATATGTACAAAAGTGAAAAAATACACAATTTTTCATACATTATAGCTTTAATGTAAATGGCTTCTATTGTACATTAAACTCACACATTTTATTTGTCTATCTGTCCTGTTTATTTAAACAGTTCATTTGTTTGAGTATGTATTATTAACACATTGTATATACCCTGCTCGTGTTACATTTGTCTGCTCCTGGAATGTTTGTTTTACACTTGTTTACACATTAATCCTGCCATTGAATTCCCTGGGAGGAAGAGAGGGGTTTGCTGCCATTCATTTACAACTGTGTAGCATTGTTATCAGCTCAGAGATAAATAAACAGTGTTATCTAGGATTTTGTAGGGAGGGGAGTGCAGAAACTTATTTTCACGTCATTGGGGAAGGAAGTGGTTAATTTAAAAAAACCAACAACAATGGAGTGAGAAACAAACAAAAACGGATAATTCCTTTAAAGTGAACTTGAGCTCTTGCACAGGACAGAAGGAAAACAGAGAAATGCCACCTGTATGTATTTAGAGAGTTAAACCTGTCTATTCCCCCCACACATGTGACTAATCACCCCAGTAATTTGATCTATTTATCTGTGTCAGCTCAGGAATCTCCTTTACCATGACAGAGTTGCTAATTTGTATACACAGGATGTTAACAATATGTCTGCTTGCATGGAAGCAGGAAGTAGACACACTGCAGGATTTGTATCAGCTGTAACAAAGAAATGTTTTTCTTTAAAGGTTATTATGCTGTTGCGTATCTTTTAGAGCAGAGAGGAAGTTTTGAGTTCAGGTCTGCTTTAACTCCTTCCCGACCGCCGACCATCGGGAAGGTGGCAGCCCCAGGACAGCCTGACGCCGAAAGGCGCAAAGTCCTGGGGCGGGGTTTTGTAGGTAATCATGGGTGCCGATGCGCATGCATCCCCGCATGAATGACAGAGCTCCACTCTGTCTTCAGTCTACCAGAGTTGATCGCCACTAGCAGACTGTTTGTCTGCTAGTGGCGAAACCACCGTCTGTTTACAGTGTACAGCACTATGATCTACAGCAGCGCTGTACTGGGGACAGCTGTGACACTCGGCTGTCCCCTGGAGAGGCTCAGAGAGCGATCGGCTCTCATAGGCTAAGGCAGGGGTCTCAAACTCGCGGCCCGCGGGCCATTTGCGGCCCTCAATACAATATTTTGTGGCCTGCGCCGGCAAAAGCTTCCCTATAGTTCACTTCAGTGCTCCCAAGTAATCCGCCGCATCCCCGCCGCTAAACGAGGGCTGCAGAGCCCCCAAATCGTCCGGGGGGCAATCCGCCGGCATTTCATGGAAGGAGCAGAGCTTTCAGCTTCAGCTCTGCTCCTCCTGACGTCAATCGCGGCGCATCGCCGCCTCTGCCCGCCCCTCTCACTCTTCCTTCACAGAGAGCGGCAGGAGAGGGGCGGGGAGAGGCCGCGATTGACGTCAGGAGGGGCAGAGCTGAAGCTGAAAGCTCTGCCCCTTCCAGGAAATGCTGGCGGATTGCCCCCCGGCCGATTTGGGGGCTCTGCAGCCCTCGTGTTGCAGCGGTGACACGGCGGATTACATGTAATGGGAGCACTGAAGCGAACTATACAGTAAAATAGGCAAAATAGTTCACTGCATTGTGAATTTGATTTTGAAATAAAAATCAGTGCAAGGGGGGAGAGGGTGGCGGGATCTGCTGATTGACTTCTTTTGTGAAATCCCTTATGCGGCCCAGCCCCATCTTGACTTTGCCTCCTGCAGCCCCCAGATAAATTGAGTTTGAGACTCCTGGGCTAAGGCCTATGAGAGCTGATCGTTGTGATTGGCTGATGGGGGGAGGGAGCGAGAGGAGACATTTATAAAAAAATAAAAAAATAAAAAAAAAATAAACATTGCAGCAGCAATCAGAGCCCACCAACATAAATCTCTGTTGGTGGGCAGAAAAGGGGGGGGGGGGGGGGGGTTCATTTGTGTGTTCGGTTGTGAGCCATTAAAGCTGCAGAGCACCTATTTGGAAAAAAATAGCCTGGTCACGATGTGGTCCTTAAGTGGTTAAGGAAACTACAGTTTGAATAACATGGTTATTAGGAAACCTAAATATAAAATAAATGAGCAGAAAAACATTTCCTTTCACATGAAACACTACAGCTGGCATTGCACACAGATGTACCATTTCTTCCATTCAAGAATTTGTACTGTTCAAACTTCAAGTCCCCTTATCAGCCCCTCGTGTATATTTACCAAATGCTGAACTATTTCCAAGACACACCTAAATGAAGAATGCTATTATATCTGTGTGCATTGCAGAGATTTATTTTTTTAAATCGTTCCATAATTAGCTGTATATAGATTAAGATACTTTACTATAGTCAATGAAAGCCTATTAATGTAAAGCTCTGTAAGATGTAGTGCAGCTGTTTAAACACTTTCAGCAAAATGCAGAAACATCTCATGATTAATGCATTCATTTGGCATCATGCTGATTAAACAAATTCTGTGGGAGCCATAAATCTGACTGCAGAAGACTGATGGCCACCATGAATGGTTTAAAGACAGGGAGATGACAGTTAGCTTTGATGTGATGGCTACAGTCACGCTTCAGCAGTCCCATTGCCTGCAATGTTAAAGTGAACCTTAAAGGGGAACTTCAGCCTAAACAAACATACTGTCATCAAGTTACATTAGTTATGTTAATTAGAACAGATAGGTAATATAATCTCTTACCCACCCTGTTTTAAAAGAACAGGCAAATATTTGTGATTCATGGGGGCTGCCATCTTTGTCATGGGGGCAGCCATCTTTTTGGTGGAAAGGAGATGACAAGGAGCAGAAGACACAGTTCCAACTGTCCTGTGTCCTGATTACCCCTCCCAGCTGCACACGCTAGGCTTCAAATGTCAAATTCAAAATGTAAAAAAAAAAAAATTGCACCAAAACAGCAGAACGAGAGCAACAACATCAGAAATCCCATCATGCTTTGCACAGCATCAGGGGAAAAAAGCCCGGGCAGTTTTCTTCTGTGCAGCTAAAAATGAGGCTTGTATAAGAGAAACAAAGTTCTGATGCTGTGAAACTGTTAAAGAAACACAAAGCCTTTTCAGTGCTGCTGAGTCGATTTTTACTCCGGAGGTTCACTTTAACTGTATAAAAAAAGGAGTTTAACTTATTTGGGACTTCTACCAGCACACTGCAGCTGACTCAGGCCTGCAGATGCACGGCCTGGGTCCACTCGCCTCTCAGTCGTGCTCCCGTGGATTGGAGCACTCTGCGCATGCACAGTATGGAAAAATCTCTACTGCATATGCTCAGAACTCTCCCTTTGACGCGAGCGTGATTGAGGCCGTGCATGGGCAATGGCCTGTCGACTCATCAGTCGACCGGCTGGAAGAGGGGGTCACTGCAGGGGGCTTGAGAGACACTGTGTGACAGCCTGGGCACAGGGTGGCTGCAGGGGGTTTAGTAGAAGCCCCAGGTAAGTTAAAACCATTTTTTTCCTACAGTTAAGGTCCCCTTCAATTTGTGGCTATTGGGCACCAGGGTGTTTAAAGCGGGCCCGAACTCTTGCACAGCACTCTTTATTCCACATACAGTTGCTGAAGAACTTACTTCTTTGTGTTTCAAAGATCAGCTCAAAGTGTCTAACTAGCTCCTATTAGCAGCTGTCACAGGCAGCTCTGTCACATTGTAAACATTTTTTTTTAGTTGTTGTTGTGGGGGCAGCTTTAGCTACCTATTATTACAGGAGAAGTAGCCTTGACTGAAGGGGAAGGGTGGGGGGCAAATTGTGTACTGCTTGGGGCCACAAAAGCCTTAGCAGACACCCCTGGACAGTTGTTTTGAAATCTGGTGGATGAATGGAAGTGGTACACTGAACATTGTGTGCTGGTAAAGCGGAACTGTAGATATTTATTTATTTATTTATTTGTTGTATTTATAAAGCGCCAACATATTACGCAGCGCTGGACATTAATTTAGGTTACAGACAATATTTAGGGGTGACAAACAGCAATATGACAATACAGGAATACAAGAAAACCAGATCACACAGCACAGTATGAGTACAAGGTAATGCTTAGTCAGTCACTGGATGGGAGCATGGAGTTAGGCAAGTTAGGTTCACTCAAATGCATAGCATGGGTGCACAGTAATAGAGGTGCATGATCAGGTAGGACACAAAAGGAGGAGGACCCTGCCCAAAGGCTTACAATCTAGAGGGAGAGGTAGGGACACGAGAGGTAGGGGACCAGAGTTCGGCTGTGGGTTTAGAGCAATTGTGAGGGGTGGTAGGCAAGAGTGAAAAGGTGAGTTTTGAGGGCCTTCTTGAAGGTGTTGAAGGAGGGGGCTGCCCTAATGGGTGGAGGTAGGGAGTTCCATAGTGTCGGAGCGGCTCTTGAGAAGTCTTGGAGGCGTGCATGGGACTGGGTGATGCGGGGGACGGTCAGGCGAAGTTCATTGGAGGAGCGGAGTGAGCGGCTTGGTGTGTATCTCTGAGTAAGATCAGAAATGTAGGTTGGACAGGTTTTGTGGATGGATTTGTAGGTCAGACACAATATCTTGAATCTGATTCTGGACTGGATAGGAAGCCAGTGGAGGGATTCACGGAGGGGAGCCGCCCTGGTGGAGCGATGGGAGGAGTGGATAATTCTGGCAGCCGCATTCATGATGGACTGCTGTGGGGCTATTCGGGTCTTAGGGAGTCCAGACAGAAGGGCATTGCAGTAGTCGAGGCGGGAAATTATGAGGGCATGGATGAGGAGTTTGGTGGTGGCAGGGGTCAGGAAAGGGCGAATCTTACAGATGTTACGAAGGTGGAAGTTGCAGGACTTTGTGAGGTTTTGGATGTGGGGAGTGAAGGAGAGTGCGGAGTCCAGGGTGACACCCAGACAGCGGGCTTGAGAGGTAGGGTGAATAGTAGTGTGGTTAACAGTGACCTGCACATCTGGGAGGTCCAGGGATGACCAGGGTGGGAAGATCATAAATTCCGTTTTGTCTAGATTTAGTTTTAGGAACCTAGCGGACATCCAGGAGGAGATGGCAGATAGGCAGGAGGAGACCTTGTCCATGGTAGTGGTGGATATGTCAGGGGTGTGGAGATAGATTTGGGTGTCATCTGCATACAGATGATAGTTAAAACCCATGGAGGAGATAACCTTGCCAATGGAGGATGTGTATAGGGAGAACAGTAGGGGGCCAAGGACCGAGCCTTGGGGGACTCCCACTGAGAGGTGGTTGGGGGTGGACGAGGACTCATTGAAGGAGGTCGTGAAGGAGCGGTTGGAGAGGTAGGATGAAAGCCAGGTCAGGGCGAGATTGTGAATGCCCATGGATTGGAGGGACTGGAGGAGTAGGGGATGATCTACTGTATCAAAAGCTGCTGAAAGGTCAAGGAGGAGGAGAATGGTGTATTTACCTTCAGCTTTAGCTAAGGCAAGGTCATTGACCACTTTGGTGAGAGCCGTTTCGGTTGAGTGGGCAGGCCGAAATCCAGATTGCAGTGGGTCTAGTAGTGAGTTGGCATTGAGGTACTGGGTCAGGCGTTTGTGAACCAGACGCTCAAGGAGTTTTGAGGCGAAGGGGAGGAGGGAGATCGGGCGGTAGTTGGAGGGTAGCGAGGGGTCGAGGGAGGGTTTCTTGAGCAGAGGCAGTACAGTGGCCTGCTTGAAGTCTGAGGGGAAGGTGCCTGTGGATAGGGAGAGGTTAAACATGGTAGTGAGGACTGGGGCCAGATCCGTGAAGTGAGGCTGAAGTAGATCAGAAGGGATAGGGTCAAGGGGGGAGGTAGTGGTATGGGAAGTCTGCAGTAGGTGGTTGACCTCCTCAGTGGTAGTAGGAGTGAAGGAGGTGAGGGGAGGATAGGGTGGAGAAGGAGTAGGTTGTGAGCAGGTGGGAGGTGAAGATTGAAGATTGGATATTTCCTGACGGATGGAGACTATTTTGTTGGTGAAGTGGGTGGCTAAATCTGTGGCAGAGAGGGAGGAAACAGAAGGTGGGGGGGTGGGTTTAAGCAGGGAGTTGAAGGTGCTAAAAAGACGCCGGGGATTGGAAGCTTGTGCTCCGATGAGCTTGGTAAAGTATTCCTGCTTCGCATGAGCAAGGGCAGTGTGGAACTGCTGCAGGTTAGTCTTGTACTGTAGGAAATCCTGGTTTAGTCGAGTTTTCCGCCATTTTCGTTCAGTGGCGCGTGTTTCCCTCTGGAGGTTGCGAGTATGGGTAGTGCGCCAGGGCTGGGGGTTAGGGGGTCGGTTGCGGCGGAATATTGGTGGAGCAGCTTTCTCTAGGGCTGATGAGAGAATTTGGTGATACTGAGCTGCAGCAAGATTAGGACAGGTTAGGGTGGGGAGAGTGGAGGATAGGCCATGGATGGAGTCAGCAAGGACGCCAGGGTTGAGCTTGCGTAGGTCTCGCTACAATTGACCAGGTGGGTGGGCGGGTAGTTTGGAGGTGCCTTCCGTGAGGAGGTTGAAGGCGAGAAGGTAATGGTCTGAGGGTGGAAATGGTGCGATGTCGAGGTCTGCAATGGTGGTGGATTTAGTGAATATAAGGTCGAGAGTGTGACGTGCAGTGTGAGTGGGGGCGTTGGTGTGTTGTACTAGGCCATGTGAGTTGGCTATGGTGAGTAGCCGGGTCGCAACAGAGTTCTTGGGTTCATTGATGGGTATATTGAAATCCCCGAGGATGATGGTGGGGAGGTCAGAGGAGAGGATGTGTGGGAGCCAGGAGGCAAGGTTGTCGAGAAATTGTCGTGTGGAGCCCGGAGGGCGGTATAAGACTGCAACAATGGCTGGGAGGGGATTGTAGAGGCGGATAGTGTGGGCCTCAAATGATGTGAATTGTAGGGAGGAAGGTGGAGTGAGGACACGGAATGTGCAGGATGGGGAGAGGAGCAGACCCACTCCTCCCCCGGTCCTGTTGTCTGGTCTGGGGGTGTGACTGAGGTGGAGCCCCCCGTATGAGAGGGCAGCCTCTGCGGCAGAGTCAGAGGGGGTGAGCCATGTCTCAGTGAGTGTGAGGATGGTGAGGGATTTGGAGAGGAAGAGGTTGTGGACCTCTGTAAGTTTATTGCGGACGGATCTGGCATTCCAGAGACCGCAGGGTAGGGGGAGCATGTGCTTGTGAGTGGGATGGATGGAAATGAGGTTGGGGCGAGGATGGGTGTTGAAGTTATTTGTGGACAGAGAGCTGTGAAGCGGGTCAGCAGGGGATGCTTGTCTGGCAGCAGGCTGTGGCCCAGGGTTAGGCGATATATCACCAGCAGCAAGTAAGAGTAGGAGGGAGAGAGTAAGCAAATGTGAATGGGATTTAAATGTTTGTGAGGTTTTTGAGCTGCTGGAGGGAGAGAGAGATTTCAGGAGAGCTAACAGTTCATGAGAAGCTGAGTAAGGTGAGCAAAGCAGAGCAGATGAAATGAATATGGAGTGAGGTACACTGGGAGGATGCATATTGCAATGCAACTTGTAGATGTTTGTAGACAGGCAGAACATAAGAAAAAGTGCAGTAAACATGGTAAGTGTCAATGATTATCAGCAGGAAATTTCCAACTCCTAAACAGTTTATATGAGTATGCAGTTAGTGCAAGCAAACCTGTGTACATAAAGAGTCTACTTGGTAGTGCAACATATGTCCAGCAGTGGCATTTTGAGCAACAGCATTGGAGGCAGTTGTGGATGCAGAGTAGTAGTTAACAGCAGAGTCCTTTGGCTGTTGATTCCTGTTTGAATTCCTGGGTGAATTCTTGGTAAATTCTTGGTAAATTCTTGGTAAATTCTTGGTAAATTCTTGGTAAATTCTTGGTAAATTCTTGGTAAATTCTTGGTAAATTCTTGGTAAATTCTTGGTAAATTCTTGGTAAGTTGTTGCAAAGCACTTTGTAATAAATGGCACTTAGGAATTAAATGGCACCAAATGACCTAGGCCACAAGTGACCTTCTTGCAGCGTTTAAATAGGTATGATAGCTGCCATGGCTGAAATGGAAGTGATTCTCAATTAGAAATTGAGAAAACAGTTCAGCTGGGGATGGGAGTGGCTACCAAAAAAACAGGCCTGTAATAAATAATTGGTGGTCACTGGGCTGGAACACAAGGATTCACAGGATGTAATATGGGAATTTACAAACACTGCTGAACTACTTAAATTTATATTAAACAATCTTAGTAGCAATGTATGCAGCAAGCATACAAATTAAACGGGAAGATAACGATTGCAGTCCCAAATTGTAAGGCAGACTTTGGCAAGGAATCAGCAAGCATATCAATTAAACGGGAAGATAACGATTGCAGTCCCAAATTGTAAGGCAGACTTTGGCAAGGAATCAGCAAGCATACCAATTAAACGGGAAGATAACGATTGCAGTCCCAAATTGTAAGGCAGACTTTGGCAAGGAATCAGCAAGCATACCAATTAAACGGGAAGATAACGATTGCAGTCCCAAATTGTAAGGCAGACTTTGGCAAGGAATCAGCAAGCATACCAATTAAACGGGAAGATAACGATTGCAGTCCCAAATTGTAAGGCAGACTTTGGCAAGGAATCAGCAAGCATACCAATTAAACGGGAAGATAACGATTGCAGTCCCAAATTGTAAGGCAGACTTTGGCAAGGAATCAGCAAGCATACCAATTAAACGGGAAGATAACGATTGCAGTCCCAAATTGTAAGGCAGACTTTGGCAAGGAATCAGCAAGCATACCAATTAAACGGGAAGATAACGATTGCAGTCCCAAATTGTAAGGCAGACTTTGGCAAGGAATCAGCAAGCATACCAATTAAACGGGAAGATAACGATTGCAGTCCCAAATTGTAAGGCAGACTTTGGCAAGGAATCAGCAAGCATACCAATTAAACGGGAAGATAACGATTGCAGTCCCAAATTGTAAGGCAGACTTTGGCAAGGAATCAGCAAGCATACCAATTAAACGGGAAGATAACGATTGCAGTCCCAAATTGTAAGGCAGACTTTGGCAAGGAATCAGCAAGCATACCAATTAAACGGGAAGATAACGATAGATATAAAATAAAACCATTGTTTCACTTACCTGGGGCTTCCCCAAACACCCAACAGCAGTCCTGTCCCACGTCGGTCCTGCCTAGCCTCCGTTCTACCGCCGCCGCTCCATCCCATACCTCGACTTGTAAGTCGAAGCCAGCACAGCCCTGCCAAGCGTCTCCTTTCTTTGCGTTCCCCTCTGCAATAGCGGGGAACGCAAAGAAAGGATACGCGTGGCCAGGGCCGCGCAGGCGTAGTGGCCCGGTTGCGAAACCGTAAGTAGCTGGCCGTGGGAGAACGGAGGCTCGTTGAGGAGCGGCACAGGACAGGCTGCTGGGGGCTTGGGGAAGCCCCAGGTAAGTGAAACAATGTGTTTATTTTATATCTACAATTCCGCTTTAAGTGCTCATGTTAAAGGACACAGAGCAATAAGCAATTTTGTAGAGAGTTCCCAGCCCAGATGCTTTCTTCCTCCTTTAACTTTTGACTTATGCTGATGTCACTTCCTTTAAAAAGACATGTGGTTTCTACCGGGGTAAAAAAAATGAACCCGCCTCAGCACTCATAACTCTATTTACCCCACTCCAGACCCATACTGGCAATTTTAACCTTTAATTCCTAACAGCTGCTGGCACTCACATAGTGCTACACTTGCCTACCTCCATCGACCATCAAACTGCAAATTAAAACTTAACCTTAAAGAGAACCTGTACTGAGTAATAATATTTAAAATAAACACACGAGGTAACTTCAAATGAACATTACAGAGTTACCTTGCCATCAGTTCCTCTCAGAAGCGAACCATTTTCTTCTGACAATAATCCCTTCCAGTTCTGACAATATTTTGTCAGATCTGAAATATATCAGTTGCTGTCAGTAAAATATCAGTTGCTCTCAGTTATAGCTGAGAGGAAAACTGATTTACCAGGTAATGTCCATGTTTCACTATGGCTCAAGTGGGCGATGTTACAGTTTAACTGTGTGCTGACCAGAAAGCTGTTATGGGTAATGGCCATTTTCAAGATGGAGGACCGAAAATTCCCTTGATCACAGTGGACAAACAGGATGCAGGAGAGGAGAAAGAGATTGAGGCGTAGACTACACGGGAGGTAAGTATGACTTGTGTATGCTTATTTTGACTTTTAATTTTCAGTTCAGGTTTTCTTTAAGCAATAAAAATGACTGCAGTCCTTATTAGGGTTAAATGGGAGGGGGGGGGGGATTATCTAACCACATAACTCATTGCTATAATGTAGCATTATAATGTAGCATTATAACCATAACAATAACCGCTACTGAAATATTTAAATCCATCATTTGCTTACACACCTGAAATCCACACACTGGACAGTGGGTGATACATCCCACATAAAGGAGCAAGCGGCAAGGAAATTGGGAGGGCGGAAGGGATGATTGACGGCTTCTCCTCACAGAAGTGCTGTAGACACGTGACTGTGCCACAACTATATAACCACTGCTCACAGCTGATAGGCTGCCCAGACCACCAATCAAAAATCTATTAACCCTTCACACTCTTGCATGCAAATGTTCAAACAAATGCATTCACAGATTCACTCATCCAGGCACAACTGTTATCCCTACAGCTAAGGTAAAAAGCCGGGGTCTTAGTTCACAAAGGAATGCATTCTTATGCTTAGTCACCTACACTGCGCAGAAGTACCCAGGTAAACATAGGTGTCCTAACTCTGGCCCTGTAACATGCATAGTGCAGACATGCAAACATTCATTGCATCAAACCTATCTAGGGATTAGGAGCACACATCCTGACGTCCTCTCCTGGGACAGATAGTGCATCTTACCAATCGTACAAGGGTGCTAACGTAATGTATCCATGTGCACCATGCACATACACCAGCATAAGCTGTGTCCATGCTGACAAACACATACAGGGGAAGGAGGGAGTGCACTGAATTAAAACCCTAGCCACAGGGGTCAGTAACAAGAAAAAAATACATATATCCAGGCACATCGCCTCTAGTTAGGACATTAAATAAGTTATTAAGGAAAGGGAGGTGCTGAAGGGGGTGTGGCTAGAAAACAGCAAAAATCTATTAACCCTTCACACTCTCGCATGCAAATGTTCAAACAAATGCATTCACATATTCACTCATCCAGGCACAACTGTTATCCCTACAGCTAAGTTAAAAGCCAGGGTCTTAGTTCACAGAAGAACCCTCTCAGTTCATGTGTCCTTTAAAGGATACCCGAAGTGACATAATGAGATAGACGTGTATGTACAGTGCCTAGCACACAAATAACAATGCTGTGTTCCTTTTTTTCTTTCTCTGCCTAAAAGAGTTAAATATCAGGTATGTAAGTGGCTGACTCAGTCCTGACTCAGACAGGAAGTGACTACAGTGTGACCCTCACTGATAAGAAATTCCAACTATAAAACACTTCCCTAGCAGAAAATTGCTTCTGAGAGCAAGAAAGAGGTAAAAAGGGAAATTTCTTATCAGTGAGGGTTACACTGTAGTCACTTCCTGTCTGAATTAGGACTGAGTCAGCCACTTACATACCTGATATTTGACTCTTTCAGGCAGAGAAAGAAAAAAAGTAACACAGAATAGTTATTTGTGTGCTAGGCACTGTACTTACCCATGTCTATCTTATCATGTCACATGTCCCTTCGGGTATCCTTTAAAGAGACTCTGAAGTCTCAAAAAAAGTATTTTTATTTAACAAATATGTTTAATATGTTATAATGTAATAGCTCTAACTAAACCGCCGCATTCCCGCCAGCTGTACACTATCTTAAGCCCCCCAAACTCCCCGGGGGGCAATCCGGGCAGCGCTTCTGCGAGAGGCAGAACGATGAGCCGCAGCTCTGCCTCTCAGCGCATCTGTCAGCCCGGATCGCCGCCTCTCCCCCGCCCCTCTCAGTCTTCCTTCACCGAGAGGGGCAGGGGAGAGGCGGAGATCCGCTGCAGACAGACACGTGTGAGGCAGGGCTGCAGCTCATAGCTCTGCCTCACACGGAAGCGCTTAGGGCAGCAAAATCCACGACCAAGAAAGTTGTGGATTTTGCAGGGGAGAGGGAGGGCGAGTTAGGGGGGATTTAGATAGTTTACAGCGGCAGGAATGTGGCGGTTTAGTTAGGGCTAATATGTTAAAAACATTTGTTAAATAAAAAGATTTTTTTTGAGACTTGTGTCTCTTTAAGGCTATACAATACTATACTTAATATACAATACTAAAAAACGCAGCAACTTAAGGACAACAGGAGATTCTTCAACCTGAAATTTGTGCCAACCTCATAAATCACCTAATCAAACTGATCACATATTTTTCCATTGAACTTGATGGACGGATGCCTTTTTTTTAATTAAACTAACTACGGTATATTATTATATTGCACTGAGCATCACTAATCCTGAATGTTTTGTTGACTTATGTCACCAACATCCAGCTCCACGTCATTTAAAATGCCAGCCAAGAATTCACATCGTCATTAACATAATTTGTGTCACAGAGGAATTCCCAGAATCAGAAAAATGAACGCGCTGTGCTCCAAAACCACCTGCTTCATCTGATTAGACAATATTTAAACACACGATTTTCAAGCAGCAAACCTTCCAATTTAGGTTTAAAAAAGGTAAATATATATATATATATATATATATATATATATATTATTTTATTTTTTATTTTTTTTTTTTCAATTTGAAAAAGCCTATGCTAAAATTTTGTAAAAACTCTAGAGAAGAAGCCACAGATCAGTTTGCAGATTACAGAATTCAAGAAAAGGTACCGGTAATTTCTATTTCAGAACACAACTTCTAATTAACTCCATTGCAAAAAGGTGGAAAAAGTAAGGGACGGATATTTAAAATTCATGGCCAATGGCTTTTATAAATACAAATTTCAAAAACTCTGCTTATTCTTTCTTAGTGCCCAAGAAGGCAACAAAATACAATTCGTTTGAGAAACACCTTCCAATAAAGAGTAAAGAGAAAGAACAAACATAGTAGCACACAAAAGATCTAGATGAACCTAAAAAAAAAGACACTACTTGTTTTGACAAATTGCCAAGTCAGACTAGGCAACCATTGTGAAGCTCTATGCAATGTATATCTATTTCCATGTAAATGTTGGTGTGTGTGGTACAGGATCACATTGAATGCATAGGAAATAGCTTCCTGTGGAAACCTCGGTAACCAAACTGGAATTTAGGAAGCAACAAAGGAATAAGTGTAGAAAAAAACCCAAGTATAATGAAAGATGTGGACCACACTATAATGAACTAAAAAGACTGGCTAGCTCTTGTGTTAGGTGGAAATCAATTATTCTGTTGGACAAGCTATCATGTATAGATTCTAAAATACCTTGGCAACTGGAATACAATGAAGAGATTCCGGGAATCCTTATTTACAGTCAATAGATGGAGCCATGTCATTCATTTCTTCATACCCCTAAGGACATCTTCTTCATCCACAACCATTAGCGCGTAGCACATATACAATCATAAGCATAGCCTTGGAACTCAAAATACACACAGCCATTTCAGACTATTTTGCAATCGTTGTTGCAAGATGTGGGTTTCCTGGGGTCTATGCAATTAGGGTTTCTGATGTAGCAATACAAAAGCACCATAGATTTGAAGGCATATACAGGTGAAACTCGAAAAATTAGAATATTGTGCAAAAGTCCATTTATTTCAGTAATTTAGCTTAAAAGGTGAAATAAATAAATAGACTCGTTACTTGCAAAGCGAGATATTTCAAGCCTTTATATGATTATGGCTTACAGCTTATAAAAACCCCAAAATCAAAATCTCAGACCAATACAATATCGTGAAAATGTTCAATATTCTAGGCTCAAAGTGTCAAACTGTAATCAGTTCATTAATCCAAAACACCTGCAAAGGGTTCCTATTTCATATATTACTTTCACCTTTTAAGTTGTATTACTGACATAAATGGACTTTGCACAATATTCAGATTTTTCGAGTTTCACCTGTATTTGATTTTGCACTGTGTTTTGGCTTTGAAGTTCAAAAGAAATCATGGTGTTGGTTCCGTGACTCTGTTTCCATTGCCATTTTCCAATTTTGCACCCTTTCCCCAACTCCTTCCTACACCATGCCATTTGCTCAAACTCTTTCATGATACCTCTAATGTTCCTCCCTTTAAGAAAACACCTTTATGATGCCTCAGACCATAACAATCTCTCTTAAAGAAACCCCCTTCATAATACCCCTAACCTTCTACCTTAATTAAAACCACTTCACATTATTGGAAGTATCAACAAGATTATTCGATGTAGTATGGTAAAGGAACCACAAGATGTCACTGTCTGTAAAAAGATGTGATGATCTCTGTGGTATTGTGATTTCCTGTATTCTTTCTCTGTTCTACGTAAGCTGCATTATCTGATGTAAAGGTAGAAGACCGAGAGCCCACCATAGTGTAGTATATATTAGAAAGGGAGGGGGTGTAATATGAAATGTAAGTATTATACTCACAAACCAGGGTTACCTCCAAGGCAACCACTGTAAAGGCAGGTGGGGAGAACAAGCCTGTCCCCACTCAGGATTAAGACGTCGCTCTCTGTGGATAGGAGGAAATTACAGGGTAGATCACTTATTCCACCAAGGGTGGACTTCTAGATGCGCAGAGATGTACAGAGGCGCCGGTAGGATAAAAGTCACTAAAAAAGTTTAAAATTGTTCCGGTTGCGGTGGTGGACCAGCCAACCATAAACAGACATATATACTGTCAAAATTCAAATAATGTACAATTTATTAATTTACTCCCAATGAAAGTCGCAACGCGTTTCGCGGGCAAGAACCCGCTTCTTCAGGCAATAAAGGACAGGAGCAATACACAGCATGTAGTCGAGAAGTTGCTCATGCTGTGTATTGCTCCTGTCCTTTGCCTGAAGAAGCGGGTTCTTGTCCGCGAAACGCGTTGCGACTTTCATTGGGAGTAAATTAATAAATTGTACATTATTTGAATTTCGACAGTATATATGTCTGTTTATGGTTGGCTGGTCCACCACCGCACCCGGAACAATTTTAAACTTTTTAGTGACTTTTATCCTACCGCCGCCTCTGTACATCTCTACGCATTATCTGATGGTTGTGTATGATAAATCTCTGCCCATTTCCTTCAATAAAGAGTTCTACCTTGTTATACTGGGTGCCTATCTGTATATACCTACCACTCTGCTCTATCACATGATGCTTCTAAACCTAACCTCCCCCTTTGAACTCTATCCTTGCACCTGTCCTTTACCCCATCCCTAAAATGCCCATGGAGTTAAAAAAACAAAACAAAGCTACCTATTTCCTACCACTATTTTTCTTCCTTGGATAAAATTCCTCTCCCCCTTCCCCCTCGATATCTAAGTATTACCGTACCTAGGGATGACAGCCCCCTTCCTGGGTTCGGCTTTAGCACCCAAACCACTTGGGCCAAATTCAACTGCTTCTGTTTACAGAGGCACCAAATTTTGCGTACGTACAAAAAGGGCGCCTGTTTTAAAAAAACGATAATATATTTTTAATTGTTATAATTGTATATTATTGTGAATAACCTTCATTTATGGTTTGTTCTTATAATAAAATCTGATACAAATATAACTACGTTCCTAATAAGTGTTGTAAAACATTAGTAAGTATTACTAAAATTTTACTAAAACTATACCTAAGCCTACTCTCACACAGAACCCTCCCTGTACCTATCCCTAACCCCTAGACCCCCCTGGTGGTGCCTAAACCTAAGACCCCCCTGGTGGTGCCTAAACCTAAGACCCCCCTAATGGTGCCTAAACCTAAGACCCCCCTGGTGGTGCCTAAACCTAAGACCCCCTGGTGGTGCCTAACCCTAAGACCCCCCTGGTGGTGCCTAAACCTAAGACCCCCCTGGTGGTGCCTAAACCTGAGACCCCCCTGGTGGTGCCTAAACCTAAGACCCCCCTGGTGGTGCCTAAACCTAAGACCCCCCTGGTGGTGCCTAACCCTAAGACCCCCCCTGGAGGTGCCTAACCCTAACCACCCCCTTACTGATCGCTTTATTATGTTGATAATAATGTTTAACTAATTGTGGCTGCAAAAAATATATTGCAATTTACGTTACGTACTGATCGCTTTATTTTGTGAATAATAATGTTTTACAAACAGTAAGGGATAAAACTTTAAATAATGTTTTAATTAGTTAAATAAGATAAATATGTTTAGTATTTTTATAAACGTTATTCGGCACGGGTGCATTTTATAAACGTAAATCACCACAAGCACAGTTATAAATCATTAAAAATCTCCGGGCGCCGTTTGTAAACGTTATTTATCTCCGACGCCCTTTTTTCCTGCTCGGCGCCCATTAAACGTAATTTATTACAAGAGTGAATGGCGGCGCCCTTTTTGTCCACTAGCTGCCTGCGCCCTTTTTTCCCCGCTTCCCCAAATTTTAGTAAAGAGAGACTTTCACATTAAATATGCAGATTTTAACAGAATGCACGGTAATCATTTTAGTAAAAAAAAAAATACTGAACAAAACAACCTTTGACATGATCATCTAACCACTCCTTTAGGGAAAAGAAAACCATATGAGTAGTAAATAAATGTAAAAGTATTATAGGCATTTATTTGAAGGACTTCAGTATAAAAATATTACTACGGAAACGAATCAGCTTTATTCATAAAAGTGCGAGGAGTTCCAATATGGATTTGTAAGGTCCGCTGTGCCAGGGCAGCAGCAGAATGCCGAGACTCGGGCCGCAATTCCGACTTCCGGGTCTCGGCAAGCCATCAGTGGAACGCAGGGGGGCTTCTCAGATCTCATTGGATAGGCGGAGGACGCGTTACCAGTACTCGCGCTCCACAGATGTAAACAGTAACTCTGACGTTCATGTTGCATCTCAGCTGATACAGCTGACAAGCTGGATTGCTATTGGTTTGTTTTCAATTCTGCTTTTGTTGATTGGTTAGTGCTAGTACTTAAATCTGGTGAGCGCCCCCAGTCATCGCCCGTGATAGCATTAGCTTTGGCTTGTTGCTGGGTAGCGCTCACTATCATATTGGATTCCTGTTGCCGATTATTGCCTTGTATCTTGACCACGCTTAACCTCTGCTTGATTCCTGTTGCTGACTACTGCCTTGTATCCTGACCCTGCTTAAAGCGGACCCAAACCAAACTATTTTTTAATTCAAAATATTTAGTTGCACTACTCTGACACATACAAAGATAAATAAACACTCCTTCAAGCCTATGATCATTTCAGTGCATGCTTTTCACCCTTCTCTTTTCATAACTAGGGTTAAACAGGTGGCATCCATTAGCAATTCCTCCTTTGCTAGACACCACCTACTCCACCAGTTTGCCGGATTCTGTCCCGGCAATATGAAAGGAAGGGAGGGGTTCCTCCAATAAATGTAAAATATTTTATATTTGTCATCGTGCAGCTGAAAAAAGGCTGCTATTTATTATTATAATTTAGAAAATAGATTTTATTTCTGAAACCTTGTATTTTTAATTTGGGTCCACTTTAATCTCTGCTGGATTCCTGTTGCCAACTTTTCCTTATACCTTGAATATGCTTTGCCTTGCCGCCTGGATTGACCTTTGCTTGGACACAGATTTTGCATGAACTCTGCCTGGACTGACTTCGGCTTGCCTTGACTACCTTACCTCTGGAAAGTTCCTATCTGGACTACCTCGCTGTCACCAGGAACTCCTGGCACTTGTGCCACTTGATTCACTCATCTGGATAGCCTCATCCACTAGGCCTCAGGACCCTACCTTGAAAATATATTTATCCACTGTGCCCATATTGCACTGCCACGAATTATCAGGTTCTGTCTGGTGGTTAACTATCTGTCAGACTGTATGCTACATCTACATGCAGGGTATATTGTAGTACTGTGTTAGGCAGGAGTTTGCGCAGGTGTTACCGGCTGGGCTCTGGGTCAGTCATATGGGCATACAGTCTGCACTGTGGTTGTTGACCAGACAAGCCTGACAGGATTTTAAGCATGAAGGGATCCTGCCAATAGTTGCAAATAAACATGAAAATGTTGTAATATAGTACGGTACATGCAATGTGCAGGAGATCAAGCGGCTGGCTGCATCAGAGGAAGGATGACAGACACAGTGCTGGAACAGGTAAGAGAAACTCCACTACCACAGCTGCTCTTCTCTGCTGATATGAGGAGTAGGTAGGGCACAGGAGGAGGGGGGCTAAGGAGAGGGAGGGAGAAGAGAAGTCGGGCCTTCCTTACCACCAGGCATTACATCTGGCCCTGATTGGGACTTTATATAAATACGTTTTTCTCATTATGTTGTTATTATTATTTAGAATTTATATATAGTGCTGACATTTTCTGCAGCGCTGTACAGAATATAGAGTCTTGTCACTTAACTGTCCCTCAGAGGGGCTCACAATCCAATCCCTACCATATTTATATGTCTATGTATGGTGTAGTGTAGGTGTTGTAGTCTAGGGCCAAATTAAGAGGAAGCCAATTAATTTGTCTTGGAGGAGGAAACCGGAGTGCCCAGTGGAAACCCACGCAGACACAGGAAGAATATACAAACTCCATGCAGATAGATAGTGCCCTGGCTGGGATTCGAGCCAGGGACCCAGCACTGCAAGCAGGGGCGCCTCTAGGCGCATCCATCTGAAAATGGCGCCTGTGAATAATGGCGCACAGTGTTGCCGCTAATCCGTTTGCCGCTTATCGCTATTTAACGTTAAAGCCTTATTGTTATTTAGCGTTAAAGCCTTATTGTTATTTAGCGTTAACACACAGAACCCTCTCTGTACCTATCCCTAACCCCTAATTCCCCCCCCCCCCCCAGTGGTGCCTAACCCTAACCACCCCCCTGATGGTGCCTAACCCTAAGACCCCCCCTGGTGGTTCCTAACCCTAAGACCCCCTGGTGGTGTATATTGTACTGTAACTATATCTAACCCTACTCTCACACAGAACCCTCCCTGTACCTATCCCTAACCCCTAGACCCCCTGGTGGTGCCTAAGCCTAAGACCCCCTTGGTGGTGCCTAACCCTAAGACCCCCCCCAGTGGTGCCTAACCCTAAGACCCCCCCGGTGGTGCCTAACCCTAAGACCCCCCTGGTGGTGCCTAACCCTAAGACCCCCCCTGGTGGTGCCTAACACTAAGACCCCCCTGGTGGTTCCTAACCCTAAGACCCCCTGTTGGTGCCTAACCCTAAGACCCCCTGGTGGTGCCTAACACTAAGACCCCCCCTGGTGGTTCCTAACCCTAAGACCTCCCTGGTGGTCCCTAACCCTAACCTTGACAGTGTTACATTAAATCCATTCACCGTTTTGAAGTTAAATAACATCTGCAGTTTGGCTTATGTAGGGCACTATTGATAAATAACGTTAGTGTGTGCCACTATTGATAAATAACGTTAGTGTGTGCCACTATTGATAAATAACGTTAGTGTGTGCCGTTTTTCTTCTTTTTTCCCTGTGCGCCATTATTATGCAGTACTAACGATAAATAGCGATAAGCGTATCTTTTTAATGCGGCGCCATTTTTATGCATAGGCGCTGTGCGCCATTATTCACTGATCCCTCCTTCTGTGCCCTTTTTTGCCTCATTCTGTTCCCCTGTGCCTCCTTATGTCCTCTTTGCCTTTATTTGTCCCCCTGTGCTCAAGGCCAGATTTAGGCCAAGGCCTTCCTAGGCCATGACCTAGGGCACCACAGGAGACACAATCTTGCAAATTGCAAGCTTGCAAATGCTGCAATGCAGGGAGATCAGGCGAGTGCCTGACCATGGTACCTGTGCAGCAGCCACCATGCTCTCTGTGCACATTTACATTGTGGCTGGCGACCATAGACTTAGACAGCATTAGAGACAGCAAGGAAGTGGAAGTGACACAGATGGCTGCTGTGGTGTGAAGGTGAGCTGGCTACCTATACTGAAAGGTTGGGGTGGGAAAAGGAGGGATTAAGGGAGTCATCTGGCTACCTATACTGGAGGGAAAGGGTGAGGAGTCATCTGGCTACATATACTATAGGGAAGGGGGAGGGGTCATCTGGCTACCTATACTGGGGGGTCATCAAGCTACCTATACTGGAGGGAAGGAGGGAGGGGATATCTCGCTACCCATACTGAGGGGGGTGGCTGGTGACAGTGGACTAGGGCGATAAAGAGTACAAATTCGGCCCGCCTGCGCTATCTCTGCCCCCTGTTCCTCCTTTAGTCCCACTCTGCCTCCTTCTGTCTTCCAGTGCCTCTGCCTGTCTCCCTTTGTGCCTCATTCTGTCTCCATGTGCCTCTTCAGTCCCCGACTCCCCGTGTGCCACCTCTGTCTCCTGCGCCTTCCTCTGTGCCCCTGTGCCTCCTTCTGTGCCCGTTTGTGCCTTCTTCTGTCTCCCTGTGGCTCTTTCTGCCTCCTTCTGTCTCCCTGTGCCTCCTTACACCCCCCTCTGCCATCGTCTGTCCCCCTTTTGTGCCTTCTTCTGTCCCCCTTTTGTGCCTTCTTCTGTCCCCCTTTATGCCTTCTACTATCTCCCTGTGCTTCCTTCTGCCCCCCTTTGAGCTTTTTTCTGTTCCCCATTGTGCCTCCTTCTGTCCCCTGTGTGCCTTCTTCAGTCCCTCTGTGTCTCCTTCTGTCCTCCTGTGCCTACTTTTGTCCCCCTTTGAGCCTCAATCTGTCCCCATTGTGCCACCTTCTGTCCCCCATTGTGACTCATTTTGTCCCTCTGTGTGCCTCCTTCAATAGCCCTGCGCCTCCTTCTGTCCTCTTTGTGCCTCCTTCTGGCCCTCATGGCTTTTTCTGTACCCCTGTACCTCCCGCTGCCCCTCTGTGTACCTCCTTCTGTCCTCCTTTGTGTCTCATTCTGCCCCCCATTGTGCCTCCTTTTGTCCCCCATTGTGCCTCATTCTGTCCCCCTGTGTGCCTCCTTCTGTCCTCCCTTGTGAGTTCTTCTGACCCTCGTGCCTCCTTTTGTCCCCCTGTGTCTTCCTATGCCTCCCTGTGTGCCTTCTTCCTTACATGTATTTTCTTCCTTACATGTATTTTCTGGTGAAACGCTTCCGCAATAAGTGTAATTTCTGGTGAACCGCTGCCGCATTTCGATTATTCTCTGGTGAAACATTGCCGCATTACTGTTATTTCCTGGTAAAACGCTGCCGCATTACGATTATTTTAATGGGGGTAGGGTGCCATGGGGGTGGGGTGAGGCATGCCACAGGTTTTCTCGCCTGGAGTGACAAAATGGCTAGAGGCGCCCCTGACTGCAAGGCAAGATTGCTAACCACAACACCACCGTGCTGCCCTTGTCACTTCAGTGTTCCTTTAAGTATAAACACTTAAACAGCCAAGAAACATTGAAAAGTTCAATCACCGGCAGCTACTGTCTCCGCCACTGTAGCTAGTCCGCCACGCGTACTGCGTGTGTATGTGCGGACTAGTGACAGCTACCCACAGCCAGAAGGGAGCTTCCGGTGGGGGGGATGAAACTTTCGGCGACAGCTTCCGCCACGTCTCTACCTGTTGGGCAGAGACGTGTAGACAGCTGTCGCTCAGGCGGAGCTGTCGCCTAGCTGTTGCGCACACGTCTCCTGTGTGCTAGCAACAGCAACAACGGTAGCCCATGTGTATGAAGCTTTACGGTGTTCTTAAACAGCTTCTGTCTTGCATTAGCCAGAAATGCCATTCCACTAACTAGATGACACATTCCAGACAGATGAAATACGTCCAGATGCAGGAACACATACCATTACAAGCAAAGAGCAGCTGCATGTAGGGGGCCAATAAACACATGAGGATTGAGAATAGACTTTAACAGTACATGGATGGTATGATAAAAGGACTTTGAATACAAAGAGCTGAGAGGATATAGGATGATATGGAATGTGATGGCTAAGTAGTTATTAGCACTCTTGGTGCTGACACAGTATAGGATCCTGTGTTCGGTCTCCTTGTGTATTACTTACGTTTTGACTGTTATTCTGAGATTTTCCAATAGGTGCCCCAGTTTCCTGTGACTGTCTTACTAGACTTTGAGCTCCTTTGGTAACAGATGTGAGTAGGTGTGAATGTTCCCATGCCAGGGCTTAATAAATACAGAAAATAAACACAGGCCTCTTAAAGGAAAGATATTGATGCCAAATGTTCTCTGGCATGTTTAATTCTGAAATTGTGTGGCAATACATCTATAAGGTTTCAGTTTTTTACTACACTGCTAATGTCACATCACAACTTTTCACAACAATGGTTTTTGTTCTATTTGTTCTATTTCTTAGCTGTACTTCACACACAATTCATTGTCTCATTGTCAGGCCTGTAGGAATATCCGCCCACGAATCAGCTCCAATGCCTCAATCTACCTCCACAAGCTTCACCCTATGTGGCGTGTCCCCGCTTGAATGGGAGGTGAGGAGACAACACCTACCTGACTTTGGTTACACCCAGGCCTTTAATGTGCAAGGTATTGGAGCTGAATGCAGGGTGGGCGAATAAACTTTCAGAAAAAAGAAGAAGATCTGAGAGCCCAATATGGTGTAGTATGTTAAGGCAATTGAATAATGGAACGAGTATAAATTAGATACTCACAAACCAGGGTTACCTCCAGGCAACCACTGTATAAGCAGGTGAGGAGATTAGCCTGTCCTCACTCAGGATTAAGAAGTCGCTCTCTGTAGACTGGAAAACAAGAAGGGGTATCCCCTCCACCAAGGGTGGATATAAGACGTGTTTATATTTGAGAACAGAGGCGCCAAAAGAATAAAAACAGTATTTAAAAGTTTTAAAAATTGCGTGGGAGGCAGTGGTGGATTTACCTCCCGCAAGCAGACAAAACAATTGTGTATTCAAACAAAGGGAATATTTATTGGTATACTCCAAAATGTCCTGTGAACAGCACATTGATTTTTTAGTGCTGTGAGCTGGGCTGCAAGATACAAGCTGCTGTAACATGAGCCTGTAACTTCTCACTGTGAAAGCAGCCTTAGGGCAGGATAGGGAAATGAAGGGGAGGACCAAGGGAGTGCTGTAGGGAGAAGAAGCAGCCCCAGCATGCTTTGCAGTATCTGTTATGCGGCCTGCCGGCCTCCTTAGGAGCTTGGGAATAAAGAGGCTTGCTATTCAGCAAAAATCAAAGTAAGAGAGATTTTTAACTTCAGTATTGCCTTTTTGACTTCCTTCTAAACTGTTTAACACAGGAGAATAGAGGTTTAAATTAGCTTTTGCAGCCTGACAGTTACTCTTTAAAGGCAAGTGGTGTCATCTCTGGCGCACAGCGCTGGGTCAAGGGTCCATCCATAAAACTTTTAAATACTGTTTTTATTCTTTTGGCGCCTCTGTTCTCAAATATAAACACAAATAAACTTTCAGGCCAAACAAGGATTCAGAGTTAGCAAAGTCCAGCAACAGTCCAGGGTCATACATGGGTGATCAGATATATTGCAGTACAGGAGGGCTAGGCAAGGAGAGGTCAAAAACGTATCCAAGGTCAAACCAGGCAGCAAACAGTCGTAACAATAATCCAGGCAAGAGGTCGGTTCAGGCGGCAGGCAAGGAAGGTCCAATAACAGGCAGAGGTCAAAATCCAGGTAATCCAATACAACAAGACCTTGCAGTCCAGAGCACCCAGCAACCAGCAAGCTGGAGCTATCACAGGCAACATGCAATTATCACAGAAAGGTTTAAATACTGACAGCATCCAATCAGTGGCCGGCCACATGCACGCAACAGCCAATCACACGCAGGCATTAATCTTGTTTACGTATCAGCTGAGAGAGAGATCAGCTGACACGGGAGGCAATACATGTCAGCTGAGTAACCAGTACTAACCAGCAAAACATCCTGACTGTGTGTCAGCCATAGCACAGTGGTCAAGTGCATTGCCTCCAACGTTAGAGACTAGGGTTCAATCCCAGCCAGGGTCATCATCCATTTATTTATTACATAAACCCCTGCCTAAAGGTACCCATACACTCGCCAGATTGGCAGCAGATAGATAAGAAATGCATCTGATGATCTATCTGATGCGTTTTTAGAACATTTTTTACCAGGATAGAATTGCAATAGATTTCAGTTTGAAATCTATTGAAATTCGATCTGATGGCATTTTTTTGCCATCAGATTTCCATTAAGGCCAATGCAAACTGATAAGCAATCTCATCAGACCGACCTAAATTTTCCACCCTGCCAGTTCGATGGAAATCCATCGAAATTGATCGAAATCGGCCATCGATCGGTCGATTGGCCAACCAATTTGCAATCGATCTATCGATCGATCGATCGGGATCGATCGGTCGGCCAGAAAATCGGCTGAGTGTATGGGCCCCTTAAGTGTCAGCTGACTCTACCTCTGTCGCCGCCTCAGACCATACTGAGGCCGAGAGGAGTGATCCCTTACACTCATATATTTATTTTTGCTTCAGGTTTGCTTTAACGCATTTAGGGCTTGTGCACAGAGAGAATATTTTTTAATTCGATCTGCATTTCGAAAAAGTTTAGACAGATCTCAAGGAAGAGTTTGAATTTTGTATGAGTCCTTACAGAGCAGGGTTAAAGGCCATATCCATGAGTAGATCTGAATACAGTACATCATCAAGTGCCGTAGTAATCAGAGCACTCCAGTTGTACCTCTTCTGTGTAAACTGTGGCTCTTGCAGCTAAAGATGGGAATACATATAGAAGAGTTGTTAAACGATGCATATCTTTATCCTGATGTTGGCCATTACCACGTTGCCACAGTGCCACACTCAATGTTATATCAAATCTTAAAGTGGGATAAAACTCTGACATAACATTCAATAAAAATGTATTTTCCTACTTTGTATTACCCATACAGTTATCATATTTGCTTTTGTGCACAAGTAGTATCTTCTGTTCACAAATCAAAAATTCCCAGAATACAGTTTATCTGCTCTGAAAGCTGCCATTGCATTTTATTGTGTAGCTGCTGTATGTATATGTTAAAATCTATCTAATGATCACTTCTAAGCTCTTTCTGCTTCTTGGCTAAGTACAGCTCAGTTTCAGCAGCTTGCTAATGTTTAGTAAATGTAATAAAGAAATGTAAACAAAAATTACGTTACCACCTCTTCGGATGCGACCAGAAGCATTCCATTGAAGAACAAAGTGTTGTGTTTAACTGTCTGAATGCTGTTCTGCTACAATTTTTTTGTGGTAGTAGATTGTATGCTGTAAATAATCTTTCAGAACAAAAAGGAAATGCTGGGTTACATACCACTTTAACCCCCTTATGACTCTTTCCGGATTTTAGGGTCTAAAAGTGATGCAATTTTTCTGCACCCTTTCAGACCCTAAAACCTGGAAAAAATCATGCTGCCAGGGAGATCTGCAGCAGTTCTCCTCCAAGTGGCGCTGCAACTCTAAAGTGATATTGCCGGCTGTTGTCATGACGACAGCCGGCGATTTCACCAGCAGGAAGCAGAGACCCGGAGGAGAGGAAGAAGAATGCCGGCCAGCGTTGAAATCCCCGGGAGGTATGTAGAAACGCTCCCGCTGCACGCATTGCTCTGCATTCAGCTTCCGGTGGCTACCCCGAGCAGAGGTCGGGATTACCGCTCTTAGCTGCGGTTTTACCTCCCCGACCCTAGCTCGGGATAACCGCCAAGGAGGTTAAAGTGGCACTGAGGTGAAAAAAAATTATGATGTAATGATTTGTATGTGTAGTACTGATAATTAGTAGAACATTAGTGGCAAAGAAAATAGTCTCATATTTTAATTTTTAGATATTTACCTTTTTTTTTTTTTATAACAGCATAATTCTCTTATGCTAGGTACACACCATACAATTTTGTGTTAGATAGATGATTCGATAGATAATTTCCAACATGTCCGGTCTTATTTTCGATTGTTTTTCTGATCGATTTCTCATAGAAGTGAATGGAAATCAGTAAGAAAAGATAACAGAATTGAATTGGAAATTGATTGGAAAATCAAATCGGAAATCGATTGGACGGAAAAGCGACCGAAAAAAATGCATCGCGTGTACCCAGCATTATATTTGCATTTACAAGCCACACTGTATATTTTAAACGATAACACAAGCAGAGCTAATGACCCTTTTAACTTCCGAGGAGTAAAAATGTTATCTAAATCTGTCTCTGACTGTTTCTTTGATGTATAACTGCTCTAGAAAGCCGGACCAAATTGTTCTTGGAGCTCAAATAAGCTCTTTGCATAGATAACAACTGAAGTTTCTTAACTCTTCCTGTACTGAAAACAATATCTGTGCTGCTGGACACCAATATATGGTGGTGGCCTTTCCTTTCTCGTATTTATTTAAATTATTATGAACAGGTTTATAGGACCTGATGCAGTACCTATAGGGCTTGTCTAATTGACAATTATCTGTGCTGCTATCTGCCAGCTACTTTCGTTTCGCCGACAGGCCTGGTCACGCGTAGTCTTCTTCGTGTTCCTGTCCGCAACAGCGTCTTGCGCCTGCGCAGGATGGCATTTCATACAGCTCTGCGAAGAAAGACACGCAAGGCCAGGCCTGCGGAGGTGCAGTGAGCCTGTCGGCGAAAAGGAAACTAGCTGGCGGTAGGGCACAGGAGGATTCGTGAGTGACTGCGAGGGCACAGGACAGCTCAGGGGGCTGGTAGAAGCCCCAGGTGAGTAAAACTGATTTATTATTCCAGGCTTTTTAAGGCTCCCTTTAACCATTTGAGGACCTAGGGCTTTCTACCCCTTAAAGAGACTCCGTAACAAAAATTGCATCCTGTTTTTTATCATCCTACAAGTTCCAAAAGCTATTCTAATGTGTTCTGGCTTACTGCAGCACTTTCTGCTATCACAGTCTCTGTAATAAACCAATGTATCTTTCCCTTGTCAGACTTGTCAGCCTGTGTCTGGAAGGCTGCGAAGTTCTTCAGTGTTGTGGTTCTGCTTTGAATTCTGCTATCCAGGCCCCTCTATGCACACTGCCTGTGTATTATTTAGATTAGAGCAGCTTCTCTCTTCTCTCTTATCTTTTACAAGCTGGATAAATCGTCCTCTGGGCTTTCACATACTGAAGAATTACAGACAAGGGCAAAGCTGTTTGCAGGAGAAAAAAGAGCTGCCTGAAACTTCAGTGCATGAGAACTGCAGGGAGAAAGAAACACACAAATTAACTCTTGAGATTCAAAAGGAAGGCTGTATACAGCCTGCTTGTGTATGGTTGTATTTTCTATGTGTGGACATACAGTACATCAACCTACTTCCTGTTTTGGCGGCCATTTTGTTTGTTTATAAACAAACTTTTTAAAACTGTTTTTAGTCACTTTTAATGCGGCGAGGAGCGGCGAAATTGTGACAGAGGGTAATAGGAGATGTCCCCTAACGCACTGGTATGTTTACTTTTGTGCGATTTTAACAATACAGATTCTCTTTAAGGACCGGCCACTTTTTTTCCATTCAGACCACTGCAGCTTTCACGGTTTATTGCTCGCTCATACAACCTACCACCTAAATGAATTTTGGCTCCTTTTCTTGTCACTAATAAAGCTTTCTTTTGGTGCTATTTGATTGCTCCTGCGATTTTTACTTTTTATTATATTCATCAAAAAAGACATGAATTTTGGCAAAAAAATGATTTTTTTAACTTTCTGTGCTGACATTTTTCAAATAAAGTAAAATTTCTGTATACATGCAGCGCGAAAAATGTGGACAAACATGTTTTTGATAAAAAAAAAAAACATTCAGTGTATATTTATTGGTTTGGGTAAAAGTTATAGCGTTTACAAACTATGGTGCAAAAGGTGAATTTTCTCATTTTCAAGCATCTATGACTTTTCTGACCCCCTGTCATGTTTCATGAGGGGCTAGAATTCCAGGATAGTATAAATAACCCCCAAATTACCCCATTTTGGAAAGAAGACATCCCAAAGTATTCACTGAGAGGCATAGTGAGTTCATAGAAGATATTATTTTTTGTCACAAGTAAGCGGAAAATGACACTTTGTGAGAAAAAAAAAAAAAAGTTTCCATTTCTTCTAACTTGCGACAAAAAAAAAAATGAAATCTGCCACGGACTCACCATGCCCCTCTCTGAATACCTTGAAGGGTCTACTTTCCAAAATGGGGTCATTTGTGGGGTGTGTTTACTGTCCTGACATTTTGGGGGGTGCTAAATTGTAAGCACCCCTGTAAAGCCTAAAGGTGCTCATTGGACTTTGGACCCCTTAGCGCAGTTAGGCTGCAAAAAAGTGCCACACATGTGGTATTGCCGTACTCAGGAGAAGTAGTATAATGTGTTTTGGGGTGTATTTTTACACATACCCATGCTGGGTGGGAGAAATATCTCTGTAAATGACAATTTGTTAATTTTTTTTACACACAATTGTCCATTTACAGAGATCTTTCTCCCACTCAGCATGGGTATGTGTAAAAATACACCACAAAACACATTATACTACTTCTCCTGAGTACGGCGATACCACATGTGTGGCACTTTTTTGCACCCTAACTGCGCTAAAGGGCCCAAAGTCCAATGAGTACCTTTAGGATTTCACAGGTCATTTTGAGACATTTTGTTTCAAGACTACTCCTCACGGTTTAGGGCCCCTAAAATGCCAGGGCAGTATAGGAACCCCACAAATGACCCCATTTTAGAAAGAAGACACCCCAAGGTATTCCGTTAGGAGTATGGTGAGTTCATAGAAGATTTTATTTTTTGTCAAAAGTTAGCGGAAAATGACACTTTGTGAAAAAACACAATTAAAATCAATTTCCGCTAACTTGTGACAAAAAATAAAATCTTCTATGAACTCGCCATACTACTAACGGAATACCTTGGGGTGTCTTCATTCTAAAATGGGGTCATTTGTGGGGTTCCTATACTGCCCTGGCATTTTAGGGGCCCTAAACCGTGAGGAGTAGTCTTGAAACGAAATTTCTCAAAATGACCTGTGAAATCCTAAAGGTACTCATTGGACTTTGGGCCCTTTAGCGCAGTTAGGGTGCAAAAAAGTGCCACACATGTGGTATCGCCATACTCGGGAGAAGTAGTATAATGTGTTTTGGGGTGTATTTTTACACATACCCATGCTGGGGGGGAGAAATACCTCTGTAAATGGACAATTGTGTGTAAAAAAATCAAAAGATTGTCATTTACAGAAGTATTTCTCCCACCCAGCATGGGTATGTGTAAAAATACACCCCAAAACACATTATACTACTTCTCCCGAGTACGGCGATACCACATGTGTGGCACTTTTTTGCACCCTAACTGCACTAAGGGGCCCAAAGTCCAATGAGTACCTTTAGGATTTCACAGGTCATTTTTGTTTCAAGACTACTCCTCACGGTTTAGGGCCCCTAAAATGCCAGGGCAGTATAGGAACCCCACTAATGACCCCATTTTAGAAAGAAGACACCCCAAGGTATTCCGTTAGGAGTATGGTGAGTTCATAGAAGTTTTTATTTTTTTGTCACAAGTTAGCGGAAATTGATTTTAATTGTTTTTTTTCACAAAGTGTCATTTTCCGCTAACTTGTGACAAAAAATAAAATCTTCTATGAACTCACCATACTCCGTATGGAATACCTTTGGGTGTCTTCTTTCTAGAATGGGGTCATTTGTGGGGTTCCTATACTGCCCTGGCATTTTAGGGGCCCTAAACCGTGAGGAGTAGTCTTGAAACCAAATGTCGCAAAATGACCTGCGAAATCCTAAAGGTACTCATTGGACTTTGGGCCCCTTAGCGTACTTAGGGTGTAAAAAAAAGTGCCACACATGTGGTACCGCCGTACTCAGGAGAAGTAGTATAATGCGTTTTGGGGTGTATTTTTACACATACCCATGCTAAGTGGGAGAAATATCTCTGTAAATGACAATTGTTTGATTTTTTTACACACAATTGTCCATTTACATAGAAATTTCTCCCACTCAGCATGGGTATGTGTAAAAATACACCCCAAAACACATTATACTACTTTTCCTGAGTACGGCGGTACCACATGTGTGACACTTTTTTGCAGCCTAGGTGCGCTAAGGGGCCCAACGTCCTATTCACAGGTCATTTTGAGGCATTTGTTTTCTAGACTACTCCTCGCGGTTTAGGGCCCCTAAAATGCAAGGGCAGTATAGGAACCCCACAAGTGACCCCATTTTAGAAAGAAGACACCCCAAGGTATTCCGTTAGGTGTATGGCGAGTTCATAGAAGATTTTATTTTTTGTCACAAGTTAGTGAAAAATGACACCTTGTGAAAAAAAACCAATAAAAATCAATTTCCGCTAACTTTTGACAAAAAATAAAATCTTCTATGAACTCGTCATACACCTAACAGAATACCTTGGGGTGTCTTTTTTTCTAAAATGGGGTCACTTGTGGGGTTCCTATACCGCCCCGGCATTTTACAGGCCCAAAACCGTGAGTAGTCTGGAAACCAAATGTCTCAAAATGACTGTTCAGGGGTATAAGCATCTGCAAATTTTGATGACAGGTGGTCTATGAGGGGGCGAATTTTGTGGAACCGGTCATAAGCAGGGTGGCCTTTTAGATGACAGGTTGTATTGGGCCTGATCTGATGGATAGGAGTGCTAGGGGGGTGACAGGAGGTGATTGATGGGTGTCTCAGGGGGTGGTTAGAGGGGAAAATAGATGCAATCAATGCACTGGGGAGGTGATCGGAAGGGGGTCTGAGGGGGATCTGAGGGTTTGGCCACACGGGGCAAATTGGGGCCTGATCTGATGGGTAGGTGTGCTAGGGGGTGACAGGAGGTGATTGATGGGTGTCTCAAGGTGTGATTAGAGGGGGGAATAGATGCAAGCAATGCACTGGCGAGGTGATCAGGGCTGGGGTCTGAGGGCATTCTGAGGGTGTGGGCGGGTGATTGAGTGCCCTAGAGGCAGATAGGGGTCTAATCTGATAGGTAGCAGTGACAGGGGGTGATTGATGGGTAATTAGTGGGTGTTTAGGGTAGAGAACAGATGTAAACACTGCACTTGGGAGGTGATCGGACGTCGGATCTACGGGTGATCTATTGGTGTGGGTGGGTGATCAGATTGCCCGCAAGGGGCAGGTTAGGGGCTGATTGATGGGTGGCAGTGACAGCGGGTGATTGATGGGCGGCAGTGACAGGGGGTGATTGATGGGTGGCAGTGACAGGGGGTGATTGATGGGTGGCAGTGACAGGGGGTGATTGATGGGTGATTGACAGGTGATTGACAGGTAATCAGTGGGTTATTACAGGGGAGAACAGATGTAAATATTGCACTGGCGAATTAATAAGGGGGGGGTCTGAGGGCAATCTGAGCGTGTAGGCGGGCGATTGGGTGCCCGCAAGGGGCAGATTAGGGTCTGATCTGATGGGTAACAGTGACAGGTGGTGATAGGGGGTGATTGATGGGTGATTGATGGGTAATTAGTGGGTGTTTAGAGGAGAGAATAGATGGAAACACTGCGCTTGGGTGGTGATCTGATGTCGGATCTGCGGGCGATCTATTGGTGTGGGTGGGTGATCAGTTTGCCCGCAAGGGGCAGGTTAGGGGCTGATTGTTGGGTGGCAGTGACAGGGGGTGATTGATGGGTGATAGGTGATTGGCAGGTGATTGACAGGTGATCAGTGGGTTATTACAGGGAAGGCCAGATGTAATTAATGCACTGGCGAATTTATAAGGGGGGGGGGGGGTCTGAGGGCAATCTGAGCGTGTGGGCGGGTGATTGGGTGCCCGCAAGGGGCAGATTAGGGTCTGATCTGATAGGTAACAGTGACGGTTGGTGATAGGGGGTGATTGATGGGTGATTGATGGTTAATTAGTGGGTGTTTAGAGAAGATAACAGATGTTAACAATACATTTGGGAGGTAATCTGACGGCGGGTTTGCGGGCGATCTAATGGTGTGGGTGGGTGATCAGATTGCCCGCAAGGGGCAGGTTAGGGGCTGATTGATGGGTGGCAGTGACAGGGGGTGACAGGGGGTGATTGATGGGTGATAGGTGATTGGCAGGTGATTGACAGGTGATCAGTGGGTTATTACAGGGAAGAACAGATGTAATTAATGCACTGGTGAATTGATAAGGGGGGGACAGAGGGCAATCTGAGCGTGTGGGCGGGTGATTGGGTGCCCGCAAGGGGCAGATTAGGGTCTGATCTGATAGGTAAAAGTGACAGGTGGTGATAGGGGGTGATTGATGGGTGATTGATGGGTAATTAGTGGGTGTTTAGAGGAGAGAAAAGATGTAAACAATGGATTTGGGAGGTGATCTGATGTCGGATCTGTGGGCGATCTATTGGTGTGGGGGGGTGATCAGATTGCCCGCAAGGGCAGGTTAGGGGCTGATTGATGGGTGGCAGTCACAGGGGGTGATTGACGGGTGATTGACGGGTGATGGACAGGTGATTGACAGGTGATCAGGAGGGATAGATGCATACAGTACATGGGGGGGGGGGTCTAGGGGGGGAAGGTCTGGGGAGAATCTGAGGGGTGGGGGGGTGATCAGGAGGGAGCGGGGGGCAGGGGGGGGATAAAAAAAAAATAGCGTTGACAGATAGTGACAGGGAGTGATTGATGGGTGATTAGGGGGGTGATTGGGTGCAAACAGGGGTCTGGGGGTTGGGCAGGGGGGGGTCTGATGGGTGCTGTGGGCGATCTGGGGCAGGGGGGGGGGAATCAGTGTGCTTGGTGCAGACTAGGGTGGCTGCAGCCTGCCCTGGTGGTCCCTCGGACATTGGGACCACCAGGGCAGGAGGCAGCCTGTATAATACACTTTGTAAACATTACAAAGTATATTATACACTTTGTATGCGGCGATCGTCGGGTTAACATCCCGCCGGCGCTTCCGTATGGCCGGCGGGATGTTGCAGCGGGTGAGCGGCGCCAGGCGGAGGCGGAGGATCGCGTCACGGATGACGCGATCGCTCCGCCCATGCCCATACAAGGACCGCCGCCATTTGTCAATACGGCGGTCCTTGCGGCGTCCACTTCCCGGCCGCCAATTGTATATACGGCGGTCGGGAAGTGGTTAAGATGTGCAAATAGAGTTTCAGAGGGATAAATAATTATACTCACGAAATTGTGGACAATTCCCAAATGGGCAGTTTTGTAATATAATTACACAACTAATCTAAAAAGAAGCATATAGACTTATCTCCTGATGGAAAACAACTACTGAATGAGTTAAGTATTTATTAACCATTTAATGGCAAGCATACGTATTAAAACGTCATGCTTTAGCCTATTAATGGCAACATGACGTTTTAACCACTTCAGCACCACAGGGTTTCTTGCTTAAAAACCAGAGCAATTTTCACATTTCAGCGCTCCTCCCATTCATTCACCAATAACTTTATTGCTACTCATCAGATGTAAATGATCTATATCTTGTTTTTTTGCCACAAATTATGCTTTGTGAGGGTGATATTTGCTTTTAGTAATTATGTTATTATCTGTGCATTTTAAAGGGAAAAATGAGAAAAAAAAGAAAAAATACACTATTTCTCCATTTACATCCACTATAGTTTTCAAATAAACAATGTTACCATAGGTAAAACCCACACATTGTATTTGCTAATTTGTCCTGGTTATCTCAACATTTAAATAATGTTCCTAGTACAATGTATGGCGATAATATATTAGTTTCTGGTTTGTGTTTTTTGTTTTCTCATTGTACTCTATCAGTAATGAAAAGCCCTTTTCTTCATGATTAACAGTAATACACTCTCATGGCATACATATTTTAAAAGCTAAGTCCCTAGGGTAACTATTTATGTATTCTCAATGCTGTCACTTTTGTTTTCTTTTACAAGTATTTATTTAGGGGTATAGAGTACATGAAAATAACAGTTTTATTGCTTTTCATTCAGTTTTCCGGTAAAAAAAAAATCACACGACTTATCCCTCAGTTGTCAAACAACACAAAATCTATTCTCTCACTTGTCACGGTTAAAATGATACCCTATATACATAATCAGATAGTTTATTGGGCATACAGCACACTGTTTACCACAAGTACGCCTATCTACTCCCCTGAGCTTCAGATGAAGTTTTGTGGGGAGTAGATAAGCGTAGCAAGGGATTCAAAGTGGTTAATACGTCGCGCGTTCCCGCCGCCGCACCGCACGTGACTGCGCCCCTACCGCCGCCATTACCGTCGGGTTTCCATGCTATGTGATTGGGGAAGAGGACCGAGCGGTCCTCTACCCAATCGCAGTGCCTGGAGTGAATGGATGTAACCGTGAACGGCGGCTACGTCCATTCACAAAAACAGGAAATTGTTACAAGTTTAATAAAGTGTAAAAAAAAAAAAAAAAAAAAGTGATCACTTCCTATTACGGAGAGTGTTCACTAGCGCCATCTTGTGGCCAAAAAGTATATTACACATACATGCACATACACAATATGAACATACACAGTACTAATAAATTAATACATTACACTTCCAACCCCCCCCCCCAAAAAAAAAATCTTGTAAACAAAATCAGCTTCAAATAAATAAATAAATAGTTGCCTTAGGGACTTTTTATTATTTTATGTGGGAAAATTTATTTTACTTTATTACATAGGGGCTTGTAATTATGGCCAGAACAACAACAAAAAAACAACAGAAAAATAACACCTATATTTCAAAATAATATATTGTCGCCATACATTGTGATAGGGACATAATTTTAAATGGTTTAATAATCAGGACAACTGGGCAAATAAAATTAGTTGGTTTTATCCACTAGAGAATGTTTAATTTTAAAACTATAATGGCTGAAATCTGAGAAATAATGATTTTTTTCCATTATTTTTGTATTTTCCCCATTAAAACGCATTTAGAATAAAAAAATTCTTAGCAAAATGTACTACCCACAGAAAGCTTAATTGGTGGCGAAAAAAACGAGGTATAGATCATTTTCTTGTGAGAAGTTGTAATAAAGTTATTAGGGAATAAAAGGGAGGAGCACTGACAGGTGAAAATTGCTCTGGTCCGTTAGGGTAAAAACCCTTGGGGGTAAACTGGTTAAGTACTGAAAACTATGCATCTTGCAGATCTAGCCCAGTTCACCCTTGGCCTATTGGCCTGTACCAGTAGTGCATGAGTTCTCAGGTCTATATAAGGAACAATCCAAAATGCTAACAATTCATAAAAGCATACAGCATACAAACTTATTTTAGCACTTTCTAAAGTTTAAGGCCTATATTGGGTGGTGGTAAAAAAAACACAATAGACTAACATCTAAAAAGTACACAGTAGACAAAGGCTATGCAACTATAAATCAGATAGATAAATACATGTAACAGAGAAGTCCATTCAAGTAAAGGGAGACCTGCATAGAAAGCAATTCACAATTCATCATTCATAGTACTGTGTGTACTGCAAGTCTGCAAGCTATATTTAAATGTTCCATCAACTGGTCTCATCCATTTCGTAGCCAAGGGCCAACTTCTCCAAGAGGAATTCATGAATCAAATGACTGACTGCCTAAATCTCAGGCTAGCTTGCTGCCTCAATAAAAGTATAACAAGAAGAATATCTTGAAGTACAAATAGGAATTGCTGCCATCAGCGGGAGAGAAGTATGTCAGTATCCACGGGGTTCTATCTAGGCCGTGTGGGCGAACACCATGGTCAATGACATACTTACTGTAGCTACTGTGCCACCCAAAATATAACATGAAAGTGGACCTGAACTCTTGCACAGGACCGAAGGAAAACAGAGAAATGCACCCTGTGTGTATTTAGAAAGTTTAGCCTTCTATTCCCCCTCATCTGTGACTAATCACAATTATAATTTGATCTCTCAGCTGTGTAACCTCAGGAATCTCGGCAGAGGAGCTAATTTGTAGACAAAGGATGCTAACCCTATGTGTACCTTAATGAAAGTAGGAAGTAGACACACTGCAGACTTGTTGCAGGATTTGTATCAGCTATAATAAATAAATGTTTTTCTTTAAAGGTTATTATGCTGTTGCTTATCTTTTAGAGCAGAGAGGAAGTTCTGAGTTCAAGTCTGCTTTAAACAGGCATCTTCTTCCCATTCTCGCCTACTGTTTTTGTGCTATTTAGCATTATGCAAGCACTAACAAAATGAATATAAGTCTGATAATAACTATAAACTCTATTCATTATCTATGCTCTCTGCCTACAGATAATACAGACAATAATAAAATAACAGCCTATTTCAGACATTTTCCGTGTACTTTTTATCGACATGCCCTACAGCAGAGAAGGGAGTCAGGGCTTCATCCTGACTGCTGTATACTTGACATGTTCCACACACTCTTGTGTAATCCAAGATTATGTGAAAAATGCTGCTCTTATCTCCATCTCTGGTGGTTTATATAGAGTAATATTGCTTCAGCTATCAGTGGACGGTAGAGAAACATTGATGTGTCTATCTAGGACAGTGGAGCTCGCAATAGACCGCTGCACACGTTTTTTGCTTGCCTCCCAGGCAGGTGCAGCCTCTGATCTGAGCCTCTCTTCCTCATCCTGAGACTGTGTCTGTGTGTCAACAGCGAGCTGAGAGGTTGGTGATTAATCCCTCGCTGGCAGCGACGCATCATGCCTGTGTCACCTTCATGTCCCCTTCTCACAACATGATTAGAGGCAGGGAGAGGTGTGCGGGGAGGAGGGAGAGGGGAATATCTTCAAGGGCAAATTATAGAACTGATGGGCCGAAGGAAACATACTGATCTGTGTAGGATAATAAAGACATGTACGAGTTCCGCTAGAAATCTATAAATGTGCTGGATGAATAAAGAAAACTACTGTATATACTCGCATATAAGCCGACCCGTGTATAACCCGAGGCACCCACTTTACCCTCAGAAACCAGGAAAAAGTGATTGACTCATATATAACCCCGCCCCCCCCCCCCCCCCCCCCAGTATAGCCCCCTCCGCAGAAGCCAGATGTGCCCCCAGTACAAGTCCTCCCCTCTGCACATAGCCAGATGTGCCGCAACAATGATACAGCTGTGTCTCAAGATGCCACTAGATGGCGTCATAGATATGAGACACAGCGATTGCAACACAGGAAGAATCCCCCAATTATTGCACCGCTGACATGTTGCTGGCACAAGCCAGGGGACACAGGTAGTCTTGAGCAGCACACTCTGCGCACCATATTGCAGAGGATGGAGGTGCACGAACACAGCAGGGAGTCAACTGGCATAAGCAGGATCACTAGTGCAAGATTGTTACGTTCCTCTGCCAGTAACAAAACCTGCCCCACCATCTGTTCGGCTCTACTGACTCGCATATAAGCCGAGGGGGTAACTTTTCAGCACATTTTTTGTGTGCTGAAAAATTAGGCTTATACACAAGTATATAAGGTGTATAATACAAATACTGAGTGTATTTCCCTTCTTAACACAGAAGGTATTTGCGATAACTCAGCTTTAAAGTGGACCTGAGCTCAGTACTTTCTCGCTGCTCTAGATGATAAGCAACTGCATAATAACCATTAAAGAAAAACATTTCTTTGTTACAACTGATACAAATCCTGCAATAGATCTTCAGTGTGTCTACATCCTGCTTTCATGGAAGGAGAAATAGGGTTAACAACCTGCGTTTACAAATTAGCTGCTCTGCCAAGGCAGCCAGGTGACACAGCTGAGAGATCACATTACAATTGTGATTAGTCACAGATGAGGGGGAATTAGACAGGCTAAACTCTCTAAACACACACAGGGTGCGTTTCTCTCTTTTTCCTTCTGTCCTGTACAAGAGTTCAGGTCCACTTTAAGTGAGCAACTTAATGCAACACTCCTGAATATATAAAGATCTCTATATTCTAGTGATTCTGGGTCACCATGAGTTATCTGGGTGTTCCATAATACAAATATAACTCCTGACAGTTTTCCCAGGATGCATCTCTTACTAGAAAGGTCAGAGGAATATATATGGTGCAGCTGTGCTCTCTGAATATTTGTGCTTTCACTGATGTCACAATTGATTTATGATAAGATCACTCTGTATTCAATAGTACAATGTACAAAGCGGCATAGGAAATGATAGAAGGAAATCAAAGAACAATACAATTATGTGCCTAATATAAACCGCATACTTGCTTGTCTTTTTTGTTCTGTTTTTCTCAATGTTTTTATAAACATGTTTTTTAAGACATTAAACCGAGTCTAAAATGAGATTTGCAAAGTGCCCCACTTTCCCAACTAGAACACAGCTAGCCCCCGCAGGTGTCAGAGGTGACATATACTTAACCCTTCCTCCACCCACCACTCCCACTCTGTTACTGCCAGTCTGGAATACTCTGAATCTATGATGCAGATCTTACAACCTTACAACAGTGGTTCCCAAACTTTTCCATGCCACTAACTGAAAGGGATATGTAAATGTGAAAAAAGCAGTTTAACCTCTTCAGTACCAGTGGTCTCTGGCCCCTTAAGGACCAGAGACCGCTGGCACCAAAAACCGGCTCCTTTTGACGAATCACCACTCTGAATCGCTGCTACTGCCATACACTCTGCCGCACACCCGTCACCTCTGGCCACCCACTCTGCCGTCTCTATGACGAATGCAGTGGGATTTACTCACATTGATGACAGGGTCAGGAGCAGGGCCGGATTACCGACCAGGCAACAAAAGCAGTCACTTGGGGCCCCATTCAGAGTCAAAGGGGCCCCATCAGCACATAAACCAGCCCTCGCCATCCTGTCAGCGGTGGCTGGATGGTATAATGGTTAAAGGGACTCCGAGCAGTGCAGTAACTATGGAAAGATGCATATCATTTTAAAGCTCTCTTTCTCCTCTTTCCAATGATATATAAACCGCCACCCTATGCCTTTTAGTTTTCGCTATTTCCGCGATTGAAATCGCGGACATGCGATAATAGCGAAAACTGAAAGGCTTAGGGTGGCAGTTTATCTATCATTGGAAAGAGGAGAAAGAGAGCTTCAAAATGATATGCATCTTTCCATAGTTACATTGTATTACACAGGATGACTTTTCTCCAAAGTCGGCAGCTCGATTCAGCAGCACAATGCAATAAAATATAAGGAACCCAGGGGGATATAATTACAAACATCATGCTGGTAGGTGTGAGGATGTAATTAATTAGTTGTGGGTAAGCTCAAAGGCATACCCACAGGCACTGCTCGGAGTCCCTTTAAGGGCTCTGCCTCTGACACAGGAGACCAGGGTTCGAATCTCGGCTCTGCCATTTCAGTAAGCCAGCACCTATTCAGTAGGAGACCTTAGGCAAGTCTCTCTAACACTGCTACTGCCTATAGGGCGCGTCCTAGTGGCTACAGCTCTGGCGCTTTGAGTCCGCCAGGAGAAAAGCGCGATATAAATGTTATTTGTCTTGTCTTCTCTTGTCAAATGATGCCGTGCGCTGCTGATTGTCTTCAGAGCCAGGCTCTCCTCCTAGGTCCCCCTCCTGCTACTGTGCGCTCTGTCGCTCGCTGCCCATTCCTCCCTCCCTTCCCACAGAGAACCACAGCTGCAGCAAGAATGATAGCAGCAGATGGCAAACGCTCACTCACCTATCCGTGATACAAGCGATAGAGGTCCCATCATCCAAAACCCATCTGTCTCCTCTACAGTGCCGCTGCTTGCTCTGAACTTCCTGATTCTCAGATCAGACAGGAAGTAGGAAGTTGTAATAGTAGTAGTAACAGAGCGGCAGCACTCTGGAGGAGACAGATGGGCTCCGAATGACGGGACCTCTATTGCTTGGATCGCAATAGGTGAATGTGAGTCATCTGGTGCTGCCATTCCCCCACCCCCGCTGCGGCTGCCTTCTCTGCTGGACTATCGTATTCACTGGGATGGAGGCTGCATGGTGGCTGTCTAGTTTGGGAGGAAATCGGTTGTTCGGTGGTGGGGGTGGTTATGTAATTCTGTCTGGGGAACGGCTTCTGGTTTGGCGGTGTCCAGAGCTTTCTGCTATTGCCAGGCTGGAGATGCAGGGGGAAAGTGCTGCTGCTGTGATATCTGGCGCTCTCTTCACAGGGGTGCCCCAGCCCGAGTGCAAATGTCCCAGCCATTCATCTCTCACTCTGCATTTTGCCGCTGCTATTCCCTGCATTGTGCACACACAGAGGAAAGCGGGCTGTTGCCCATAGTAACCAGTAGCTCGGCTGCCCCGGTGTGTGCGGCATGTTGCTGTGCAGCTGCATCTTTTGATTCTATTACGACATGATGGGGGGGCCCAAATCAGTTACTTTGCTTAGCAGTTGGGGGGGGCCCAAATCAGTTACTTTCCCCATTAAGCCTTAATCCGGCTCTGGTCAGGAGCCAATGAAATCTCCTGCTGACCTGTTCATGGAACTCTGCTGTCATACTGACAGCAGGGCGTGTCACAAGCCCCCTAGTGGCCAAACTGCTCAATGCCTTCCACTCTTTTTCAACTTACAGATCATCCAACCTTGTGGATGCAGTGGATGCGCTGAAACACATTACTACACAATATTTCAGGTACAAGGCTGCCACCATCCCTTTTATCTGGGAAAATAGGAACCTGCTCTGACTATTCTAAACCTGCAAATGAAATTGTTAACAAACTCTAGTCTGACTGTACAATACAATACTTCACGTAGCAAATTTTCATAAAGGCTAGGATTCTTTCTGTGATGCTCAAGTCAAATCGGGTATGTAGCCGTAAAAATGACCTTTAAGAGAAACCGTAACCAAGAATTGAACATCATCCCAATCAGTAGCTGATACCCCCTTTCCCATGAGAAATCTATTCCTTTTACTAAACGGATCATCAGGGGGCTCTGTATGGCTGATTTTGTAGTGAAACCCCTCCCACAGTGTGATGTCTGCACCTCACAGCACTGAGGTCCTGACATCACACTGTGAGGGTCTTGTTGCATTGTGGGAAATAACAGCTGTTTCCAACTACCAATAATACAAGCAGCATCTCCTTCCAGTGACATCACCTGCCAGCAGTAAAAATGTCACTATGTGATAAATGTCAATCATTTGTAAATCAGGATTTTTCAATGAGAAAACAGTGACTAATACATTTATACATTATTATTGTAAAAATTAAGCACTTTTTTTATTACATTATTTTCACTGGAGTTCCTATTTAAGTTGTTTTATTTGAAATGCAATATACGTAAATAATTAATATATACAGAAAATTATTGTAAGTAACAATTATGGAGACGGTAACCACAGGGTAAAATAAAAGGGAAAAAACAAAGAAAGAATACTTGAGATTTAGAAGAAATATGTCCTTTGTGCGGAAATTCAAGGAAAAATGGAAAGTTCCTTTATTTCAGAATTCAGGAAGCCAGCCTCACAATCCTCTGCATGCTTCAGTGGTGTTCAAAAATGGAGGACTCAGATTACATTTCAGCCTGCTCCTTATGTAGGATCCAGCTCTTGAGGGCGGAACTCAGGGCCAGCTGGAGCATTCCTTTATTTTGGAGGGAACCTTGAATCCCAAATATGTGACATTTTTATATATTGGTCCACATTCATTGCACACAAATAATAATAGCAAATTCACAACCCTCAAAGAATAGGGATCACATTAATACCAGACATGAACAGTGTAGGACATTCCGTCACTGAAAGTGGAATAACGAGGCTGCGGCTTACATCAGCCCCTTAAAAGGGATATGAAAATGTGCGGCAGGACTTTAGCAGTCAAAAAATATACTTTGCATATACATCATAAATACGGTATCTCTTAAAAAGGCAAAATAAGGGAGTAAAGTTATTTAATATAGCCAGGATTCTTGTCTGTGTCCTGCTGGGCTGGAACTGTGCGGGAGTCTCCTTCTGCCTGTATCCTCATGAATCAACGTTATTACTTGGTGTGAACTCCGCTACCTGCTTTGTTCTTTCTTTCTTATTGAAACGTTTAATAAAACAATTTGGAGTCAAAAAGTTTGACCATTAACCTTCTCTTCCTCCCATACAGGGGACTATAGATCAGATGTTTTTGTGGATACACTTGTTATGGGTGTGAAGATCATGATGGCCACCCTTGTGAGATGGGCTCCAAGGCTGTGAAAGGCAAAAGGGGGAGGCAAGGGAAGGGGTGTGAACATTAGGGGGAGGGGGGGGGGGCATCAAAGTATCGCTGGGTGACTCCATGAACTTTAGTTATTCCACTGTGTCAGTGCATTGCATTATGTGCTGTTTTAGCATAGTAATATGCAGGCATATAACACCACTATTTAACAATTCAAAATCATCTGAAAATCAGGGGTCGTCTTATATGTCGGGTGTCATTGATGATGGGTGATACACCCTATCCTGTTACCGACTCTCAGAGGCAGAGAGGGAGGTAAATAGTATACAAGGGTGGGCCAGTAGGGTGAAAGAGGCGTGTTTTATGGGCACAGCGCAATCTATTCTTCCATACCGCTCTGATAAACAGGTAGACAAGGAGAGCTGACCAATCCACTTAGGGAGAGGGGGAGTTGACCAATCCAACCAGTCAATTGCCTATATACTGTTATATACTGGGTACCACATACAGTACAGCAACAGTATCTGTTCATATATAGCACCAGTATATAATTTTTTTTATTTTTATTTGGTGTGCATTGGAAGAGGGCTAGTCTTATACGGTGAGTATATCCTAAGCTCTATATTTTAACTGAAAAAGTTGGGGGGTCATCTTATTCGCCCAGTCGTCTTATACGCCGGAATATACGGTATCCACAATTTTAAATAACTATAACTACATGATTGGAATGCAGTTTCATGTAAAACTGTACAGAGTACAAAGAGAACAAAGAGTTTAAAAGTCCCTTAAGCCCAAACACCGTGTGTATAAACAGAGGAAGTGGTCTAGGATAATATATCATATTAACATTGTGTCCGGCTCAGCCACAACAATAATCTGGAATGAGACTATGAGGCGGGACCAGCATAAACAATAGAGAAGAGTGCTGTGCTGTGTGCAGTCAGACACAAGGCCAGCAAACCAATAACAATTATACACAATGACACCAGTAATCCAGGAACCTCACAATATAAACATTGCTGCAGGCTATAAGTACCAGACACACGTTTCGCAGTTCAACCTGCTTCTTCAGAGGGTACACAGAGGTAGATGACAAGATATTTATAGACTAGCTAAACAAGAGCTGCAAGTATCATGGGTGAATACACATACAGCAAAAAAGCAGTTTAGTGATAAGCTAAATATGGAATACTCTGTGTATCATGCAGTTATATGAAGATTGCAAAATAGAAGGCAAAAATTGTCTAAAATGATAGCAGGTGGGAATGTGACCGTACAGCATCCCAACTATGCTATCACTTGGGAAACCCCTTGTTGGGTGTGTGGGGGCATAGGAATACTTATAGGGTAACCTGGCAATATTTGTGACATGACATGGCAATACAGGTGGATGCTTAGCTCAGTAGTCGGAACAAAGAGGTAAAGAGGCGCCCAGGTGTAGATAGAACGAAGTTAAAAACAATAAAAATGTAAAAGATGAAGTGGCTTACCTCAATAACGACAGTCTCATAAGACAAAAGGTTAATTTAGCACAGGTAATGCGTTTCACGGGTCTAAGCCCACTTCTTCAGGCCAATACAACTGCCAGGGTTTGAGGAGTCCTTCCTGACCTCACATGATGAACATCATTGTGAAAGCCAGTCTTTTTACCAAAGAGAGCAACCGCATCCAGTCCAGGTTGGACATACCGAGTGGAGTTGGGTTGATGATTGTCTCCACCTGCTTCAAGTGGCTGGTTGCCCCTGATTCAACCCACCTTTGTGAGTAGTTCTTTTGTCAATTACATTCATTCCTTTGACAACTATAATCTTTTTTTCCTAGGGTGCCGAGGCAATCTGTGTATGAGGTGGTAGAAATGGTGGCCTACGTGTCCTAGGTAGGAGAGTAGGCTTGCCTGAAGAGGTGAGTTTTCAGATTGCGCCTAAAAAGGGTAAGTGTGGGTGAGGGGTGGACGTGTTGAGGGAAGGTGTTCCAAACACAAGTAGCTAATACTAAAGCATATTAAAGAGAGCCTGAGATAGCGAGAGAGAGAGAAATTATACATAGCTGGGGCATCCTCAGCCCCCTCTAGGCTTATCGGTCCCTCACTGTCCTCCTCCGCCTCTGGATCTTCTGCAATATGCCCCAGAAAGTCCTCTGGCCTGGGACATACTGTGCATGCACGACCTGGCTTGTTGCACTCCCATGGCCGGGAACGTTCTGCGCCTGCACAGTATTACTGCAAAGGCACTGGATGCTCCCCGCTACGGGAATGCGACAGCGTAGTGCGTCTGCACCGGCTGGCCCGACTGGAGGACTTTTTGGAGCCAGTTACAGAAGATCAAGGAGTCAGAGGAGTGATAAGCTTGGAGGGGGCTGGAGGAAGCCCCAGGTACGTATTTTTTTTTCCCCCACCCCGTCTCAGGTACACTTTAAAGGGACTCCGAGCAGTGCAGAAACTATGGAAAGATGCATATCATTTTAAAGCTCTCCTTCTCCTCTTTCCAATGATATATAAACCACCGCCCTACGCCTTTTAGTTTTCGCTATTTTCGCGATTGAAATTGCCGCGGCCGCGATTTCAATCGCAAAAATAAAGAAAACTAAAAGGCGTAGAGCGACGATTTAAGTGTCACCAGAAAGAGGAGAAAGAGAGCTTTAAAATGATATCCATCTTTCCATAGTTACTTGTATTACACAGGACGACACTTTCCCCAGTGTCAGCAGCTCCATTCAGCAGAAAAAGTCGGCCTGTGTAATACAATGTAACTGTGGAAAGATGGATATCATTTTAAAGCTCTCTTTCTCCTCTTTCTGGTGACACCTAAATCGTTGCCCTACGCCTTTTAGTTTTCTTTATTTTCGTGATTGAAATCGCGGCAGCAGCAATTTCAATCGCGAAAATAGCGAAAACTAAAAGGCGTAGGGCAGCGGTTTATATATCACCGGAAAGAGGAGAAAGAGAGCTTTAAAATGATATGCATCTTTCCATAGTTTCTGCACTGCTCGGAGTCCCTTTAAGCTTCTCACTTTTTTTTGGCCTAATAGTACAACAATAAAATAAATATATATATTTTCAATTGCTATTAGTGAAAACATGGTTAATTAAAATATGAAGCACTATATTATGATTATGATCCAATGTGTATATTGCTTTTTGTTTAGTATAAACAGTTGTATGCCGGTCCTTTACCAACAGCGTGAAAAATATCATAAGGCTAACTTGTATGGATTTTTTATATATTCATTTAACACCCAGCAGGGATCTCACCTCATTTGATCACAATAAAGCTATGATTACCCAGCGCTGAAAATGAATGGTGGGTGATGAGTTTGCATATTAAACCAGCCACCAACTTATTACCCCAGTGGGTTGTAATGAGAGAACTGCTGTGTGTTCCTTCCTCTTCTGAAAGCACACTATTATTAAAGCAAAGGTTTATTTTCTCGTATGTACTGCAGCATGTTACGATACTTCAGATTCAGATGCTAAAAGTGCGACATCAGGGGCGTAACTAAAAATCACTGGGCCCCCCTGCACAACTTTGAATGGGGCCCCCTCCCCAGTCATACTTTGTATGATTCCTTATCAGTGGTTGAGCAGATGCATTCATTAGAACAATTGTGCAGAGAGCAGAAAGTTTTTTCTCTGTGCCCTTAGTTATCAGTCTCTCAGGATAGAGAAAAGAAACTTCTCCCCCCCACGGGGCCCCCTGTGGATTATGGGCCCTCCTGCGGCTGCATCCCTTGCAGGGTCTATTGTTACGCCCCTGTGCAACATGTATTTGCATGACCAGTCTGTAGATGTGTGCAAATGTACAGAATATGTTGTGTCTGCTGAGATCTGCCCCATTCATAAACATGCAAATGAGTATCTACAAGCAAAACCCACAACTAGAGATGGCTCAACCTCCAATTTTCGGGTTCGTGAACCTCAAATGTGAACTTCCACAAAAAGTTTGGTTCGCGCAAACTTTTCGAACTGCAATAGACTTCAATGTGGAGGCGAACTATGAAAACTAAAAACATTTATGCTGGCCACAAAAGTGATGGAAAAGATGTTTCAAGGGGTCTAACATCTGAGTTTTTGCATGGCGGAGTGGGATACACGCCAAAGTCCCGGGGAAAAATCTGGATTTGACGCACAGTAGTGTTTTAACCACTTGCCGACCGCACACTCATAACGTGCGTCGGCAAAGTGGCAGCTGCAGGACCAGCGACGCAGTACTGCGTCGCCAGCTGCAGCCTAATTAATCAGGAAGCAGCCGCTCGTACGAGCGGCTGCCTCCTGTCAAATCACGGCGGGGGGCTCCGTGAATAGCCTGCGGGCCGCCGATGGCGGCTCGCAGGGTAGATGTAAACACAAGCGGAAATAATCCGCTTTGTTTACATTTGTACGGCGCTGCTGCGCAGCAGCGCCGTAAGGCAGATCGGCGATCCCCGGCCAATCAGCGGCCGGGGATCGCCGCCATGTGACAGACCACATCCTGTCACTGGCTGCACAAGACGGATAGCGTCCTGTGCAGCCCGGAACACCAGGGGGAGGCAGCAGGTAGGAGAGGGAGGGGGAATTTCGCCGCGGAGGGGGGCTTTGAGGTGCCCCCCCCCCGCCACCCACAGCAGGCAGGAGAGATCAGACCCCCCCAGCACATCATCCCCATAGGGGGGAAAAAAGGGGGGCAATCTGATCTCCCTGCCTGCACCCTGATCTGTGCTGGGGGCTGCAGAGCCCACCCAGCACAGATCAATCAAACCAGCGCTGGTCCTTAACCTCCCTGGCGGTAAGCCCGTGCTGAGCACGGGCTATGCCGCCGGGAGGCACCGCTCAGGCCCCGCTGGGCCGATTTGCATAATTTTTTTTTTGCTACACGCAGCTAGCACTTTGCTAGCTGCGTGTAGCATCTGATCGCCGCCGCTACCCGCCGATCCGCCGCAATTCCTCTCGCCGCGGCCGCCCCCCCCCCCCCAGACCCCGTGCGCTGCCTGGCCAATCAGTGCCAGGCAGCGCTATGGGGCAGATCGGAGTCCCCTCTGACGTCACGACGTCGATGACGTCGGTGACGTCATCCCGCCCGTCGCCATGGCGACGGGGGAAGCCCTCCAGGAGATCCCGTTCTTTGAAGGGAGGCGATCGGAGGGGCTGGGGGGATGCCGCTGAGCAGCGGCTATCATGTAGCGAGAATGAAAAAAAAAAAATTAAAAAAAAAGATTTGCTGCCCCCTGGCGGATTTTTTGCAAACCGCCAGGGGGGTTAAGGGGGGGTAAAGGGTGGGTCATCAAGTGGTTAAGGGCAGAAATCACATTGCATGCTAAATTGGAGGCCTAAAGTGCTTTAAAACATCTTGCATGTGTATACATCAATCAGGTAGTGTAATTAGTGAACTGCTTCACACTGACAGACCAAACTCACTGTGTAACGCACCGCAAACAGCTGTTTGTGTAGTGACGGCCGTGCTGGACCGGAGCGCCACCATGGCCAAAGTGCAGGCGATAGCGGTTTTCAAGCCCATATGGTCGCCGGGCTGAGGTAGCTCAATGACAGAACAACAGTGACTGTCCAGCTGATCGAATTTGGACTGTCCACAATGAAACAACAACCTTATTATCTTGGGTGTGCCCCCCCCCCCCCCCCCCGAGACACTCATATAGCGGTCATTGCTTCATTGTGATACGCAAGCCCCTTCACCGCGGCAAGGTAACGATCACAAAGGTGAATTGACACATGTACATGCCTTTTGTTTTGTTGTTGCAGCTGCAGTGCATATAGCGGCCACTGCTAGCAGCGGCCTTAAAAATTCAGGAATCCTCCTGGAGTCCTGGACCCTGTTGGTGGTGGCGGAGAAGGCAGTCAAGCGGCCCGCAGGCAGAGATGCTGTGTGGGAAGCGACTTAGTCTTGGGGCAGGCAGTCACACGGCGTGCAGGCAGAGATGCTGTGTGTGGGGACTGACTTAGTCTTCGGATGGGCAGTAGCCTTTCGGGATCCATGCCTCATTCATTTTGATAAAGGTGAGGTACTGAACACTTTTGTGACCTAGGTGACTTCTCTTCTTAGTGACAATGCCTCCAGCTGTGCTTAAGGTTCTGTCTGACAGGACGCTTGAGGCAGGGCAAGACAAAAGTTGGATGGCAAATTCTGACAGCTCTGGCCACAGGTTAAGCCTGCGCACCCAGTAGTCCAGGGGTTCATCGCTGCTCACAATGTCTACATCCACACTTAAGGCCAGGTAGTCGGCTACCTGCCGGTTGAGGCATTGGTGGAGGGTGGATCCGGAAGGGCTAAGGCGGGGCGTTGGACTAAAGAATGTCCGCATGTCCGACATCACCATGAGATCACTAAAGCATCCTGTCCTTGCCTGCATGGACATGGGAGAAGGATTACTGGAAGTGGAACCTTTATTCCGTTGTGCTGTGACATCACCCTTAACCCTTCTGGCGGTTTGCAAAAATCCGCCAGGGGGCAGCAAATGCGTTTTTTAAATTTTATTTTTTTTTGTCATGTAGCGAGACAAAGTCTCGCTACATGATAGCCGCTGCTCTAAGAGCGGGATCTCCTGGAGGGCTTCCCCCGTCATCGACGTCGTGACGTCAAGTGGGACTCCGATCCACCCCACAGCGCTACCTGGCACTGATTGGCCAGGCAGCGCACGGGGTCTGGGGGGGGGGGCTCGTGCGACGGTTAGCGGCGGATCGGCGGGTAGCGGCGGCGATCGGGCACTGCACGCATATTATCCATCTCCTCTTGCTCTTCCTCAGTGATGTCAGGTAAGTTCTCCTCCTCCCCCCAGCCACAAACAATACCACGGGAAAGTTGAGCAGCACAAGCCCCCTGCGATGCCTGCTGCGGTTGTTCTTCCGCCTCCTCCTCAAAAAAATACCTTCCTCATCATCTGACGCCTCTTCCCCACACGACTCTTCCTCCTCCACCTCCTCCACCTCCTCTGTGCTGCCGCAGGTGTTGAGGAAACATCTGGTTGTGAGAATTTATCCCACAATTCTTCCTCCTGTTCCTGTAACTGTTCCTGTTCATGCTCCTCCACAGCTTGATCCACCACTCTACGCATGGCACGCTCCAAGAAGAAAGCATATGGGATCAAGTCGCTGATGGCGCCTTCACTGCGACTCACCAGGTTGGTCACTTCCCCGAACGGCCGCATGAGCCTGCAGGCATTTCGCATGAGTGTCCAGTACTTCGGCCAGAACATCCCCATCTCCCCAGAGTGTGTCCTTCTTCTGTAGTTGTAGAGATACTGGTTGATGGCTTTCTCCTGTTGTAGCAGGCGGTTAAACATAGGGAGGGTTGAATTCCAGCGAGTCGGGCTATCGCAAATCAAGCGTCTCACCGGCAACTTCTTTCTCCGCCGAATATCGGCCAAGCGTGCCATGGCTGTGTAAGACCACTTGAAATGCCCACACAACTTCCTGGACTGCTTCAGGACGTCCTGTAAGCCTGGGTACTTACACATAAATCTCTGAATTATTAGATTCAGCACATGTGCCATGCAGGGTAAATGTGTCAACTTTCCCAAATTCAAAGCCGGAATGAGATTGCTGCCATTGTCACACACCACGTTGCCGATCGCCAGCTGGTGCGGGGTCAGCCACTGATCCACCTGTTTGTTAAGAGCAGCCAGGAGAGCTGCTCCAGTGTGACTCTCCGCTTTGAGACAAGACACGTCTAAGATGGCGTGACACCGTCGTACCTGGCATGCAGCATAGGCCCTGGGGAGCTGGGGCTGTGTAGCTGGAGAGGAGATCGCAGCACCAGTAGAGTTGAACTGCCACTCAGCCAAGGAGGAGGAGGAGGACGACAGCGAAGAGGATGTAGCAGGAGGAGTAGGAGGAGAAGGAGAGGAGGTGGCAGCAGGCCTGCCTGCAAGCCACGGAGGTGTCACAACTAGGTCCGCTGCACAGCCACGTACTCCCTGCTTTCCAGCGGTCACCAGGTTGACCCAATGGGCTGTGTAAGTAATGTACCTGCCCTGACCATGCTTGGCATACCAGGCATCTGTGGTCAGATGGACCCTTGACCCAACGCTGTGTGCCAGAGATGACACCACTTGCATTTCAACTTCACGGTACAGTTTGGGTATCGCCTTTTTTGAGAAATAATTGCGGCCTGGTATCTTCCACTGAGGTGTCCCAATGGCCACAAATTTTCAGAAGGCATCAGAGTCCACCAGCTGGTATGGTAACAGCTGGTGAGCTAAAAGTTCCACCAAGCCAGCTGTCAGACGCCAGGCAAGGGGGTGACTGGCAGACTTTAGCTTCTTCCGCACCTGGCTGCTGCTGTGGGCAGAGGAGCAGGAACCACTCAAGGTGAGAGGCGGAGTGGAGGAGGGTGGTTCTGATTGTGAAGGTGCAAGGGAGAAAGTGGCTGAAGATGAAGCACCTGAAGGAGGAAAAGGAGAAGGAGGGTGGCTTTGCTTTTGTGTGCAGCTTTTCCTCAGGTGGTCTTGCCATTGCAGTTTGTGCCTTTTCTCCATGTGCCTTCATAAGGCAGTTGTCCCTACACGGCTGTTGGCCTTTCCACGGCTCAATTTTTGGTGGCAGAGACAACAGATGGCATTGCTCTGATCTGAGGCATACACACAAAAAATTTTTCACAACGCTGAGCCCAGGGGTGTGGGCACTATGGTTGAAGGGCATGTTGGTTGGCTGTCCATAGATGGTGATACATGGCGCCGGACACTGCCACCAGCTGTTTCTGACAATGAGCTCCCCCTGCTTCTTTCAGGTACTTGTCTCCTTCTACTCCTCTCTGACTCCCCCTCTGAACTGTCCCCCTGTTCATCACCTCTATTTGGAACCCACGTGAGATCCGTATCATCATAATCATCATCATCATCCTCCCCAGCTTCGCTTGCATCAGACACCTCCAAAACTGCACCAACAGCAGGTACTTCATCATCCTCCTCCTCACACCTTACGTTCATAGTGTCGCCTAACTCAGACATATTAGATGGTGTAACTTACTTAGTGCCTTCATCTTGTTGTAACAATAATGGCTGTGAATCAGTGAATTCCCCACCAAATAACTCCGCTAGGTGTCAAATGCAGCGGATGTGGTGCTTGTAGTAGCGCTGGTGGCTGCGGAAGATGAGGTGTTCTGTGTTAAATAGTCAACCATGTCCTGACAATCTTGGGAGTTGATGGGACGTGCCTTCTTCTGAGCATTATACTTTGGTCCAGGGCCGCACTAAATCACGTCAGCAGGACCTCGAACAGACCTGCCGGGTGGCCTGCCTCTGGGTCTGCCTCTGCCTGTTGTTTTGTCCATATCGGGGGGGGATGAAGTGAAAGGTATGCACTGACTTGACTAATACAATGTGCAGTCACACCGTAGGTAGGTAAGCAGTGATTGGTATTACAAATGTGCAGCTGTCACACACACAGGTAGTCACTGAATGTGTGCTGGGCCTGGCAGTGGCACAGTAGGAATTACCAAGGGGCCAAGGACCAGCTGAGACTGACTGACAGGGCTGTATATGGAAGTGTCTGTGGGACACACACGAAAAAAAAAATAGATCACAAGAACAACATTAGCTCTCAAAAGAGCTGTTGAGGGGTGCTTTTTAGCAATAAGTATCAGCAAGGAGCACGCTAACAAGCCTAACAAGAGCCTAACTAAGCTTTCCCGATGTCTACAGCAGGTTCTCTCCCTTCTCTAATTACTGCAGCCACACGAGTGAGTGAAAAGGCTGATGCTGCCTGCCTTTTATAAGGATGGGGAGGCTCCAGGAGGGAGTGTAGCCTGATTGGCTTCCCAGTGTCTGCTGACTGTGATGTACAGGGTCAAAGTTGACCCTAATGATGTAGTATAGGGGGCGAGTCGAACTCGCATATAGTTCGCGGTTCACTGCAAACACGCAAACACACACACACACACACACACACACACACACACACACACACACACACACACACACACACACACACACACACACACACACACACACACACACACACACACCCCTTATCTATGCCTAACACTACCCTCCCCTACCTACTAATATCACTAACCTACTCCCTACCTACACCAAGCACAAACCTCCCCCCTACTTAAATCTTTTACTGTGTTCACCACCTGAACTCGGATTTTGTCTGAGGTATTAAAATCAGCTTTTTGCAGTATAAGGGCCCTTTTCCACTTTTGCTGAATCGCACAATCGCAAATCACTAGCGATTTTTAAATCCCTAGGGTTTTCTAAATAACATAGGAATCGTGATAGGTAATTTCCACTACCGCGATTCGATTTTTGCTAAAGCGCGATCGCGTCTTGGAGTGATTTTTACTGCAACTTTGCTATGCAGTGCATTGCATAGCAAAATCGCAATTGCAAACACCGAAAAAAAATAGAAACTTGCTGAATTGCAATCGCTAGCGTTTAGCGCAAACGCTAGCAATTGCAAGTGGAAAAGGGCCCTTACAGCGAGAGCATTTCTGCTTTCTTTATATACACTGTAAAGGTTTTACATGCTATAAGGATGTGTTTGGATTAGAGTAGAGAGAGGTTTCTCCAAACATAACTCTGTCTTAGATGTCAGTCATCGCAGGACAACAGAATGCAAGCAACACCCCATGCCTTCTTTTGACCTTCTCTAGAATCACCTCCTCACATTCGTGTCACCCCTACTCCGAATCCCCTTCATCACGCTCCAACTTTTTAAATCTTTAACCACTTAAGGACCGGGGCATTTTTGTCTGATCTGTGCTGCGTGGGCTCTCCAGCCCACAGCACAGATCAGGTTTGCTGCAGGGCGATCAGACTTCCCCCCTTTTTTCCCCACTAGGGGGATGTCCTGCTGGGGGGGTCTGATCGCCGCTGGCTATCTGTGATTTGCAGGGGGAGGGCTCCTCAAAGCCCCCCTCTGCAGCGATTTCCGCCCTCTCTGCCCTTCCCTCCCTCTCCCTTACAATGTGGGCTGCGCCGGCCAATCAGAGGCCGGGGTTCGCCTATCTCCTTTACGGCGCTGCTGCGCAGCAGTGCCGTATGATGTAAACATTACATTTAGCCTGCGAGCCATGATCGGCGGCTCGCAGACTGTTCACGGAGACACCTTCCGTGAACTGACATGGAACAGCCGCTCGTATGAGCGGCCATTTCCATGGTAACACCACTTCGACCTGCCGACGCCTATCGGCGTTAGCGGTCATTAAGTGGTTAAATGCTCCCTCAAAACTCACTTTTTCAGACAAGCATACACTCTAAACTTGGCCATTCCTTCTTTGACTTCTGGCCAAGTGGTACTTCTTACTAGATACCCTAAAAACACACTGCATCTAGGTATGAATATTGTATACTACCCCTCCTCTTGCCCCCCCCCTCCCATTCCTTTAGATTGTAAGCTCAAAAGGGAAGCATTCCCTAACCCTTTTGTTTCTTGGAATTTGCTATTCACTGTTTGTCTTGCAATTTGTAACACATTTTGTCGATCATGTTACTTTTGTCGCTGTAATTGTCAACTCTGTATTTTGTTCATTGGTGCATACCATTGTCTGTATTATTGTGTACCCCATGTTTGTTTCTTACTTTGTACGGCGCCTTGGAATATGTTGGCGCTATACAAATTAATAATAATAATAATGCTTCACTTGTCAACCAGCAGAACAGGAAGTCCTAACACTTTTATGAAAAAAATATAACTTTTTTCTTGTTAACCAGTTATAGAATTTCTTTAATATTTCAGTAGAGGAACACCTAAGGTCAGTTCCAGTGCATCCCACCTAAGACCAGTTTCAGTGCTGAAACATGTTGGGCATAGACCAGACAGACCAGAAAATCCCTAACAGCGTGTGGGAAGGAGTGTATGGAGCAGCGTGTGAGAGGTGCTGTTGATAGGCGTTCAGTGGAGCCTGACCAGACACAGTGGGGGAGAGCCCATATGAAAACTCTAGGCTGTGTTTTACTTCATGAAGCAAGTGCGTGCCTTTTAACAATAACATTTTAGAGTTTTTATTTGAAGCCATCATGGTATTCAGTGGAGCATTGAGAAACCGGGGTCCTGATGTGCTGAGGCATCCCAGAGAAAATTGGTTGTTTTCTAACAGTGGTCACATCAGTCGGGTGAGTTTGTTTTGATGGTGGTCTCATTGACCCTGATTAGACTGTATATGGAAGTACTGGATTTGCTTATGACATAAAAGACTTTTGATCAGAGGTGTGCTTGAGCTAGTACCGTATATTTCGGAATATAAGACACCCTAAAAGTGGGTAGAAAAAGTTCCTGCGTCTTATAGTCCGAAAACAGGGAATCCCTGACATATGATCGTCCGCCAATAGGAACCGCTGACCTGGTGTGACGTCAGGGACTCCCTGCATTCCCCGGTGTCCTCATGCTCTGTCCTTGCATATATGTAATTAGCAACAGCTGCTATCACTCACCTCATCCTGGGAGCCCGTGGTGAGTAGCTGCTGGCCCCCTTGTGTCCTCAGTCTTGCCCTCCGTGTTCCCGATGTCCTGCTCTGCTCTGTGAATGTAAATAGCGTTGGCAGCTGCAGACCTGTGGCATGCCTAGGGAATTTGACACCTGGTGCTGATTTTTATAGACCCCCCCCCCCCCCCCCCCTCTCAAAAAAAAATACAATCAATTTTTTTGATGGTAGGGTTGACGGGTTGGGGTGCCAAGCATGTTTTTGCAAATTTGGAAGGAATTTTGGGGAAAAGGAGTCATCAGGATTTGGATGGAGCTAACAGTTCTAAAACTCTGTACTCTATATAGTGCTGCAGAAGATGTCAGTAAATACACAATAATAATATGGTAGGGCATTAGACTATGACTATGGTACCATTAGATTGTAAGCTCCTCTGCGGACAGTCAGCAAAGGGGGACATACGAAATAGGGGGATGCATAGGAGGAGGAGGAGGCTGAAAAAGAGGTAGAGGCACAAGACAGAGAGCCTGGTGGGAGAGGAAAAATGGCAGGAAGACCTCTTACCAGGACTGCAGACATCACCAGTGCTGTTTGGCAGGGACAAACTGTTAAAAGAAGCCACTAAAATCTGAAAAGAGGAAATGGTCATGGGGAAGACAACAGGGTGGGAGGGGGAGCTGGGAAAAGGGATACGATTACCTGCAATCATGCTAATCTAAATTGCCTGGAGATTGCTCCTCTGCTCACTTCAGAAGTTGGCTTTCAGCACCTGTATCACTGGCTTCTGCAACAGAAGACTGCCCTGCATTATTGATTAATTACTATTACTCTGATCAGGATAAATAATCAATAGTCTAGGGAACTCTGGTTTTACAGCAGCCAGTGCACATTGCTACTTATAACATGCCACTTCTGAAGCACTAAACACATCCTGCCACCTCTCCCTGCTAATGCCCCAGCTGCAGCACAGCAATCGTTCTCTCCACTCACCCTACTGTTCTGCAAATTCACTCACTACAGACTGTTTGTAGGCGAATGAGGAGACACTTTGTCCAAGGGACAGGAAGGGGGAGGGGGGCTACATCTATTGCAGGAAGTAGTACAGTCCTATGCAATGCCTGCTGCTATTTTCCTGAATGTTGCCCAAACTATGCAAAAAGGTCCCAGGTGGAAGAACACAGTGACTGAGCAACACAGCAGCATCCCTAGCCATGGCTACACCCGGTGCTGTGAGCATCTGCAGCCTTATGGTACTGCCACTGCCGCGGACATCACTCACCTGATACTTGGAGCCCATGCAATCAGCCACTTGTTTCTCTCAGTCCTTCCCCCTAGTGCTGGCACTTGCTGGTTGTGTCATTACAGACGTGACTGGCACTAGAATGGGAGGAGTGAGCGAAACAAGTGGCTGATCGTGCAGACTCTAAGGATCAGGTGATTGATGCCGGCGGCCAACGCCGCTACTTGCATTCATAGAGCCTGAGCAGAGCAGGAAACACGGAGACACGGAGGATGACACAAGGGGCCAGCAACGGACTGCCACATACTTCCAGGATGAGGTGAGTGATAGTGGCTGCCCCATTTACATTTATGCAAGAGAACACAGGGGACACTGAAAGGCCACCAAGGGGGACATAAGGAGACCACAAAGAGGGACATAAGGAGAACCCCAAGGTGGACATAAGGAGGTCACCAAGGGGGACATAGGGAGGCCACCAAAGGGAACATAAAGAGGCCCCCGAGGGCAACATAAGGAGGCCACCAAGTGGGACATAAGGAGGATGCCAAAGGGGACATAAAGAGGACACAAAGGGGATACCAGGAAGGGGAACATCAGGATGAAACAAAGTGGGGCATCATTAGGAGGAGCCCACCAAGGGGGACAGGAGGAGGACACAATAACTGGGGAGGGGGGACATCTACAAGACGCCCCTGGACCATATACTCACCAGGTATAGTATACAAATAGGATTTTTTATCCTGGTTTTAGCCCTCTAAATCTAGGTGCGTCTTAAAGTCCTTATATTCTGAAAAATACATAGTTACATAATTATTTGGGTTGAAAAAAGACATACGTCAATCGAGTTCAACCAGAAAATAAAGTACAACACCAGCCTGCTCCCTCACATATCCCTGTTGATCCAGAGGAAGGCGAAAAAACCCTTCCAGGGCATGGTCCAATTAGCCCCAAAAGGAAAAAAAAATCCTTCCTGACTTCAGGTGGCAATCAGATAAAATCCCTGGATCAACACCACTGGGCATTACCTAGTAATTATAGCCATGGATGTCTTTCAACACAAAGAAAGCATCTACTGTATTTGTATGGATCCGCCCCTCCATACAAATACAGTATTTGTATATTATTTGTGGTTGCCAACAAGGAAGAGCTCAAATATAAGCATTAAAGTCTAAGCAGTGTGTCTGTGGTGCAGAGTGAATATATACAAAACTGCAGCCCTTTCTGTACTACAATCAGTGTTGGGTATGCCTAGAGTTCCCTTTTAACCCTTTCTGGACCAGCACCCTCTGCCCCCTTAAGGACCAGAGGGTGCTGGTCCAGCAAACCGCCGCTTCCCGACGAATCGCCGCAAGTTACCGTCGCTCCTGCCGTACACGCCGCTCTGTCCCCGCCGCAGGCTGCTCTCTCTGCCGTCGCTATGACGGCAGAGTGCTGTGCACCGGTCAGGAACGGCTTTCATTGGCTCCTGACCCTGTCACTTCATGTAAGCCAATGGGAACGGCTTACAGGAATGACAGGGCCAGGAGCCAATGAAAACGGCTCCTGCCCGGCTCACAGTGCTCTGCCGTCATAGAGGCGACAGGGCAGCTGACGCGGACGGGCTGGGGCGAGCGGTCAATGGGACGTAGAGTTTCCGTCCGGACCGCAGCGCCCCCTGCCCGACGTAGATTCGTACTCGCTCGGTCCGCAGGTAGTTAAGGTACCTGCTAAGATTATTGGGTTGAAATTTGTCTAATTTATATTACTTGACATGGCGTTCAACCTCCAGAAACAAAACAACAGATACGTGAGCTGACAGTTGCAGCAGAGGACAATCGAGCACTCAGATCACCCTCAAGTACCAACAGTTAGGTTTGGAAAATGGATTACTGTAAATGGTTGAAGGCTCTTTAAGGGATTTATTTTTGAGGCTGATGTTTTATGTGCATAGCGTAGGCTGAAGGCAAGAGCCCTTATTATGCTTATTATATACACAAAGACAAACTCCGTAAACATTTAATGCTGAACCCCGGGTTCAGCTAATCTGATAATTTGCAGCTAGTTATATCCTCAGCCAGCTTGAAAACAATTAGAGTGAAATCCAACATGGAAAAATCCTCGTTGTAAACTTCACTTAAAGGAATTCCATTTGGTCATGTTTAGATCATGAGATAAGAACCAGCGCATACTTAGGAACAAATTAAAATGAAGAGGGAAAAAAAAAAGCTGTTCCGTTCATTTCCTGAGTTACATAACAACGAAAAAATTACACTTTTGTACATCTGCAGAAAAACAGGAAGTCTTTAAGTTAACAATGGCGTCCAAGCAGAGAGGAATGTGGTACTTTGACATAACATTTTACCTTTCATGCCATGTATTCTCAAAACAAAGTGACTTGTTATGCAGCGGTTGCTGAGTAGTGGCTGTTCTATAGCAAGAGAAAACATACTTATGCCAATCAGATTATAATGCTACAAATATGTGGAATTCTGATGTGTAATAAACACAGCACACTTCCTCTAATTATAAAATCAGCCTTCAGTTTGTGTATGAGATAATTATGGTCTAGGGATTCCATTGTTTGCTGGAAAGTATATAGGCAGTATAAGTCTTAGGCTACTTTCACATGATGCAAATAGCGTTGCAATTCAGATGTAGCTGAAAAGTTGAACTGCGTGTTACTGTTGCGGTTGGACCATACAGTAAGGCATACAGTACAATGAAGTATGCCTCACTGCAGGGGGCGGTTCCTCTATGCAGCAACGTGAATCACATGCTTCAGGGCAGCAACAATTTAGAGGGCATCAATAGACAGCTCCACTCCACAAATGTCCCCTCCTCACACTTCCTGTCGACCCCTCTCTAGATGCAGAGAGCAGATAGATAGATAGATAGCACAGCTATACTCACCTGTTCTCAGCATTCCAATGATGGGATCTCTATCTGCCCATCCAGCATTCTGTATCCATGGCTACAGCAGTGCCTCATGTGACCTGTTAGGTGCTGCCGGGCCACAGGAGGTGCCGCTGTAGTCAGAGAGGAAGCAGGACTTCCCGTGTGGCTGGTGGTCCCATCACTAATCTTCTGAGAGTGGGTGGGTGATGTGGCCCCAGTGCAGCACAAACCTGGCATTCTAGGGATCAGAGCCGGGATGCTGGGCCAGCAGGGAGGAGATGCTGTCTTGGAGGAAGTAGAGGGAGGTAAGCGTAGCGCCAGTGTCTACAATGTGTGTCTGTCCTCTCCAGTCTGGCTTTGCACGCACACATCGGTGCAAGGGGGGGGGTGCAGTTCTCACAATGTATTGATTTAGACGGCAAAAAGCCTAGAACCATCCCAGCCCCCTTGCCACTGTAATTGCGCACATTGCCCTGCTTGCGTGTGAACCGGCCCTGATTTGGTCTTCTGGATATCCAGGACAATATTCCAACCTGTAAAGATCCAGACTGTACATAAACAGTGCAAAAAGTAGTAGGTTGTTTCTAATCACAGACAGGTATTAATAGTTATATTCTAGAGACAGGTGGTTAGTGATAGGTAGTGACAGCAGAAAACCTTGAAATGTGCTCTAATCTGTGATCCAGCTAGATTATGGGAACTGCAGGTAATAATGATATCTTATAAAGTAAACCCTATTATAATAACTACAGCTTATTTACCTTATTTCCACCAGATCCCAACCCCTAATAAGTTGGGGGTTATTCTAACTTATCCTGATCTATATAAGGATATATTTTGCATTCTCTCCGCCCCTCTCCTTGCCACGGACCGCAATGCTGTGTATATGAATTGATCACTCATCAGGCCATCAATAACTAATGAGTAATGCAAACTATGATAATTAGTTATCAGAAGAGCCATGAGGGGACAAGCATCAACCCAGCCTGTAATCCAGCTGAGTAACTTCATTTATTAATAACATCTTATTATTGGCTGTACCTGTTACATTCATGCCCAGAGCTATGTTTTCTACATCTGTTCCATTTCTATCTCTCTCTCAGTTATAATTATCATAATCAGCCTTCACCTATAAATTATATGACATATATTTATTGCAATAAACAGTGTAAAATCCTTTAAAGAGGAACTGTAGCAAAAATAACGTAATTAATAATATTGTTTTTTTGTTTTTTACAATATTCACTAACAGATGATTTACTTAGTTTGCTTATTGTAAAAGCTTTCCTGTCCCTGATTTACATTTTTGAAATGTATCACATCTTTAGTCCTGTCAGGTGATTTGTATGGAATGTCCGTTACTGAGCGTTCTATGCACAGAGGGAGATACTGCTTGCTTGGCAGTTGAAAACAGACATTATTTCCCACATTGCAATGATGTTCACACACAGGAAACTGCCAGGGCCATGGCCCTGACATCACACCGTGGGAGGAGTTTCATCACAATATCACCCATGCAGTTGCCCCAGATCTGATCTATTTGAGAAAAGATTTAAGATAAAGATAAAGCTTTCTCCAGGAAAGGGGGCATCAGTTACTGATTTGTATGAAGTTCAGTCCTGGGTTATAGTTTTCATGTTGCTGCAAATCAGTTCCTTTGCTGCACAATTCAGACGCCTAATTGGGTACTTTGAAAGTGGAATAATTGGACATCATCTTTCCCAAGAACTAATTCCTTTGCAAACACTAACATATTTGTTTATTTTATGACAAGATAACTGTTGGTCTAGCTCATATATCCTCTTTCTGCACAGCTGAAGAGGCTGGAAGAGAGGAAAAAGGAAGTACAAACAGCTTGTTGTAATAAATGTCTCCTAAACTCAAGAACATAAGTGATCTTGCAGACCCAGTCTGGATTTATCCAAAATTGTCTGCTGTTAGGTGAAAATAATAAGTGACAATCAGCTGGGTAATAGCAGACCACTAAATTAAAAATAAGTCTGAATATTGAATGCTCCTTGAGCACTGTTTCAGATGTTTGTTTTCAGCTCCCTTACCAAAAGAGTTAGAAGCCTCTGATGGGCCCAAGGTTGGATTTACAATTTTTCTGCCCATAGGCCAAGTGTATTGAGACTCCCCTTCCTTGTGCAGCAGTGCCCCGCCCATTGCATATCCAGCCCCCTTTTCCATGTGTGACATCCATGTGCTGCAGCGTTACTCTTTTATGGACAGCTCCCTTGGACATTAGCTTCCCTTTTTCTTGTGTTTGCAGCCTCCTCTTTCATATGTATCAACCTCTTTGTCATGAACGGGTGCCGCCTTCGGCTTCAGCCGCACAAGGCCTGGGCCTTAGGGGCTTTTCCAGATATCCTGCCCTGCATGGGCCCAGTGAGATATGGGGCAAGAGATGTCTGTCACAATGTTACGCATGGTGAAGAGTATTGTGGGTACCAGTAAAATATAGAACAATTTGTAAGGAAAAAGAGTTGGTGCCCAACAGTTAATCACAGCAGTTACACTTCTGTAATGCATTAAAGGACCACTATCGCGGAAAAAGTAGGCAGTTGAAATCTGACAGAACCAACAGGTTTTGGGCTAGTCCATCTCCTCCTGGGGGATTCTCAGGATATTCTTTGTTTTCAACAGCATTTCCTAAACAGCAGTTGCAAAGTCAAACTGCCAAAATAGTGTGCAAGTGATTAGGGAGGCTGGCTGGTATCTTACTATTTTGGCAGTTAAACTGCTGTTCAGGAAGTGCTGTTGAAAACAAAGAAAACCCTGAGAATCCCCTCTAAGGAGATGGACTGGCCCAAAACCTGTCGGTTCTGTCAGATTTTAACTGCCTACTTTTTTTTTGTGCAATGGTTGTCCTTTAAAGTCACTTAGTCAATGCTCATCCTTCTTAACTCCACATCAGACTTCCACTTCAGCAGTGAAATGTCTTCCATAGTACCAAACTTCCAGCGTTCCTCAGAATAAAAGAAAAATCATAACATAGTGTAGTACTTCATACAACGTAGAGCTCACCGACACCCCACCAGTGAGCACACGTGAGGTAGAAAGCAGTGTCTGTCAACAGCATGCACATGCAATGTGCTCACCAGATATCCACACCGACCCTTCACAGACCAGCATAAACAGCATGAATGATCTAAATCCACACAGGATTAGTGGTCATCATCTTCTAGGCAGCTCCCTCCAGCATGTACTCTTTCTCCATATACCAAGTATAGAAGTTTTGCGTCCCTGTTCAAATTAAAATGCGCTTAACACATAAAAGCACCAGGTCGCTAGTCATCACCTTCCTTCCGTGTGCCGCAAAAAATTCTACCCAACGCGTTTCGTCACTATAACTCATCAGGGAAGAAACCTCTGCAATATTGAATAAGAGAGGTGCGCAAAATACCATTTATTCATTTTTAAAATATAGAACACCTTGATGCTTTTAAAGGACCTCTGTCTCGAAAATCTTAAAATTTAAAATACATGTAAACACAACAAATAAAGAAGCAGGTTTCTTCCAGAGTAAAATGAGCCATTTATTTATTTTATTATTTATTTATTTATTGTATTTATAAAGCGCCAACATATTACGCAGCACAGCCATAAATTACTTTTCTCCTATATTGCTGTCACTTACAGTAGGTAGTAGAAATCTGACATTACCATCAGGTTTTGGGCTAGTCCATTTTTCCATAGGGGAGCAAGGCCTTTATTCTTTATAAAGACACTCCTTGAAAAAGATTTATAAAAACATGCTGGCCAGTCTCCATGCTTGCTGCACACTTTTTTGGCAGTTGTAGTAGAAAAGGTGGTCACTGTGGGGATACCATGGACTCCTGTATGACAAGGAGAGATCAGGAGCCAAATGGTGCAGTATTGTGGGGTATTAGATGTTAGATTGTAGTATCAGAGTACTGTATTTATACTCAACAAAGGTTGGTTGCAGTCCTTGCAACCACCGTATCTCGCCAACGGGTAAATAATCGTCCCTATTCCGTATTCCACGTCGTACTGGAACTGGATGGTCGCACTTGTGGTTGGTCCTTCTTGGATGTAGATAACAACACACCCAGAAGGTGAACACCTCCAAAGGAGATGTAATCAGGGCCAGATTTACCATAATGCACAGTAGGCACGTGCCTACAGGGGCCTGATGATGGAAAGGCAGCTCACTCCCCTCCCCGAGCGCCCCCCTCCCTCCTTCCCTGTGCAGTCCTGATGAGAGTATGTTACTCATCCAGCTCCCGTTATTCCACTAACGAGATCTCCCTTCAGTCAGGGGCACCTCTAGCTACTTAATACTGAGGTACCTCTAGATACCTAATACCTGGGGACACCTCTAGCTACTTACTATTCCTCTAGCTACCCAGTACTAAGGTGCAACTGTAGCTACCTATGACGAAAAAGGGAAGTAAGGGAGAAGTGACAACCAGCACACTTGTGGTGCGGTTCGGGGGGGAGTGGAGTTGTAGGTCCATGGAGGGTGAAGTCTAAGGTGCCAGGACATCTGTGCCTATAGGCTCCTGTGAGGTAAATCTGGGCCTGAATGTAATGTATAGTACTGGGGGGGTTAAGGCGCCCAAAGATAGGTATATTTTAAAGGCACTTGTATCGACCCTGAAGAAACAAGCTGAGAACCATAAAACACTTTGTCCTTTTAATCGTGCAGAATAAATAATTTAATTTTTTTACATTAACTTTGTGGTTTGGGTTCTTCTATCTGGAGTGGAAAAGACACCTCCCTCCACCTTATTATTTTTTGTTTCATTACATTACCTATTTTTGGGCACCTCCAACCCCAATACTTTTTTGGCAGTTGGACAGAGCAACTGCCGTTCAGGAAATGCTTTTGAAAAATAAAGAAAACCCTGAGAATCCCCCATAAGGAGACGGGCTAGTCCAAAACCTGTTGGATCTGTCAGATTACTACTACTTACCGTAAGTGACAGCAACATAGGAGAAAAGTAATTTATGGTTCATTTTACTCTGGAAGAAACATACTTTTTATCTGTATATGTTTACATATAATTTAAATGTTAAGATTTTTGTGGCAGTGGTCCTTTATCTGGCTTACTGAAAGACCTGCAGTGTTTTGTAAGCTAAGTTTCTCAGTTTTGAACATTGTTTGGATTGTAACCTATTGCTGTCTTAAACTGTTTTTAGATATATATCTCTGATACTGGCATCTCTATTCAATTACTATTATACAATCACCTACAGGATTATGCACCATACTAATACGGCGTTTGACCCCCCTTTGCCTTCAGAAATGCCTTAATTCTACTTTGCATTAATTCAACAAGGTGCTGAAAGCATTCTTTAGAAATGTTGGCCCATATTGATAGGATAGCATCTTGCAGTTGATAGAAATTTGTAGGATGCACATCCAGGGCATGAAGCTCCCGTTCCATCACATCCCAAAGATGCTCTTTTGGGTTGAGATCTGGTGACTGTGGGGGCCATTTTAGTACAGTGAACTCATTGTCATGTTCAAGAAACCAATTTGAAATGATTCAAGCTTTGTGACATGGTGCATTATCCTGCTGGAAGTAGCCATCAGAGGATGGGTACATGGTGGTCATGAAGGGATGGACATGGTCAGAAACAATGCTCAGGTAGCCCATGGCATTTAAACAATGCCCAATTGGCACTAAGGGGCCTAAAAAGTGCCAAGGAAACATCCCCCACACCATTACACCACGACCACCAGCCTGCACAGTGGTAACAAGGCATGATGGATCCATGTTCTCATTCTATTTATTCCAAATTCTGACTCTATCGAGACTCATCAGACCAGGCAACATTTTTCCAGTCTTCAACTGTCCAATTTTGGTGAGCTCGTGCAAATTGTAGCCTCTTTTTCCTATTTTTAGTGGAGATGAGTGGTACCCAGTGGGGTCTTCTGTTGTTGTAGCCCATCCACCTCAAGGTTGTGCGTGTTGTGGCTTCACAAATGCTTTGCTGCATACCTCGGTTGTAACGAGTGGTTATTTCAGTCAACGTTGCTCTTCTATCAGCTTGAATCAGTTGGCCCATTCTCCTCTGACCTCTAGCATCAACAAGGCATTTTCACCCACAGGACTGCCGCATACCGGATGTTTTTCCTTTTTCACACCATTCTTTGTAAACCCTAGAAATGGTTGTGCGTGAAAATCCCAGTAACTGAGCAGATTGTGAAATACTCAGACCGGCCCATCTGGCACCAACAACCATGCCACACTCAAAATTGCTTAAACCACCTTTCTTTCCCATTCTGACATTCAGTTTAGAGTTCAGGGGATTGTCTTGACCATGACCACACCCCTAAATGCATTGAAGCAGCTGCCATGTGATTGGTTGATTAGATAATTGCATTCATGAGAAATTGAACAGGTGTTCCTAATAATCCTTTAGGTAAGTGTATATATGCTTTGATAAATCTGGCCCTCAGTTCTTATTTCTGGCAATGGAGCACATGTTCCTATGCTTGAAGGCTTTCCAGATCGGTGTCTAATGATTCTTGGGCTCCATCCAGCCCTGTGGTCTCTGAAGCATCTGTGCCCTGGACACACTGAGTAGTGACATTCTATACGGTTGGAAATCTGAAACACCTGATCCTCTCTAGAAGGATTATACTACTTTCACTGAAGTGAAGATACAAGTGGAGTGACATACACAAAGTGAATCTTCGAGGAACAGCAGTTGTAAATTAAAGATAATTATTTTACTTCCATAGATCCTGGTTAATGTTTAGGAAAAGGATGTAGAAATGTGCAGAGTCATACCCTTGCATTACTCGAAAAGCTTATCTGACAGGTGTTTGCTTGTGTTGTATAATCTGTAACATTTAACATATCAAAGCAATATTTTGTTAGACCTTTAGCCATTGCTCAAACAGAGATGGCACTAAAAGAAATAATGCAAACTAGAGGCAAAGTCAGTGGTATAAATCTGAAGTTGCTAAATCATGATGAGTCCATATTTGGAGGCGATGCAGTTAGAATCTCATAGACAGCCAACACGCTTCCAAAGTGGCTGCTGTAGTATCAAATTTCCAGTCCCCAAAACCACGTACATGGCTTTATGCCGCCTGTCATTTTAGCGCAGGATGAGAAGCATGACGTGTCACCTTGCTGCCACACAAAACCATCATGATAATGCATAGAAGTGGCCAATAGCATACTTATACCGTATATATACTCACATACAAGCCACATTTTTGGGACGAAAAAAAAGATTCCCAAAAGTGTGTTTGTTGGGGGTGGGGGGGGGGGGGGGGGGGGGGGAGACTTATATGTGAGTTATATGATTATTTAACTTGTTGTCAATGAGTTCTCCTAAGTGGGTACATATTGTTCAGGCGAAGAGTAGTTGGTCACAAGGTCAGCCAAATGACGGCTCTCACTGGTTCCGTTAAACTTGCCGGCAGCATTAAATACTATTACCCCTCCTAGTTGTAGTATCTGGAGGGAGATGTAATTCAAGGGTCTGGCAATTGCCGGATTCCCGAATTACCGTTATGCGGGGTGCACAGCATAGCATTGCTGCTATGACAGGGCTAGCTTTGGAGCTCAGCACTGAGCCCTGGGCGACGGGCCTAGTACCAACCCTTGTAGGACCTCACTCTTAGCTGTCACCCATTTAGAATATGATTTATTGATCACAACTCTTTGCTTACTGTCCATTAGCCAGTTCATTTTCCATACACACAGACTCTTTCCCAGGACTTGCATCCTCAACTTCTGCACCACACTGTTGTGGGGAACCGTATTGAAGGCCTGTGCAAATTCCAAGTATATCACATCTACAGCATTCCCAATATCCCCACTAGCATTCACCACCTCTACCTCATAAAAACTGAGCATGTTAGTCAAACTAGACCTGTACTTAGTAAATGTAATGATCTGCTCTGCTGTCTGCACAGGCAGACAGCTTTTTGACCATCTTGTAGGTCTGAGTGCTACAGGTCCCTGGAAAGGAGACCTGTCTTCACTTTGCAACTTGCTGAGCTCCTGCTCTGGTGAGGAATTTGCAACTTGCTGAGCTCCTGCTCTGGTGAGGAATTTGCATCCACTTGGCATGCAAATTGCTTAGCTGCTTCCTTTGATGGCTTGCAGTATAAATGCCATTTCCTCCCAGAATCCCTTGCTGGTCATGATGGTTTGTTCCTGCTAACTTACCTGGAGTTTCAGCCTTTGCTAATTGTTTGTTAAGATTATCTTAGAGTAATTCCTTGGGAGTGCACTAGGCATTCCTTCTAGCGTAGTCAGGTTGTATTATCTGTTTTGCCTTGTACTGTCTTTCTGTTGCGATCGTCTTGTTGCCAGCGGCGGTCTACAGGAAATCGTTCTGTCTGTTGGGATCGCATTCGCCCTAGCGGTAGTGGCGGTGGTTCCTTGTGTATTCTGCCTTAGGGGTGCAAGCCAGAGCAGCGGTTGCTACTGGTAGCCCCATCTCTCTGTCTGTTTGGATCGCATTTGCCTTAGCAGTAGTGGCGGTGGTTCCTTCTGTATTCTGCCTTAGGGATGCAAGCCAGAGCAGCGGCTGCTACTGGTAGCCCCATCTGTCTGTCTGTTTGGATCGCATTCGCCCTAGCGGTAGTGGCGGTGGTTCCTTCTGTACTCTGTCTGGGAGTGTAGGCCAGAGCTGCGGTTGCTACTGGTTGCTCCTTCTGTCTGTCTTGTCTGGAATGAACGCTTGCTGTAGGCTCGGTAAGGTAACCGTTTAGCAAGCGTTCACGTTCTCTATTCGTTTTTTGTGTTACATTGGTTAGTTAGGGTTGGCGTGCTTTGTCTCTGTTGCGCTTTTCGTGCGGAAACCGCGCCATTAGCGTGCTTTGTCGCTGTTGCGCTTTTCGCACAGCGACCGCGCTTAGCGAGTGGGTTTGTTATTTTCCTTGGCATTCTGATCATTGTTATTGCTGTGTCTTTCTTGCTACACTTGTGCTCTGTCTTTATTCGGTCTTGTGTCACTGTTGGCAATCGCCACTCTTGCGATTGTGTTCCCACTTGATTTCCGTTGTTGTGTGTTCACCGTCGCCGGGAGGGCGACTAGATTGGTGGACACACATACATTCTGTCGCTGTGCTCACACTCTCTCTCTGAGGGATATCTTGCCCTGCATTGTTGCAATTCGTACAATTCCCATCTGGCATCTGTGGCAGTGCAGAGGGGTTGTTCCTCTGCACTCCACAGCTCCATTTGCCAGTGGGAATTTCCCTCTACCAGTGCATTACACCAAAGCTGGGTTCTGCCGTTTTATACGCTTGTGGAGGACTTCCGCAGTGTCAGCGCACATCTTGTGCGCTGACCACGGAGATAATTCCACAATCGTTACAGTAAACCCATGCTGATGGTGACAATCAGCTGATCACCACATGATTATTACATGTACGCCAAACTTGACCCACTGCTCCACAGGACCCAGGGCAGTCACAAACATCTCTATCCTCTATTGCTACATCACTACCTGCCAACTGTTTTTGATCGCAATTCTTCACTTTAAAAACAGATTTTCCAGTATTTGACAGGTGGCATTAAAATGAAATAATTAATGTTACTTGTTTCACCTGTTGGTGGTTTTAAATGTTGTGTATCTGTGCATGCATGCATGGCTGGATGTACCATAAGGCACTGCAGGCACGTGCCTACAGGCGCCTGATGATGGAAAAGTGGCTCTCTCCCCTCCCTGAGTGCCTCTCTCACTCCCTATGCAGAGTCCCGAGCAGAGCGTAAATGAGAGGTTACTCACCCGGCTCTCGGCATTCCACTGACAAGAGCTCCCTGCAGTCAGGGGAACCTCTAGCTACCTAACACTTGGAGGCACCTCCAGCTACTTAATACTTGGGGACACCTCTAACTACTTAATATTGAGGGTACACTTGCGGTGCAGTTTGGAGGGGGGTTGTAGGTTCATGGAGTGTAAAGTCTAAGGTGCCAGGGCATCAGTGCCTTCTGGCTCCTGTGAGGTAAATCCAGGCCTGGTATATATATATATATATATATATATACATACAGTGGGTTGCAAAAGTATTCGGACCCCTTGAAGTTTTCCACATTTTGTCACATTACTGCCACAGACATGGGGTGTGCGTAATTATTCATCCCCCTGAGTCAATACTTTGTAGAACCACCTTTTGCTGTAATTACAGCTGCCAGTCTTTTAGGGTATGTCTCTACCAGCTTTGCACATCTAGAGACTGAAATGCTTGCCCATTCTTCTTTGCGAAACAGCTCCAGCTCAGTCAGATTAGATGGACAGCGTTTGTGAACAGCAGTTTTCAGATCTTGTTACAGTAGCCGACTACCTGGCCTTAAGTGTGGATGTAGACACTGCTGTGAACAGCGATGAGGAACCCTTGAACTACTGGGTGCGCAGGCTTGACCTGTGGCCAGAGCTGTCCCAATTTGCCATCCAACTTCTCTCCTGCCCTGCCGCAAGCGTCCTGTCAGAAAGGACCTTCAGCGCAGCTGGAGGCATTGTCACAGAGAAGAGAAGTCGCCTAAGTCACAAAAGTGTTAAGTACCTCACCTTTATCAAAATGAATGAGGCATGGATCCCGGAGGGCTGCTGCCCGCCCCAAGACTAAGTCAGTCCCCGCACACACAGCATCTCTGCCTGCACGCCGTGTGACTGGCTGCCTGGCCTGCCCCAAGAAGACTAAGTCGCTCCCAGTCCCTCCACACAGCATGTCTGCCTGCAGGCCGCTTGACTACCTTCTCCGCCACCACCAACAGGGTCCGGGACTCCAGGCGGATTGCTGAATTTTTTAGGCCGCTGCTAGCAGCGGCCGCTGTAATAATTTTTCTGGTGCGTGTACATGACTGCCTAATTTTTCTGGCTGCACTGCGGGCAGCTGCAACAACAAAAGAAAAGGCATGTACATGCGCCCATTCCCCTTCGTGATCATTACCTTGCCGTGGTGAAGGGGCTTGCGTATCACAATGAAGCAATGACCGGCGCCTAGATGAGTGTCTCGGGGGGCACACCCACGATAATAAGGTCGTTGCCTCATTGTGGTCAGACCAAATTTGATCAGCTGGACAGTCACTGTTCTGTCATTCAGCTACATCAGCCAGGCGACCATATGGGCTGTAAAGCCACCAAAACCTGCACTCTCGCCATGGTGCGCACCAGTCCAGCACGGCCGTCACTACACAAACAGCTGTTTGCGCTGCGTTACACGGTGAGTTTGGTGTGTCAGTGTGAAGCAGTACCTTAATTACACTACCTGATTGATGTATACACATGCAAGATGTTTGAAAGCACTTTAGGCCTGTCATTTAGCATTCAATGTGATTTCTGCCCTTAAAACGCTGCTTTGCGTCAAATCCAGATTTTTCCCGGGGACTTTTGGCATGTATCCCACTCCGCCATGCCCCCCTCCAGGTGTTAGACCCCTTGAAACATCTTTTCCATCACTTTTGTGGCCAGCATAATTTTTTTTTTTTTTCAAAGTTTGCATCCCCATTGAAGTCTATTGCGGTTCGCGAACTTTAACGCGAACCGAACCTTCCGCGGAAGTTCGCGAACCAGGTTCGCGAACCTAAAATCGGAGGTTCGGCCCAACTCTAGTTACAGATTCTCGATTGGATTTAGATCTGGACTTTGACTGGGCCATTGTAACACATAGATATGTTTTGTTTTAAACCATTCCATTGTTGCCCTGGCTTTATGTTTAGGGTCATTGTCCTGCTGGAAGGTGAACCTCCGCCCCAGTTTGAAGTCTTTTGCAGTCTCCAAGAGGTTTTCTTCCAAGTTTGCTCTGTATTTGGCTCCATCCATCTTCCCATCAACTCTGAACAGCTTCCCTGTCCCTGCTGAACTGAAGCAACCCCAGAGCATGATGCTGCCACCACCATATTTGACAGTGGGGATGGTGTGTTCAGAGTGATGTGCAGTGTTAGTTTTCTGCCACACATAGCGTTTTGCATTTTGGCCAAAAAGTTCCATTTTTTGGTCTCATCTGACCAGAGCACCTTCTTCCACATGGCTGCTGTGTCCCCTACATGGCTTGTGGCAAACTGCAAACGGGACTTCTTATGCTTTCTGTTAACAATGCCTTTCTTCTTCCATAAAGGCCAACTTTGTACAGTGCATGATTAATAGTTGTCCTATGGACAGAGTCTCCCACCTGAGCTGTAGATCTCTGCAGCTCGTCCAGAGCCACCATGGGCCTCTTGACTGCATTTCTGATCAGCACTCTCCTTGTGCGGCCTGTGAGTTTAGGTGGATGGCCTTGTCTTGGTAGGTTTACAGTTGTGCCATACTCCTTCCATTTCTGAATGATCGCTTGAACAGTGCTCGGTGGGATGTTCAAGGCTTTGGAAATCTTTTTGTAGCCTAAGCCTGCTTTAAATTTCTCAATAACTTGATCCCTGACCTGTCTTGGACCTGTCTTGTCTTGTGTGTTCTTTGGACTTCATGGTGTTGTTGCTCCCAATATTCTCTTAGACAACCTCTGAGGCCCTCACAGAGTAGCTGTATTTGTTCTGACATTAGATTACACACAGGTGCACTCTATTTAGTAATTATGCACATACCACTTTGCAGTTATTTATTTGTAAAAAATGTTTGGAATCATGTATGATTTCCGTTCCACTTCTCACGTGTACACCACTTTGTATTGGTCTTTCATGTGGAATTCCAATAAAATTGATGCATGTTTGTGGCAGTAATGTGACAAAATGTGGAAAACTTCAAGGGGGCCGAATACTTTTGCAACCCACTGTATATATACAGTATATATTATACAGTATATCACACACAATGTGTTACTTGGGGAGATCCTTGCAGATCTCAGAATAGCAGCTGAGGGAGGATGTGAGACTTCCTGGTATGTGGGTGCAGACAGAAGGAATGATGAAACCCCCTCCCGCTCTGGCACCATGAGAATGTCTTTGCCGCAGCTTCCGTGGCAGAGAAAAGCAGGTGTCGAGATCTCGAAAAGAGCTGTGAAATTCTCTTTCTAATATCCAAGACACAGATAAATACGAGGAATAATGCTGGCTAAGCCATGGAAAGAGTTAATAACGGCCCTTCTCCGTCTCTGAGAATTCCATTACCCCCATAACCCCCTGTGTGGGCTCACCGGCACGCTCTCTGTGTTGTTCATTTCAAAAGCAATTTCTTCTCTGTAGATGGATAATACAGCTGATTGGACCGGCCGCATCATATATTGCAGAGAAGGGAATCCATATGATAGAGACCTTTTCATTACAGAAAGGTGAAGAGCAATAAGTGTGATATATGAGGTGTGTGTGAGTACAACTACACATTATATAGAGACATACACACAAGCTTATCTTACACGGACAGATTTCCTTTTGTAAATTGAAGACATGCTATTGACCGCCATATGGTCACACCAATAAATATTGCTTTTTTCAAGGCATATCCCTGTCCCTTTCAAGTGGATGACAGTTTGTGCAGGCCGCTTAATTTTCAGCTTAGCAACAACAAATAAGTCCTAATCTTGTGTTTTCATCTGTGACCACAAAAGTGGTATTAATAGCGCATCTACTATTTCACCGTGCAGTATCCAAAATCAATGTAATTCACATTCCTACGGCTAGGCTTCATGCTGAACGGCTACGCAGGGATTCTTCTAGATGGGAGATAATCAGATAATTGGCCATTCTGAAAACCACAGCAGTCAACAAACAAGATATAGAAAGCTTTCTTTGTGATTTAAAGGAGACCTGAATTGTAAGAAAAGGGTAAGACTGCCATATAGCGATCAGGGTAAGGATGAGGTAATTCAACACCTAAGGTAATGTCACGCCGTGTCCCCTCCTTTCCTAGGTTGCCAAGTACCTGAATATACATTTGACACAGATTAAATATTATATACACATGCATTCACACATGCCCACAATCACACAAGGGTAATATGCAATTGCAGGTGATAAAAAGCTTAAAACTCATACAGCAGTTTTGGGTGCCATGGAAAACCGGGCACAGGAACAGTGCTGATTGTAAAATATTGGTAAGTTTACAGATTCTCCACTATTTAAAGTGTACATTTTCGTTAATAAAATACTGGTAATTGTTACCGATATTTTACTATAGCTAAACCTAACTCTACTTTCACACAGAACCCTCCACTACCAATGCCTAACCCTCCCCCCTGGTGGTGCCTAACCCTAAAACCCCCCTGGTGGTGCCTAACCCTAAGACCCCCCTGGTGGTGCCTAACTGCTAATTTCAATTGTGTAGAAGCCGCATTCGCCTAATAATGCTCAAAACATGCAAGCTTCTTATCACCTGACATAACTCAAGATTTACCGGAAAATTGAATTACTGGCTTCACCAGAGTGATGTCCAAGGGTTATAAGCATAACTCAGGCAAATAATAGCTATTTGGCTGAGCGATGCTCCTGTAACCCAAACATTGGCAGGCAATGTGGAGGAGGCATTCGTGCCTTGGAGCTGTACTTCAGCACCTACAGCTCTGCTGCCTCGCTCCCCTGGAAGATGTGCGCTCACCCGTCGCTGTCACCCGAAATCTGACGCTAAAGCCAGCAGGCTCCCAACCACTTACCAGACATCCATCCTGTTGGCCAGGCTCTGCTGGCATTGGCGCCTCCCGTCACTCTGCGCCACCAGGGTACCCGCTGCCATCCTTTCTCCATCTTCCCTGGAGCCCCAGCAAAAGCATCTTTGAAGCTCCTGCCAGGGCTCTCCATTCGTCCACTAGGTGGATATCCCCCAGTTTTAGAAAAATTGTAAATTGCTTAGGGACCAATATGTACAACAATGTGTGTGCGAACACATAGGGGTGTATGCAATTAACTGTGCTAAGCCAAATTACATGCGTAATGTCTAATGCACAATGAGTACAGTGCAATGCATTGCATGCAATGTGTTGCATACTGCTCTACGCATGGTGCGGTAAGACTTTACACGTCATTCGGCTTAATGGAGTTTATTGCATACACCACATAGGCACTATATATGTCCAGTGCATAGACACTATTACAGTATGTATTTTTTATGGCTTACAACAGTTTGCATCACTAATCCTATGTTCTCACTTGTCAATTGCAAAAGCAGGTGCCTTTTTAACATGCCTAGTTTTCTGGATATCATGCATGTTTGCATGCATAAATCTGCATGCATTTCAGACCTCATTACAAAGACCTTGAACTCTTGCACAGGACAGAAGGAAGACAGAGAAATGCACCGTGTGTATTTAGAGAATTTAGACTCTCTAATTCCCCCTCATCTGGGTCTAATCACAGTCTGCACAGCGTCCCCCAGCGATCAGCCTGCCAGCCAATGATCAGCGCTGGCAGGCTGTTTTTTTTTTAGTAATCATCAATTTAAGTATTTATATAGCACTGACACACACAGGGCTTTACAGAGTATAGTCTTGTCACTTAACTGCCCCATGGAGGGGCTCACAATCTAATCCCTACCATGGGCATATGTCTATGTATGTATAGTGTAGTGTTTGTATCGTAGTCTAGGGCCAATTTAGGGGGAAGCCAAATAATGTATCTGTATGTTGTTTTTGCTTTAAATTTAAGTCTTTTTTTAAAAAATAACTAAAAATGGCAACAGCAATCAAATACCACCAAAAGAAAGATCTATTTGTGAGAAGAAAAGGAGGTAAAATTCATTTGGATGCTAAGTTGTATGACCAATAAGTAAACTGTTAAAGGGGGTATAAACCTCTGGGGCTCAAGAGGTTAAATGGGTTTTAGGGTCAAAACATAAGCAATGATCTATGCCATATTAATGCAAGTAATTCAGTGCTCACAGCTTCTAATTTGAAGGCAGAATACTCAGGCAGGAATGATTGCATTTTGTAAGTGCCTGAACAGGACCCAAGTTATCTCTGTGTCTCGTTCAAGTGAGCGCAGAGTTGAGCACAAGCCCGGAAATATGACAAAGGTGCCAAAACCGAGGCTATTCAGTTCAGAATCACACCAGAAATATAGGATTGCTTTAAACTCCATAGATGTAACCCTGAGTCAGACTCAGGCCGGAAATCGGCAGCAGTAACCCCAGTGCAGTGATTTTATCCTGGATATAGGGTCTAAAAGCCTGTGAAAAATGTATATCACTTTTAGACTCTAAAATCCAGAAGTAATCATACCGCCAAGGAGGTTAAATGTAAGGTATTGGTGGCCATTGGTGAACCAGCATTACTGGAAGGAGAATAACAATAGCTACAGCAACCTTCCCCATAGTAGGAAGGACAAGGGGCCTACTCCTGATCTTACATGCATTGCAGCGGCAGCCTACCTTACCAGCTTCCGATGGTGGGACAGGTCCTTCTTACGCCTCTGTTCAGTGTAGCTACCGTACAGCCTATCACCTTGTCACATGATATGCGGATCAGGGAGCCACAAGAGGATAAGCTACACGGCGTGGAACTGCACTGAACAGGACTAAGGAGGACTTGTCCTGCCAGCCCAGCCAGAATAATTTTACTATGGGGCCTCACAAATTATAGTTAAATCTGTGTATACTGGGTCCAAATGAGAAACTCATGAAAATAGTTTGTAGCACCAGAGCTCCTCCTGTTGCATATGCTCGATTGGAGAGTACGGAACAACCATAGACATTGATCTAATTTTTATGCTTCTGTGTGAGACGGGAGATGTGGTGTAAATTGGGTAGTTTACAGCTGATTGGGAGGAGGACAGGGAATAAAGTAGGGAAGATTGGCTCTTGGTTAGGAGGAACATGGACCTCATTTTCCTTCAGTTACTTATCTATTATTCTCTACCTCTTTTCTCCCATAAACAGTGTTTCTTGAAAGTTTGTGAACTCTTTAACATTCTCTATAGGAAGGGGGGGAGGAGGGTAAATGTGGCACTGGAAGAAAGATCCCACTCAGGATATGAACTTTAAAGTAGTCACTGAGGCTGCCATCCTCATTCCTGGACCACTGTGTTGTAGATAAGTAATCACTCCCAGAGATGAATTAAGTTGAAATGGGGCCCTAGGAAAATAATAACTTTGGGCCCAACCTTAAAAGCCACCTAGCTTTTTTGGTAAGATTTGAAGACGGACTAGCTACAACTAGACCCTTAATGTTTACCCAGGCCCTAGGCAACTGCCTAAGTTGCCTTGTTGATTATCCTGGCCCTTATCACTCCGTTATGTGAGTCTGAAAATAACTAACCATTCTAATGCTGCAGTCTGAGAAAAATACCTCGTCAATCACCCCCATCCTGGTATTTCCAGTGGCTGCTCAGCTGGTCATGTCTTTCTCCTCAGACCTGCAGCAAGAGGCTATGCCCTGTTCACATTATAAATCGCAAGCGCTGAGCGCCTTTGTAAGCGCTTTTCATAGTGCTTTCAGGACGATTTCCGATTTAGTAAAGTGATTTTCTAAGCGCTTTTGTGTCGCGATTAGCGGTTTTTGCTTTTTTTAAATCAATCAGGAAGTGAACTCTCTGACCTGGAACTGAAGAATTACAATGTATTTTTTTTAAAGTGCTTACCAAATCGCTTTTCAAAGCGCTCTGCGATTTCCCTATACCTTGTATTGAAGCGCAACTGCTCAGGAAATGATGCAGGACCCGCGTTTGCCCTTGGAAAGAAAGCTCATCGCTCATGGGAGAACACTGCTCAAGAGCTTTTAAATGACTTAAAAATCGCTTTAAAAAAAAAAGTGAAAATGCTCTTAGTGTAAACAAGCCTTAAACGTAATATAATTAATTTCAGCTCTCATAACATAAATGGATATTTGTAAAACTTCCCTTAAAGAGACTCCGTAACAAAAATTGCATCCTGTTTTTTATCATCCTACAAGTTCCAAAAGCTATTCTAATGTGTTCTGGCTAACTGCAGCACTTTATACTATCACTGTCTCTGTAATAAATCAATGTATCTTTCCCCTGTCAGACTTGTCGGGCTGTGTCTGGAAGGCTGCCAAGTTCTTCAGTGTTGTGGTTCTGGTATGAACTCACCCTTCCAGGCCCCTCTCTGCACACTGCCTGTGTGTTATTTAGATTAGAGCAGCTTCTCTCTTCTCTCTTATCTTTTACAAGCTGGATAAATCGTCCTCTGAGCTGGCTGGGCTTTCACATACTGAGGAATTACAAACAAGGGCAAAGCTGTTTGCAGGAAGAAAAGAGCAGCCTGAAACTTCAGTGCATGGGGGAAAGAAACACACAAATGATCTCTTGAGATTCAAAAGGAATGCTGTATACAGCCTGCTTGTGTATGGATGTATTTTCTATGTGTGGACATACTGTACATCAACCTACTTCCTGTTTTGGTGGCCATTTTGTTTGTTTACAAACAAACTTTTTAAAACTGTTTTTAACCACTTTTAATGCGGCGAGGAGCGGCGAAATTGTGACAGAGGGTAATAGGAGATGTCCCCTAACGCACTGGTATGTTTACTTTTTAGCGATTTTAACAATACAGATTCTCTTTAAGAAAACTACATCCAGTCATTTCTTCTGATATCGCCCTGCTCGCTCTTATAAGCCTATATCTGTGAGCATAGAGTGGATTGTTCCCTGTAGGGTTATTTTACATTTCACTGTGGATTTCCAGTTCAGGGGAACAAGCTGCTCATCGCTAATTAGATGTGAAATAAACTTTCTAATGGCGTACCGCACCAGTTTAACCTTTACACGGCTAATTAATTTAAGCCCAAGGTGCTTAGCTCTGGTAGCCACCTCCTGGTAGCAGACATATAAAGCATTCCACAGCCGGTTTCTGCTTTACAGACTGTAAAACAGCTCAGAATGCTGATGAACGCATTACTGAACATTTGAGCAATCACACAGATATAATACGTTTCTCAGCAATATGCTTCCACCTCCTCTCGCTGTTTATGATGCTTTTGCTTCTTTTTGTATTTTAAAGGGAAACATCAATAAAATGTAATAAAAACAGACACTAGACAAAATGAGTACTTATGTAGATTAATCAATGCAGATTATTATAGCATTAATAAAACATTATAATCCATGTATTATTTAACGACATCAGTCTTCAGTAGTTTTTCACCTTATGCATCCGAGCAATTTTAACCTTCCATTCATTCGCCAATAACTTTATCACTAATTATCACAATGAATTGATCTATATCTTGTTTTTTTCCGCCACCAATTAGGCTTTCTTTGGGTGGTACATTTTGCTAAGGATTATTTTCCCTGGTATTTTCCATGTCAGCATACAGATGGGCAGTTCCCCGCCTCCAACTGCCAGATAGGACCTCCCTTAATATAAAAAGGGCTCCACCCTCTATGCCATATTCCTTTTTTAGTCCTCGCATGCTGGATAGGACACAGGACTTCAGTATTTTTCATTTTTCCCTTACCTCCGCTCTTTTTGCGGCACCAACTAGGTTATTACCTCCCCTAGTTGGAGTTCTGTTTCTCAGGTTACTAATAGTACCTATGAGAGCAGAAGCCTGCTCTTCTGTGTTCTCCAGGCAGGCACTTGGGCATCTAATGAGATTGCAGTGCTATAACTACCCATTCCTAGCGGTTACCTTTGTAGAAGAAAGAAGATTTCAACCTGTTGTTTCGCTGCTTGGTCCGCTGGCTTGCGCCCCTGGCTTCCGGGTGTGCCTGCGCAACTGCGCATGCGCAGTCCGAGGGTATACGGCGCGGCCATTTTCTTGTAGCCGGACGCTTGCTGGCTATAGAGGCGGCCATCTTGGATCCGGGCACAGACGGACGTCATATAGGAGCGTCCAGGAAGCGCTCTGGCGTTGCTTCCAGCGTCCTGCTCGGGTCTCACAGGTCCTGCAACCGAGGGTCTGCTGCCGCCGCTCGCTCCTAGGAGGCTCCTAGAGGTGGACAAACACTTTTTTCTTCACGAAAGGTTGGTCCATAATGTCGACTGTGTAGAGCTATATTTGCTGATATATCTGACATGTTGCACACAGATGATACATACTCCTATATTGATAGTAGTATTCTATTTCGCAGCTGCCATCCTGCTAAAACACCTGCTATATAATTATGGGTAGATCCTCTCAAAGAGAACACAGAAAACCTTCCAGGTAAGGGGGGTGAGTACTAAATGAGGTATTCTTAGTATTGGTCTGAAGATCAATTCTAATAAGATCTTATTGATCTTTTCACAGCCACAAGCCTTCTTCTTCTAAGAAGAAATCAGGAGACAGTCGAGAGCATGACAAACATAAATCAAGCAGAGGAAGATCGGAAAATCGTTCATCCTCCAAAGCACAAGATAGATCCCCAAGTATTGACAGAGTTAAAAAGAGACAATCTAGAAGATTATCTTCAAGCTCCCCAGAACAGGCACACACTAGTTCCTCAAAGAAATGCACATCTAAAACAAATAGACCTTCAGAGGACCAGTGCTGGCTCTGTGGTGACTTAAAACTTCCAGATAAAATGGTTTGTGGCAATTGCTTCCATGATATTTCAGGTGATAGTCACGATTTCACTTCAGCCATCAGGCAAGCAGTAAAAGATACTATGGCGGAAATGATGCCGCAGATTCCGTCCCAGGCTAAGTCAGCCACACAAACACAATCTCAAAACTTAGATAAAGATCAAAGTTCTGAAGACGCGACTGACGATGAATATTCATTTGACTTTTCTATGATCCCGCCATTCATTTCGCAAATTAAGGATGCGATTGAGTGGTCGGATCCAGAGGATTCAATGAAACCAAAAAAGAAAAGATATTTTAAACAATTAAGTAAAGATCACGTGTCATTTCCCTTTATGGAGGAAATAAGAGAAGTTATAGTAGAAGAGTGGAATAAAACTGTCAAAAAGACACCTATGAAAAACCGCTTACGCAAGCTGTATCCCTTTTCAGAGAAAGATTCTGCACTCTTGGAATCTAATCCGATTGTGGATGCATCAGTCTTACGCTTAGCTAAAAGCACGACTCTGCCACTCGATGATGCTGTATCATTCCGTAACGTAATTGATCGTCAGATCGATATGGATCTTAAAAGAACATATATATCTTCAGGAAATGCGGCCAGACCTGGAGTAGCTTTAACGTCTGTAGCCAAAGCACTAAAAGTTTGGGTCACTGAGACCGAAAACGCTGTTATGAGAGATGCAAACAAAGACTCTATTATACAAAACTTGAACTACATGAAACTAGTCGCAGAATTTATGGGTGAAGCGGCTCTAGATGTTATCAAGGCTTCCAGTAGATCAATGCTCTTCTCAATTATGTCCAGAAGGGGCCTGTGGCTGAGATCCTGGGCGGCAGATCCTTCTTCCAAAGCCGCCTGGACAAAAATCCCCTATGATGGGAAACATCTCTTTGGTCCTACCCTAGACTCAGCAATTAAGAGAGTAACTGGCGGCAGATCTGGTCTTCTTCCCCAAGACCGCAAATTTCAAAGTCAACGATATACGCAGAATAAGCAGTCGTTTCAAAGATTTAAAGACGCCCGCTCCTACACTCCAGGAAAAAACTTTAATAGAAATTGGAAAAAATCACAGCCTTCTTTCTTCAGAGCAAGCAAGTCCAAGTCGACCAATTCAGCGCAGACTAACACCAAATCCTTTTGATATAAGGTCCGTCCAGACGGATATAGTCGGAGCCAGGCTGTCCCGCTTCTCTTTAGTCTGGATGGAGAAGGTGTCGGATCCATGGATCCTAAAAATCATTACAGAAGGACACAGGTGGTCATTCAAGAAACAACCTCACCTACCAAACATAAAAGAGACAAACATTCCCAAAAATCCTCAAAAGAGACAGTTATTGTTGGATTATGTTCAAACCTTAATAAATCAAGGCGCTGTGAAACCTGTTCCTCATCATCAAAAATTCACAGGTTTTTATTCTCCTCTCTTCATGGTTCTAAAGAAGACCGGCGATTGGAGACCGGTCATAGACTTGAAAGCCTTAAACGTCTACATCAATCTTCTCAGATTCAAAATGGAGTCTCTTCAGACAGTGGCAAAGGCAGTAAGAGCTGGAGATTGGATGTGCTCCCTCGACCTCAAGGACGCCTACTTTCACGTCCCAATTCATCTATCTTACCAAAAATATCTACGTTTTGTCATGGGAGGCATCCATCTCCAGTTCTGCTGTCTCCCCTTCGGCCTTTCGACCTCTCCCAGAACGTTCTCAAAAGTTTTACTAGTAGTAATTTCAATATTGAGAATTCAGAAGATAAGAATATTACATTATCTAGACGATATCCTCATACTAGCAGACTCAAAGAAAAAGTTACAGCTCCATCGAGACTTGGCCATTCAAACGCTAACAGAATTCGGGTGGCTCCTAAACATAAAGAAAAGCCAAACATGTCCAACCCAAGAAATGGTTTTCTTAGGCGCTTTGTTCTCAACAGTCCCAGGCACAATAGCATTACCAGAAGAAAAAAGAAATCGACTTATAGCAAGTCTAAGCCAAATAAAACCAAACTCGACTCTGCATGCCAAACAATGTATGAGGATACTGGGTCTGATGTCCTCAACCATTCCATTAGTACAATGGGCGCACTGGAATCTGAGAACCTTTCAAATCAACTTTATCTCTCAATGGGAAAAGAAAGATCTTTTTCAACCAATATGGATTCCACAGCCGGTTTGGGAATCACTAACATGGTGGTTAGAGCCAGAAAATCTCCAGAACTGTTGTTCTCTAATCCCGCACAATTGGATTACAATAAATACCGATGCCAGTGCTCTAGGATGGGGAGCAGTCTGCGGGGACATAGCTGCACAAGGAGAATGGAACTTCGGTTCCCGGAATGTGGTTTCAAACATATTAGAAATAAAAGCTGCCCTTCTTGCATTACATTCTTTCCTACCAAAGATTCGGAATCAGCCTGTCATGTTACGAATGGACAACAAGTCGGCAGTGTCTTATGTAAAGAGACAAGGGGGGACACACAGCCAGGCACTTCTGGAAGAAGTCCGTCCCATTATGGCTCTAGCTCAAGCTCACCTCAAAGACCTAACGGCTATTTACCTTCCGGGTCCAGACAACTTTCAGGCAGATGCTCTATCCAGATCCTTCCTGAACCATCACGAATGGTCTCTGAACCCGAAAATATTCAAGTCAATTATACGGAAATGGGGAGTACCGCAAATAGATTTGTTTGCTTCTCACCTCAACAATCAACTTCCGGTCTACTTTTTGAGGTTTCCCTCTCCCAGAGCCCTGGCAGTGGATGCCCTATCTCAACATTGGACGTTCAGGAGGGGATATGCCTTTCCCCCCTTCCCTCTGATCTTCAAGTTCCTACAGAAAGTATTAATTTCAAACACGGAGGTCCTAGCTGTAATTCCTTACTGGCCCCGGAGGCCATGGTTCACTCTCCTCCTCTCCCTGTCATCGGCTCAGCCGTTTCACCTACCTCAAGTACCAGATCTTCTGAGTCAAGGTCATCTATACCATCCGAACCTCAAGAAATTAAACTTGACGGCGTGGAGGTTGAAAGGCAGAGGCTTCTAAATCAAGGTTGTCCAGAGGAAGTGGTGTCTACATTGCTATCCGCAAGGAAATCCTCAACTAAGTCAGTCTATAACAGGACGTGGGAAAGATTATCCTCATTCGCAAAAGACAATGCTTTCGATCCTTTATGTCCATCAGTTGGCAACATACTATCCTTCCTTCAGAAAGGATTAGAAATGGGATTAGCACACAACACGCTGAAATCACAAATTTCTGCTATTTCAGCAGTCCTTGGTATTCAATGGGCAGAACATTTGTTAATAAAACAATTCTTCAGGGCTACACTCAAGCTAAAACCTCCTATAAAACCTAAATTTCCTCAGTGGGACGACTTACCGACAGTGTTGGAGTATCTTTCTTCCCCTGAGTTTCTACCTTTACAGGAATGTTCACTCCTAAATATAACATGGAAAGTTGCATTTATCATCGCAATAACATCAGGTCGGAGAGTGTCGGAGATTCAAGCACTCAGTCACAGAGAACCATTCTTATCCTTTTTTGAAGATAGGGTAGTGTTAAACCCTGTTGAATCTTTCATTCCGAAGGTTTCCTCAACATATCACTTTAACCAGGAATGGACTCTTCCATCTTTTAAGAATACCCAAGATCCTGGCACTCCGCACCCTTTGGATCCTGTTGCTTTAATAAAGCAGTATTTAACTATCACCGAATCCTTCAGAAACTCTGATAGACTTCTAGTCATACCGAGTGGGATAAACAGGGGTAAGCCTGCTTCAACAAGGATGATAGCAAGCTGGATTGTAAAAGTGATACAGGCAGATTACAAATCCAGAGGCCTAATCCCACCTCGTGAAATTTCAGCTCACTCCACAAGAGGAATGTCAGCCTCATGGGCCTCTCTGGGAAAGGTCTCATTAGAAACAATTTGCAAGGCAGCAAATTGGGCGTCCAGTCATACCTTTATAAAATTTTATAAAATTGACCCTGCCACACTATCCTCTAAGGCCTTTGGTGAAAATGTTATTTCATTAGCTTCAAATACTACTGTTTGAATATTCACTTGTGTTATTTGGTGGAAATTAAAATGTTGTTTTGCACCTGCTACCCGCCCAAATATTTTTTTCTTTCCTAGTTAAGATGCCCATCTGTATGCTGACATGGAAAATACCAGGGAATCAGGAAAATTGAAATACTTACCTGACGTAATTTTCCTTTCCTGGTATTTTCCATGGCAGCATACAGCCCCACCCTTAGCAGTTTGCTCGTACTAAAACTAAGGAATATGGCATAGAGGGTGGAGCCCTTTTTATATTAAGGGAGGTCCTATCTGGCAGTTGGAGGCGGGGAACTGCCCATCTGTATGCTGCCATGGAAAATACCAGGAAAGGAAAATTACGTCAGGTAAGTATTTCAATTTTCCTGATTTTTCTGAATGCATTTTAAATGGGAATATTGAGAAAAAATGGAAAAAAAATATTTCTCAGTTTTTGGGCCATTATAGCTTTAAAATAATACATGCTAACATAATTAAAACCTATGTATTTTATTTAGTCATTTGTCCCGGTTATTACAAAATTTAAATTATGTCCCTATCACAATGTATGGCGCCAATATTTTATTTGGAAATAAAGGTGCATTTTTTTCAGTTTTGTATCCTTCACTATTTACAAGCTTATAATTTAAAAAATGTTCGTAATATACCCTCTACTCATGCATATTAAAAAGTTCAGACCCTTAGGTAACTATTTATGTTTTTGTTTTTTTTTTAGTTTTTTAATTGTCATTTTTTTTCATTAAAATTTGTATTTGGGTAATTTTTCGTGAGGGAAGTAAACAGTTAATTTTAAATGTAATAATGTGTGTTTATTTCATAAAAAAATGTATGTAGATGTAGTTTTACTATTTGGTCACAAGATGGCCACAGTCATATTTTTTTTTATCGCTTCCAGGAAGTATAAGGAGGACTGGAAACTTTTTTTTCTTCAGAAAGATTGCGGCTTCTCAAAGAAGCCATCAGTCTTTCTACTGGGGACTTAGATCAATGAATGGTAACATCCGGGATAACAGGGGTGGTGCGAGAGCACGCAGCAGCGGCACAGTAGCAGCCTTTAGGGCGTGACAGTCACGTCCAAAAGGCGAAAATGGTCCCCCAGCACCTTCCTGGCCTCTTCCGTGGTCCTGCTGTCTGCTCTGGTAGTGCAGCGACTTTGAAGCAAGTCACTTGGGCGCGCTCCTGAAACGCGCCGGCCGCGTCATCACCCCGGGCACTGTCAGCCTCCTGCACATGTGCAATTCTCTAAACCGTGTACCGCGCAAGCGCAGGAGGCTGATGGCGCACGGAATGATGACACAGAGCACGTGCTTCAAGAGTGTGCATGGGCGATTTGCTTGAAAGTTGCCTGATTACCAGATCAGACAGCGTGACCACGGAAGAGGCCATGAAGATGCCTGGGGACCTCGTGGGCTACAGGGGACTGTAGGAAGCCCCAGGTAAGTCCCGATTTTGTTTTTTGTCCACTGCTCAGGGTCCCTTTAAGTATTTAGAAGATCTCATTAACTCCAATTTCATATTACTTAAAGCAGACCTCTCGACAACTGCACCAGGTGCAAACAATGGGCAAAATTGTATTGTAAGAGAATGAAGTCTTTCTGCCTGGCTGATTGAGAGAAGCAGCAATATGAGGTGTGCATCCCACTATTCTCCCCACATAGACACCTTTATTCTGCAGCAGGACAATGTTCCCAAACATACAGCCAAAGTCATTAAGAACTATCTTCAGCCTAAAGAAAAAGAAGTCCTGGAAGTGATGGTATGGCCCCCACAGAGCCCTAATCTTAACATGATTGAGTGTGGCTGAGATTACATGCAGAGACAGGAGGATGTGTGGAAGCCTACATCCACAGAACATCTGTGGCTATTTCTCCAAGGTGTTTGGAACAAACTACCAGTCGAGTCCCTTCAAAAACTGTGTTCAAGTGTACCTAAAAGAATTGATGCTGTTGAAGGCAAATGGTGGACACACAAAATATTGATTTGATTTAGATTTCTCTTTTGTTCATTTGTGCATTTTGCTGATTGATGAAAATAAATGATTAACACTTTAAAAAGCTTTCTTTGTTTACCTCATTTTTTCACACCTGCCTAAAATTATTGCACAGTACTGTAATGGTACTCTATGGTAATACAAAAGTTACTGCTGTATCAATAGTGACAGCTGAAATGCCAAAATTGTCAGGAACGTTAAGGGGTAAAGAACTCGGAAACTGAAGTGGTTAAAGAATCCACTCAGGTATTTGATGTTCTCCCTGAGAAAGGTGTTCAGGTGAGAAATAAAGTGCTCACTAACTTAGTCCAAACCTGCTTTACTCTGGAAAGTATAACTGACAAACACAGGTAACTGAAGTTTGTACTGTAAATAAACCTGCTTGTGTTGGTTTTGTTTTGATCTGGGACAAACAGTAGGTTTGCTACCAGTAGAAAAGTTTCTCGCATTTAAGTTGTAGTCAGTTGCCAATCTAGTGGCAATGGCTTCGTTTATGCTTTGTTTTCAGTAAATATTCTAAATAGCCTGTCAACAGCCTGCGCAGGAGAAATAAAGCAATAGTGTTGGTGAAATACAAAGACTTCAGACTTGCCTATCCCAGGAGGCAAAAGCACCCGCTTCCTATGCCTTTGTTTCCCAAAGCCTACAAAAACATTTTATATATCGGTAGAAAAAAATTCTCATGCATGAAATGTTTTATGTATGGCTTACTCAGGTAGATCTTTTTAAAATTAAATCTTTAAAAAATATATGCAACCCTATGCATAACATTTTTTAACACTTCATAATGAATCAGGCCACTTAAATCATGCATGAGAAACACTCTACTGGCAGCCAAATAGCTGTCATGAATTATTCTGTAGTACAGGATTTATGCACGATTTTGCGCACATGCAGTCATTTCTGTACAGAATTGCCAACATTTTTCTCATAGTTTTTTGTTTAACACAAGTAAATGATGAGACATAATGCAGTCAGTTAAAACATAAACATGAGATAAATGAAGTGCTAAAGGCACTAAGGAAGTTTAGGGTATCAGACCTTCTGTCTGGTTGGATCAGGTATCTAGAATATGTTGCTATTTGGATTCGGGCCAGAGGCCCTTATCAGCCAAAATATTCTCATTCTTCTTTCAGAGAAAAATCCTCATTTGTAATTTGGTTTGGAACAGTCATTTTTTAAGACAATTTTTTATTGTTTTGAAGACATCAAACAACAATCCTATTACCGTAACCCACAGGTGTCAAACTCAACATCAACCCGTACTGTACACATGCTCATGGGGGTCGGGGTGACCAGCAATACTTACCCACTGGTGGCTGTTCCTCTGGTTCCCCCATCTGTATGGGATTTACCATCTGCCCCAAGGAGAGACTTCAGCTGCAGGATTCAGAGAGGTGTAGTCCATCGATATTAGTACATCTCCTGGTCAGGAGGGAGTGTGTGACTACGTCCTGGTCCACACTGGCAATAAAACAAATCTGTGAAACCAGAGCTGATTACCGGTTGATCAGATCCGTTTTCACTCCGTTGCTGTTCAGCTGCTTCTGTTCAGTTTCCCCACAGTTCCCAGACCCCAATCACCAAAGTGGATGTTGCTGGCTAGAAAGGTCTGTTTCTTCATTAGTGTGAAGAAATGTTTCATTATCACGTTGCCCCCAATGCAGTGCTTCAGCTTCCGTTTCCAGGCTCAGCGGTATGGAAAAATTGCTCCAGAACCAAATTAGCAGTCTGTTCAGCAGATCATGCGGAACGGATAGGTTCTAACAGAGCAATGTGAATGGATCCATAGGTTAACATTAGATCTGCTTGAATCCGTTAGGATCCGGAACATTTTTTTCCTCCAGTGACTTAAAGTTACTTTTATTCAAGCAACAAGGTATTTCTTGATGGGAAATGACATAGGTGTCTCCCAAAAGATAATAAGACGATGTACAAGAGGCATTATTGTGGAAAAAAAAAACATTTCTCAGCTTTTATCTACATTTGAGCAAAAGGTGTCCAGTCCAAAATTATTTATACCCTTCTCAATAATCAATAGAAAAGCCTTTATTGGCTATTACAGCAATCAAACGCTTCCTATAATTGCAGACCTGCTTTTTGCATGTCTCCACAGGTATTTTTGCCCATTTATCTTTAGCAATGAGCTCCAAATCTCTCAGGTTGGAGGATCTTCTTGCCATCAGCCTGATCTTTAGCTCCCTCCACAGATTCTCAATTGAATTCAAGTCAGGACTCTGACTGGGCCACTCCAAAATGTTAATGTTGTTGTCGTCTGCTAACAATTTTCTTCACCACTTTTGCTGTGTGTTTTGGGTCATTGTCATGATGCAATGTCCACTGGTGGCCAAGGCCAAGTATCTCTGCAGACTGCCTGATGTTGTTGTTGAGAATCCTTATGTACTGCTCCTTTTTCATAGTGCCGTTTACTGTGATTAGGTTCCCTGGTCCATTGGCTGAAAAACACCCCAAAAGCATCAGGTTCCCACAACCATGTTTGATAGTGGGATGGTGTTCTTTGGGTAAAATGCGTCTCCTTTTTTAAACCAAATGAAGGAAACATTATTGTGACCAAACAATTACATTTTTGTTTCATCTGACCACAACACAGAATACCACAAGACTTCTTTGTTCAGATCAGCATTTTCAAAGGCCAAGCAAGCTTTTGTGTGCCTTTATCTTGAGAAGGTGTCCTCCTTGGTCTGCATCCATGGAACCCAGCAATGTGCGGGGTCCGTTGAATTGTCTGTTTTCACACATTGCCACCAGCAGAGCCCAGATTCACCAGGATGGCCTTGTTGGTGATCCTTGGATTCTTTTTCACCTCTCTCACTATCCTCTTGGCCAGAACTGGTGTCACTTTTGGCTTCCGACCACATCCTCTGAGTTTTCCAGAGTGTGGAACATCTTGTATTTTTTAATAATACTTTGCACTGTACCATGCCACTGGAACTTGAAAACATTTAGGAATGGCCTTGTAGCCCTTTTCTGACTTGTGAGCAGCCACAATGCGCAGCCGCTGGTCCTCACTGAGCTCCTTTGTCTTAGCCATGACTGTTCACAAACCAACTACAGAAAGCTGCTGTTTTTCACCTGTTGAGTTCACTAAAACAGCTGTTCCCAATTTATCAGATTCATTAGGATGCTTTAGAACAACTTGGACTATTTAGAATGGTATAGAACTTTGGATTTTCCCACAGACTGTGACAGTTTGTGAAGGGTATGAATAATTTTGGACTGGACACGTTTTAGCTCAAAATTAAATAAAAGCTGAGAAATGGTTTTTTTCCCCACAATAATGCCTCTTGTACATCCTTACTATCTTTTAGGAGACACCTATGTCATCTCCAGTCAAAAAATTACTTGCAGGTTGAATAAAAGTAACTTTAACCACTTCAGCCCACAGGGTTGAAATTTTTTTTGTATCTGAGCAACTTTCACCTCCCATTCATTTGCTAATAACTTTATCACTACTCAGGACAATGAATGGATCTATATCTTGTTTTTTTCGCCACCAATTAGGCTTTCTGTGGGTGCTACATTTTGCTGAGAATTAATTTATTGTAAATCCATTTTAACAGGAATATTAAGGAAGAAATGGAAAAAAATCATTATTCCTCAGCTTTTGGCCATTATAGTTTGAAATTAATACATGCTACCATAATTAAAACCTATGTACTTAATTTACCAATTTGTCCTGCTTATTACACCATTTAAATTATGTCCCTATCACAATGTATGGCGCCGATATTCAATTTGGAAATAAAGGTGCATTTTTTCAATTTGCGTCCATCACTATTTAGAAGCCCATAATTTAATAAATCATATTAATATACTCCTTTGACATGCATATTTAAAAAGTTCAGACCCTTAGGTAACTATTTATGTTTTTTGGTTTTTTTTTATTATTGTAATTTAATTTTTTTTTATTTAAACTTGTATGTGGGTATTTTTTTGGTGTGGGAGGTAAACAGGTTTTTTTTTTAATGTATTAAAATGTATTTATTTAACACAAAGTGTGTTTTTGGTGTAATTTGCTATTTGGCCACAAGATGGCCAAAGTCAAAAAGTCCTGGGAGTGATCGATCTCGCTCCCAGGCAGAAGAAAGGAGACCAGAGCTCAGAAAAGCCACAGCGTCTGAAGAGACGCTGTCGGCTTTTCTCTGGGGGGGTCCGATCAGCGAAAGGGATTTATAATCCCTTTTACTGATCGGTGGGCTAACGGCCAGCAGCGGGGGCGCGCACGGGGGGCCCGCGGGAGCGCGCGCAGCCTAACTGGATGAAAATTTTCATCCAGTTAGGCTGAAGTGGTTAAGTCAATTTTGCCAGGGGTATGAATAATTATGGGCAGCTATATATATATATATATATATATATATATATATATATATATATATATATATTATATATATATATATATTTTTTTTTTTTGAAGGGAAAGAAGTGGAATGTTATGTAATGGGCAAGTAAATCACCTGACCTGAATCCAGTTGAGCATGCAATTCACTTGCTGAAGACAAAACTGAAGGGAAACTGTCCCAAGAACAAGCAGGAACTGAAGACAGTTGCAGCAGAGACCTGACAGAGCAGCGCCAGGGATGAAACACAGCGTCTGGGGATGTCTATGCGTTCCAGACTCCTGGTTGTAAATGACTGGAAAGGATTTACAACCAAGTATTAAAAAGGGAAAGTATTATTCATAATTTTTATTCTGTACCATTACTTTTGGTCCCTTAACAAGTGGGAGGCACCTATGCAAACTGTTGTTATATCTACACCGTTCACCTGATTTGGATGTAAATAACCTCAAATTAAAACTGACAGTCTGCAGTTAAAGCACATCATGTTAGTTTCATTTCAAAACCATTGCAGTTGTGTACAGAGCCAAAAATATTAGAATTATGTTGATGTCCCAATATTTATGGACCTGACTGTATATGCATACATACTGTCCCCTATTTACAAATGCCTCAAGCTACGACATTTCATACACGTTACAGAAATGTATAAACTGTTGTAAGTAGTTCAGCAGCTCTTCTTTCTCATGGTGGTGGTGTGGGGGGAGGGTGTCGTTGGCGCCCGCAGCTGTGGCAGTGCCTTTGGGGTCTGCTTGCACCTTCCTCCCATCATTTAGTGATGTCGCTCCCAGGTCATGCATATTGCATACTCTTGCAGCTGGTTGCAACTTGCTACAAGGTAGGGATCTGACCTTTGGGGGGGGGGGGGAAACGTGAGCACGCGGTTTTCCTAGCTGGGGGGTGGGCTATCTGCGGTTCTCTGCTCCCCCGGTGCAGTTGCTGTGCTCCTGAACAGTGGCAGTGCTTAGGGTGCTGTAAACGTTTCCCCCCTATTCTTGATTGCATAGAAGGCCTACACAGGTGCCTATGTTGAGATGCAATGAATTTTGCATGGGCCACCTCCTGCAGGGCATAGCAGTGAGTTAATTAAGACCCTGCACATTCTGGCAGGCTGATACAATATGCATTTGTTGGGCCATTTTAATTAAAGAGAACCAGAGGTGGGATTTACTTATGTTAGTGGGGCACAGAGGCTGGTTGTGCACACTAACACCAGCCTCTGTTGCCCCATGGTGTGCCTCCAAGACCCCCTGCGCGCCGCTATACCCCCCGCAGTGCTGGCGACACGCAGTGTGTCGCCAGCACAATGTTTACCTCTGCCTGTCTGTTAGCGCTGCTCCCCCACCTCCTCTGTATCAGCGCTACCCACCCGCGTCACTTCCCTCCAATCAGCGGGAGGGAAGGGACGCGGGTAGCGCCGATACGGAGGAGGAGGCAGGGGAGCGACGCTAACAGACAGGCAGAGGTAAACATTGTGCTGGCGACACGCTGCGTGTCGCCAGCACTGCGGGGGGTATAGCGGCGTGCAGGGGGGTCTTGGAGGCACACCATGGGGCAACAGAGGCTGGTGTTAGTGTGCACAACCATCCTCTGTGCCCCACTAACATAAGTAAATCCCACCTCGGGTTCTCTTTAATCAATAGACAATTGACAGCCAGTATATAGGTCAGGTGTTCCCTGGTCTGAGCACACTCTTTTATCTTTTGCATGCAGTAAGTAGTTTTAAATTGAACCAGAGCTGAACCCTTCGCAACCCACCTGCATAGCCTATCTTTAACCCGAACTGTGTTTAGGCAGGTATGTTATGACACATCTATAATTCTTCACATTGCTGTCTTCAAAATAAAATGAATTGTCAGTGTGGTACGTCTGAGAGCTGCATATTGTAAAGAGCATACTTCAATATTTTATTCTGCAAATATTTAACTATTGAGAACACTCTAGTCCTCCCGTAACATTCCTGATCTGTGTGCAATCTGTCATATTGCTTAAACAGCCCTACAAACCACTGCCAGACAATGACCTACAAACTTCCAGATTTAAACGCAATACAATCCTGTTCTGCCATTTCTATATGATTGTAAGCTCCTAAGAACAGTCTGTTGTTTTTTTCTTTTGTAGATGTTGTACAACAATAATATTACTGTATATTTTGCAATATAAGATACTCCGGACTATAAGACGCACCTAGGTTTAGAGGACAAAAACTAGGGAGGAAAAAATTTATACTAAACCTGGTGCATCTATAGTGCCGGGGCACCTTGTGGATCACCCCCCCCCCCCCCCCCCAGTTATTGCATATCTCTTTTGTACCCCTTTTACTTGTGTCCTCCTGTCCCCTTGTGTCCTCCTGTGTCTTCCTTGTGTCCACCTGAGTCCCCATGTGTTCTCCTGTGTCCCTGTTTTTGTTCCCATGTGTCTGCCTGTGTCCTCCCTGTGTCAACCTCTGTCCCCGTTTTTGCCCCCCATGTGTCAGCCTCTGTCCCCGTTTTTGCCCCCCATGTGTCAGCCTCTGTCCCCGTTTTTGCCCCCCATGTGTCAGCCTCTGTCCCCCTGTGTTGCTTTTTTTGTTTCCCATGTGTCAGCCTCTGTCCCCATGTCCCCATTTTGTCCTCCATGTGTCCACCTCTGTCCAACTGTGTTCCTGTTTTTGTGCCTCTGTGTCCTCCTTGTCCCTGTTTGTTCCTGTTTATTCCCTTGTGTCCTCCGCTCCCCCCATACAGTGTAATTACAAGCTGCATCTCCTCTCCCTCGCTCCTCCCCTAGTGCTGGTCATGTGTAATGAAGTGATCAGCACAAGCCAGCATTAGTGGAAGAGCGAGGGAGAGGAGATGCAGCCGAATGCTGTGGGCTCCCTTAGATCAGGCAAAAGACGCACCGCTTGTAATTACATTGCACAGAGGGGAATGGCGGACATTGCGGGGGAATGGGGACAATACAGGGAGTCCCCATCATCGCAGCGGGGCGGTGGATCGTATTGGCATTCGTAAGTCAGAGATTTCCTGTATTTGGAATATAACTCACAGTGACTTTTGGGGGGGGAGAAAAAGTGCATCTTATATTCTGAAAAATACGGTATACTATATGTATTATTTATGTATTTATTAAATATGTAGGTGTGTTACCCGCCTATGCAATGTTTGAATGAAGCAAGAATAAGGACTAGGGAGAAGATGAACATGAAATAGTTCTAAACAGTATAAAATGAACGACAAGCGTGGGCCTTATTCTTTCAATGAGAAACTGGATATAAAGTTCAGCCTTTTATTCACAATTGCACATAAACCACGCGTTTCACGGCTCGCAGCCGCTTCTCCAGGTCAATAAAAAGTGTGCCTGGGTCATATTGGGACATACTGTGTGATCCAGAATAATCAGTTGATCCTGATTAATTAACGTTGATATTAGTTTTTCTGCTTCTTCTGTATTACTTTGGTGCCAAAAATGCTGACTCTAAAATAGTATTTTAATTAATTTTAGTTAAGAGCTGAGTAGAAACAATATTGTTCTGTCTCAGCAACGGTTGTTCCTGCGAGGAGGTCCGTTTAGACGCAGTCTGTAAGGATGTGTGCAGCAGATTGAATGATCAACTTAACAGATAGCTTACTCAATGAATAAAGACTCCAAGGCCCATATGCAATACATTTTTTCACCTGAGTGAGAGTTCACCTAGGAGATAAATTTAATGTTCTCTTTAAACTAAAAAAGTATTGCAGTAACACGTTTTGCTATAAACATGTTTATTTCCTTTGTGTGTATTGGAACAAGACAAAAAGGGAGAAAAAAAAAGCAAATTGGACATGTCACACAAAACTCCAAAAATGGGCTGGACAAAATTATTGGCACCCTTAACTTAATATTTGGTTGCACACCCTTTGGAAAAAATATCTGATCTCAGTTGCTGTCTCTAACTATCAATATACTTCTTAAGCCCCACACACATGCTCAACAGCAGTGCAATTCTTGAACAACTTTTGTTGTGAAACAAGTTGAAACAGCTAAAAAAAAGTATTTTGCTATTGTACAAAAAGCTGATAAGACTAATATGAAGTAAATCCAATGGTTGGATTGACTTCTTAGCTGTTTTTTTTAGCTGTTTCAACTTGTTTCACAACAAAAGTTGTTCAACAATTGCGCTGCATAAAAGACCGCTGTTGAGCTTTACACCTCTCACCCAGAATTTTGGACCACTCTTCCTTTGCACACTGCCCCAGGTCTTTCTTATTGTAAGGGCGCCTTTTCCTAACAGCAATTTTAAGATCTCTCTGCAGGTGTTCAATGGGATTTAGATCTGGACTCATGGCTGGCCACTTCAGAACTCTCCAGCACTTTGTTGCCATCCATTTCTGGGTGCTTTTAGAGGTATATTTAGGGTCATTGTCCTGCTGGAAGACCCAAGATCTCGGACGCAAACCCAACTGGACCTGTGCTGGACCATGTCTAATAACAGATCGGAAAAGTATGAGGTATTTTATTAAAGTCAAAATCATTGATTAGTAAATTTTAAGACCAGTGTTTGAATGCTAAGTTACAAAGCTGGAAAAGGTAATCGCTTCATGTTTTCAAGCTCTTCAGACATTACAAATGGTCTAAATCAGAGGTGCTCACACTTTTTGGCTTGTGAGCTACTTTAAAAAAAATAGCAAGTCACAATGATCTACGGTACCTATGTACAATTTTAGGAGCACACTTGTATATAGAGAATGGAAAAGGTAGTGGAGTCGGGATCTACCATTAAGTCTTTTGCAATCTACTGGTAGATTACGATCTACCTATCGGGCACCCTTGGTCTAATGCATCAAAAATACGGTAGTACACGTTAACATAGCTCCCAACTGTCCCTGTTTTGGAGGGACAGTCCCTCGTTGGGAACCCTGTCCCTCTGTCCCTCTTTCCTTCTCATTTATCCCTCTTTCAGCACCAATGTACAGATCTATGTAAATATATGTATTTTATCTACTGAAAAATGTGTTTAATTGACTCTAATCCTTTAAATTGATATAGTTCTTATTTTAAAATATTCATATGAAGGCTAATGGACCAGAAAAGAAAGGACCAATGTGGTTTAAATTACAAAACATATTTTTCTTATGAAAGCTTTATGGTATGCATGACTAGGGTGTGTCAGGGGCGTGATTAGGGGTGTGGCAGAGGCAGGGCATAAGTGTCCCTCTTTATTATCTCAACAAATTGGGAGGTATCTATTAAGGGAAACCTGTAGTGAGAGGTATATGGAGGCTGCAATATTTGTTTCCTTTTAAACAATTCCAGTTGCTGGGCAGACCTGCATCAGTAGTGTCTGAATCACAAAGTCCCCACCCAACTTCACCACAACAGGCAATCCCTTGCTTAATATAGCCCAGGTCCCACTACGAGAAGATAGCTAGCTTGAAACCCCTAACCCACCCTTTAAGCAATAAAAGCTTAGTGAGGTTCTAACTTTCTTAACTCTAAAAACAAAATGGGACGGGGACATGTGAGCAACACTCTGCAGCAGGAACTTCTTTTGAAGTTCCTGCAGGGTCAAAAAGCAGTAAGTTGGGCAAGGGTGTCAGATTCACCCCTGTCCTGTCAGGAAAGTGAGATACATTCTCAGAGACAGACACACATAAAGCAAAAGAGCAAAAGAAGAATCTCTAACACATAATAAATGCTTTACATTCTCTTTGGCCAAAATTATTGTTCTTGATTGTTATGGGCAAAAATTAAAAGCATGCACAGGTGTACCTAAATGTCACTGGTCCCACCCGGGAAGACGTATCACCCTATTTCCTGGCTTACTGATTTTTGTCACTGCAGGAACACACTGTTCAGGCAGGAAATGCACAGCATGTCTGAATAGTACCGAAACTGCCATCTGAACTGATCAGAAACTGTTGGTTCAGCCTCAGGCAGTAAAAAAAGAAATTGTGTATGTTGCTTAAATAGTTTGCCTATTTGCAATCTAAAAGAAATGCTTTTCTTGGTATTGGGCTTTAATAGCATAACAGTGCCATCTGGAGGCTGCAACCCACATGTACAATTTTTTTTATCATTGCTAAATCCAAGTTTCAAAATGTTATGCAATAAGCCCCTATTGTATATGCAAATTCCATTAATTCAAAGAAAATAAAAATAATGTGCATATACACATACACACCAAAAGAAAAAAAGAAAGAGACAAGGAAGAGGGAAAAAAAGACGGATATGTAACTGATGCACCTGTTGATACTAATAGGTGAGGTGAGGAGCACCAGAGTACAAGCAGGTTTGCCACGACACCGTCCCAGTGCCTCTTGGGATCAATGCAGCAAAAGATGAATGGGTCGGCAACACCAAGTGTATTCAAGAAGCTCTTTTATGAAACATTCAACAGCTGTGACAGACGCTGTTTCGGGCTGACAAGCCCTTCCTCAAACTGCAGTTTGAGGAAGGGCTCGTCATCCCGAAACAGCGTCTGTCACTGCTGTTGTATGTTTCATTAAAAGAGCTTCTTGAATACACTTGGTGTTGCCGACCCATTCATCTTTTGCACCTGTTGATACTGACAATGAAGAAAATGTATTATTTACGAAACAGGGCTTTTTGGCGCCTGCCTTGAGTGCCGCACCGAAGCTTGGCGCGGTTATAGCAATAATGCTATAGTCCGCGCCCCGCGCATGGGGTAATTCGGCAAAAACCAGGACGCCATGTGCATTATTACGTGTGCTAGCAACCACTTGCCGACTGCAAAGGCTATTGAGTAGTAGTGACAGCTCCAGCATTATTCCACTTTTTTGGGGGGGAGGGGGGGCACAAAGGGGACACAATGGCTGGCTAGTGGGGCCCATTTGGGTGATCAAAGTCGATGTTTGTATGGTGATATATAGATATAGATATTTTTTGCCTAACTCATGCAATGAAATTAAAGGACAACTGTAGTGAGAGGGATATGGAGGCTGACATATTTTTTTCCTCTTAAGCAGTACCAGTTACCTGGCTATCCTGCTAATCCTCTGCCTCTAATACTTTTAGCCATAGACCTGGAACAAGCATGAAGCACATCAGGTGTTCCTGACATTTTTGTCAGATCTGACAAGATTATCTGCGTGCTTGTTTCTGGTGTGATTCAGTCACTATTTCAGCCAAATAGACCAGTAGGGCTGCCAGGCAACTGTTATTGCTTAAAAGGAAATAAAAATGGCAGCCTCCATTTCCCTTTCACTACAGTTGTCCTTTAAAGAGACTCCGTAACAAAAATTTCATCCGGTTTTCTTCCATCCTACAATTTCCAAAATCTATTCTAATGTGCTCTGGCTTACTGCAGCACGTTCTACTATCACCATCTCTGTAATAAATCAACTTATCTCTCTCTTGTCAGACTTGTCAGCCTGTGTCTGGAAGGCTGCCAAGTTCTTCAATGTTGTGGTTCTGTGATGCATCTCCCCCCTCCAGGGCCCTCTCTGCACACTGCCTGTGTGTTATTTAGATTAGTGCAGCTTATCTCTGCTCTATTATCTTTTACAAGCTGGATAAATCCTCCTCTGAGCTGGCTGGGCTTTCACATACTGAGGAATTACATACAGGCAGAGCTGTCTGCACTCTGCAGGAAGAAACAGCCTGACACTTCAGTGGAAGATAGCTGCAGGGGGAAAGAAACACACAAATGATCTCTTGAGATTAAAAAGGAAGGCTGTATACAGCCTGCTTGTGTATGGATGTATTTTCTATGTGTGGACATACTGTACATCAACCTACTTCCTGTTTTGGTGGCCATTTTGTTTGTTTATAAACAAACTTTTTAAAACTGTATTTAACCACTTTTAATGCGGCGGGGAGCAGCAAAATTGTGACAGAGGGGAATAGGAGATGTCCCCTAATGCACTGGTATGTTTACTTTTGTGCAATTTTAACAATACAGATTCTCTTTAAGGCTAGATTCAGCAATGATAGGAATGTCCAGATGATGGTGCTATTATAGTAGAAAAGTTATCTACAGTAGAGATGGCTCGAACCTCCGATTTTCGGTTTGCGAACCTCGAATGCGAACTTCCGCAAAAGTTCAGGTTTGCCAAACTTGCAAACCGCTAATAGACTTCAATGGCGAACTTTGAAAACTAGAAATACTTATGCTGGCCACAAAAGTAATAGAAAAGATGTTTCAGGGGGGGTCTAACACCTGGGGGGGAGGCATGGCAGAGTGGGATAGATGTAAAAAGTCCCGGGGAAAAATCTGGATTTGACGCACAGCAGCATTTTAAGGGCAGAAATCACATTTTATTGCTAAATTGGAGGCCTAAAGTGCTTTAAAACATCTTACGTGTGTATACATCAATCAGGTAGTGTAATTAGTGTACTGCTCCACACTGACAGACCAAACTCACTGTGTAACGCACCGCAAACAGCTGATTGTGTAGTGACGGCCGTGCTGGACTGGTGCGCACCATGACGAGAGTGCAGGCGATATCGGTTTCCAAGCCCATATGGTCGCCGGGCTGAGGTAGCTCAATGACAGAACAACAGTGAATGTCCAGCTGATCGAATTTGGTCTGTCCACAATGAAGCAACAACCTTATTATCTTGGGTGTGTTCCCCCCCCTCCCAAAACACTCATATAGCCGGTGGTCATTGTTTCATTGTGATACGCAAGCCCCTTCACCGTGGCAAGGTAACGATTACGAAGGGGAGTTGACACATGTACATGCCTTTTGTTTTGTTGTTGCAGCTGCAGTGCAGCCAGAAAAATTAGGAAGGCATGTACACACACCAGAAAAAAATTGTTGTTGGTTTTGTTAGCGGCCGCTGCTTAATTCAGGAATCCACCTGGAGTCCTGGACTCTGTTGGTGGTGGCGGAGAAGGCAGTCAAGCGGCCTGCAGGTAGAGATGCTGTGTGGGGACTGTGGACTGACTTAGTCTTGGAGCAGGCAGTCACACGACGTGCAGGCAGAGATGCTGTGTGTGGGGACTATGCCTTATTCATTTTGATAAAGGTGAGGTACTGAACACTTTTTTGACCTAGGTGACTTCTCTTCTCAGTGACAATGCCTCCAGCTGTGCTGAAGGTCCTTTCTGACAGGACACTTGAGGCAGGGCAAGACAGAAGTTGGATGGCAAATTGGGACAGCTCTGGCAACAGGTCAAGCCTGCGCAACCCAGTAGTCCAGGGGTTCATCGCTGCTCATAGTGTCTACATCCAGACTTAAGGCCAGGTAGTCAGCTACCAGCCGGTCAAGGTGTTGGTGGAGGGTGGATCCGGAAGGGCTAAGGCAAGTCGTTGGACTAAAAAATGTGCGCATGTCCGACATCACCATGAGATCGCTGGAGCGTCCTGTCCTTGCCTGTGTGGACATGGGAGAAGGATTACTGGCAGTGATACCTTAATTCTGTTGTGCTGTGACATCACCCTTAAACGCACTGTAAAGAATAGTTGCCAGCTTGTTCTGCAAGTGCTGCATCCTTTCTGCCTTCAGGTGAGTTGGTAACATCTCCGCCACTTTGTGCTTATACCGAGGGTCTAGTAGCGTGGCCACCCAGTACAGTCATTCCCCTTGATTTTTTTTATACGGGGGTCCCTCAACAGGCTGGACAGCATGAAAGCTGCCATCTGCACAAATTTGGATGCAGACGTACTATCCATCTCCTCTTGCTCTTCCTCAGTGACGTCAGGTAAGTTCTCCACCTACCCCCAGCCACGAACAATACCACGGGAAAATTGAGCAGCACAAAACCCCCCTGCGACACCTGCTGTGGTTGTTCTTCTGCCTCCTCCTCCTCAAAAAAAAATTTTCCTCATCATCTGACTCCTCTTCCCCACAAGACTTTTCCTCCTCCTCCTCCTCCCTCTGTGCTGCCGCAGGTGTTGAGGAAACATCTGGTTCTGCTGAGAATTGATCCCACAACTCTTCCACCTGTTCCTGTTCACACTCCTCCACTGCTTGATCCACCACCCTACGCAAGGCACGCTCCAGGAAGAAAGCATATGGGATCAAGTCGCTGATGGCGCCTTCACTGCGACTTACCATGTTTGTCACCTCCTCAAACGGCCGCATGAGCCTGCAGGCGTTTCGCATGAGTGCCCAGTGCTTCGGCCAGAACATCCCCATCTCCCAAGAGCATGTCCTTGTACTGTAGTTGTAGAGATACTGGTTGACGGCTTTCTCCTGTTGTAGCAGGCGGTTAAACATCAGGACCATTGAATTCCAGTCCAGTCGGTCTATTGCAAATCAAGTGCCTCACCGGCAAGTTGTTTCTCCACTGAATATCGGCCAAGCGTGCCATGGCCGTGTAAGACCGCCTAAAATGCCCATACACCTTCCTGGACTGCTTCAGGACATCCTGTAAGCCTAGGTACTTACACACAAATCTCTGAATTATTAGATTTAGCACATGTGCCATGCAGGGTACATGTGTCAACTTTCCCAAATTCAAAGCCGAAATGAGATTACTGCTATTGTCACCCACCACGTTGCCGATCTCCAGTTGGTGCGGGGTCAGCCACTGATCCACCAGTTTGTTAAGAGCAGCCAGGAGAGCTGCTCCAGTGTCACTCTCCGCATTGAGGCAAGACACGTCTAAGATGGCGTGACACTGTCATACCCGGCATGCAGAATAGGCCCTGGGGAACTGGGGCTGTGTAGCTGGAGAGGAGATCGCAGCACCAGTAGAGTAGCACTGCCACGGAGGAGGAGGACGACGACAGCGAAGAGGATGTAGCAGGAGGAGTAGGAGGAGAGTGAGAGGAGGTGGCAGCAGGCCTGCCTGCAAGCCGCGGAGGTGTCACAACTAGGTTTGCTGCACAGCCACGTACTCCCTGCTTGCCAGCAGTCACCAGGTTGACCCAATGGGCTGTGTAAGTAATGTACCTGCCCTGACTGTGGTTGGCAGACCAGACATCCGTGGTCAGATGGACCCTTGACCCAACGCTGTGTGCCAGAGATGACACCACCTGCCTTTCAACTTCATGGTACAGTTTGGGTATCACCTTTTTTAAGAAATAATTGTTGGCCTGGTAACTTCCACTGCGGTGTCCCAATGGCCATACATTTTCGGAGGGCCGCAGAGTCCACTAGCTGCTAAGGTAACAGCTGGCGAGCTAACAGTTCCGCCAAGCCAGCTGTCAGACGCTGGGCAAGATTTCCCTCACGGACACCTGGCTGCTGCTGTGGGCAGAGGAGCAGGAACCACTCGCGGTGAGAGGCGGAGTGGAGGAGGGGGGCTGTGAAGGTGCAAGGGAGAAAGCGGCTGAAGATGATGCACCTGAAGGAGGAAGAGGAGAAGGAGGGTGGCTTTGCTATTGTGTGCTGCTTTTCCTCAGGTGGTCTTCCCATTGCAGTTTGTGCCTTTTCTCCATGTGCCTTTGTAAGGCAGTTGTCCCTACGCGGGTGTTGGCCTTTCCACAGCTCAATTTTTGGTGGCAGAGAGAACAGATGGCATTGCTCTCATCTGAGGCAGACACACAAAAAAATTTCCTAACCGCTGAGCCCTGGGGTGATGGCACTATGGTGGCGTCAGCAGCTGACGTTGAAGGGCATGTTGGCTGGCTGTCCATAGGTGGCGATACATGGTGCCGGGCACTGCCACCAGCTGTTTCTGACAATGAGCTCCCCCTGCTTCTCTCAGCAACTCGTCTCCTCCTACTCCTCTCTGACTCCCCGTCTGAACTGTCCCCCTGTTTATCTCCTCTATTGGGAACCCACGTGACATCCATATCATCATAATTATCATTATCATACTCATCCTCTCCAGCTTCGCTTGTATCAGACACCTCCAAAACTGCACCAACAGCAGGTACTTCATCCTCCTCCTCCTCACACCTTACGTCCACAGTGCCACCTAACTCAGACATATGAGGTGGTGTATCTTGCTTAGCACCTTCATCTTCTTGTAACAATAATGGCTGTGAATCAGTGAATTCCCCACCAAATAACTCCTGCGAAGTGTCAAATGTAGCGGATGTGGTGCTTGGAGTAGCGCTGGTGGCTGCTAAAGATGAGGTGTTCTGTGTTAAATAGTCAACCACGTCCTGACAATCTTGGGAGTTGATGGGACGTGCCTTCTTCTGAGCACTGTACTTTGGTCCAGAGCTGCACAAAATCATATCAGCGTGACCTCGAACAGACCTACCGGGTGGCCTGCTTCTGGCTCTGCCTCTGCCTGTTGTTTTGTCCATATTGGGGGGGATAAAGTGAAAGGTATGCACTGACTTGACTAATACAATGTGCAGTCACACAGGTGCAGTGAAAGGTATGCAGTGACTGGTATTACAATACAACGTGCAGCTGTTACACAGGTGCAGTTAACAGGTATGCACGGGCTGGTATATAAAACAGCGTGCGGTCACACAGGTGCAGCGAACAGGTATGCACGCACTGTATTACAAATGTGCAGCTGTCACACACACAGGTACCCTGAACAGGTATGCAGTGACTAGTATTACAAATGTGCAGCTGTCACACACACAGGTACTGTGAACAAATATGCAGTGACTGGTATATAATATAACACTGCGTGCGGTCATGTAGGTGCACTTAACAGGTATGCAGTGACTGGTATCAATACAATGTGCAGCTGTCACACACACAGGTACCGTGAACAGGTATGTAGTGACTGCTATTTAATATAACACTGCGTGTGGTCACGTAGGTGCACTGAACAGGTATGCAGTGACTGGTATCAATACAATGTGCAGCTGTCACACACACAGGTACTGTGAACAGGTGCAGTGACTGGTATATAACACTGTGTGCTTCTGTCACGCAGCTGCAGTAAACATGTATAGGTATGCAGTGATTGGTATTACAAATGTTCAGCTGTCTCACACACACAGGTACCGTGAACAGGTGCAGTGACGGGTATATAACACTGCGTGGTTCTGTCACGCAGCTGCAGTAAACATGAACAGGTATGCAGTGATTGGTATTACAAATGTGCAGCTGTCACACACATGCAGTGAAAAGGTAGGCACTGAATGTGCTGGGCCTGGCAGTGGCACAGTAGGAATTAGTAAGGGGCCAAGGACCAGCTGAGACTGACTGACAGGGCTGTATATGGAAGTGTCAGTGGGACACACAAAAAACAAAACAAAAATAGATCACAAGAACAACATTAGCTCTCAAAAGAGCTGTTGAGGGGTGCTTTTTAGCAATAAGTATCAGCAAGGAGCAAACTAACAAGCCTAACAAGAGCCTAACTAAGCTTTCCCTAATGTCTCTGCAGCAACCTCTCCCTTCTCTAATTACTTCAGCCACACGAGTGAGGGAAATGGCCGACGCTGCCTGCCTTTTATAAGGGGGGGGGGGGCTCCAGGAGGGAGTGTAGCCTGATTGGCTACCCGGTGTCTGCTGACTGTGATGTACAGGGTCAAAGTTGAGCCTAATGATGTAGTATAGGGGGGTCAAGCTTACATATAGTTTGCGGTTCACCGTGAACGCGAACCACCGAAGTTGGCGCGAATCGGTTCGCCGGTGAACTGTTCGGGCCATCTCTAATCTAAAGATGTACTTGGCTAGTTACTTGGCACGCTTTAATCTTTACTTGCTAGCAGGCTGCTCCTGTGTGGACAGATCACAAATCATTTCATCCCCCAGCCTGTGTCTGACGACTCTACAAGCAAAGGGAAGGGAAGAGGCAGGGAAGAAGGAGAAAAACACAGTGCGTGTAATTCCTTATCTTAGTAACTAAGCATTGCTGCAGAATAGAGCTTGTATTTTACAGACAGGGTGCTTGATTCACTAACCGGCGGTAAGTGTTAGCGCCGGAGTAAAAAAGAGTTTTCCGGCACTAAGCCGGTTAGTGTGCTTTATCTGAGGTCAGTGTGCCTTATCTGAGGTTAGTGTGCCTTATCTGAGGTTAGTGTGCCTTATCTGAGGTTAGTGTGCCTTATCTGAGTTAGTGTGCCTTATCTGAGTTAGTGTGCCTTATCTGAACTTAGTGCCCCTTAAGTAGCTTTGTGCACACTAAATAGCTTTGTGCACATTAAAAGATGCACAAAGCTACATCGCACACTGCAGATAAGGCACACTAACCTCAGATAAGGCACAGTAACCTCAGATAAGGCACACTAACCTCAGATAAGGCACGCTAACCTCAGATAAGGCACGCTAACCTCAGAAAAGGCGCACTAACCTCAGATAAGGCACACTAACCTCAGATAAGGCACGCTTACCTCAGATAAGGCACACTAACCTCAGATAAGGCACACTAACCTCAGATAAGGTTAGCGCTAGTTTGTCCCCACGAAGTGATAAGGCACACTAACCTCAGATAAGGTTAGCGCTAGTTTGTCCCCACGAAGTGATAAGGCACACTAACCGGCTTAGTGCCGGTTAGTGAATTAAGCCCCGGAAGTTTTAAATCAGAATACTGCAATGCATTGGCTAATTTGAGTAAAATGTAAGCTTTCATCTAGTAATCAGACTCTATTCCTGTTGACTGACAATGTTAGAACATACAATCAGAAGGATGTAGAGATTTTTTTCTGCAAATATTAGTGTCATCCAGATACAATAATTACAAGGGATCTTGCAAGGATTGTGAGGTATTTGTGGCAAATAGCTAAGACCCTTGGTTTACTTAAAGAGACAATGAAGCGAAAAAAAATGTATAATATAATGATTTGTATGTGTTGTACAGCTAAGAAATAAAACATTAGGATCAGAGTGTAATGGTTAGCAGTGTTCAGCTCAGAACTTACTGACGTCAGTATACTTTATTAGATGTGTAAAACAGGTGATTGGTGCACACTTTACACAGAAAAAGTGCAATGGCACTAGATAGGTGCTACCCCCCAGTGGTGAGGACCCACTGGTGGGATCAAGGTCGGACAGGCAAGGTCGGCAACAGATCAGATTGACAAGGTACAGAATCGTGTAGCAGAATCAGAGTCAATATACAGGCAGAGGTCGGCAGCAGATCAGATTGGCAAAGGTACAGAATCAGTAGGCAATAGCAAGGTGAGTATTCAGGCAGAGGTTGGCAACGGATCAGATAGGCAGAGGTACAGAATCGCAAGACAAAGAGTAGTCAGAAAAACAGGCAAAAGGTCAAACACAGTATAATCAAAACAGTAATATATATTTTCCTAAGCTAGTGTGAAATCCCCAGGGTCCTGCCGGTTCAAAGCACACACGGATCTGACTAGGGTCTGAGCGCTAACACCGAAGTATTCGCAACAACAGACAACAAGCAAATGCCAACTCCAGCCTAATATAGGGAAAGGCAACTCAAACAGCCCGCCCAGGAACGCCCCAACCAATCAGCAAGGAACACAGCGGAGCTGGAGTCAGCTGACCAGCATGTCAGCTGACCCATCTCCTAAGACTATAAACATGCTGGCACTCCGTGCGCGCGTGTGCTGCCCTTGCCCTGTGAATAGCCGAGGGCCCCATCCTGCTGGAGATCGCGGGTGGACCCTGTGAGACCCGGGACGGCGGCAGTGATGATGTCAGATGCAAGAGCAGCGGTCGCGCTGCTCTCCGCAGTAGAGGTAATGCTCTCCATCCTGACACAGGGACAGCAGTCTAATTGTTTCCAGTACAGGAAGAGTTAAACTCCAGTTGTTATCTGTGCAAAAAAGCCATTAAGCTCTACGACTTTCAAAGTCGTGGAGAGGGCTGTCTTCTGAAGTTTATTATCTCAACTGTCAGTAAAGAGTTTTCTTTTTCTCTGCCAGAGGACAGGTCAATACTGCTCTGAAAAAAATCATTTAGAATACTGATTAGTGTGTAAACTGCAAATGTTAAATAATGATGCAATGTTATAAAACACACTATATCACTGAAAATAGAAATATGGGAATATTTTCTTTGCTACAAATCTTCTAGTAGTTATCCGTACTACACAACCAATTAGTTATATCATATATTTTTTTTTCTGCTTCAGTGTCTCTTTAAGGGATGCGATTTAAAAAACGAACAAAAAGGGAATCTGAAGTGAAAATAAACTTATAATAAAATGAATTGTATGTGTATTATAGCTAAGCAATAGAACATTAGTAGCAAAGATATGAGTCTCATATTGTTTTCCAGTACAGAAAGAGTTAAGAAACTACACTCGTTACCTACAGTGTGCAAAAGAGCGTCTCTGAGCGCTCCGACTAATTTAGTCAGAGAGCAATGCTATTTTCTGAAGCACCGATACATCAAAGAAACAGTGAAAGACAACTTCAGATAAGATTTTACTGCAGCAAAGTTCAAAGGGTCATTAGCTCTGCTCTGTTTCATAGTTTAAAATGCAGAGTGTAGTTTGTAAACTGCAAATCTGATCGAATGTTGCAATTCTCATTAGGGTGCCTAACCCTAATGAGAATCGGCATCTCATTTATGCCAGATCATCATTCACTACTGGCACTTATTCATTGATCAGCACTCTGCTGCGGGGAAGGGGGGGGGGGTGGACGTGCGCCAATTTAAACAGCGCTATACATGTATCTATGCCCCTGGTGCTGAAGTGAAGTCCACAGGAGCGTAGATACACGATGCAGTAGTGGGGAACTGGTTAATTAGGAGATTAATAGCTGCTGTCATATTACTGTTATGCTTGCAGGCCTCTTTTCTTAGGCTAATTACCAGTGCAGATTTAGATAGCATAGTTTGCTAACAATAGCTCTGCGGTGCCCCCTCTTGCAGTTGTCCCCCTATGCATCAGCCTTGTTTGCCAATACCTAAAAATGGCCCTGCTTCATACTATTTAGATTTTAACATTGAAGTTTTCAGTACTTTTTTTTAAATATAATTTTGTAATTTGTTTTTAACAGAAGCCGACCCTAGGGGAGTCGTTCAGTAGAGAAGAGGTATGTGCAGGGGCGTAACTAGGAATCGCCAGGCCCCCCCTGCAGAAATTCCTGCATAAACAGGAAGTAGCGTCAGACTCTAGAGGGAGAAACATTCGCGCTGGAACGCAAGGAAGGTAGGTATCTGCCGCTGCCCACCGCCTGCATACACACTATTCAATGCTGGAGGGGAGCGCAGAGGGGAGAGCCGGAGGTGAGGGAGGGGGGGACCGTCCCCCCTCCCCACCGACATGCTACCAAGCTCTCCCCTCATGCTGCGACCCCTCCAGCCCCCAAAAACAGCCCTGACGCCCCCCCCCACCTCTGCGAGAGCAGGGGCTGCATCCCCTATTGTTACGCCCATGGGTCTGTGATTGCCGCTGGAACCATGGATTAGTTTAGCCAAGCTAAAGCTTGTGTAAAGCAACTTTTTTTATACGTTGTTATACATAAAGATGCCTATTTATACAGTATTTATACAGTACAGGTAGTCCCCAGGTTACGAGCGCCCGACTTACGAACGACCTGCCGATACGAACGCCCGCCGACCCGCCGCGATGACGTCATGCAGCCCGGGGACTACCTCTTGTACCAACTTTCCTAATGCAGAGTATGCGCAGCGGAAAGCGCAACAAGTCTCACCTACTTCCAGGGTGGCTCTGGGCCAATCAGCGGCGTCCTCTCACCCCTCAATGTTCCTCCCGACGCCTTCACTAGCGTCGCGTAATGACGCAATCAGAAGGAGCCGTGGGGTCTCCTGATTGCGTCATTACGCAACGCTAGTGAAGCCGCCGGGAGGAACATTGAGGGGTGAGAGGATGCCGCTGATTGGCCCAGAGCCACCCTGGAAGCAGGTGAGACTTGTTGCGCCTTCCGCTGCGCATACTCTGCATTAGGGGGCACAGAGACACAGTGGGGGGGGCACGAGAGACACAGAGCGGGGGCACGAGAGACACAGAGGGGGGCACGAGAGACACAGAGGGGGGGCATGAGAGACATAGAGGGGGGCACGAGAGACACAGAAGGGGGGCATGAGAGACATAGAGGGGGGCACGAGAGACACAGAGGGGGGGCACGAGAGACACAGAGGGGGGGGCACGAGAGACATAGAGGGGGGGCACGAGATACATAGAGGGGGGGCACGAGAGACACAGGGGGGGCACGAGAGACACAGAGGGGGGCACGAGAGACACAGGGGGGGGGGCACGAGAGACATAGAGGGGGGGCACGAGAGACACAGGGGGGGGGGGCATGAGAGACACAGAGGGGGGCACGAGAGACACAGAGGGGGGGCACGAGAGACACAGAGGGGGGGGGCACGAGAGACACAGGGGGGGGCATGAGAGACACAGAGGGGGGCACGAGAGACACAGAGGGGGGGCACGAGAGACACAGAGGGGGGGGGCACGAGAGACATAGAGGGGGGGCACGAGAGACACAGGGGGGGGCATGAGAGACACAGAGGGGGGCACGAGAGACACAGAGGGGGGGGCACGAGAGACACAGAGGGGGGCGGCACGAGAGACATAGAGGGGGGGCACGAGAGACACAGGGGGGGCATGAGAGACACAGAGGGGGGCACGAGAGACACAGAGGGGGGGGCACAAGAGACACAGAGGGGGGGGGCACGAGAGACATAGAGGGGGGGCACGAGAGACACAGGGGGGGGGGCATGAGAGACACAGACGGGGGCACGAGAGACACAGAGGGGGGGGCACGAGAGACACAGAGGGGGGGCACGAGAGACATAGAGGGGGGGCACGAGAGACACAGGGGGGGGCATGAGAGACACAGAGGGGGGCACTGGAAGCGCAGGGGACAGAGATAGCACAGCGTCCCGACTTAAGGACGGATTCACGTTAAGAACGAGCCTACAGTCCCTATCTCGTTCGTTAACCGGGGACTACCTGTATACAGAAAAGCAGGTGGTTTGGCAGCTCCACCATTTCCCCCTCATTTATAAACATACCAAGGTCCAAATATTATCTTTTTGTGGGTGTTCTACATTTCTAAGTTATATTTTGATATCACTATTATTGTACAAATCATCACAATGATACAATTGATTGCATCTGTTTGCAAAAAGAATTTCAAACATATTTTTACACCACTTTGATAGTGACAAAAAAACCCATAGTACAGAGTGGAAAGAGAGACAAACAAACACTTGACCCCTTTACTCAATTCACTTTTTTCTGCTAAGTTTTCTCCTAGGTGATATTTTTTCAGTTTATCAAAAACTTGCCTTTTGAGCCACCAGCAAGCATGAAAATACTCAGGATAATTTTCACAGTACTTTTTCACGTTCGTTTTGCTACTTTTTCAATTCAAGAGTGCTGAAAAAATTATTTTAAACAGAAGATAAAAAAGTATCTCCTACAACAAAACTGAAAAAGTGATTGATGACATATGGACCTTGTTCTCCTCACTTCATGTTTATCTCCATATTTTGGTCACTTCAATGCAATTAAGCCCTGGAACCCACTAACTGTGATTTGAAAAGCCATTTCTATGTGTGTAATCCCACTTAAAGACACACTGAAGTTGAAAAAAATTATGATATAATGATTTGTATGTGTAGTACAGCTAAGAAATAAAACATTAGGAGCAGAGACATAAGTCTAATATTGTTTCCAGTACAGGAAGAGTTGAGAAACTCCAGTTGTTATCTATGCAAAAGAGCCATTGAGCTCCACGACTTTCAAAGTCGCAGAGAGCTCTGTCTTCTGAAGCTTGTTATCTCAACTGTCAGTCACTGTATTTTCTTTTTCTCTCCAGAGGACAGGTCAAAAGTTCACTAGCCTGCTCTGTGAAATCATTTAGAATGCTGAGTGTAGTGAGTAAACTGTAAATATTAGAGAATGATGCAATGCTATAAAAAAAACATAACTGAAAATAAAAATGTGAGAATATTTTCTTTGCTACTAATGTTCTAGTAATTATCCATACTACACAACCAATTCATTACATCATAATTTGTTTTTTCACTTCAGTGTCTCTTTAAGGGATGCGATTAAAAAAAAAAAGACCCATAGCCTTAAAATAGCAAAAAGGGGGTAAGAGGCAGTCAGAAGTAGATAAACTTAAAAACAGCTAAAAATAACAACAAGTTCATATAAATATGAATTTCAATAAGCCTATTTATATGAACTTGACCTTATTGAGGTAAGCCACCTCTATTTTTAGTTGTTTTTAACTCAGTTTTATCTACTTCTGGACGTCCCTTACCCCCTTTGTGCTTTTTTTATCCTCCTTTAGGAGAGGTGTACACTGGTACCTAGTGGCTTTACCATCAATAGGATCTTTTGTTGTTTTTCCCAAAGAGTGCAACTGCATCCAGCTCCAGCCGGACACCCGAGTGGAGACAGGTTTATAGATCTCCAGCAGTTGGTTGCCCCTTGAGAAACCTTCTTTTGTGAGTACCTTAATCCTTTTTGTTTTCCATCACTCTTCTTGTGGCATACTGTACCATTTGTGCTCCAGTTGTCTCTGTGTTCTTCTTTTTTCAGGTGTTTGGTAACTCCACTACACAATTACATTAGCAAGAACTTCTCAAATCCCAAGTGCTTAGAATCGCTGCTAGTGGGTTCCAGGCCTTAAAGTGACACTGAAGCGGCAAAAAAAAAACTTATGATATAATTAATTTTATGTAGTAGTATTGATACTTAAAGAGACACTGAAGCGAAAAAAAAATTATGATAATATGATTTGTATGTGTAGTACAGCTAAGAAATAAAACATTAAGATCAGATACATCAGTCTAATTGTTTCCAGTACAGGAAGAGTTGAGAAACTCCAGTTGTTATCTCTATGCAAACAAGCCATTAAGCTCTCCGACTAAGTTAGTGTGGAGAGGGCTGTTATCTGACTTTTATTATCTCAACTGTAAGTGAACTGTTTACTTTTTCTGTGCTAGAGGAGAGGTCATTACTTCACAGACTGCTCTGAAAGACTCATTTTGAATGCTGAGTGTTGTGTAATCTGCACATATTATAGAATGATGCAATGTTAGAAAAAACACTATATACCTGAAAATAAAAGTATAAGAATATTTTCTTTGCTGCTAATCTTCTAGTAATTATTCATAGTACACAACCAATTCACTATATCATATATTTTTTTTTCGCTTCAGTGTCCCTTTAATAGAACATTAGTAGCAAAGAAAGTAGTGTCATATATTTATTTTCGGGTATATAGCTTTTGTTATAACATTGCATTATTCTCTAATAATTGCAGTTTCCACAATACACTCAGCATTTTAAATGATTTCACAGAGCAGGCTAGTGACCCTTTGAATTTTTCTCTGTAGAAAAAACATAAACAAAGAAGAAACAATAGTTGAGATAAGATCTTCAAAAGACAGTGCTGTCCAACGACTTTATAAAGTTGCAGAGCTAGAGAAGCTCTTTTGCTTTGATAACAACTGGAGTTTCTAAACTCTTCCTGTACTGGAAACAATATGAGACTCCTATCTCTGCTGCTAATGTTTTATTTCTTAGCTGTACTACGCATACAAATCATTATATCACAAGTTTATTTTCACTTCAGATTCCCTTTAATGGGGTTCATCAATATCAAGCTACAGTACATGTTTTCTACTTGATACTTTTTCAATACATATCAATGGATCTTCTTTTTTCCACTTTAGCCTATATACGGTGTTTGGTTCTCCCCTTTGCAAACCTTGTTCGACAATTAAAAAAATTATTTCTACAGTTGAGAGGAAATAGCAATCCATGCACAGATCACTACTACTTAATAAATGAGCTTCAAAATGACCCAGAGCTGCCAAAGTGTAGTGGTATCCAGTACACTGTAAGAAAGTATGTATCAAATATTGGCCACTAGGTGGTAGTATATAACCAGTGATGTAGGATAAGAAATGTGGCATAGTTATAGCACAGAACAGAGGTGTGCAGACACTTAAACAAAATACAAATTAAAAATGATCTACGAGGCCAATAAGGAAAAAAGGGAGCACAGAGCATAGTGGAAATAAAGATGATGCCCTAAACCAGAATGATAAAAGCCACGATTATCGGCAATAGAAGGAAATTTGGGTGCGCGGTGGTGCCCAATAACATGCGGAAATAGATGGAATTATGGGCGCCTGGGAATTACAAATAGCGAGCGCAAAGCTGCAATTTCCAGAAGTTCCAAATTCTATTACTGTTAGGCACCACCGGGGAAGGGGGCGGGATAAAGTTTAGGCACCGCCAGGGGGGTATTAGAGTTGGGGCACCTCCAGGGGGGGTTAGGGTTAGGCACCCATAGTGAAATCTCAGTAAAGATTACCTATATTTTACTATCGGAATAAAGTAGTAGAATATCCGTAAATTCACAGATTTTCTACTGGGGGCAACCTCCTGCGCCCTTTTTTCCAGGGGCTTTTATTACATGTAAGCCTACCAGGCAGAATCTTCCTACAGATGCAAGCCACAACTGCAGCACATGCACAGCAACAGTCCATCAGTGATTACCACAAGCCACAACTGCAGCACATGCATAGCAACAGTCCATCAGTGATTACCACAAGCCACAACTGCAGCACATGCATAGCAACAGTCCATCAGTGATTACCACAAGCCACAACTGCAGCACATGCATAGCAACAGTCCATCAGTGATTACCACAAGCCACAACTGCAGCACATGCACAGCAACAGTCCATCAGTGATTACCACAAGCCACAACTGCAGCACATGCACAGCGGCAGTCCATCAGTGATTACCACAAGCCACAACTGCAGCACATGCATAGCAACAGTCCATCAGTGATTACCACAAGCCACAACTGCAGCACATGCACAGCAACAGTCCATCAGTGATTACCACAAGCCACAACTGCAGCACATGCACAGCAACAGTCCATCAGTGATTACCACAAGCCACAACTGCAGCACATGCACAGCAACAGTCCATCAGTGATTACCACAAGCCACAACTGCAGCACATGCATAGCAACAGTCCATCAGTGATTACCACAAGCCCCAACTGCAGCACATGCACAGCAACAGTCCATCAGTGATTACCACAAGCCACAACTGCTGCACATGCACAGCAACAGTCCATCAGTGATTACCACAAGCCCCAACTGCAGCACATGCACAGCAACAGTCCATCAGTGATTACCACAAGCCACAACTGCTGCACATGCACAGCAACAGTCCATCAGTGATTACCACAAGCCACAACTGCAGCACATGCACAGCAACAGTCCATCAGTGATTACCACAAGCCACAACTGCAGCACATGCACAGCGGCAGTCCTTCAGTGATTACCACAAGCCACAACTGCAGCACATGCACAGCAACAGTCCATCAGTGATTACCACAAGCCACAACTGCAGCACATGCACAGCAGCAGTCCATCAGTGATTACCACAAGCCACAACTGCAGCACATGCATAGCAACAGTCCATCAGTGATTACCACAAGCCCCAACTGCAGCACATGCACAGCAACAGTCTATCAGTGATTACCACAAGCCACAACTGCTGCACATGCACAGCAACAGTCCATCAGTGATTACCACAAGCCACAACTGCAGCACATGCACAGCAACAGTCCATCAGTGATTACCACAAGCCACAACTGCAGCACATGCACAGCGGCAGTCCATCAGTGATTACCACAAGCCACAACTGCAGCACATGCACAGCAACAGTCCATCAGTGATTACCACAAGCCACAACTGCAGCACATGCACAGCAGCAGTCCATCAGTGATTACCACAAGCCACAACTGCAGCACATGCACAGCAACAGTCCATCAGTGATTACCACAAGCCACAACTGCAGCACATGCACAGCAACAGTCCATCAGTGATTACCACAAGCCACAACTGCAGCACATGCACAGCGGCAGTCCATCAGTGATTACCACAAGCCACAACTGCAGCACATGCACAGCGGCAGTCCATCAGTGATTACCACAAGCCACAACTGCAGCACATGCACAGCAGCAGTCCATCAGTGATTACCACAAGCCACAACTGCAGCACATGCACAGCAACAGTCCATCAGTGATTACCACAAGCCACAACTGCAGCACATGCATAGCAACAGTCCATCAGTGATTACCACAAGCCACAACTGCTGCACATGCACAGCAACAGTCCATCAGTGATTACCACAAGCCACAACTGCAGCACATGCACAGCGGCAGTCCATCAGTGATTACCACAAGCCACAACTGCAGCACATGCACAGCAACAGTCCATCAGTGATTACCACAAGCCACAACTGCAGCACATGCACAGCAGCAGTCCATCAGTGATTACCACAAGCCACAACTGCAGCACATGCACAGCAACAGTCTATCAGTGATTACCACAAGCCACAACTGCAGCACATGCACAGCAACAGTCCATCAGTGATTACCACAAGCCACAACTGCAGCACATGCACAGCGGCAGTCCATCAGTGATTACCACAAGCCACAACTGCAGCACATGCACAGCAACAGTCCATCAGTGATTACCACAAGCCACAACTGCAGCACATGCACAGCAACAGTCCATCAGTGATTACCACAAGCCACAACTGCAGCACATGCATAGCAACAGTCCATCAGTGATTACCACAAGCCACAACTGCAGCACATGCATAGCAACAGTCCATCAGTGATTACCACAAGCCACAACTGCAGCACATGCATAGCAACAGTCCATCAGTGATTACCACAAGCCACAACTGCAGCACATGCACATGTGATTACCACAAGCCACAACTGCAGCACATGCACAGCAACAATCCATCAGTGATTACCACAAGCCACAACTGCAGCACATGCACAGCAACAGTCCATCAGTGATTACCACAAGCCATAACTGCAGCACATGCACAGCAACAGTCCATCAGTGATTACCACAAGCCACAACTGCAGCACATGCACAGCAACAGTCCATCAGTGATTACCACAAGCCATAACTGCAGCACATGCACAGCAACAGTCCATCAGTGATTACCACAAGCCACAACTGCAGCACATGCACAGCAACAGTCCATCAGTGATTACCACAAGCCACAACTGCAGCACATGCACAGCAACAGTCCATCAGTGATTACCACAGGCCACAACTGCAGCACATGCACAGCAGCAGTCCATCAGTGATTACCACAAGCCACAACTGCAGCACATGCACAGCAACAGTCAATCAGTGATTACCACAAGCCACAACTGCAGCACATGCACAGCAACAGTCCATCAGTGATTACCACAAGCCCCAACTGCAGCACATGCACAGCAACAGTCCATCAGTGATTATCACAAGCCATAACTGCAGCACATGCACAGCAACAGTCCATCAGTGATTACCACAAGCTACAACTGCAGCACATGCACAGCGGCAGTCCATCAGTGATTACCACAAGCCACAACTGCAGCACATGCACAGCAACAGTCCATCAGTGATTACCACAAGCCACAACTGCAGCACATGCACAGCAACAATCCATCAGTGATTACCACAAGCCACAACTGCAGCACATGCACAGCAACAGTCCATCAGTGATTACCACAAGCCACAACTGCAGCACATGCACAGCAACAGTCCATCAGTGATTACCACAAGCCACAACTGCAGCACATGCACAGCGGCAGTCCATCAGTGATTACCACAAGCCATAACTGCAGCACATGCACAGCAACAGTCCATCAGTGATTACCACAAGCCACAACTGCAGCACATGCACAGCAACAGTCCATCAGTGATTACCACAAGCCACAACTGCAGCACATGCACAGCAACAGTCCATCAGTGATTACCACAGGCCACAACTGCAGCACATGCACAGCAGCAGTCCATCAGTGATTACCACAAGCCACAACTGCAGCACATGCACAGCAACAGTCAATCAGTGATTACCACAAACCACAACTGCAGCACATGCACAGCAACAGTCCATCAGTGATTACCACAAACCATAACTGCAGCACATGCACAGCAACAGTCCATCAGTGATTACCACAAGCCACAACTGCAGCACATGCACAGCAACAGTCCATCAGTGATTACCACAAACCATAACTGCAGCACATGCACAGCAACAGTCCATCAGTGATTACCACAAGCCACAACTGCAGCACATGCACAGCAACAGTCCATCAGTGATTACCACAGGCCACAACTGCAGCACATGCACAGCAGCAGTCCATCAGTGATTACCACAAACCACAACTGCAGCACATGCACAGCAACAGTCCATCAGTGATTACCACAAGCCATAACTGCAGCACATGCACAGCAACAGTCCATCAGTGATTACCACAAGCCACAACTGCAGCACATGCACAGCAACAGTCAATCAGTGATTACCACAAACCACAACTGCAGCACATGCACAGCAACAGTCCATCATTGATTACCACAAGCCATAACTGCAGCACATGCACAGCAACAGTCCATCAGTGATTACCACAAGCCACAACTGCAGCACATGCACAGCAACAGTCCATCAGTGATTACCACAAGCTGCAACTGCAGCACATGCACAGAAACTGTCCATCAGTGATTACCACAAGCCACAACTGCAGCACATGCACAGCAACAGTCCATCAGTGATTACCACAAGCCACAACTGCAGCACATGCATAGCAACAGTCCATCAGTGATTACCACAAGCCACAACTGCAGCACATGCATAGCAACAGTCCATCAGTGATTACCACAAGCCACAACTGCAGCACATGCATAGCAACAGTCCATCAGTGATTACCACAAGCCACAACTGCAGCACATGCACATGTGATTACCACAAGCCACAACTGCAGCACATGCACAGCAACAATCCATCAGTGATTACCACAAGCCACAACTGCAGCACATGCACAGCAACAGTCCATCAGTGATTACCACAAGCCATAACTGCAGCACATGCACAGCAACAGTCCATCAGTGATTACCACAAGCCACAACTGCAGCACATGCACAGCAACAGTCCATCAGTGATTACCACAAGCCATAACTGCAGCACATGCACAGCAACAGTCCATCAGTGATTACCACAAGCCACAACTGCAGCACATGCACAGCAACAGTCCATCAGTGATTACCACAAGCCACAACTGCAGCACATGCACAGCAACAGTCCATCAGTGATTACCACAGGCCACAACTGCAGCACATGCACAGCAGCAGTCCATCAGTGATTACCACAAGCCACAACTGCAGCACATGCACAGCAACAGTCAATCAGTGATTACCACAAGCCACAACTGCAGCACATGCACAGCAACAGTCCATCAGTGATTACCACAAGCCCCAACTGCAGCACATGCACAGCAACAGTCCATCAGTGATTATCACAAGCCATAACTGCAGCACATGCACAGCAACAGTCCATCAGTGATTACCACAAGCTACAACTGCAGCACATGCACAGCGGCAGTCCATCAGTGATTACCACAAGCCACAACTGCAGCACATGCACAGCAACAGTCCATCAGTGATTACCACAAGCCACAACTGCAGCACATGCACAGCAACAATCCATCAGTGATTACCACAAGCCACAACTGCAGCACATGCACAGCAACAGTCCATCAGTGATTACCACAAGCCACAACTGCAGCACATGCACAGCAACAGTCCATCAGTGATTACCACAAGCCACAACTGCAGCACATGCACAGCGGCAGTCCATCAGTGATTACCACAAGCCATAACTGCAGCACATGCACAGCAACAGTCCATCAGTGATTACCACAAGCCACAACTGCAGCACATGCACAGCAACAGTCCATCAGTGATTACCACAAGCCACAACTGCAGCACATGCACAGCAACAGTCCATCAGTGATTACCACAGGCCACAACTGCAGCACATGCACAGCAGCAGTCCATCAGTGATTACCACAAGCCACAACTGCAGCACATGCACAGCAACAGTCAATCAGTGATTACCACAAACCACAACTGCAGCACATGCACAGCAACAGTCCATCAGTGATTACCACAAACCATAACTGCAGCACATGCACAGCAACAGTCCATCAGTGATTACCACAAGCCACAACTGCAGCACATGCACAGCAACAGTCCATCAGTGATTACCACAAACCATAACTGCAGCACATGCACAGCAACAGTCCATCAGTGATTACCACAAGCCACAACTGCAGCACATGCACAGCAACAGTCCATCAGTGATTACCACAGGCCACAACTGCAGCACATGCACAGCAGCAGTCCATCAGTGATTACCACAAACCACAACTGCAGCACATGCACAGCAACAGTCCATCAGTGATTACCACAAGCCATAACTGCAGCACATGCACAGCAACAGTCCATCAGTGATTACCACAAGCCACAACTGCAGCACATGCACAGCAACAGTCAATCAGTGATTACCACAAACCACAACTGCAGCACATGCACAGCAACAGTCCATCATTGATTACCACAAGCCATAACTGCAGCACATGCACAGCAACAGTCCATCAGTGATTACCACAAGCCACAACTGCAGCACATGCACAGCAACAGTCCATCAGTGATTACCACAAGCTGCAACTGCAGCACATGCACAGAAACTGTCCATCAGTGATTACCACAAGCCACAACTGCAGCACATGCACAGCAACAGTCCATCAGTGATTACCACAAGCTGCAACTGCAGCACATGCACAGAAACTGTCCATCAGTGATTACCACAAGCCACCAGATGCAAGACAAGACACATAACATTTATATTGCACTTTTCTCCTGGCGGACTCAAAGCACTTCAGGGCTGCAGCCACTTAAGGTGCGCCTTGGGCGACCAGGATCATTAGGAAGCCTTGACCAAAGACTTGTTATAATGGCTTGAGCCGAGATAAAAACCATGGGCAAAGGCTCAAATCCTACATCAAGGGCAACAGCCTAATGCTGGGAATACACGGCTCGATTTTGCAGCTCGATTCCTCCGCTTGATCGATTCCCCACTCGATTCCGCAGGCGATTCTCTTATCTTCCGCTCATTTTTCTTATCTTTTGCCATTGTGGTCAATGCGGAATCGAGCAGCGAAACGTTCGGGCCGGAGATCGGTCATGTCAGAAATTATCTATTGAGCCATCTAAATAGCTCAAAAACTAACCATGTATTCCCAGCATTAAGCCTCATACACACGCTCAACAAAAGTCTTTTAAATGCACAATTATCTATTGTTGAAAAAAGTTGAAACAACCAAAAGAAGTTGTTTGCTATTGTTCAAACAACTGATAAAAAGCAGTTCAAGTCAATCCAACAGTTTGTTTGACTTGAGCTGCGTCTTATCAGTTGTTTGAACAATAGCAAACAACTTTTTTGTTTTTTTTCAACTTGTTTCAACAACAAAAATTGTTTGATAATTGTGCATTTAAAATACTTTTGTTGAGCATGTGTATGAGCCTTTAAAGAGGAACTTCAGCCTAAACAAACATACTGTCATTAAGTTACATTAGTTATGTTAATTAAAATAGATAGGTAATATAATCTCTTACCGACCCTGTTTTAAAAGAACAGGCAAATGTTTGTGATTTCATGGGGCAGCCATCTTTTTGGTTGAAAGGAGGTGACAGGGAGCATGAGACACAGTTCCAACTATCCTGTGTCCTGATCACCCCTCCCAGCTGCGCGTGCTAGGCAACGAGAACACCAACATCAGAAATCCCATCATGCTTTGAACAGCATCAGGGGAAAAATGCCCTGGCAGATTTCTTTGATGGGACGGAGCTTAGCTTCTGTGCAGCTTAAAATGAGGTTTGCGTAAGAAAAACAAAGTTCTGATGCCCTGAAACTGTTAAAGGGAACCAGAGAGGATGCAATATACATACCTGGGGCTTCCTCCAGCCCCATACACACGGATCGCTCCCACGCCGCCGTCCTCCGCTGCCTGGATCCGCCGCCACCGGGTCCCGTCATTGCCGCGAGTCGGCAAGTCGGCCGGCGGACACGGCCAATTCTCCGCATCACAGGGTGCTCTCCCCATACAGATACGCATGTGGCTGCTAACTGCGCAGCCGCATGCGTACATGTATGGAGGGAGCCCCTGTGATGCGGACAATTGGCCGCATCCGCCGGAAGTGACCGGGCCGGTACCGGTGGATCCAGGAAGCTGAGGACGGCGGCGTGGGAGCGATTCAGGCTTATGGGGCTGGAAGAAGCCCCAGGTATGTATAAAATCTTTTTCTTTTTTCACCCCCCCCCCCCCCCCCCCCCCCCCGTTCCTCTCTGGTTCCCTTTAATGAAACACCAAGCATTTTCAGTGCTGCTGAGTAGATTTTTAGTCTGGTCGTTCACTTTAACCAGTATGCTATCCATCCAAATAAACCGGCGCTGGACCAAATTGAGTCACAATGGAAGCGGGAGATTTGGGCGCATGAGACAAGTGGACAAAAAGGGCGCCCCATTCACTCCCATTATAAATATCGTTTAATGGGCGCCGAACAGGGAAAAAAGGGATCCGGAGATTATTAACGTTTTACAAACGGCGCCCGGAGATTTTTAATGTTTTATAACTGTGCTTGTGATGATTTACGTTTACAAAATGAGCCCGTGATGAATAACGTTTATAAAAATACTAAACATATTTATCCTATTTAATTAAAACATTATTTAACATTTTAACCCTTACTGTTTGTAAAACATTATTATTCACAAAATAAAGCGATCAGTACCTAACGTAAATTGCAATATATTTTTTACAATCACTATTTGTAAAACATTTCGAAAACATTATTATCCACCCAAAAAAATGATTTAAATTTTTTTATTTAAATTTTTTATTTATTAATGTTTGTAAAGCATTATTATCCATAGGGGGTCTTAGGTTTAGGCACCACCAGGGGGGTCTTAGGTTTAGGCACCCCCAGGGGGGTTTTAGGTTTAGGCACCACCAGGGGGGTCTTAGGTTTAGGCATCCCCAGGGGGGTCTTAGGTTTGGGCACCACCAGGGGGGTCTTAAGTTTAGGCACCACTAGGGTGTCTAGGGGTTAGGGATAGGTACAGGGAGGGCTTTGGGGTGGTTAGTTTTAGGCACCACCAGGGGGTCTTAGGTTTAGGCACCACCAGGGGGGTCTTAGGTTTAGGCACCACCAGGGGGGTCTTAAGTTTAGGCACCACCAAGGGGTGTGGGGGTTAGGGATAGGTACAGGGAGGGCTTTGGGGTGGTTAGTTTTAGGCACCACCAGGGGGGTCTTAGGTTTAGGCACCACCAGGGGGGTCTTAGGTTTAGGCACCACCAGGGGTCTAGGGGTTAGGGATAGGTACAGGGAGGGTTATGTGTGAGAGTAGGGTTAGGTATAGTTTTAGTACAATTTTAATAATACTAATCAACAGTTATTATGAATGTACTTATATTAATATCATTGTTATAAACAATATTTTCACATTTTATTATAATAATAAACGATAAATCAAGATTATTCATAACAATATATAATTATAATGTTTAAACTAATACTACTGTTTTTTTAACAAATGTAATTATAAGTTTCAGTTTAGAAACAGGGAAGATTAACGTTTTAAGAATTGCCGATTCCATACACATTATTTAATGATTTATAAATTGTTAAAACACTATTTGTAAACGAAATTCTACACAATATTTTTATAAACGATAATACTGCTTATCGTTTACACCACGCGCCCTTTTTTCCCGACGCCCTTTTTTGATGTACGCAGTCACAATATCATACTTACAATATCATGCTCCATTCAGGGGGCGGCGTGTGAAACCTACCCTGAAGTCAAGTTCAATCTACCGGTAGATCAGGATTTATGCAATGGGCACCCCTAGAACATGTTTAACCACCTTAGCGGTATGGACGAGCTCAGCTCGTCCATTACCGCCAGAGGGTGCCGCTCAGGCCCTGCTGGGCCGATTTACATGAAATAAAGAGCAGCACACGCAGCCGGCACTTTGCCAGCCGCGTGTGCTGCCCGATCGCCGCCGCTCTGCGGCGATCCGCCGCGAGCAGCGGCGAAAGAGGGTCCCCCCAGCCGCCTGAGCCCTGCGCAGCCGGAACAAATAGTTCCGGCCAGCGCTAAGGGCTGGATCGGAGGCGGCAGACGTCAGGACGTCGGCTGACGTCCATGACGTCACTCCGCTCGTCGCTATGGCGACGATCTAAGCAAAACAAGGAAGGCCGCTCATTGCGGCCTTCCTTGTTTATTCTGGGCGCCGGAGGCGATCAGAAGAACGCCTCCGGAGCGCCATCTAGTGGGCTTTCATGCAGCCAACTTTCAGTTGGCTGCATGAAATATTTTTTTTTTTATTTAAAAAAAACCCTCATGCAGCTGCCCTGGCGATCTTAATAGAACGCCAGGGTGGTTAACCTCTCTGCAACCGCCTAACGCAGGATGGCGGCCACAGAGTGGCGTCCTCGTTCCTCCAGGACGCACTTGTGCATCATCTCGCAATGCACGAGATTAGCAGAGAACAAGCACGAGCGCCCATTCACTGCAAGAGGAATGGGGGGAGAAAGCCGCAACAGCCTGTCAGCCGAGATCGGAGCTGGCAGGTTGTTAGGGGGACATGCAGCGGCAATTTTCTTTTGTACAGCACTGCGATCTAGTGCAGCACTGTACAGGGGATGCCTATGAGAGGGATCACGCTGATTGAATCTTGGGGGCCGAAAAAAATATTTAGAAAATAGGTTATTTTATAAAAAAAAAAAAAATCAAAATTTGCCTCAGGCGGCAAAAAGTCTAGGGCCGGCCCTGCAGATGCCACCAACAGAAATCCCTTTTAGTGGCAAGAAAAGGAGGGCAGATTCATTTGGGTGGTAAATTTGATGGCCGAGAAATTAGAGCTGCCCAGTACCAAATTATAAAATATCGTCTGGTTACTAGGGGGGTGTAAGCCTGTGGTCCTCAACTGGTTAATCCTGGTACTTTTGCACTAACCATGTGTGAATACACTTTGGTGGATCATTATTCCTCTATCTGGTGGCCCTAGTCCATACTGCATTAAAATCGTTACTTGCTCTGGATATACTGTATATCCTTATTCACAGGCAAACATTCATTACATCTATCTTACATGTGTAATGCATTATTCGTTGGGAGTTTTAGGTGAGTTTGTGTTTGTTGGGATTTTTTTCCAAGTATTTTTTAGATTATGTCTGTTACTTTTATGTACCGTAAATAATAAAGAAGTTTAAGTTTATTTAACCATAATGTACTAAATACTACAATAGTTAAACACCTTACTACAATTTCAACACTAATCTTTGGCGTGTTGTTGAAGATTGCTATGTTTAAATCCAACCACCAGGTGTCACTAGTGTAAACGCTGCCTATGAAAAGGGTATTGTTTTGGAATATTATTATTATTGATTTATAAAGCAGCAGCATATTCCGTGGCGCTGTACAAAGTAAGAAACAAACATGGGGTACATAATAATACAGACAATCGTGTACTACAATATACAAGATACATAATTAGTGACAAAATACAAAAATGATTCAAAATACAGAATTGGTAGTGACAGTGATAAAAGTAACATGATAAATAAAATGTATGATAATTTTTAAGACACAAAAGGGGGAGATCCAGTGAGAAAACTGAGGGCATATGGCTTTCAACAGTAAAGTACTGTCCTCTATTCCTATGCCTATGACAAATTCTACAGCACCTATTCCTTCAGCACGTCCTGATGTGGCCCTTTCACTGGCCTCTGTTGCTTCTTCCATGCCCTTTCTCAACAATAGAGATAATAAGGGTAAAGAAGCACCCAGGTAAAGATAACATTAGGTTAAAAACAAAACATATAAAAATGAGGTGGCTTACCTGAATGACAACAGTCAGATAAGACCAGGGCTGTGGAGTCGGAGTCGAGGAGTCAGAGTCGGGGCAATTTTTGGGTACCTGCAGTCGGGAGAAAATGCTCCGACTCCGACTCCTTATGAATTTAAACTGTGATTAAAATAGAAAATATGGTAAAATGTTCTATTTCTCAGATAATAGTCATCATAAATAATTTATATATACAGTAATAGCTCTGCTTAGTCCACAAAAACAGTTACTTGTGCTGCTTCAATAAAGCAGTCCCCGTATTTTTAAAGTCAGATATACACATCTGATTGTGTCTGTATATATGATGTGTACACAGGAATCTCATATATATATATATATATATATATATATATATATATATATATATATATATATATATATATATTGTGGGGTGCTACCCACACTCAGGGGGTCTTGAGTGCAGAAATAGGAATACTTCCAGCAGGTTCAAGTGCAAGCAGGCCAATGCCTGTGCTTTATTAGCTAGTTGCTCAGCAAAAAAAAATAAACAAACCCAAAATAAATCCAAGCCGTCTGGCTCCTAAACACCTCACTAGGTAATGCTAACTAGTCTAAACAAAAACAGTCTCTTTTTAGCAACAGGAAACAAATGCAGAGCAACTTACATTAGCTGTAATTTCTCATCAGCACACAGCAGGCCAAGGGCTCCTTTCCTCTCAGTCTTCAGTGTCAGACTGAATCCAGAGCCCCACCCAATCTCAGACCTGCTAAACTAAATAACTCACCTGTGTAACAACACAGGCTGAAAACATCCCGGAATGGACCGGATGGCCAGGGAACCCACCCTGCTCTTCCCTGGCCAACTCCAGGACCCTAACTGGATTTCCTTTTTCCACATAACTTGCAGATAAAAGAAAATCTACACTTTCCTGGAGTTTTTTTAGAAAATACAGCGCTGGAGTCTGGGTGAAATATAAACCCCCTCCCAGACCCTTTCTGTAAAGCACTGTGACACCTTGTCACAATATATATATATATATATATATATATATATATATATATATATACACTAAATAACATCTATATAACATCTATGCTGTAAAAATTAAGCCTGATGTGTAGCTGTGTCACTAATAGAGATGGTCATTGAGATGGAAATCATTCTGCATTGATGCTGGTTTATGCAAATTTATGCACTACCTTTGCTCATGAAATCAAATAATTTGATATGTTGTTAAAAGTTGGTTTGGTGACTACGAATTAAAGGGTACCTGAGACGGATGAAAAAAGTTTTATACATACCTGGGGCTTCCTCCAGCCTCCTTCAGGCTAATCCAGTCGCTGTCCTCCTCCACTACCTGGATCTTCTGCTATGAGTCCCGGTAATTCAGCCAGTCAGCGCAGTCCGGCCGCGTGCCGCTTCCACAGCCAGGACCTGCGCCTGCATTCTGCACCTGCGCAATACTTCTGAGCAGGTGTAGTACGCTCCCAGCGGTGGAGTGTGTGCATGCGCACTACGCCCGACTGGCTCAAGTACCTGGGCCCATAGCAGAAGATCCAGGTGGCGAAGGAGGACAGCGAGGGACTGGTTAGCCTGAAGGGGGCTGGAGGAAGCCCCAGGTATGTATAAAACATTCATCTGTCTCATTACACACAGTACTACTATACATATGCACTGCCCACAGAGCTGCAGGGAAACCACTGAGAATGTTGTGCACATTGAACACAGAGGTGTTGTCTATCACCCATAATCCTGTTTCAGATTGTACATGAAGAATGTGTAATAGAGGAAGAATCGCCTCATTCCCCTGCAGAGTACCTGCACATCACTCTTACATGTACCCGCAGTCACATTGCCTAGTATTGAGCGCCTCCATACTATTGGGGCTCAATACTATTGCAGCGCTAGTTTTGGCCTGAGGAAGCTGGCTCAAACCCGTGAAATGCGTTGCCTGTGCATAATAAATCGTATTGTCTTTTCTGACTGTCGTCATTGAGGTAAGCCACCTAATTTTTTTACATTTTATTTGATTTTAAATTCATTTTATCTTTACCTGGGCATCTCTTCACCCTTATTGTATGCATTACACCCACCATTCCATTGAGGTTGGAGGGGCTTCCCCTGGGGTCCATGGTGGATGCCATTGTGACATCCAATTGTTTTTGACCAAAGAGAGTGACTGTATCCAGTCCCGTTGGGAAATCCTGAGTGGAGTCGGGTTCATTGTCTCCACCTGCCTGAAATGGTTAAGCGCCCCTGTTGCAACCCACCTTTGTGAGTAGCTTCTTTTTTATCTTATACACTATCCATTACCTACTAACATGTTGCACTATTTGGGCTCCTGTTGTCTCTGTCTTTTTTTCCTCAGGGTGCCAAGACACCTCACTCTTCTATAACAATAGAGATGGTCAACAAAATGCAAATAATTCCAGTATGCCTTAAAATGTAGCGCAAATTGTATGCAGCTTGAAAATGGGCCAATTAAAATGTATAGGAAGTGCATTCCATTGTCCCAATTCCAAGCTGCATCAATTTGCATGCAAGTTGGAACTACTTGAATGTAATTGACAGTCTTTACACTACCCATGACAAACTGAGTGGTTCATTCTTTTCAGTTTCCATGTCTGAGTTACTTATTTCAGTGTCCCGAGACTGACTGCATTCTGTTTTGCTTGCCAATGGTGCAGTTCTACACTGCAATCATCGAATGCACAATTACATCATCTATGACTGTATGGTTCGGCTCCTGCTCAGCATTAGAAAAGGGGAGGCTGCAGCACATCATCCGAACAGCGGAAAGGATAATTGGCTGAATTCCGTCTCTTTAGAAAGCACCGGCTCTTCTGGCTCGGCTCCCTTTAAAGAACCGACTCGTTCGGCTCTCAAATGGCTCTTCATTGAGTATCATTAGATGCCTATTTTAAACACGGATCCGGAGGAAATGCCATGCCCCATTCTCCATGCCAACACCATTCTGCGTCTCTGCATGAGCCAATCCCTTTAGCTACAGCTGCTCTGCTCCACCCCCATCCACTCCTACAAGCTTCACAAGGAAGACTACATCTCCCAGCATGCCTCAGCGCCCTTTATTATAGCACAGAGCAGAGCCGAGTGGGGCAGCTGAGGCATTGGCTCTTCTCAGAGTGGGCATCGGCTCCTCTGATTCACATCAAAGAATCGGCTCTTCGATCCGGCTCGTTCGCGAATGACCCATCACTAGCTCACACCATCTTCAAGCTCATGGCTTCAGAAGTAAGATTCCGGTCAATCTCAACTAAAACCTCTAGACACAGGAACAGCTTTTTTCCTCCGGCGGTAGCTTTGCTCAATGCAGAACCACGCTAGAGCTGCTAGGACTTGAAAGTAATCAGCACAGAATTGAGAACAATTCTCACCTTGCTTACTGCCACTATACTTACATACTGTTCTTGACTTGTAATATCTATACTGTCTGTCCTTCTATTGTTTTTGTTTGTGTTTGCTAAGCAACTGCCAAGAAAAATTCCTTGTAAGTGCAAACTTACTTGGCGAAATAAATTGATTCTGATGTCCCCCATTCTGCTTGTCAAAGTCTACAATATGAATTCTGCTGCCGATATGTCATCACTTTCCTATAACTACTATCAGGCGAATCTCCACCTTTTGCATTGCCTGACCAATCCTTTACCTTGTTTTCAGACTCACCTGCTCTGCTGACATGGTCTGACTTACAGGTACAGGGAGGATGGTTTTTACATATTCCTTATTTCTCTCCTCTGCATTGCCATTTCAACAAATTCACTCTGGGTTTTTGTATTCTCTCTAAGACAGCTGCTCAGATGAAGAAGCAAATCCATGGCAGGATTTTCTATCCTCTATGAAAGGAGGAGTTCTATCCTCTATGAAAGGAGGAGTTCTATCCTCTATGAAAGGAGGAGTTCAGGTGAGAATAAAATGGCTAATTAGTTCAGTCACAGGCTAGTCTACTCTGGGAAGCCCAAGGTGTGCTGAACCAAACAAACAAAAACGGATCAGAGGTCTGTACTGTAAAAAAATTTGACTGCATCTTCGGTTGTTTCTTTTTTATTTGGGACAATCAGTATGCTTGCACCCAGTAGAGAGAATTTTCAGCTTTAAGTTTACTTAGTCACAAGTAAGGGTTTGTGTATGCTTTGTTACCTGTTTTATTTTCTGTACATATTGTAAATAGGCTGGAAAGCACAAATAAAGCCCTGGTGTTGGTGAGACACAAAGTTCACCATGCAACTAACTGCTGATGCTGCAAGATGGGTTCTTTCTAGACAATCCATATGCCACAAAGAGAGTATAGGATCGGTGCTTGCAAAAAAAAAAGTCCGACTTCAGCTTTAGCTAGATTTTAAAATGTATACTTGGAAGCACATTGAATTGGAAAGATACATTTTAATAGCATTACCGTATATACTCAGATATGGGAGGAGAAATTTAGGACTGACTCTATGTATAAAAGTATAAGGGTTGCATTATCTGCGAATGAGTGAGGGTCCGCCTCTTTCTCTCCCTTAAAGGGAACCTTAACTGAGAGGAATATGGATGTTTTTTTTTAAATAATACCAGTTTCCTGGCAGTCCTGCTGATCTCTTTAGCTGAAGTAGTGGGTGAATCACAGACCTGAAACAAGCATGCAGCTAATCCAGTCTGACTTCAGTCAGAGCACCTAATCTTCATGCTTGTTAAGGGGCTGTTGCTAAAAGTATTAGAGACACAGGATCAGCAGGAGAATCAGGCAATTGGTATTATCTTAAAAGGAAAAATCCATCTCCTTCTCAGTTTAGGTTCCCTTTAATGCAGAGTGAGTCGCCGCGGAAGCTACAGACCTATTCCAGCAGCGGGCTGCAGTGTCCTCTTATCAGTTCAGCACTCACGCCACTCTGTGTGTATCAGCATATCTCCCCTCCCGATGTCACGTGACACAGGGCGCGGAGGTGTGCTGATGATGCACACAGACCGGCATGAGTGAAGAACAGATGAGAGGACACTGCTGCCCGCCGCTGGAATGGGTCTGCAACAGGCTGAGTGCAGCTGCAAGCAGAGTTGTAGTCAAACATGCAAGGAAAAAAATGTCAAGCATTCTAGGTCATTCTAGGTTTAGTGTTTGGGCAGCACAGTGGCCTAGTGGTTAGCGCTCTCGCCTTGCAGTGCTGGGTTCCTAGTTCGAATCCCAGCCAGGTCAACAACTGCAAGGAGTTTGTATGCTCTCCCTGTGTCTGCTTGGGTTTCCTCTAAGCACTCCGATTTCCTCCAACATCCCCAAAACATACAGATAAGTTAATTGCCCCCACCCCCCCCCCCCCCAAATCAGGCCTAGACTTTGATACACTGCACGATACATACAAAGACATATGAGTTTGATAGGAATTAGATTATGAGCCCCTCTGAGGGACAGTTAAGTAACAGGACAATATATACTCCGTACAGCGCTGCGTAAGATGACGGCGCTCTATAAGTACTAAATAATAATAGTGTTCAAAATTATATTTCAAAAAATGATTAGTCTTTCCAGCCTGATGTGTGAACCCAGTGCTTATGCTACGTTGGCAGGGTGATATCTATCCTTTCTGACCTTTCACTTATCTGAAATACATTCCAAGCTGTTTATAATGTCACGGGACTGCAGTGCAGCATTTAATGATCTACTTTCTACATCACAAAGCCGAATGACAGCCTATAAAAACAGCTTTGTTTTGACTTAAAACTACACAGGCAGGGATGAGGGTTGTTTGTACAGCAATTACGGTACCTGCATATCAATCATTTCTGATTGTAGGGACAAGTGACTGGGCTCTCTGCTGGGCAGCTCATTTAGGGAAGGGAGAAAAATTATCGCGATTTTGTGCACAATTTTTTTTTACTGCTTTCTGTCGCTCCACTGCGAGCTGCATTTTATTTTAAAAGCGCTTTCTAAGTGTTTTTTTAGAGTGATTTTTAATTCACTCCCTGGCCAAGTCAGGAAGTGAACTTTTTGACCCGGAAAAGAATAAATACAATGTATTTAATCTTAAAAACGCGAACGCAATTGCTGCACAAAGCGATTTTGTGAACGTTTTGCATTTTTCCTATACCTTCCGCCTCAGAAATGGTACCGGCACCGCTTTGCTGAGCGGATCGGAAACAAACCGATCAGATGTGAACTCTCTCATAGGGAATCATTGCACAAGCGTTGTTAGGGCGATTTTGAAAGGGGGTATCAGCTTCAATCCTTGGTTACAGTTTCTCTTTACCTAACATTATTATTTTGACTAGAAATGCGATCTCCTGAAAATATTTGGTCTTTAATGAGTTCAGAGTCAACAATGCCCACAATTAATTAAGCTTATTTCCTGACAACCGAGGTGACATGATGAGATAGACATGAGTCATTTGCTATATTGACATCTATGTAGGTACAAAAAAACAAAGTCTTGTAATAGTAATACCTTTTAATGGCTAACTCAGAGGTGCCCACACTTTTTCGGTTTGTGAGCTACTTTAAAAAATTAGCAAGTCAAAATGATCTACTTATGTACAGTTTTAGGAGCACCCTTGTATATACAGAATGGAAAATGTAGAGAGTTCGGGATCTACCATAAAGCCCTACGTGATCTACCGGTAGATCGCGATCTACCTAATGGGCACCCCTGAAATTAAATATTGCAAGCTTTCTGGGATCTAGTCCCCTTCTTCAGGCATATTTCCAGATGTTAGCTGTAGTAAAACACTGATGCAGGTAAATGGCAAACATGATGATGGCAGTTGTGCTGGTTACTGTTTATTCGTTAGGTGTCAGGTGATCAGCAGGCTGGAGCCAGTGAGCTCATGCAAGCAAACATGAAATCTAGCAGGTTTCTGAAGATCATGAAGCCAAGTCATTCATGTTACATAAGGAGTCATGAATCCCATTCCACAATTTAACCCTTCTGTTAATGTCTTGAACATTTTCATAAATTTGTACTCAGAAATGTTTCTTGCTTGTTCATTTTTGAAGTTGCCCTTAAGAATAAGATCTTGCATGCTGTGTCCTGGTTCACAGAAGTGTTGGACCACTGGTGTGTCCATTTTACCTTCATTGATTTTAAAGCGGTGATGGTTCATTCTTGTGCGCAGTTTTTGTCCTGTTTCTCCTATATAGATTCCTCTTGAGGGGCATTTCATGCAGCGTATCATGTATACAACATTGGATGACTCACAGGAAAATTGGTCTGATATTTGATGATATTTCTGTGAGTTTGGTATTTGTATTTGGCTTGTGCTCAAGATATAAGGGCAGGTCTCACACCTTGCGTTATTGCAGGGTAAAGTGTCTGGAGTTTCTGGTGTAGATAATGCACTTCTGATAATCATTTGTCTCAAATTGGGAGGTTGTCTAAAAGCAAGCAGTGGTAAATCAGAAAAAACGTCTTTCAGGCGTTTGTCTTTGTGAAGTATAGGTTGCAGGGTTTTTGATATCTTCCTCAGTGTCTTTAACCTCCTTGCCGGTTATCCCGAGCTCAGCTTGGGGTAACCTGCGTAGGAGGATTTCTCAGGCCCCGCTGGGCCGAGTTTCACAATCTTTTTTTCCTGCACGCAGCTAGCACTTTGCTAGCTGCGTGCAGTTTCCGCTCGCCGCCGATTCGCCGCTACCCGCCGAGCCGCCCCCTCCAGACTCCTTGCGCAGCCAGGCCAATCAGTGCCAGGCAGCGCTGAGGGGTGGATCGGGATTCCCTCTGACGTCCCGACGTCCATGATGTTGGTGACGTCAAGCCCAGCAGGAATTCCCGTTCTGAACGGGATTTCCTGCTTACTCTGATCGCCGAAGGCGATCAGAGTGGATAGGGAGATGCCGCTTGTCAGCAGCTATCATGTAGCGAGCCCTCGGCTCACTACATGATTTAAAAAAAAAAAATTAAATAAAAAAAGTGCTGCGCTGCCCCCTTGCCACCAGAATTGTAACGGCAAGGGGGTTAATCTTGGGTTGTAGGTGACCACTATTGGGACTTTTTTGACCTACACTCGGAGTTCCTCTGAGATATATTTTTCTGGATTTAATGATTAGAAACAATAGGAACACTCTAACTACTAAAACGTTTCATAAAGAAACAGCTGGGAATACCCTCTTATCTGCAAAAAGTGCACATTTACCATCTCAAAAATGGGCTGTACCTACGGGTCAGTTCATGCGGCTACGTAGAAATTGCAGTGATACTGCAGATTATAAAAAAGAGGCTGATGATCTGAGGAAAAGATTGCTGACAAGCGGCTATCCTAAACATATCATTAAAGGGACTCCGAGCAGTGCAGAAACTATGGAAAGATGCATATCATTTTAAACCTCTCTTTCTCCTCTTTCCAATGATATATAAACCACCACCCTACGTCCTTTAGTTTTCGCTATTTTCGCAATTGAAATTGCCGCGGCCGCGATTTCAATCACGAAAATAGAGAAAACTAAAAGGCGTAGGGCGACGATTTAGGTGTCGCCAGAAAGAGGAGAAAGAGAGCTTTAAAATGATATCCATCTTGCCATAGTTACTTGTATTACTCAGGACGACACTTTCCCCAGTGTCAGCAGCTCCATTCAGCAGAATGGAGCTGCTGACTTTAGGAAAAAGTCGCCCTGTGTAATACAATGTAAAGATGGATATCATTTTAAAGCTCTCTTTCTCCTCTTTCTGGCGATACCTAAATCGTCGCCCTACGCCTTTTAGTTTTCTCTATTTTCACGATTGAAATCGCGGCCGCTGCAATTTCAATCGCGAAAATAGCGAAAACTAAAAGGCGTAGGGCGGCGGTTTATATATCATTGGAAAGAGGAGAAAGAGAGCTTTAAAATGATATGCATCTTTCCATAGTTTTTGCACTGCTTGGAGTCCCTTTAATAAAGCTTATTACAGAGCACTCTCAAGGAGAAGGTCTGACCTACTTGTATGTGGTACAACACAATCTGACCAGGGGAAAGAAAGCAACATAATTTGTGTAGTTACTACCTATGGATCACATTATAATGAGATAAGAGAGATTCTCTCTAGACATTGGCACCTGCTTAGCAGGGACCCAGTTATAGGGGAGTTGGTTGGAGAATACCCCCATATGGCTACTAGGAGATGTAGGAATGTGTCAGATATTCTAGTTAAAAGTGAATTTAGGGTCAGTAATCGACCAGGTGCTGCTAAAAGGAATCGAAAAGGAATGTTTATCTGTTGCGATTGTACAATGTGTCCCTATTAATTGGGATAGGTCAGTAACTTTTAAGATAGAGTAACCAAGCAGCTCAGGGTGACTCAAACTACTAGGAATGTATAGGGGGATAAAAGGGACCAAAAAGCCCTCCTAGTAAAAAACAAAAAGCAAAGCTTGGTGTATTTGCCTTCTTAAAACAGAAGGAAATCTGCAATAATTCAGCTATAAGTGAACATTTGTGTTATACAAGTGAACAGTTACATATTCAGTAGTAGTCAATTGTGGGTAACCACAAATGTTCACTTATAGCTGAATTATTGCAGATTTCCTGTTTTAAGAAGGCAAATACACCAAGCTTTGCTTTTTTAGTAGGAGTGCTTTTTGGTCCCTTTTATCCCCCTATACATTCCTAGTAGTTTGGGTCACCCTGAGCTGCTTGGTTACTCTGTTGTACTCGTCCAAGGCCTATCTCATACAGCCTTATCAATCCCTGCCATGTACTGATGAGGACCAAAAGTCTGAAACAGGCTGTCACATGTGGGTTTGATATGGCTGTGTAAAATTTAAAGCTATAGGCTTGCTATACACCAGCGGTTCTGGATGCTTGCTTGGCTTACCAAGGGCAAAAAGGGATAATTTGCATATTCAGTAGTAGTGAATTGTGGGTAACCACAAATGTTCACTTATAGCTGAATTATTGCAGATTTCCTTCTGTTTAAAGAAGGCAAATACACCAAGCTTAACTTTTAAGATAAAAGACTATATAGATTGTGCAACAGCAAAGGTTATATACCAGCTGCAATGCAGCTGTAATAAGATCTATATAGGCAAGACCTACAGACCTTTAAGAATCAGAATTCAGGAGCATGTAAATAATATTAAAGCCAAGTGTGAAAAAAGCCTGATTGCTATGCACTTAAAAAATGCTCATAACTCTGATCCTAAATATTTGAAGGCAATGGGTATATATATAAACTGAATATCAGTCCCAGGAGAGGTGACTTTGATGAGCAATTGATGAGAAAGGAATCTCTCTAGATTTACAAGTGTAACTCTATGCAACCAAGTGGCCTGAACAGCAATATGAATCTGAAAGTGTTTCTATGAAAATAATGCACAAATTTATTCTCTAAGAAGGCCACAAGATGGTGCTCACCGCAACTCGCAGCTTTTTGTGCATAACTGTTCATGAATATGCAGATTGATCAGGTGCTGCTATAAGTAACAATCTGACCAGTCAGCGCTATACACGTCAGAAGAAGCCGATAGGGGAAACACGTTACGTGTTCATGACGTCATCACGCTGCTCTCTTTCCTAATACGCCTGTGCACCCAGGCACCGCCATTGCGCAAAGTTTGAATGCTGAATGCTGCCTGGAAAAGATGCCTGGACTTGACCAGTAACCGGCCCTTGGCTGTCACATAGGGTACATGAGTGCCGGCTTTGCTGGGTGAAGATGTGTTTATGCTATTAGCTGGAACACGCTGTCTGCACTCACTGATTTGGTAGTGAGTAGCGCACCTTACTCTGGTCTGTCATTGAGGTGATTTGCATCGCTTGTCTGGTTTTGTTGCTAATGGCTGAAGGGTTTTGCACTGCAGTGCATGTAATGAAAGCGTACTCCATACAGGAAGAGGCATGCAACTGCATACGGATTGAATTGAAGATATTAGAGGCATGCAACTGCATACGGGTTGAATTGAAGATATTTGCACAATGATGATGCTTTTATAGTGGATGCTATAGGAATACCTTCTAAAGGGGCCTGAAGAGAATTATATTTAGAGATGGCCCGAAACTCTGATTTTTGGTTCGTGAACCGGGTTCGCGAACTTCCACGAAAGTTCGGTTCGCGCGAACTTTCGCAAATCGCAATAGACTTCAATGGGGAGGCGAACTTTGAAAACTAGAAACACTTATGCTGGCCAGAAAGGTGATGGAAAAGATGTTTCAAGGGGTCTAACACCTGGAGGGGTGCATGAGATAAACGCCAAAAGTCCCGGGGAAAAATCTGGATTTGACGCAAAGCAGCGTTTTAAGGGCAGAAATCACATTGAATGCTAAATTGCAGGCCTAAAGTGCTTTAAAACATCTTGCATGTGTATACATCAATCAGGTAGTGTAATTAGAGTACTGCTTCACACTAACACGCCAAACTCATTGTGTAACGCACCGCAAACAGCTGTTTGTGTAGTAACGGCCGTGCTGGACTGGTGCGCACCATGGCGAGATTGTTCTTCCTCAGTGATATCAGGTAATGTCTGACTGCCTTATCAACTTTCAATGGTTCTTTCTCTACCAAAGCTTACATCTATTTTTTTTTTTTAATTACATTTTCTGCTGGCTGTTCAGTACCTGCAACGAGAATCTGTTATGGAGGGCAAGTCTGCCATTGTGAGTGACCACGCGTAATGGCCGGGGAATCAGGGTTCGATTCCGGTCCGGAGTGGGAGCCTGAGAACTGACTACCACCACCACACATCCAAGTAAGGACCCATTTGCTGTATAAGTAATGTACCTGCCCTGATCGTGCTTTGCAGACCAGGCATCTGTGGTCAGATGGACCCTTGACCCAGCGCTGTGCACCAGAGATGACACCACTTGCCTTTAAAGAGTAACTGACAGGCTGCAAAAGCTAATTTAAACCTCTATTCTCCTGTGTTAAACAGTTTAGAAGGAAGCCAAAAAGTCAATACTGAAGTTAAAAATCTCTCTGAGGCCTAGTGCACACCAGAGCGGTTCGGCAGCGTTTTTTCGATCCGCTTGCGGATGTGGAAACGCTTGGGTAATGTATTTCAATGGGCTGGTGCACACCAGAGCGGGAGGCGTTTTGCAGAAACGCATACTCCCGGGCTGCTGCAGATTTTGGATTGCGGAGGCGTTTCTGCCTCCAATGTAAAGTATAGGAAAAACGCAAACCGCTCTGAAAAACGGCAGTTGAGAGCGGTTTTGCAGGCGTTTTTGTTACAGAAGCTGTTCAGTAACAGCTTTACTGTAACAATATATGAAGTCTACTACACCAAAAACGCTTCACAAAACCGCAAAATGCTAGGTAAAACGCTACAGAAAAATAAGAAAAAGCGTTTCAAAATCTGCTAGCATTTTGCGGATCTGTTAGCGGTTTTTGGTGTGCACCAGGCCTTACTTTGATTTTTGCTGAATAGCAAGCCTCTTTATTCCCAAGCTCCTAAGGAGGCTGGCCGGCCGCATAACAGATACTGCAAAGCATGCTGGGGCTGCTTCTTCTCCCTACTGTACTCCCTTGGTCCTCCCCTTCATTTCCCTATCCCGCCCTAAGGCTGCTTTCCCAGTGAGAAGTTACAGGCTCATGTTACAGCAGCTTGTATCTTGCAGCCCAGCTCACAGCACTGAAAAATCAATGTGCTGTTCACAGGGCACATGTTCCGTTAGAGTATACTGCATCAGTGGCGTACCTAGGGCATTTGGCACCCGGTGCTGGGTATTAAAAGACACCCCCCCCCCAAAAAAAAGGGGGCGTGGCCACAACCAGATGAGGGCGGAGCTAACTGTAATTTAAAGTATTCGCTAGTATAGTTGCCCCAGTATAGCTAGTTTAGTTGCCCCAGTATAGCTAGTTTAGTTGCCCCCAGTATAGCTAGTTTAGTTGCCCCCAGTATAGCTAGTACAGTTGCCCCCAGTGAAACTAGTTGCCCCCAATGAAGTTAGTATAGTTGCCCCCAGTATAGCTAGTATAGTTGCCCCCAGTATAGCTAGTATAGTTGCCCCTAGTATAGTTGCCCCCAGTATAGCTAGTATATATTTGCCCCCAGAAAAGCTAGTATATACTTGCCCCCAGAAAAGCTAGTATATAGTTGCCCCCAGTATAGCTAGTGTATAGTTGCCCCCAGAATAGCTAGTGTATAGTTGTCCCCAGAATAGCTAGTGTATAGTTGCCCCCAGTATAGCTAGTGTATAGCTGTCCCCAGTATAGCTAGTGTATAGCTGCCCCCAGTATAGCTAGTGTATAGCTGCCCCCAGTATAGCTAGTGTATAGCTGCCCCCAGTATAGCTAGTGTATAGCTGCCCCCAGTATAGCTAGTGTATAGCTGCCCCCAGTATAGCTAGTGTATAGCTGCCCCCAGTATAGCTAGTGTATAGTTGCCCCCAGTATAGCTAGTGTATAGTTGCCCCCAGTATAGCTAGTGTATAGTTGCCCCCAGTATAGCTAGTGTATAGTTGCCCCCAGAATAGCAAGTATATAGTTGCCCCCAGAATAGCAAGTATATAGTTGCCCCAGTATAGCTAGTATATAGTTGCCCCCAGAATAGCAAGTATATAGTTGCCCCCAGAATAGCAAGTATATAGTTGCCCCCAGAATAGCAAGTATATAGTTGCCCCCAGAATAGCAAGTATATAGTTGCCCCAGTATAGCTAGTATATAGTTTCCCCCAGAATAGCAAGTATATAGTTGCCCCAGTATAGCTAGTATATAGTTGCCCCAGTAGTATAGTTGCCCCCAGTATGGGGGAAGCTTGGAAGGAGGGGTGGCGGGGAGGGGGGCCAGACCCTCCACCTTCCTCACCCGGGTCCCCTCCTTCTGGCGCTTCCCCCCTCCTAATTAGCAGCAACATATGCGGGCAGGAGCGGACAGTATGTGTGAAGAGGAGCGGGAAAGGCGCATGGCAGAAGCGTGGTACTTGGCGGCAGGCGGCTGGTCACCGGCCAGCGTCATGCAGCAGCAAGCTGTGTGTGCTGCTGCTGTGCAGCGTCCATTGTGTGCCCCCTGACTGACGGATGGCCGCCGAGTACCACGCTCCGTGCCTGGCCATTTCATGCTGCTGCTCCCCTCCATCCATGCTGCCAGGCCGGTCCACACGCTGCCCAACGCAGCCCCGCGCACTTCAATACCGCTCCGGCAGCCCCAGCATGCAACAGGGGCTGGAAGCCGGAATTTAAGCGGAAGTCCTGATGCGAAGGCGTGGCCGAGACTCCAGCAAGCAAGCCAATTGCAGGAGGGGAGGGAGCGTGTGCCTGCTGCCCTGCCCCCCTGCCTAGACAACATGTAAAGAGGCTGCAATTTACCTCCGGCTCCGCTCCGAGTCATTAGTCAGCCAGCCAGGTGTTTTAAATTATATTTGGCTATTAGGCTGGCTGACGTTTTTGACACCCCCCTCAGCTGTGTCACCCGGTGTGGGACGCTCCCCTGCGCCCTATTAAAGGGACCCACTGTACTGCATGAGTCCGCTATTGTTCCTAGCCACATGGCTAATTAATATTCACTGCACAGTAGTGTTGTCCGGATCATGAACCATTAGGATCTTTGATCCAGATCTTTTTTGTGAGTCGAATCATCAGGAAGCAGGGTAAGGGAGGATATTACATCACAATTGGCTTCATACGAGACAGACAAACATGGAACCTGCCATGAGCTGTCAGGAGCAGGGGCGTAGCAATAGGGGGTGCAGCGGTAGCGACCGCATCGGGGCCCTTGGGCCAGAGGGGCCCCGAAGGGCCCTCCCTCAACTACAGTATTAGTTCTCTATTGGTCCTGTGCTCATAATAATCACTTCTATATATACATTGAGTAGTGGTAAACATTAACAAGCTCTTCCCCATCCCCTTCTTGCACCTCTGACACTGTAGTTGCCATTGGCAGGTTTTGGTGTGCCGTATCAATTGTTATGTATAGAGTGCCTGGGGGGCCCCATTGTAAAACTCGCATCGGGGCCCACAGCTCCTTAGCTACGCCACTGGTCAGGAGCATCAATCTCTGCAAATACTATATAAAAATTCTGTGAAATCCAAACGTGGACAGTGAAATGCATATGTAATGTAAGTACAGCCAATATTTAGCTACTGATATGTGTTTTTTTTCTCTGAGGCCCTATACCTAACAGCTCCTCTTTAACGAGAATCTGCTATGGAGGGCAAGTCAGCCATTCATTCAACTGCGTGAAACTTTCGATGGTACTTTCTCAGTAGCATGGTGACCACGGATAATGGCCGGAGAATCCTGGTTCGATTCCGGTCCGGAGTGGGAGCCTAAGAAACGGCTACCACCACCACACATCCAGGGAAGGCAGCAGGTATGGCATGCACGTCCCGAGGTAGTGACCAAAAATAACAATACAGGAGGACTTTCAAGGCCCTGCTGTATATGACACTGATCGACTTTACTACCTGTAACGAGAATCTGTTATGGAGAGCAAGTCTGCCATCCATTCAAGTGAAAGGTATGCACTGACTGCCAGGTATAATACAATGTGCAGTCACAGATGCAGTGAAAGGTATGCAGTGACTGCAAACAGCTGTTTGTGTAGTGACGAACGTGCTGGACTGGTGCGCACCATGACGAGAGTGCAGGTGATGGCGGCTTTCCAGCCCATATGGTCGCCGGGCTGAGGAAGCTGAATGACAGAACAATGACTGTCCAGCTGATCAAATTTGGTCTGTCTATAATGAAGAAACGACCTTATTATCTTGGGTGTGCCACCCCCCGAGACACTCATATATCCGGCGGTCATTGCTTCATTGTGATACGCAAGCCCCTTCACCGCGGCAAGGTAATGATCACGAAGGGGAATTGGCACATGTACATGTCTTTTGTTTTGTTGTTGCAGCTGCAGTGCAGCCAGAAAAATTAGGCAGGCAAGTACACACACCAGAAAAATTATTATAGTGGCCGCTGCTAGCAGCAGCCTTAAAAATTCAGGAATCCACATGGAGTGCTGGACCCTGTTGATGGTGGCGGAGAAGGCAGTCAAGCGGCCTGCGGGCAGAGGTGCTGTGTAGGGAGCGACTTAGTCTTGGGGCATGCAGTCACACGGTGTGCAGGCAGAGGTGCTGTGTGTGGGGACTGACTTAGTCTTGGGGCGGGCAGTAGCCCTCCGGGATCCATGCCTCATTCATTTTGATATAAGTGAGGTACTGAACACTTTTGTGACTTAGGCGACTTCTCTTCTCAGTGACAATGCCTCCAGCTGCACTGAAGGTCCTTTCTGATAGCACGCTTGAGGCAGGGCAAGACAGAAGTTGGATGGCAAATTGGGACAGCTCTGGCCACAGGTCAAGCCTGCGCACCCAGTAGTCCAAGGGTTCATCGCTGCCCACAATGTCTACATCCACACTTAAGGCCAGGTAGTCGGCCAGGTAGTCGGCTACCTGCCGGTCCAGGCGTTGGTGGAGGGTGAATCCGTAAGTGCTAAGGCGAGGCGTTGGACTAAAGAATGTCCACATGTCCGACATCACCATGAGATCACTGGAGCGTCCTGTCCTTGCCTGCGTGGACATGGGAGAAAGATTACTGGCAGTGGTACCTTTATTGCGTTGTACTATGACATCACCCTTAAACACATTGTAAAGCATAGTTGCCAGCTTGTTCTGCAAGTGCTGCATCCTTTCTGCCTTCTAGTGAGTTGGTAACATGTCCGCCACTTTGTGCCTATATCGAGGGTCTAGTAGCGTGGCCACCCAGTACAGCTCACTCCTCTTGATTTTTTTTATACGGGGGTCCCTCAACAGGCTGGACAGCATGAAAGATGCCATCTGCACAAAGTTGAATCCAGACGTACTATCCATCTCCTCTTGCTCTTCCTCAGTGACGTCAGGTAAGTCCTCCTCCTCCCCCCAGCCACGAACAATACCACGGGAACGTTGAGCAGCACAAGCCCCCTGCGACGCCTGCTGCGGTTGTTCTTCTGCCGCCGCCTCCTCCTCCTCCAAAGAAACACCTTCCTCATCATCCGAGTCTGACTCCTCTTCCCCACACAACACTTCCTCCTCCTCCCCCCTCTGTGCTGCCGCAGGTGTTGAGGAAACATCTGGTTCTGATGCGAATTGATCCCACAACACTTCCTCCTGTAACTGTTTTTGTTCACGCTCCTCCACAGCTTGATCCACCATTCTACGCACAGCACGCTCCAGGAAGTAAGCGTACGGGATCAAGTCACTGATGGTGCCTTCACTGCGACTCACCAGGTTGGTCACCTCCTCAAACGGCCGCATGAGCCTGCATGCATTTCGCATGTGTGTCCAGTTGTTGGGCCAGAACATCCCCACCTCCCCAGATTGTGTCCTTATACTGAAATTGTAGAGGTACTGGATGATGGCTTTCTCCTGTTCTAGCAGGCGAGAGAACATAAGGAGGGTCGAATTCCAGCGAGTCGGGCTATCGCAAATGAGGCGTCTCACCGGCAACTTGTTTCTCCGCTGAATCTCGGCAAAGTGTGCCATGGCAATGTAAGACTGCCTGAAATGCCCACACAACTTCCTGGCCTGCTTCAGGATGTCCTCTAAGCCTGGGTACTTTGACACACATCTTTGAATGACTAGATTCAGCACATGTGCCATGCACGGTACATGTGTCAGCTTTCCCAAATTCAAAGCGGAAATGAGATTACTGCCGTTGTCACACACCACGTTGCCGATCTCCAGCTGGTGCGGGGTCAGTAGGTATATGCAGTGATGGGTATTACAATGTGCACCTGTCACACACAGACAGGTACCGGACAGGCACAGTGACACTGTGTGCCCTCACGTAGGTGGGTGGGTGCACTGAAGTGAACAACAGGTAGGTAGGTATATGCAGTGATGGGTAATGTGCACCTGTCACACACACAGGTAGTCACTGAATGTGCTGGGCCTGGCAGTGGCACAAACAGTAGGAATTACCAAGGCTGTCTATGCAACACAAGTGTCAGTGGAACACACACAAAAAAATAGATCACAAGAACAAGATCTTAAAATAGCTGTTGTGGGGTGCTTTTTTAGCAATACGAATCAGCAAGGAGCAAGCTAAGAAGTCTACAAGAGCCTAACTAAGCTTTCCCTATGAGAGTCTGCAGCAGCTATCCCTTCACGAATTACTGCAGGCACACAAGTGAGTCCAATGCCTGACACTGCCTGCCTTTTATAAGGGGGGGTGGGGCTCCAGGAGGGAGTGTAGGCTAATTGGCTACAATGTGCCTGCTGACTGTGATGTAGAGGGTCAAAGTTGACCCTCATGATGCACTATGGGGGCAAACTGAACTTCCGGAAAAGTTCACGGTTCTCCGCGATCACGAACCCCGGAAGTTCGCCGTGAACCGTTCGGGCCATCTCTAATTAAAATACCGGTAACTGTGATCTAATAGGTGCACCTATTAAAGCTCCTGGGTTAACCCTGTAACCAGCACTATAAATACGATAATTTTAATTGATTTTAGATGTTGTGTAATTAGCTGTTTTTGATACGTAATACATTAAAGATTTACATTGAATGTTGCCTGGGGTCCCTATATGATTTATGTAAAAAGTTATTTCTATTGTTACGTGGTCTTTGAGTTAAAAATGATTACCTTTATTATTGTAGGCACAGTTTATACTGACCTGAGGAAGCCGGAGAGTACCTGTGAAATGCATTGTCCAATTTTATGTGCTCAGTAAAAATCGTTTCCAGTGTGCCACTAACGGAGAGGTAATGCCTTGCCTCTCTTATCCTTATATATTGGTTTAAATATAATATAACTCAGTCAGAAACTTACACTTTCGTGCCTCCACCTGAATGTTTTAACTGCTTCATGGGTTGGGGTATTTACCTATTTACTAATGGATATTTACCTATATACAAAGGCTTGATGACTGTACTTTGACCATCCATAACCATTAACCTCCTGAGCGGTCTGGACGAGCTCAGCTCGTCCATCACCGCCGGAGGCTGCCGCTCAGGCCCTGCTGGGCCGATTTTTATCAAATAAAGTGCAGCACACGCAGCCGGCACTTTGCCAGCCGCGTGTGCTGCCTGATCGCCGCCGCTCTGCGGCGATTCGCCGCGAGCAGCGGCGAAAGAGGGCCCCCCTAGCCGCCTGAGCCCTGCGCAGCCGGAACAAAAAGTTCCGGCCAGCGCTAAGGGCTGGATCGGAGGCGGCTGACGTCGGCTGACGTCGATGACGTCACTCCGCTCGTCGCTATGGCGACGATATAAGCAAAACAAGGAAGGCCGCTCATTGCGGCCTTCCTTGTTTATTCTGGGCGCCGGAGGCGATCGGAAGATCGCCTCCGGAGCGCCCTCTAGTGGGCTTTCATGCAGCCAACTTTCAGTTGGCTGCATGAAATAGTTTTTTTTTTATTTAAAAAAAACCCTCCCGCAGCCACCCTGGCGATTTAATCAGAACGCCAGGGTGGTTAACAAGCACTCACTACGCATTTTGGTGCAAGTCTATTACAGCAGCTCAGTAGCTGTACTAAATAAGATGGTTGAAAACTTCCATTGACAAATGTGTGTGCTTCAGCCAATCCATTTGCACATTTGAATGATTAAATTGGCGTGCACAGGGTGATGCTGGAATGATGGTCATACATTTGACAACCGCCTGGAAACCACACGTTTCTCACCAGCAGCAAACCTGCCCGCCTGAACTCGCTCTTGCTATGATATCAACACAATCCCCTAAAATAAAATTACAAAAAAAGGTTTAGACTCCTTTAAATTAAACAGAATTAAAAAAAAACCACAGCTGAACTTTGGGCACATTAAGAACTGCAGATCCCCTTGGAAATAGTTTTACTGGCAGTAATATAACAAATTTCTTGGCAAGTAACTTTTTTATTGACAAGCTAATGTATTATACCAGCAGCAGAACATTCAGGAGGAGGAGGCAGATAATGGGTTTCCAAGCAGTTCCGATGTAGTTTCAATTGAAATTCCAGATTTGTTTTTGAAAGCAAGACTGCTATGTACATTGCAGGGTTTTTGTAAACTTGTTTTCAGATAATTATCAGTTTCTGTTCTCTAGATATTTAAACCATTACACAGAGTTCAAATGAGAGATCCTAAATGGGAAAGTTTGTGGGCTATAATCAAATGACCAGCTCCTATGATGTAATGTCTAGGCACATGCCCAGCTACAACTTCAGTGCAGCAGTGCAGTCAGTAGCACCTGCAGAGATGCACTAGTCCCCCAAAGAGTGGATCTATAAAGACATCTGTGTAAGGTCTGGCAGATCCCTCGCCTTCCTTCAGCCTCTATACCACAATCTAATTCCACACTCTTCACCTAAACAACAAGCCCCCCGCGTGAGCAGGAGTCTGCAAGTTGTGCCTAGCCCACTATGGTTACTCAGCAGGACTTCAGCGAGCAAGGTATACAGACTGAGGCCAGGAAGACTGGAGTACTATCAGAACCCTCTACACATGATAAATTAGAGTGACCAGACGTCCCGGATTCGGGGTCCGCTGTCCCAGGCAGCATGAGGTCCCGGGAAACGTCCCGATTTCAGCAGCAGGACGTCCCGGCCTCGGGACTCTGGCCACTCTCTCCTCATGAACTGGCAGCGGCGTCTATAGACGCCGTGCCAGTTCATTGCCTGCAGCCCTGCTCCAGCCTCCTCTTCCGGTGTCTGTTCCGACACCGGCAGGCGAGCAGGGCTACGGCAAGATGGCTGCCGAAGCCCTGTACTGGAGACTATTTGTGTCTCCAGTACAGGGCTTCGGGCGCCATCTTTCCGTAGCCCTGTCAGCGCGGGAGATATGCAGGGGGAAGGTGGTCCCGGGAGGAGCGCGCCAGGGGCCGGAGACTTCTACCAGGTGAGTAAATGCTTTTTTTCCAGGTGAACTTTGCGTTTCTTGTCTGGTGAAATGTTTGCCCACATTGCGTTTCTTTTCTGGTGAAATGTTTGCCCGCATTGCGTTTCTTTTCTGGTGAAATGTTTGCCCACAATGCGTTTCTTTTCTAGTGAAATGTTTGCCCGCATTGCGTTTCTTTTCTGATAAAATGTTTGCCCGCATTGCGTTTCTTTTCTGGTGAAATGTTTGCCCGCATTGCGTTTCTTTTCTGGTGAAATGTTTGCCCGCATTGCGTTTCTTTTCTGGTGAAATGTTTGCCCGCATTGCATTTCTTTTCTGGTGAAATGTTTGCCCACATTGCGTTTCTTTTCTGGTGAAATGTTTGTCCACATTGCGTTTCTTTTCTGGTGAAATGTTTGCCCGCATTGCGTTTATTTTCTGGTGAAATGTTTGCCCGCATTGCGTTTATTTTGTACTGATATGTTTGCCCGCATTGCGTTTATTGTCTGGTGAAATGTTTGCCCGCATTGCGTTTATTGTCTGGTGAAATGTTTGCCCGCATTGCGTTTATTTTCTGGTGAAATGTTTGCCCGCATTGCGTTTATTTTGTACTGACATGTTGCCCGCATTGCGTTTATTTTGTACTGACATGTTGCCCGCATTGCGTTTATTTTGTACTGACATGTTGCCCGCATTGCGTTTATTTTATACTGACATGTTTGCCCGCATTGCATTTATTTTATACTGACATGTTGCCCGCATTGCGGTTATTTTGTGCTGACATGTTGCCTATTGCGTTTATTTACTGGTGTCCGGGGTAACTGTTACTGCATTTATTATTTAATGGTCATAGATGGCTATGTTTGCTGCTTTGTGGTTACGGTATACTATTAGCATCACACAGTTTCTGCACACCCATGATGCAAAGTCTCGTTTGTCCACATCATGGCGTAAACACTGCTTTCTTATGCCTCGCTGTTACATTACGTTAGCTCCGCCCATACAATGTCATGGCCACGCCCATTTTCCGCCGCGGCGCCCCCTCCCCCCAGTCTTCGTCGCTGCGCGCTCCTCAGTCCTCCCCACTTTTCGCCCCCCCGTCCCACGCCCCCCTCCCCGTCCCAGGTTGGACCCACAAAAATCTGGTCACTTTAGATAAATGTAACTGGATGAGATCAGGAAATAGTGCAGAACGCGCTTGTGGAGGAGACAACACAGATCACAGCAGGAGTAGAAGGCTAAAGACAGGGAGGAAAGTTGCTCAGAGTGACCGCAAGTCTGAGCTTCTGGTGTCTGCCACAAAGAATAAGACAAGGACAGAGAGATAGGAATGTATGCCAATCGGATTACTACCGCAGCAATGGCAAACATTCACACAGGCACCAACAAGACAGAACAGGTAGGAGCGTAACTAAAAGCAACTGCTGCTATAGTTACGTCCACAGGAACAGGATTAGCAGGAGCGCTAGCCAATCACTACCGCAGTGATGGCTGCGTCCAGACTGGCTGGACTAGAAGAAACTTTGCAGTTTGCCCACGCAGGAACCGCAACAGTCCACAATGAAGCAAATACAATTGAGACACAGGACCCAGCCAACAGCTATTGCGTTCATCTCTGCGAAGAGATAACGAATCCTTCTGAATCCTGTTCTGTTACCGTTTGTGGATTGCGTTCATCTCTGCGAAGAGATAGCGAATCCTTCTGAGTCCTGTTCCCTGTGTTACTCCATTCTTAGTCAGCGTTCCTGCTTATGTCATATATCGGTTCATTGCCGATATATACATATGTTAGTCAGACGTTACAAATAGTTTCATTGATAGCTGTAATTGTAATACGCTAGGAATACATATTTGTTGTATATTTGTCTGTGTTACGTTCATCTATCTTGATCCTGCTATTTCCTGACTATTCTGTCCTGTCTTTGTGAGGCACGCCATCGCCGCAACGCATTGGCTGCCTCATTCCAGTCTGTGTTATTGTGGACGCTTGCTGTCACTAAGTAGTGGCTAGTTAAGCAAGCGTTCATTCTGTTTACCTGTCCTGATCTCCTCAGTTCTGGTTTATGCGCTCAGCGCAACTTTGCGCTGAGACGTTATAACGAAAGCATTGTTTGTGGCTGTCAGATCTGCACCGGCTCTGTGCGCCACAATCTCCTATTGGAGTCAGTCCTCCCCTCCACTATACTAGGGATAGCCTGTTTCCTTGTGCTAGTGTGTGTACCTCCTCCACGTCAGCTCATGCGTTGCATGCTGACTGTGGAGAATACACCACCAAGCCTCACATTATGAAAACCCCATTACCAATCCCCATTGTGGGGGGGATTCCCAGAAAGTATGACACTGTTAATTATGGTTCCTGTTCCTTTAAGAAATTTGAAGAACTTAACTCTGAAACAGAAAATGAGTTTTTCTCTGAATGTGCCAGGTTCCTGGCCAATCCCGATCTCCAAGCGACTCCTGTTTCAACCTGGGCACTCCAACTAAGTTATATTTTGTTTAAAGGGGAATTATTCCAGTGGGCATTTGATGTTCTCAATCATTCCGATTTGAAAGAGAGACCGCTGGAATTTCTAGCGTTTGTGATCCATAACTGGTTGCGCATAGATCCATTGCCTTTTCCTCTTAATGAACTCCTGGCAGCAGGCCAATCAGCTTCTCCTTCAATTGCTTGCAAAAATGTTCAGCAAGCAGAAAGTGTTACTGATAATTTTCCTGCAGCCTTGAATAAATCACCAAAAACAGCAGGGTCTAAGGCAAAACGCAAACGTTCTAAGAAACGTGTCCGATCTGCAGAGTCGTTATCCTTAGCGACTGAGACCTATAATGAGATTCTGCCATTAACAGATAATGAAATGCAATTGTCTTTCAGGGGAGTTAAATGGACTTATGAAACTACTAATGAACTTTCCTCCCTGGCTAGGGAAAATAAAGATTTTTGTTTAAAAGAATTATCTGAGTATGATTATGAGGAGATATTACAGAGTATTGAACAAATCAACTTATTTGTGAAGCAAGGAAAGTTTGCATACACTACAGTTCAGCACTTGCTACAGGTATTGGAGATTCTAATGCTGGGAATACACGGTTCGTTTTTGCCTTCGTTTAAACCTTCGATTCGTTCGGTAAACGAATCGAGTGTTGAAAACGTATGTGAAAATAGTCATAATCTCATTATAGTTTCGATTAATAGACCCCAAAAACGAACGACTAGTGATCGAACATGTTTGATATTATCTCTCTTTATCCATCTAATCGAGCCATTGGTAGGCTTGATGGCTGTTCAGATCGATTATATATTTGTTTATGCTAGTCCGTCCCTGTAAAAAGGGATTTTCGTTTCGTTTCTTTGCAGCCTTCGATCATTGGAAAAACGAAACTATCAGAATCGACAAAAAAAACTAAACCGTGGGTGGTGATATTAACCGTATGACCGATTATTTCGGGATCGAAAAGGACAAAAGGCACAATCGAAACGAAGGTTTAAACGAAGGCAAAAACGAACCGTGTATTCCCAGCATTAGGAATAAGGAATCTGCCAATCACCTGCTAATTAACCCAATATATACAATACAATACAATAACATTTCTATAGCGCTTTTCTCCCATAGGACTCAAAGCGCTTTATATGTCCCTGCTACAATCATATCTGCAAACCATGATCTGCCTGTTAAGTATGCTTGGAATCCTCCATTTGAGAAAGGAGAGATGGAAGCTCTGGTCAATGAATGGAAGAATGATTCAAGTTCATTTTGTCAATTTTACAGTGCAAAAAGTGAATTAGTATTGAATGCATGCATTAAGTCTGCCTATAACCTAATAAAAACTGGTGTGTGTGGGTATGACTTTGTGGCTCCATTGATTGATGTGTGGGAACTGATTTTGGATGATTTTTATGTGACTCCGAATTCGCAAATTTGGCGTTCTGACCCGCCTGCTTCAGCACCTTTCGCTGATTCAGCAGGTGATTCGGAGCTCTTTTTGTGTGAAATTGAAGTTCCTGCAATTCCACCCTGTACCATGGATAACTCAGTGTTACTTACCAGTAAAACAGAAGCCACTGATACATTCTTAACCTTGCCCTGCGCAAATTTCTCAGCAGAGAATCCAGAGGTCCTGCTGACTTCCGAGTCCAGCCTAGCCAGTACTCATGACTCTTTGTTCAGTGAAACAGACACCAGAAAAATCTTGCCTGCCTCTGCAAACACTTCTGCAGAAATTACCTGTGTTAATAAAGTTCAACTCCTGTCTGATCCAGCAGATGCCAATAGATGCACTACATCAGTTTCCGAGTCCCAGCAATCCTGTCTAGAAACCTCAGAACCCCAGCATCTGAATTTTCCAATTTTACAAATGAATGGTGATTCAGATGCGCAAACATTGTGTCTTGATCTTCCTGTTTCTACACCTCGCTCTAGTTTCGTGAATAGCTCAGAGCATCTGCTATGTGAACCTGAAATCGCAGAATTATTACCTTGTTCAGAAAATGTTCCAGTAAATTTGCCCTGTACCATGAATTGTGCAGTAGATCTCTCCAATGAAACTCAGGTCACAGAATCATTATGCTGTCCAGCAGGTGCTTCCATGGTTTTGCCCTGCAATATGGACTGTTCAGTGATCCTGTCCAGTGAAGCTGTGGTCGCAGAGTCTTATGCTTCACCCAGTACTTTGGATACTTCAAACCCTCTAGCAGAGGAGTCTGAGGCACTGCTTACCTCAGTTGGTGTTGCAGTAATATTCACTTGTCTAGCAGCTGTTTTGGAATTACAGTCTGCCCTAATAAAACTTGATGAATTTCTGCCCAGCAAAGCAGAAGCCATTGAAATATTGTCCTCGTCAGCAAGTGTGTTAGATACCTTGCCCTGTACACAGTCTGATTTAACCAATGTTGTTGAGTCCCTCTCCAGTGTTGTAACAGCCGAGGAACTCTAGCTCTGTCCTCTGAATGTTTCAGAAGTCTTGCCCTGTAACATGGATAATTCTGATTCTCTGGTCAAAATAATAGAAATCTCAGAATTTCAGTCCGGTCTGATGAGTGTTCCTGAAACCCAGCCCTGTATCCTGAAAGATTCTGGTTCTCTGGCCGCTGTGGCAGAGGTTCCAGAGTCCCCTTCCTGTCCAGGGAATTCCTCAGTTTTGCCTAGTCCAGTGGGGGCTGCTGCAATACTGACTTGTTCTGCAGCACCTCATGAGCTCCAATCCAGTGTATTAGATGAGTCTCTGTCCAGTCCAGAGGTAGTTGTGGAGTTCCTATCTGGTTCAGTGCATACATCAGAAGATTTGTCCTGTCTTGTTAGTGCCCCTGAATCTGATTTGTTACTGACTTTGCTGGAATCAGCGACATCTAAGTCTGATCCTGCATTCTCGTGTAAAAGTCCAGTAGTTGCGAAGTCTAGTCATGATGATTTTTTTTTGGCCAGTCCTGGTTTTGGTCCTGTCTTGGCTGACCCTGAGGCTCACAGTTCCTTGACATGCCCAGAGGTTTCTCTTGTGCCAGTGTGCCCAGATGTTCTTTGTGTGCCAGAATGCCCAAGTGTGTCTAAGGTGTTAGCGTGCTCTGATGCTTCCTTAGTGGGAACATGTTCTGATGTTGCCAGTCTGCCTGCATGCCCAGAGATGGTTCTGGTCCCTGAAAGCCCTGATCTTGATGTTTGTCCTTGTGGCCCTGACTCGGGAATTGCCCTAGGTTCCATAGGGGTTCTTGATAGTTCTCCATGTGAGCCTAAGGGGCGTTCTGACCTATGGGGATCTCTTTGGAGCTTCAAGGTGTTCTGGGAGGTCTCTGAGAAAACTTGTCCTGGTGCCTTGGACTGGTTCAACAGTGGGTTTTGTGTTGGTAAAGACAGTCCCGGTGGGCATTGCAAAGGCTTTGGCGTTTTTGAACGGTTCCTGGAAGGCGGTGGGTATCGCTCAGGGAGTTTCGGAGGGCTTTCTTCTGGAAATCATGGTTCTGATGGGTGTCACACTGGGGCTTGTAGTACTGATGGGCATGGTTCTGTAGGTTCTGGTTCTGATGGGTCCAGTCTTGTGGGGACTGATTCTGGAATTCGGTCTTGCCGGGCTGTCCCGGTCATCATGAATTATCAGTCAGACTGTTTTGTTGGGAATTTCAGTTTTGAAAAGCGTCTGGAATCCGCTTTTAAGGGCGGGGGTACTGTAATGATCGCTGCTGCAGCAGGCATTGCTGGAAGTAGTAGTGCTGCAGCTCAGGTAGTTCTGATCTCTTTTCATGCAAGCTGCATAGCTTTGTCGGCCTTTCCCTGCTGTCAGCTTGTGACTGATTATCATTCACCTGTGTGGGAATCTGCATGTCTGCTCCCATTGGATGACCTCAGTATAAAGATCTGCTTCCTGCAGGGTTTCCTTGGGTTTTCATAGCTTCAGTTTAAGCCTGTCTTGCTGTCGCTTCAGCCCCCGATCGTGTTTCTTGTTCTAAAAGATACTTTGCTGGTTTTGCATCATATATTGGTTCATTGCCCATATATATGCATACCAGCACGTTTATTATTTTCCTTGTATTCGTGTTACGTTGATACATCAGTGTCGCTGATGTATACGTACACGAACTGTTTATATCCTGTGTGCAGTTAGTCAGCTTTCCAGCACGTTTTGGTAGTTTGCGCGTATCGTGAGCACCCGTGCTGAGCTAGTATCCTGCTCCTGGTCCTGTTCGTGGATTGCGTTCATCTCTGCGAGGAGATAACGAATCCTTCTGAATCCTGTCCTGTTACCGTTTGTGGATTGCGTTCATCTCTGCGAAGAGATAACGAATCCTTCTGAATCCTGTTCTGTTACTGTTTGTGGATTGCGTTCATCTCTGCGAAGAGATAGCGAATCCTTCTGAGTCCTGTTCCCTGTATTACTCCAGTCCTAGTCAGCGTTCCTGCTTATGTCATATATCGGTTCATTGCCGATATATACATATGTTAGTCAGACGTTACAAATAGTTTCATTGATAGCTGTAATTGTAATACGCTAGGAATACATACTTATTGTATATTTGTCTGTGTTACGTTCATCTATCTTGATCCTGCTATTTCCTGACTATCCTGTCCTGTCTTTGTGAGGCACGCCATCGCCGCAACGCATTGGCTGCCTCATTCCAGTCTGTGTTATTGTGGACGCTTGCTGTCACTAAGTAGTGGCTAGTTAAGCAAGCGTTCATTCTGTTTACCTGTCCTGATCTCCTCAGTTCTGGTTTATGCGCTCAGCGCTACTTTGCGCTGAGACATTATCGCAAAAGTATTGTTTGTGGCTGTCAGATCTGCACCGGCTCTGTGCGCCACAATCTCCTATTGGAGTCAGTCCTCCCCTCCACTATACTAGGGATAGCCTGTTTCCTTGTGCTAGTGTGTGTACCTCCTCCACGTCAGCTCATGCGTTGCATGCTGACTGTGGAGAATACACCACCAAGCCTCACACTCTGGTTGTACTAGGCATGTGTAATCTTTTAAGAGTAGTCTCTTGAAGAGACTCCGTAACAAAAATTGCATCCTGTTTTTTATCATCCTACATGTTCCAAAAGCTATTCTAATGTGTTCTGGCTAACTGCAGCACTTTCTACTATGACAGTCTCTGTAATAAATCAATGTATCTTTCCCCTGTCAGACTTGTCGGCCTGTGTCTGGAAGGCTGCCAAGTTCTTCAGTGTTGTGGTTCTGCTATGAACTCACCCTTTCTGGCCCCTCTATGCACACTGCCTGTGTGTTATTTAGATGAGAGAAGAGAGAAGCTGCTCTAATCAGCTGGATAAATCGTCCTCTGAGCTGGCTGGGCTTTCACATACTGAGGAATTACAAACAAGGGCAAAGCTGTTTGCAGGAAAAAAAGAGCAGCCTGAAACTTCAGTGCATGGGGGAAAGAAACACACAAATTATCTCTTGAGATTCAAAAGGAATGCTGTATACAGCCTGCTTATGTATGGATGTATTTTCTATGTGTGGACATACTGTACATCAACCTACTTCCTGTTTTGGTGGCCATTTTGTTTGTTTACAAACAAACTTTTTAAAACTGTTTTTAACCACTTTTAATGCGGCAAGGAGCGGCGAAATTGTGACAGAGGGTAATAGGAGATGTCCCCTAACGCACTGGTATGTTTACTTTTGAGCGATTTTAACAATAAAGATTCTCTTTAAAGAGAATCTGTATTGTAAAATTCTTACAATAAAAAGCATACCATTCTATTCATTATTTTCTCCTGGGCCCCTCTGTGCTGTTTCTGCCACTCCCTGCTGCAATCCTGGCTTGTAATTGCCATTTTTATGTTATTAGTATTTACAAACAAAAGACATAGCAAGTGATAGGCTGAGAGTAGCTCAGTGTGTGAGTCATACAGAGTGTGCAGGGGGCCTGGAGAGGGTGTGTATAGCTTGTATCCAATCACAAGCAGCACAGCACATTCCAGCCTGACTGCCTGAGCCCTACAGAACCGACAGAGGAGAGAAGATTAGATCATATAACTGAGATAACACAGCCACTGTGCAACTAGGAGAGGCTGCAGTAAGACAGAGCACATTAGAACAGGTATAGGAACTTATAGAATAGAAGAAATGAGGCTCAAAAATGTGTTACAGAGTCTCTTTAAGAAAGGATGGTTTGTAAATTTAGCTTTACAAAGCTGAATCCCACTGGATTCTGGCTTGGGAACTTTGTACTAGAGTGTGCCCACTGTGGCTGTAGCAGTGTGTTCCATCTTAGCTATGTTCTACTTATTTTGTGGAGAGTTTTGACATCACTTTTGAGGTGGGTTAGGGTTAAGTCCCCATTTATGCGATACATGATCAATCGAATTTCTTTTGTGATAGGCTCTCTGTAATCACAGCAGTGCACGGAGCTCAGCTTTTATTAGACACTGGCTATCGAAAACTACACGCTGAGAAGAGTCTCTGAACAGGATGTAGATTTCAACCAGATGATAAAGGCACAGATCCTTAGGGCCCTTTCCCACTATGCCGATTAGCAGGCGATTCCCGCTAAATGCCGAAGCGCTAGCGCTTTTAAAGCGCTATTCTAACTCTATGGTACTGGTCTCACTGCCGCGATTGGCGCCGATCGTGGGCAATTAGCGCCAATCACAAAATGTTACCTGCAGCATTCTGTCGCGATTCTGGAGCAATCGCGGTACAGTGCTTAATAAAGCGCTGATCGCGATCGCTCTGAATAGTGGAAGTGTACAGTGATTTTTCCGCGTTAATCGCGGTAACATCACTTCCCAAAATGGCTTTGCACTTGCTTGGGCCCTTACAACCCTCCCTTCTGATGAAGATTGCTGTCTGCTCTCCACCTAGACAGCATGAGTCATCAAAAGGGAGGGGGTTAGGAGTGATCATGTGGATGCCAGGAAAATCCGTTGATTTGAACTACAGGATTTCAGTATGGCTGTACAAGACAGAAGAAAGATTGAGAGTAAGAAAAAGCATCTGTGTGGTTATATTAAACACTTCTGGTTCATGATAAAACAGTGGATTCATATGCACAATTCAACTACAGGGTCTATTCAATCTGCCCATCTTAATACTGTGTAGAATGGAAATGTTGGTATATTCCTGCAGAATATAGCTCAACGTATGTAATCAGTTCTCTACACTTGTATCATAAACATTCTCCAGAGTGCTATTGAATATTTTGTGGTATGCCAGGATAGTTGGGGTAAGGAAGTTTCTTTGAAGGTGTATCTAGGTCTGTGAAAGCCAAGTGAAGACGAGCATACCATTCACCCTACCTCTCAAGCCCGCTGTCTGGGTGTCACCCTGGACTCCGCACTCTCCTTCACTCCCCACATCCAAAACCTCACAAAGTCCTGCAACTTCCACCTTCGTAACATCTGTAACATTCGCCCTTTCCTGACCTCTGCCACCACCAAACTCCTCATCCATGCCCTCATAATTTCCCGCCTTGACTACTGCAATGCCCTGCTGTCTGGTCACCCTATGACCCGAACAGTCCCACTGCAGTCCATCATGAATGTAGCAGCCAGAATTATCCACTGCTCCCATCGCTCCACCATGGCGGATCCCCTCCTTGAATCCCTCCACTGGCTTCCTTTCCAGTCCAGAATCAGATTCAAGATACTGTGTCTGACCTACAAATCTGTCCACAAAACCTGTCCAACCTACATTTCCGATCTTACTCAGAGGTACACACCTAGCCGCTCACTCCGCTCTTCCAATGAACTTCACCTAACCGCCCCCCGCATCACCCAGTCCCATGCACGCCTCCAGGACTTCTCAAGAGCTGCTCCAACACTATGGAACTCCCTACCTTCACCCATTAGGGCAGCCCCCTCCTTCAACATCTTCAAGAAAGCCCTCAAAACTCACCTTTTCACTCTGACTTACTACCCCTCACAAGTGCTCTAAACCCACAGCTGAACTCTGGTCTCCTACCTCTCGTGTCCCTACCTCTCCCTTTAGATTGTAAGCCTTTGGGCAGGGTCCTCCTCCTTTTGTGTCCAACCTGATCATGCACCTCCATTACTGTGAACCCATGCTAGGCATCTGAGTGAACCTAACTTGCCTAATCTCCATGCTCCATCCAGTGACTGACTAAGCATTACCTTGTACTTATACTGTGCTGCAGGATCTGGTCTTTCTTGTATTCAGGTATTGTCATTTTGCTGTATGTCACCCCTAAATATTGTATGCATCCCTATTTATTGTCCAGCGCTGCGTAATATGTTGGCGCTTTATAAATACAACAAATAAATAAATAATAAATATCCTCTTAGGATTAGGCGGCACTGATGATATAAATTTCTCTGATAAGAAATGTAACTTACTCTAAACTTTATTCCCATCAATTAAATTGATATAACTGTATATACTCAACTATAAGTCTATAAATGTAAGTGACTCACAACATAAAAGTATGGGGGTCGACATACTCGAGTCGGACCTAAATTTCAGACTCATAATCTTTGTAGAATGAGCCATAGCAGTCAGCATGCTTAACAATCCCCTTCCCACCTTTTTGCTTGGAAAAGCACTACTTTGTATAGCTTGTATAGTATCCATAGGCTGTGACACGCTGACACTTTTACCAACCATTGGCTTCAAAACTGAGCACACTGAGTAATGTATGTACTATTAGTGACATTCTCATTTGCACCAGTTTACCTGATGGTAAGTGACACTTTCTTGATAAAATGAAATACCAAGACAGCAAGAAAAGGTTAGGAGAAATATACTGGGCTTCAGCGCTTACTAAGGATGGAGTTGGATAATGGCTGCACTTAAGGGCCAGAAGGGGTTAAGGGCTATAATACTTTATGCAGTTATGCAGTACATTTATTAACCCCTACTGGTCCCCAAGTGCAGCCATTAACTTTGCTGGGTAGACTTGTACTTGAGTCGATAAAAAATTCCAGCTTAAGAGGGTCAAAAATTGGAGTCGACATATACACGAAGTCAACTTATATTCGAGGATATAAGAGGTTTTTTCTTATTTTCACATGTCCAAATAAAGAAAAACTACTGATGATAGAAAGGACCAGTATGGTCTGAATGATAAAATTACATCTTTTGACTTCGATTTTTTGTGATATGCATGGTGAGAGGTGTGTCTTAAAGCGTCATTCTTTCTTATCTCAAAAACTCGGGAGGTATGGTATGACATACATAGAAAAACTCTAAACTCTTTATTACCCATATAGTCCCACCTGATTGTGTCCCAAAGTAATGTCTTCTGCGTAAAAGTTGAAATTCTCTACCGCTCCAGTGTCCCAGACCTGGCAGCAGCCACTTGTCCCACGCTGGATCCTGTCAGGTCCAGTGACCTTCTAGGACAAGATCCCCGCACTTTGATTGGCCCAGTAGGCTGCCCGTCACCTGACAAGTAGCCTATTGGGCCAAAGTGCGAGGATCTTGTCCTACAAAATGAATCAACCCCCAAGTCAGCTAGCTAATTCTACAAGCTGTTAGTCGGTATTTCTCCTGTCTGGCTCTTGGGGAAATTGCTGATGTTGCTTAAACCCAAGAAAAGCCGAAGAAATGTCTGACACATCCGATGCCCGGCCGATCAACTGTATACACATCACCATGGCAACAGGGACGTGAGCCCTCTGCTGCGCATGCGCACTGTCCCAGTTTGAAACATATTGTATGGCTCACGGAATTACATTTTAAAATATGTGTCGTTCGTGGCTCTCTCAGCCAAAAAGATTCCTGACCCCTGAGATAAACTGTGCTGCTGCAGCTGAATGAGGCGCGCAATCGCGCTCTCCCGCCGCCTGATGTGATCCCCCGATCAATGAATGGGAATATACTTCCCATTCATCAATCTAAGTCCCCCCTGAGAGAAACCGACCGCCTCTTGTCAGAGGCCGCGGTCTTTCTGCTTAAAAAAAAGTTCTCCGTCCTCATTCTAGTTCCTGGAAGTGTGATCGTTCACTTCCAGAACTTTTTGACTGTGGCCATCTTGTGGCCAAATAGTAAAACATGCATATTTTTTTTATAATTAAATACATTATTTTACATTTAAAATTAGCTGTTTGCCTCCCTCACCAAAAATTACCCAAATAAAATTTTTAAGTAAAAAAATAAAAACAATTATAATTTAAAAAAAACAACATAAATAGTTACTAAATAGTTACCTAAGGGTCTGAACTTTTTAAATATGCATGTCAAGAGAGTATGTTATTAATTTTTAAATTATAGGCTTGTAAATAGTGATGGACGCAAATTAAAAAAATGCATCTTTATTTCCAAATAAAATATCGGTGCCATAAATTGTGATAGGGACATAATTTAAACGGTGTAATATCCGGGAAAAATGGGCAAATAAAATACATGGGTTTTAATTACGGTAGCATGTATTAATTTCAAACTATGATGGCGGTAGTAGTTTGGCAATTTACCAAAATACTATGCTTCTATTCACAAAAACCTGTTTGGTAACAGCAAAGCAGTGTGGAGTGTGTCTGTGTTGTTACAAGCTGTTCCGTGAACCGAGGGCAAAACAATAGTAAGAGGCATCCCCACATCTCTTTAGAATGTACGTTTGTTAAACTTCCTCTGCTCGCTCTGAATCTGTCCATTAGTCTTTCTTGACATTTTATTTTATTGCCACAGCTTAGGCGAACTTCCAGGAGACATTACACATGCCATGCTTAGGTGATTTCCCCACTAGCTACTCTGCATCTTCAAACAGGAACCTAAAAGGTTAAACCTCTAAAAGGAGGCAGGGGAAAACACTTTTGTTCTTTTCTCTCTGCTCGCTACCTTGGGAGTAGAAAAGTTGGACCCTCCCAAGAAGCCTTCACAACCTATCAAATGTCAGATCAGCGTGACTTGCAGGACACAGGGGTTGTTTCTATTGGCTTCTGCTCCTATCAGTCATAGCTTATCCCTCCAGGCTTGTCTGAGTCACAGCTCCTCCGCACTGTTTCCGACAGAGGAGAGCTGCTGGTAATTATCAGGTAAGTAATGGCCCATACTCATGAGCTACAAATGTAGCTAGTCGCTAGCACACGGGAGCGTGTGCGCGACAGATCGGCGACAGCTCGTTGCCGGGTCCCTCCGCATACACACTGCGGAAGAGGGATTAGTGGTGCGACGGAAGCTGTCGCCGACGTTCCTCCCCGCCGGAAACTCCGTGCACTGCCTATTGGTTGCTGTCGCTAGTCCGCATACACACACGGACTAGCGACAGTTGTGGCGAAGTTGCGGCGGAAACTGTCGGCAGGCGAGTGACCGCGCCAATCGCCTGGCGACAGCAGCGATGAGCGACGGTTCGGGGTTGCGGCGACAATTGTAGCCCGTGAGTATGGGGCTTAAGGTTACTTGGCTTTACCATGTGCAGTAATCTTGATGAATTGACATTTGCTGATATGTGTTGAGGTAATTACTGCACAAGTCGGTAATTTACCTCACTACTTGATAATTTCAGCTTTCCATGCTGTAACAACCTTGATGAATTGACACTTTCCTAAATGCTTTCGAAAAATCAGCTGTTTTCAGCATTACCAAATGCGGTAATGCTTTATGAATTGAGGCCATTATATGTATGACAGGGGAGCGCCGATTCCCAGGCACCCACAAACCAGACGCTAAAGCAGGATGTCCTGCCACTCAGCATGTTGTCCAGCAATTAAATGTATTGGGAAGAGCCAAGGAGTGACATGGCTTAAAGAGAGTCTGAAGCCTGTAGCGTGGATCCGAGGGGTTGGCCGTAGAGCTGCGCAGCCACACTAGCGGCAATGCGGACTGCTCAGCCGCGGTCAGCTCCGGCGGCTATATTAGGAGCGGCATGAGAGCCCGACCCGGCCTGTGGGGTCGCGATCGGTACGGGGGATGGGCGATTTCAGGAAGGGGATCCGGCGGGACTGCACGAAGGGCGTGGACGGCGTCCTCCGTGCATTTAAACATCTTGCAGGTACTTGACTTTTTTTAGCCATGATGGCCTCGTAAGTCCTTTAACATGTGACCACACTGAACGTGGTAACGTCACAAGCCAGAACCTTTGCACGGATAGTGCTGAGCCAGGGAATAACAAACTGCTGGAGTGGGAAGAGAGCGGGCACCACGGAGCCCATTGCCACTTTGTCTGTAATCAGCCAGCACACTGTGATTGTTTATATAAGACAATATTACAGAAAGTTTTACGCTATCTGGAGCAGATGCTTAGGTGATCAACGCAATTTGTACGATCAAATTGTACAGAAAACTGTGCAGTGTGCGGGGAAAATCGATGTAAAACTATTCTATGGTCGACTGGAACAGAACATTTAATACGATTGAATCAGAAGAGAGAAAATGCCCTAGTTGACCTGTTTATGGGAACAATTGATAATTACCTTCCGATTACATTCATCATAAAAACTGCATTGAAAGATTGCATCTGAAGAAAAAATTGAACAGTCAATGGGCACCTTTAAAGGATTATATGGACATCTGCAAGTTGTTTTTCAACAATCCCTTAGGTGACAGTTTTAAGCCAACATCTGTAAACATGCATTGCTAGCCTGCAGGCTAGCGACATATTCTCTTGCTATGGAGGAGGACTGACAGAGTGGTGCACGACGGAGCAGGCAGGGAGAGGAAAAGAACTATGCTCTCACCGGCACATCAAAGGTTGGGGGTCACTGTACACATGCTAGGTTCGAATGCGTCCACATATCCAATTTTCATTGGCCAATCATTAGCAAATGTTACTACTTCCATTTAGTATAAAAGCCTACCTATGCAATTAATTTAAAGTATTCAAAATCTGTTGGCCCACATGCTACATGGAGGTGGTAAAACTAACCAAAGTTAAATGTGTTTACTCACCCGTAGGGCTTCTTCACACCTACAGAATTTTCACGTTTTTTTTAAGCGCCAACGATTTTTGAGCGTTTTTGCTCAATGGAAGGTATAGGGAAATCGCAAAGTGCTTGAAAAAGTGCTTTGTATAGCGATCTCCCCAGCGCTTTTAAGAATAAATATACATTGGCCTCAATTTACTAAGATCATGCTGGAGATAAATAGGCAAGAGAAAAACTTACCTCCACACAGTGGCCTCAATTCACTAAGCTTAATGCCTGTCTTTAATAACGTTTCTAGAGTGGTCACCATGGTGATGAGGCATGTCCTATTTAGGAAACATTTTACCTCAGGCAAACCTAAAGTTAACTCTTCAATCCTTAAAATAACTCCAGAGTTAAAGACAGGCTGTTTATTAACTGTGTGTGAAAAGAACTACAGAGGAGGTAAATTAACTACAGAGGAGGTAACTTAAGGAATGAAGAGATAAAATAACTCTCTTAGGGCTGGAACCCACAGGAGCGCTTTTGGCAGCGTTTTGGCAGCACTGCGATACGCTAGCAGTTTGCCAAAACGCTGGGCTAATGTTAATGGATGGGACAACTTCCACAGGAGCGTTTGCGTTTCCCAGAAACGCAAACGCAGGACCTGCAGCATTTTGGGAGCGTTAGCGCTTCAATGTAAAGTATTGAAACGCTAGCAGAAACGCTCAGCAAAACCTAAACTGAGCGGTTTTGCTAGCGTTGTGCGGTTCAGCACACTAACAAAATTAAAAATAATTCACAGGACCAATCAGGATAAAAACGCAAAAAGCAAAACGCTACGCACCCGCTGGGCAAAAAAATACAATGTAGCAAAACACGACCAAAAACGCGCATGAATCCGCTTGCAAACCGCTCAGACAAAACGCTAGCGGTTGCGTTTTGCGTTTGCTGATTTCAGTGGGTTCCAGGCCTTACTGTGTGGAGTTAAGTTTTCTCTTGCCTTATTATCTCCAGAATGATCTTAATGAATTGAGGCCAGTGAGAGTTATCTTATCTCTTAACTCCTCTGTAGTTAATGTACCTCCTCTGTAGTTAACTTACCTCCTCTGTAGTTATGTAGAATTCTGGAGTTATTTTAAGGATTGAAGAGTTAACTTAAAGACAGAAGAGTTAACATTAGGTTTGCCTGAGGTTAAATGTTTCTTGACTACCATCACCATGGTAACAACTCTAGAAACGTTGTTAAGGACAGGAGATAAGCTTAGTGAATTGAGGCCATTGTATTTATTCTTTTCTGGGTCAAAGAGTTCACTTCCTGACTTGCATCAGGGAGTTAAAAAACAAACCAGCAAAAGCGTGTAGAAAATCACTTTATCAAAAATCAATGCGCGCAGTGGAGCCCCCCGGGAGAGGCAAAAAAATTGCCCACAAAAACGCAAATCACTGCTGTCAGCGATTTCAATTTTAGATGTGAACAAAGCCTGAAAGTGGCCTTAGTATCACATACTGTAAGTGGTGAATAAGGGCTGTGGAGTCGGTACAAAAATCATCCGATTCCTCAATTTATGAAACCCCAGACTCCGTGCACCAAATCAGATTCTTGCATGCGCTACCTACCCTATTTATTGTCCAGCGCTGCTTAATATGTTGGCGCTATATAAATACAATGCTACCTAGTAATAGGCAAGTGTCCCTGTGTCAGTGATTTTCCGCTACTGCGCATGTCCTGCACTGACAGCCGTTGGGCCAGAACAGAGCGGGTGGGCAGGTGCTCCAACGAAACATCCTACGCGTCGATTCTGCCTACATTCACTTCTGCGCTGCGCAATACTTTCCACGCCCACTTTGCGCAGTTACGTTTTAGCAATCTTCCTCATCGTTTTACCCTACGGGGGTGTGGACTAAGCAGTAGCTAGCCTGTGTACCGTGCGGTGGCTGGAGGGAGTGGCAGATGTGGGGACTGAGCAGTAGCCTGTGTCCTTCACTTTAGAATATTGAGATTAAACTCTTTTGTTAGTTTGAAATAGAAGATAATTTCATTTTCTGAAAACTACTATATTATCATTTTTTCATACATAAACAATATTAGTTTATCATTTTTAGCATTTGATGTACATTGAAAAGCTTAATTAATCTATTGTAGGTTAAATCGATATGTATATCTCGATGGTAATTTCCATCATTTTTAGTTTAGTGTAGGTCATTTCGACAATGTAGGATAAAACGTTGGGAGCACCGGCCGAGTAGACATGTGCGGGGTGCGGGAGAGCGCGCACGGTGGCGACAGACCTAGAGCCTGTTTTCAAACAGGCTTAGGTCACTAATAAATAATTATAGCCTTCACAAAATAATTAAACGACTTACTATTCTGGAGTGCCAAAACCTGTGCCAGAGGGCAGAGGCCATAACATTTTTGCCTACACATGTACTGTATTACTCTAGTTTGGCAAGTAAGGGTAACTTATTTGCTAAAAATACCAGTAGATTAGCTCATACTGACATCATGTGACCCTCTGATCAATGCAATTTCACTGACTCTACTTGCAGAAATTCCCCATTATGACAAGTCCAAACAAATCCCCTAAACTCCAGGCCGCCCCCACAGCCAGCAGGTCGAGACCTGTCTGTCCCAGCTAGAGAACGAAAGAAGCGATCTCCTGAGCCACAACACGCATCGCAGAAACCTGTCAATGCCTGTCACGTGACTGGCGGCAGCGGCGCCACCACCCCTTCTCCATTCCCCCACCCGCCTCATCGCTAGTGTTGTCCGGATCATGAACGATTCGGATCTTTGATCCGAATCTATTTTATGAGTCAATCATCCGAATCATCAAAATGAACGATTCGGATCGCAAAAGGGGCGGGGCCAGGAGCGACACGCCCCCTCTCAGCGGGCAGCGGGGTCCTGGAAGCAGAGATGGATCGCTCTGTTGGAAGGGAGGCAGCCTTGCAGGGAGACAGGTAGATGAGAGAGAGGGGACATGGGTGCCACTGCCAGATATGTGTAGAGCACACATACTGGCTATAACGTGCTGCCCATTATAGGCTGGCTGTTCCGTAGTTGTGCACAGTGATCACATTGGAAGCTTTTGGCTCAGCACAGCTCAGTAACTTTGCAGGCACTGTGATTGAAAGGCAATATAATCCTCCTGCACTCGGCACTAAACAGCTGCACTTATCTTCTGGGAATGCTTTCTTTCACTGTGTGACCTTTTCTTTCAAAGTGTACAGATGAACATATAGGTGAAATATATGTAAAGCATATGACTTCAGCATGTGGGTATTACCTGCAAACATTTCTGCTCTCTGCTCGTCCCTCCTCACATCTCTGTCCACCCCTGCCCTCTGTCCATCTTCTCCCCTTCTCTGTGTGTCCACTCCCTCCCCTTCTCCTGTCCACAGACCTGCCCTGCTGTTCATTTAACCCCCGAATGCTTCCGGTAGTAAAATGATCCGAGATTCGGATCAAAGATCCGGATCTCTTCAATGATCCGATTCGAATCATCCGGATCATTGAAAAGATCCGAACTTCCCATCTCTACTCATCGCTGCTCCCACACTTGTGACTCACTAGTCACCCACGTGTTTCCTTATCAGCTTCCGTGTTCGCGTCCCGCCCACAAGCAGTGAAACACGCCCATTCCCTCTTCCAGGCACGCCCACCCGGCTGGCTGAGGGCCGCCACGCCCAGAAAGTGTGTGTTGTTCTGGGGAGAGGAAGCGGAGACACTGGGGGAGCGGAGAGGGTGAGCCCAGGTGAGTGCTGTGCGGGCGGGGCGTGGCTGCGGGAGGTGAGGAAGGGGTGCCCGTTGTGTCCGGCCAGCCTGGCATAACAGCAGCAGCCTAGGGTCGGAGGAGTCAGCCTGGGGCACCTATGGCACCAGAGCTGTGCTGGGGCGAACTTCCAGTGGCCTCAGAGAGATCGAGGCACAGCTTGTCATGCTGGCTTTTGTAGTTCACCCGGCGGCTGTAACTTATGTGTGTGAATTCAGTGTGAACTACTTTCTGCGCTTACTTTAACATTGTTCATGTTTTGGAGTGCAATGCTGGTGTTCTGTATGGACCATGACAGTCTTAGTAAAGATTAATACTGTACTGTTACATTTCATCAATTCACCTTACTGACCATCTGAGGACTCTTAATGCCTAATGCACACAATGAGATTTTCTGGTAGAATGACTTGCCAGATCGATTATTTCCAGCATGTCTGATACAATTTCCGATCGATTTTTTTTTCCATAGAAGTCAATGGAAAATCGATCGGAAATCAGATCGGATTTGCTGGAAATAATCAATCTGGCAAGAAATCTGCCAGAAAATCTCATCTTCTGTATTGGGCATAATTTCTGGTACACACCATACAATTTTCTGCCAGATTGACAGTCAAATCGATTATTTCCGACAGATCCGTTCTGATTTCTAAATCTTCTGATCACTTCTCTACAAAATCAGTTATAAAAATGATCCTAAGGCTCCCTGCACACTGCAAATCCGATTTGTGATTCAGATTTTCCCTGAATGCTATCAATAGAAAAACGCTGAAAAAACGCAGCATGCGGTAACAATTGGAAATCGGAATTGCATGTAAAAAACGATTCAAAATCAGAATTGTGTGCAGGGGGCCTAAATCAGATCGGACCTGTCGGAAACAATTCATTTGACCGGCAGTCTGATGGAAAACTGCATTGTGTGTACTAGGCATAATGCCTGGTACACACTTTGCAATTTCCTGTCTGATTGCTGGGTCAAATTGATCATTTCTGACAAGTCTGATCAGGTTTCCGATAGATTATGTGCAGGAGTGATTGGAAAAATTATCAGAAACTTGATCAGACCTGTTGGAAATTATAAATTAGACCCGTCGATCTGATGGGATATTGCAAGGTTTGTATCAGGCATAACATCACTGCTATAGGCTGCAGCCAGTTATTGGAGTCAGTTAGATTACTTCTGTGCTGTCAGAGGGACCATAGGGAGAGCATTACAATTCCAGTTGTGTCAGTTAGGTTAGAGATGTGATCTAGAATTTGACTTGGCTTTCATGTTGTACAATGTTCCATATTCGCAGAACTAGAACGTGACACCTGCCAGGAAATGGTAACTGATTAGTTTTCTGAATTTTAATATTTATTATACGTACTGTGCAGTAGATGCTAATTCTGGTCATTGTAGAGCAAGTTACATTTACCTAGAACTCCAGTACCACTAGTAAAATTGCTAAGTACTACTACTACTACTATTCCTCTGTACCATTTACCATAGTGTAAATGAGGGCTGATGCCAACGACCATCTCAGCAATAGTGGCACAGTTGTCGGGAGCAACCCGTGGTGCTACTGGTAAAGGAAAGAAGGATTTTGATTGGCAGCTCTTTACTTTACATTGGCTTTAGTTCTCCTTGCACCTGTCTTTATTAGTCAGTCATATATCTCTTCATGTGTGTCCATACCTGTAATGGTTAATAACTGCTCCTGTTGTCATTTCCCCCCCCCCCCCCCCCCCCCTTATTAAGTACAAAGTGATTCAGCACCAATGGTCGTTAGATGCGAACCGTACCCTGGAGTCTCAGGTAGTCTTCGCATAGTAATTCATAAGGTTCTGCACCATCTTGATAAAATCATAACTTTATCCAAAATTGGTTAAAAACCGCATATGAGACATGTTGCGGGCCTGACATGACAGACAGCGTTTCACACTCTCAGCCCTTTCTCAAACTGTTTGAGTAAGGAACAAGAGTCCATAACGTCGTGCGTAGCGTCAGACCCAGCACATGTTTACTAGGTTGAGTTTTTTTTAAATGCAGTTACGATTTTATCAAGATGGTCTCCCCCCCCCCCCCCCCCCCCTTACATTCTGTTTTATATATTGTCCACGTCAGTTTAGCATAGTCTATTGTATAGTTCCTATTTTTCCTTGTTCAATATGGTCCATATCCGGCAATGTATAGCCTTTTTCCTATCTTTTATCTGTCCCAGTGTCAACATTGGTCTTATCTGCGGTATAGAACAGTGTACTAGCAATGCTCTTCTGGTGCATACCTATTACCTTGTATAGTGTGTTTCTCATTTCACTTATGTTCTACTATTCGTTTCAGCAGTGGCGTAGCTAAAGAGCTGTGGGCCCCGGTGCAAGTTTTACATGGGGCCCCCCCAAGCACTCTATACATAACAATTGATACGGCGCACCAAAACCTGCCAAGGACAACCCCAGTGTCAGAGGTGCAAGAAGGGGTTTGGGAACAGTGTGTTAAGGATTACTACTATTCAAAGCATCTATAGAAGTGATTATTACCAGCACAGGACCAATAGAGAGCTAATACTGTGATAGAGGGTGGACCCTTCGGGGCCCCTCTGGACCAAGGGCCCCGATGCGGTCGCTACCTCTGCACCCCCTATTGCTACGCCCCTGCGTTTCAGTGTCACCCATGTTTTTGCCTTTATAGTTTATTTTCTGCTACAGTGTGTTGTAGTGTTTAGATTTACTAACCAGCCATCTAGTGTAGTGTTTAGATTTACTATTCCCCAGTTCTAGTATAGCTTTTCTTATGCTGGATACACACCATGCGTTTCCGCGTTCGATGCGGCCGTCGATACGCGTCGATTCGATTATTTCCGACATGTCCGATTCAAGCTTCGATGGATCGTTAGGTCGATTTGCCATACTTTACATGGCATTCGACCTAAAAATCATCGAAATTCGTTCGGAAATGTTCGGAAATAATCGAATCGACGCGTATCGACAGCCGCGTGCGACGCGGAAACTCATGGTGTGTATCCAGCATTACAGTTCAAATACAGAATCTATCTATCTAGGTACAGGAGCGGTCAGAGATATTTTGAAACAGGGCTGGTTCTAGACAGGCACATATGAGGGGGCAGTCAGAAATGTGAAGGGGGCATAATAATCAATTAGAAATGATTGTTCGTATGAACGATCGAAATGATTATTTGTGACAACTAATGGACAAAACTCTCCTAACCAATCCAATCGGATTAATGAAATTGATCCCATAATCGGATCAATTTCCTTAATCTAATCGGATTGGTTATGAGACATTTGCCCATTAGGCAAACCATCCTACCCCTAGAGCAGAGCGGTATGTGTTAACTTGTAATGTGCACCTGATGGGCAGATAGCAGCATGTACTAAGTGAGGTAAGGCCTAGCTGCATTGCTATCACCTGTTAACAGCTGCTGCCTGGGCCTCCTCCTGTATGTGGCTTATCCTTTCTTCCTCCTCTGCCCCCTCCGCCGATCACCCCCGCTGGCTGCCCGGACCTCAGGACACTGTGCATTGCCGGACTTCCTTGCAAGTTGCAAACTGTGGCAGTATCCTCTGCCCCCCTCGCGCCGCTCTCCCCCTCTGCTGCCCAGATGCGGCAGGGATTGGTCCGGCAGGGAGGATGTGCGTCTAGAATTGCCCAGGTGTCCCGATCGGTGGAGGGGACGTGGCCCCATTGGTAACTGGGAGAGCCGGCCCAACGGGTGGAGGTGTAGTGCTGACAGCCATTGAGAGCGTGAAGGGCATCTTCCTCACGCTCCAATTGGCAGTCAGTGCTACACTTCCACCCAACAGGCTGACTCTCCCAGTTACCATGGAGACGCATCCCCTCCACCAGAAGGTGCATGCAGGTAACTCCACACGTCGTGGTTGCTTGCACACACATCCACCCCGCTGGGCCGATATTTTTTTTTTTCCCCACCCCCACCTTGTCTGGGCAGCAGACAGAGCGGGGGAGAGCAGTGTGAGGGGGAACCCTACCCTTTTGAAATTTGATTTGAGGGGGCTCTGTCCCCTCATGCCCTTGCCTATAGCCGGCCTTGTTTTGAAATTCACTGCCAATGATATTCTGATGCCAGCTCTCAAGCAGACTTTTGCTAGTTAACATGTGACCACCCCAGTCAGAAGAATCCACAGGGGAGGCAGAGAGAAGGCAACTGCATGGGTACCAGAGTTCAAGGTGGGGCAGGAGGACGCTAGTAACAGTAGAATTGGACAGGCAGGCATCAGTGATTATTGGATAATGGAACAGGAGGCCATGTTGATTTGAGGCGGTGGAGAGGAATGGGGCACAAGGCAATAGGGATCAGGGATGTGGGAGCAGAATGGGACAGGAAGCAATGGGGATCAGGAATGGTGGAGAAGAATAGGACAGGAGGCTATGGGGGTTTAGGAATGGTGGAGCAGAATGGGACATGAGGTAATTGGGATCGGGGCAGTGGAGCAGGATGGGACAGGTGGCAATGGAGATAAGGAATGGAATGAGACAAGATGCAATGGGGAGACTATGTGACAATGAGGATCAAGGGACAGTGGCACAGAATGGGAAAGGTGGCAATAGGGATTAAGGATGGTGGAATGGGACCGGTGGCAATGGGGATCAGAGAGGGTGGAGTGGAATGAAACAGGAGGCAGTTGGAATCAGAGGCAGTGGAGCAGAATGAGGCAGGTGACAATGAGGATCAGGGATGGAATGGGACAGGAGGCAATGGGGATGAGGCACAATGGAGCAAAATGGGACAGGAGGCAATGTGGATCAGGAACAGTAAAAAAAAAATTGTACAGGAAGCAATGAGGATCAGGGAATTGGAATGGGACAGAAGGCAATGGGGATCAGGGATGGTGGAGTGGAATAGGACAGGAGGCAGTAGGGATAAAGGACGGTGGAGCAGAATGGTACAGGAGGCAAAGAGGATCTGGGAGTGGAATGGGACACGAGGCAATTAGGATCAGAGAGGGCTGTGCAATCGGTACAAAAATCATCCGTCTCCGACCACTCAGTTTATTAAACCACCAACTCCGACTCCTCGACTCTGGCTCCTTAGTCACTTCTTTGTCTAATGCTTACCAGTGCTGTGGAGTTGGTACAAAAATCATCCGACTCCCCAAGTTATGAATCTCTGATTCCCGGCACCCAAAAATTGCTCCAACTCTGACTCCACAGCCCTGTCAGTGATGGTGGAGTGGAATAGGACAGGAGGCAATGGGGACTGTGAAGGAAGCTGCAGAATCTTTCCTTATCTCATATAATACAAGATAATGGGTAGGAAAAATACTTCACATGTATAATAATGCGTACCTGTAATTTTTTAGCTCAGTGTTCGGGGTTGTCCTTTACTGGAGCCTGTGTTAACAGAGCAATATCTCCTTCTTTTCATCTGTTGCTGGCAACATCCTGCTATGTCTGCTGTTACTATTACATCCTGTCACTCATCCTTTGTGTCACAGTTAGTGTGTTCTCTCCTTTTGTCTTCCCTCAGGGCTAGTTGTACAGTGAGTACTATGATGAGATTACTCTTCTGTCAGGAAATGTTTATGGGTCATAAAAACGATTCCTGCCTTCCGCCTCTTGGGACTATAACTCTGTACAGCTATGCAGTAGATTCATTACAGATGAACTGTTGGTGGCTATAATGTAAATATCCTATCCATGTACTAGATTTACATTTCATGAGACAGTTTGTATTTCCTGGAATATTATGATGCAGTAGCGCACATTCACAGAGTTTACATGAAGAGATCAGTCTATCGTATCCAGATGGCTTTTAGCTCTATGCTATCCTGCATGTAATGCAGAGGGTTTCTCTTCTGCTTTGATATTGTGTAATATCAGAATTTTTCATGACAAGGAAGATGTTAGGTCATGTAAGCAGTGACAACTCACATGTTACGTTTTACTGTTGTATACCTCAAGGCACGATTTTAAAGCAAACCTGCACTGAGAATTAAAAGCCAAAATAAACCTACACAAGTCATACTTACCTCCCGCAGAGTCTACTCATCAATCTGTTTCTTCTCCCCGCCTCCTGTTTGTCCACTGTGACCTATGGTATTCCCTGTCCTCCATTTTAAAAATGGCTATTTACCCATAACCGCTTCCTGGTCAGCACACTTTTAAACTGTAATATCGCCCACTTGAGCCATAGGGAAACATGGCTGTTACCGTGCTCATCAGTTGTCCTTTCACTTATAACTGACAGCAACTGATATATTTTAGTTCTGACCAAATCTTGCCAGAAAAGAAGTAATTGTAAGGCTTGGTGAACAGTCCGGTCATGGATCGTAACAGATTCAAACGGATCTAATGTTAACCTAAGGATCCCTTGGCTTTGGTCCATTCAAACAGATCCGTTCTGCCCGATGCGTTGAAGGGGACCGCAAGTTTGGTGCTACAGCAATTTTTCCTGGACTGCTGAGCCCAGCGGAATGGAAACTGATGCTGAAGTGCTGCATTGGGGGCAATGAGAAAACGGATCCCTTAATCACACTGACTAGAAAACAGACCATTCTAGCCAGCAAAAATCTACTTTGGTGATGGGGGTCTGGGGGGCCTATGGGGAAACGGAACTGAATGGGCACAGACATGGATCCATTTCCCAGAAAGTGCCAGTGTGAACCAACCCATAGAAGAAAATGGTGAGCTTCTAAGAAGAACTGACGGCGAGGTATGTATGTAGTATTAATTTGCAGGTACGTCATGTGTTGGCTTTACATAATTTTACTCAGTTCAGGTTCACTTTTTCTTGTTGCAAATGTGGTTATGCATATCACAAGGTATATCCTGACTTTTCTTCCAGACATGGCGGTGTGGGATCGCATCATGCGCAGGCCCTGGCAATTAAATGAAAGAACTTAAAAAGCATTTGTTTTGCTTATAGCAATTAGCCAGATTCTACGTTTTGTATCCTGATTGGTTGTCATGGTCACCATGTAAACTTTTTTTTTTTTTTTTTCTTTCACTTTTTATGAGATCAGTTGTTGGGGCTCTTGTGGGAACTGACTAGGTTGTCTGTGGCTTACATGACCCACCATAAAGCCTGGTGGTAAGGCAGCATGTTCATTGCAGTCCCCAAATCACCAGAGCAGTAAAAAGAGGAAATGGTAGTCAGGAAGACGGTATGCGTGTTGTGTCATTTTGTAAGGTATACCATTTGTACTGTGTTTAGCTCATGGACAATACATTTCACATTTTGTGGTTGTCTTTTAGTTGTAGTTTTAGTCAGTGCTGTGGAGTCAGAGTAATTTTTGGGTACCTAGAGTCGGAGAAAGTTGGCAACTTCATTCAGTGTGTGCTTCAGTATGCGCTGACTCTGCTCTGCTTTACATTGCCTATTACTGTAAAGTGGATTTGAGATGAAAAACTAACTATAACAAGTAACCTGTTTATATATCTTATCTAAAGTTTTTAGATAGGTTACACAGCAAATCTAGCTGCAAACAGCATCTACGTTTTATGGTTATTTCTTCCTGTGGTACAATGAGAGCAGCCATATTCTGCTTGTCATCAATATACACAGTCAAACTGCTCTGCATCTCCACCCCCTCAACCTGTGAAAACAACTCTCCTCCTCCTCCCCCACACCTGTACCTCTGATATCTCTGACTGGTAATGCCGCCTCCTCCAGACTGAGTTCCCATGAGCACTTGCTGCATGGGACTCAGAATGCTTAGGCGCTGGAGGAGCTGTGGGCGAGGCTTGTTTAGTTTATAGAAAATTAGAGTATTAAAACAAAATAAAAGGATTTGGCTTGAGGAATGCCCTATAAACTATATGTAAGGGGCACAATTATGCAATGAGTGAAAGTATATCTCGGATCCACTTTAATGCTGAGTTCTTATTCCAATTGTTTCCACCTTGTCATAATGCCACCAACAGTTGACCTTGAAGTATTTAGTATAGTGGAAATGACACAAATCGACGCAACTGCACAGGTTGTTGGTGTCCTATCATAGTGTCTCACTAGACTTCACTGAGTACACCACATTCTTTCACGTTCTTGTTTGTTTGCAGTAGTTTGCATGATCAGGTGCTTGATTTTATACACCTGTGACATGGAAGTGATTGAAAAAACAAGAATAAATTGTTTAGAGGGACATTCCAATACCTTGTGCAATATATTCTATGTACTGCAGAGCTTTCTTTGTGTTGATGGACGTGTTTAGGTTGCTCAACTGAACCAAGTAAATTCTCATAGCGATCATGTTGAATAGTGTATGCTTTAAGTATTACCTTTTGGAAGCAACCTTTTCAAACGAAAGCCATATTGTGCAGCACTGCTTGCCTGCAGCTATGCATACCAGTCCTCTACTGTCTCCTAGTTTTCTTTAAGCAGTCTAAGGTCAGTTGCTAACTGTCTCAATTCCTAAGGAGTACCTACACTGAACTCTACATTATATTAATGTAATTCTTATAGCAACAGCCGGAGATGAGCAGCACCCACCAATTCAACAGGACGTCGAGCTCGCAGCTTAGACCTCTTGTGCCTGTAGATGTCAGATTTGCAGAAGTAGAGACCTAGCACCATCTTCAGAATGCAGTCAAGAAGCTTTATGATCAGTTATAAAAACTCATGCACCTCATATCTGCAGTGTAGCTGTGTTTTGGTTTTTTTTTTTTTTTTTTTTACTCGGGTAAGTATTTTTTTTTTTTTTTTTTTTTTTTTTGTAATTTAGGTTCATGTATGCTGTAAGTTTGTAAAGGACAACTTTTATGCAGTGTAATAAAGTGCCGTGAATTCTGATAGGGTTTTTTTTTATGACCAGATCTCCACTTTGTGGAGCAATTTTCGAAAAATGCCACAGAAGATGCTGGTGCTGTATGAATCCAAAATCATAATTAGAATAACCTGCAGAAACTAAGCTACTCTAAATAACGTAACTGGTGGCATTGTATATGTGTGTCCTGTCACGTTAACAATAGAAATAAAAAAAATCAAATTGGAGTTCACTTGGTGGTATTAGACTATTATGTCAGGTGTCAGACATACCCGTGAGTACCAGTTTTCTTATGAAACATTTAAAAAATTTAACCTAATGATGCTGCCATAAAATCCCCCCCCCCCCCCCCCCCATGCTGAAGACCCACAATCATTTACTGTAGGTTTTGTGTAATTTGGCAAATCTCCCTACCTGCTGTAGAGTTGGGGAGACAGAGCAATATTTGGGGACCTGGCGTCTGAGTCTGTTTCATAAACTGAGGAGTCGGATGATTTTATACCAACACCACAGCCCTGATAAGACTAAGGAGTCAGAGTTGAGGAGTCGGAGCAATTTGGGGTACCTGGAGTTGTGGTCTCATAAACTAAGGAGTTGGATGATTTTTGTGGCGACTCCACAGCCTCGGTCAGGGGCCAAAGGGTGTAAGTCTTTCCATTTCAACCTGTAGACGGCACAGGCTGAACCAGAAAGTATACAAATTGACACTTCTCATATCACAACCTCTAAAACAGATTAAACAGAGATCTGACTCGCCTATATAAATGTGAGCCGACCTAAGGGTTCTTTCACACGGGCAGCTGATTAGCAGTCTGTCAGCTGCTTTCATGCATCGGCTGGGCACTTGCGCCCTTTATCGGCACTGTAAAGGCGGACCCCCACGGAGTTAGATCTCAGCGCGGTCGCTCTGACTCGACATGACGCGGTTCTCTGCTGCCCAGTAACACCATTGCATGTTAACACTAGACACGTGTAGTGTTACAACCACAGCAATTCGACTTCATTAAAATTGCACCCGAATTGTACTGGTGAGCGGCAGACAGGAGACTGAACTGCTCGGCAAACGAGCAGTTCAGCCGTCCATCTGAAAGTGGTCTAAAGGTGACTTAATACCACCGAAGTAGCAACTTATATGAGGATTCTTTTAGAGCAACATTTGAGATTTTGAGTATTGTTGGCCAAATAGGTGTGCCCCCCCCCCCACGCTGCGCCTAACCTGGGCGCCGCCATGGGCATAATGTTATCTCTATGGCCACACAGCTTTGTAATTATAGTGACAGCGATAGCTGGACCACAAATTACTTCACCCTCCGGGTTGCCATGACTTGGAAGAGAAATAGTAATGAATGCCGTCTGGAATTTGAGCTGCAGCAGGGTGAGCCGTCATTCGGCTCACCCTGAGCCAATGTGACCGGGGCGGCAATAATACATGTATGCCAAATAGGATCTCAATCGCCGCCATCCGCCTTGGGTCCAGATCTCCCTCGCCCATTTCTCAACATGGTTATGCTAAACATTTTGAGGAGAGGCTTTAAGTGATGAGTCTAAAGCTGAGTACACACGTACGATAACGATCGTTCAAAAACGAACGATAACGACAATCGGAACGATAATCGTGCGTTCAAAAAGTGTGAACGATCGTTTTTGTGAACGATAACGATCGTTATCGTTCAATCGGACCGATCCAACCCGGCGGATTTTTTCGAAAGATAATCGTTCAATCGTTGCAGTGTGTACAAAGATCGTCCGATAACGCATGTTCTTATTGCCTGTCATAACGTCACTTCCGTTTGCGCACGCATTTTTTTATCGTTCGTCGTTCAGTACTTTATACTTATATCGTTCACGTGTGTACACAATCGTTCATTACGAACGATCTTTTCAGTCTAATTTGAATATCGTGTAAACGTCACGAATCGTTCGTAACGAACGATCTTTATCGGACGTGTATACGAACCTTAATTCAGAGATTGGACTCTGTAGTTGGCAAGTTTAGACAGATTATTTATTTAAAATCTGGCGATTTGGATTGGGAATTTAGTATGATTTCTAGTGAGTGTCACCAACCTTCCTGCTAGCATTATATCACTGAATGCAGTACAGAACTATGTGGCTGTTTAATCTTTTGCTCAGTTTAAATTTACCCCTTTGCCAGTCATGGTTTCAATCAATAAACTGTCTGAAATCAATTAGGCCCACAGGTGCTAGTAGTTTACTGGCAGCTTTTATCAGTGATTAGAGAAGGTTTAAGGCACAAGGTCACTCAGACATAAAACTGAGAGCTTCTTGTAGTGCAGTAATTGTAGTTTAAAGATGGCAAAAAGAAATATGCATATTAACTAATAAACAGGTCACTTGCATAGCATCCAACTAGAAGACCGACGTGGGACACCAGCCCATTCACCATCTGGGCTGCGGAGTACTCATTTGGTAATCGGTCTCCAAAAAACAAAATGGAAGGGGAAAACTCAGCCTTTCACCAAGGTTTACCAAACTAGTTAACACTGCTAGGAGGAGCTAAATTAAAATGGTGATTTAAAAAAATTAAAAAGCAGGAATGGTGGTAAACTTACCTCCTCAAAAGGAATCACAATGTAAATCAAAAAGGTGTCTATTGGGCACAGCATGTTTCGTGTGATAGACCCACTTCTTCACGTTCATATTCAAGTGCTGGAAAACTGGTTGTATTGCAGGTGTTTCTTTGGAGGAGGTAAGTCCACCACCCTTCTTCCTTTTACACTGTTCCTTTAACTCTTTTGTTTAGATTGCATGTGTTCAAATCGCCAAAAATTTTTTAACTGAATGTGATGTTGCAGTCCCACTACAAAAGGCATATGTGATCAGGAATGATTATGGAGCACAGTCCTCTTTCCTTTGCATTTTGCAGCGGAAAAGTGCTAGGCCCTCCTAGCAGGGTTTACTTGATCACTGATTTATTAGGGATGGTCTGTAGAGATGGGAAGTTCGGATCTTTTCAATGATCCGGATGATTCGAATCGGATCATTGAAAAGATCCGGATCTTTGATCCGAACCTCGGATCATTTTACTACCGAAGCATTCGGGGGTGAAATTAATAGCAGGACAGGTCTTTCCCTGCTGTGGACAGGAGAAGGGGAGAGGGGTGGACACACAGAGAAGGGGAGAAGATGGACAGAGGGCAGGGAGTGGATAGAGAAGGGAGGAGGGACGAGCAGAGAGCAGAGAGCAGAAATGTTTGCTTGCACACAATACCCACATGCTGCAATCATATGCTTTACATGTATTTCACCTATATGCTCATCTGTGTACTTTGCATGCAAACGTCTCACAGTGAAAGAAAGCATTCCCCAAAGTAAAGTGCAGCTGTTTAGGAGGATCATATTGCGCTGCAATCACAGTGCCTGCAAAGTTACTGAGCTGTGCTGAGCTGAGCCAAAAGTTTCCAATGTGGTCACTGTGCACAACTACGGAACAGACAACAACCTATAATCAGCAGCACGTTATAGCCAGTATGTGTGCTCTACACATATCTGGCAGTGGCACCCATGTCCCCTCTCTCCCATCTACCTGTCTCCCTGCAAGGCTGCCTCCCATCCAACAGAGCGATCCATCTCTGCTCTGCTTCCAGGACCCCGCTGAGAGGGGGCGTGTCGCTCCTGGCCCCGCCCCTTTTGCGATCCGAATCACTCATTTTGATGATTCGGATGATTCAACTCACAAAATAGATTCGGATCAAAGATCCGAATCGTTCATGATCCGGACAACACTAATGGTCTGTGAGATGCACATTCTGAGTTGATAGAGATTTATGCTTGAAAGTGGACCAATAAAACGAGAAGGGAGCCTGCAGGTATTTTTTTCAAGCAACATGAATTTGCATAAAAAACTTTAATATTACTATATCAACTCAGAATTTCTTGCACCTCGTTGATCGGCCCTTGAGATGAAGTCTGCTGATAATATTAACTTATCTATGGCCACTTTTTTTTTTAAAGCAAATCTGAGACAGTTCTAAAATAAAAAGTTGAATACTTAGAGATTCTGAAGTCTAATTTTTTTTTCCCTTTTTTTTATTTTTTTTTTTATTTTATTTTATTTTTTATTTAATTTAGTTCAGCATTATATACTAAGTGGATTTGCTGCAATCCTGCGGCAGAACAAGTGTTTTGTACTAGAGAAAAAGCCCAGCAAAGTTCCTGGGCTCTGCAGACCCCATTTCCTGGTAGAGGCAGAGCTTTACGTTGTAGCTCTGCCTCTACTCGTGTCAATCGCCACGGACCTCCGCCTGCTCAGTCGTCTTTCACTGAGAGGGGCAGGGAGAGGCGGAGATTCAGAGATTGATTCCACTTAGGGTATAATGCTGAACAGGATTAAATACAAAAAAAAAAAAAACAGGAAAAGAGACTTCAGAGTCTCTTTTAAAGTGGATCCCAGATAAACTTTTACTCATTGCATAATTGTGTTCCTTTCATATAGTTTATATGGCATTCCTCAAGCCAAATACTTTTTTTTTTTTTTGTTTTAATACTTTTAGTTCCTTATAAACTAAACAAGCCTCGCCCACAGCTTTTCAGAGAGCCTTGGCACTCAGTCCCAGGTAGCAAGGGCTTATGAGAGCTCAGACTGGGCAGGAGGAAGAGGAGGTTACTAGCCAGAGATTTCAGAGGCAGAGGGGGGAGTTAATTTTTCCACAGGCTGAGGGCTGGAGATGCTATCCGCTTGCCTCAGTGTAGTGTGACAAACAGAACATGGCTGCCCTCATTGTATCATAGCAATAAATAAGCATACACTTTTGAAGCTGTATGCAGCCAGATTTGCTGTGTAAACTATCTAAACTTGAGATAAGATATATAGGCAAGTTGCTTGTTATAGTAACTTTTTCATCTCAGATCCGCTTTAAGCAGACGGACGTCTCTGGATCCTCCAGAGGCATCCCACGCCTCCTGAAGACCACTGCTGCACGGGACCCTCTCACAATTCGGACAAGTGGCTTCAGCTTACTGCACAGTCATGGCCGTTCTAGTACAGGTGAAGTATGGTTGCGATTTTTTTCGTGGCCACATTCCCCGCCATGTACTATCTAGCAAGCTCTTGTTCATGTTCAGAGGGTCCCCGTGCAGCAACCATTGGGGCGAGGAGAACACGAAAAGGCTCTGTACTTGGTAAATATCCAAGTTTTCCCAGGGTCGTCTCCAGGACAGCACCCATATGAGAGATAAATTCCCTCCAGATACTATTGGACAGGAGAAGGTTAAAAATTAGCATACCCTGCAGCAGCATACATATATATATATCCCTAACCTGAACTAACCTTCAGTTTAATTCCTGTCCACGGAAGGAGGAGGATCGAACAGGAGAGTCCATGTCAGTTGGCAGGCTCTGAGCGGCTGTTTCCCCCGTGTACACACCAGCCAGGCGGGATTGATGTGGGGAGAGGACGCCGGCTCCGTGTTACAGACCTCAGGAGACGCTAAGGCTTATGGGGCGAGAATCTGTGCGTGCAGTGCGCGCGCATTGGTCGGCGTTTTGCGGAGGTCGGATTGGCTCACCGGGTCAGATGACCGGGTGGAAGCCTGAGCACGCCCCTCTAGGAAGCAGAGCGGAAGCTGGACTGGCGTGGGGGCGACATGCAGCAGAAGCGCCAGAATGCTGAACGCTGTCCAGGAGTTAACCCTTTCACTGCTGGCAGGCAAAGTAAGTCCAGTCTAAGGGTTAGGAGGGAACTGATGTGCATGGTTGTGGCTGCGGGGGGTGAAGCCTTTAGAGGTGGAACCAGGCAGACATTTTAAAGCAACTCAGTCTGTTTTCCATTATACTCATTTACTATGGAAGGATCAGACGTATCTCCGCAGGGATCTGCTGAACAGAGCTCCAGTGCTGGTTTGGTATGTAAACCCACAGTGTGGGCTTTATTGCTTCTGGTCTCTGTTATTATAGATAGTAATTTAGTCCTTTTCTTTTTCTTGCTTGTAGCCCAGACTGGAAAAGCTGACAAGCCGGTTAAAATAAAGGAAACAAGAGATGAATCAGGCCATGCTTCAGTGCAATTGCCAAAAGCTGAGCTAAAGTGTAAAGAAAAGAAATGTGCTTTATGTGCAGCAAAAATTTCATCTGCATCAGGAAAGAGTTTATGTAGTTCCTGTACTCAGAAAGTGGTTAAAGAGGAAACCCCGAATATGTTTAAAGATCTTAGGGGATGGATGAAGTCAGAAATAAAAGCTACTTTCAATCCTATAAGGAGTCTGCCCCATCTACCTCTTCAGCAGTACCTGAATCATTACCACCTAATGTAATTCCTTCCTCTCCCAAAGCATTAACATCTGTGGGCGAATCTCAGCAGGGGCAAAAGAGAAAGTGGAATTCAGACTCAGAGCATTCAGAGGGTGAGATTTCATCACTGGAGGAAATGAGTACTGAAGAGGATACTGTTAAGTCACAAGAATCAAGAAAGGGACAGAGATTTGCTTTTCTATGGATAATATGGATCAATTGTTAAGTGCGATGTTTGCTACTATGGATATTAAGGAAGAGGAAAAGGATCTTTCCACTTTAGACAAAATGTATAGAAGTCTGACAAAAAAAAAAAAAAAAAGAAAAAAAAAAAGTTTTATCCCGGTTCACTCTACATTAAAGGAATTAATTGATAAGGGATGGCAAAACCCAGAAAAGAGGGCCTTTTGGCCTAGGTCTATGAATAGGAAATACCCCTTTAAACCCGAGGACCAAAAGATTTGGGGACCAGTTCCCAGATTGGATCCTGCTTTATCTAAAGTGTCTCGCAAATCGCACTTACAATTTGAGGACTTTAGGGTTCTGAAGGATCCCCTAGATAAGAAGGTAGATAATCTATTAAGAAGAAATTGGGAAACAACTACTTTAATTTTCAAACCCGCAGTAGCTAGTACGGCCTTCTCAAGATCATTTAAAATATGGTTGCAACAACTAGAAATGCATATCGCTGAAGGTTCACCTAGAGATGTTATACTCAAATCTTTTCCCAATCTGTTTCAGGTAGTAGATTATCTTACAGATGCAGCGGATGAGACAGTGAGACTTACTGCAAGAGATTCTGCTTTATCCAATTCAGCAAGAAAGGGAATATGGGTGAGACCCTGGGAAGGTGATGTTTCTTCCAAAATAAAACTGTGTGGCTTTCCATGTGAGGGTAATTTTTTGTTTGGCACAGCAGACTTTAAGGAAAACTTTCCAGATAAAAAGAAAACTTTTAGGTTTAAACATTCCTTTCGGGGTTCAAGAAAACAGGCGGAGCTTACATGGCGTCTCTGGATCTACAGGACGCGTATCTGCATATTCCAATACATCTGGAGTCTCAAGCGTTCATGAGGTTTGCAATACATCAAACAGGCGAGGTAAGACACTATCAGTTTACAGCTCTTCCATTTGGCCTCTCCTCAGCCCCTTGGTTGTTTACAAAGTAATGACTGAAATCCTTGCTTTCTTGAGACTTAGGGAGATTTAAATCATAGCATATCTAGACGATTTGTTTTTATGGGGAGACTCAGCTATGTCAGTATCCACCCAGATTCAGACCTCAGTGTTGGTGCTTGAATCGGTAGGCTGGTTAATCAATTGGGAAAAGTCATTCCTTACTCCATCTCAGATTATGATTTTCCTGGGTTTTCAGATAAATACTGTTAATCAAAGAGTTTATCTTTCTGCACAAAGGAGAGAACTTTTTGAATGTGTTTCTTTTCAGGATTCAACTTCCATCATTTTAAGAAAAGCCATGTCTCTGCTCGGTCTTATGACATCCTCATTCCCGGCGGTCCTATGGGGCCAGATGCATTCAAGACAACTTCAACTATGGATTTTGCAATCTTGGAACAGGAAACAGAATGCATTAGACAAGAGGGTGCTAATACCGCACTATGTCAAGATGTCACTTCATTGGTGGTTGGAGCCAGCTCATCTAAGGGAGGGCCGTCTATGGAACTTGCCATACCAAAGGATAATAACCACAGACGCCAGCTCTTGGGGCTGGGGAGCACATATGGACAACATTCCAACTCAGGGAGCTTGGGAGAAGGATCTTGCCCGGGCTCATTCCAACATCAGAGAGATGGAAGCAGTTAGAATGGCACTTTTACAATTCCAAGTACACATCCAGGGACTACATATAGTAATCAATCAGACAACAGTACAGTGGTAGCCCAAATAAATCATCAGGGAGGAACCAGGAGCAGAACATTATGCAACAGAGTAAGCATGATCCTTCAATGGGCAGAGATGAATCTAGCATCACTGACGGCGGTGCACCTAAAGGGAACCTTAAATGTTGTGGCGGATTACCTCAGCCGTTCACAACTGAGCCAAGAAGAATGGATACTAAACGAAGAGGTCTTCCAGAGTTTGACACGTAGGTGGGGGACTCCGACAATAGACTTGTTTGCGACCAGGAAGAATACAAAATGTCGCAGATTTTGTTCCCTCTGTCCCACCGACAATCCGGTCACAGTGGATGCATTTGCACTGAGCTGGAGGGATCATCTGATTTATGTTTTTCCACCATTCAGGTTCATTCCAAAAACCCTCAACAAGATTTACAGGGAGAAAGCGTCAAGCATACTAATAATACCTTTCTGGCCAAAAAGAGCTTGGTTTTTTCTCTGTTAGGGAAGTTATCAGTGCAGGAACCAGTAATGTTACCCCTACGTCAGGATTTGTTACATCAGGGTCCAATAATGCAGCCGCAACTGGAAATGTTGCATCTGTCGGCCGGGAGGATGAATTAAAACTTTTTAAGAAGAAGGGGTCTTTTTCCGGGAATTTATCCAATACTCTACTACAAAGTAGGAAGATGGTCACTAGAAAGATCTACTTGTAAGCTTGGAGAACCTATCTTCATTGGTGCGATGAGAACAAGCTGGATTCAAAACAGGAATATACTCCGTTAGAGTTTCTACAGGCAGGACTGGAAAAAGGACTCAGTATCAGTACTTTAAAAGTGCAGACTGCGGCCTTGAGTGTTTTTCTACAAAGGAGATTGGCAGAAAATAAATTTTTTATTGGGGTTTTTAGAGTTATGTCTAGAATTAAACCAGTGTTTAAATCTCATGTGCCTCCTTGGGACCTGAACTTAGTACTTCAGGCTCTCATGAGTCCACCTTTTGAGGCAACAGCTAGGAGAGTGGGAGAGATCCAAGCTTTTTCCATAGCAGAGCCATACTGTATTATATCAGATGATAAAATCACACTTAAATTAGATTCTGCTTTCTTACCAAAGGTTTGTACGAATTTTCATAGGTCGCAGGAAGTTTTCCTCCCTTCTTTCTGTCAGGACCCATCTAATGAAAAGGAGGAACACTTTCATTGTCTTGATGTCAGGAGATGTGTAATTCAGTATCTGGAAGCAACGAAATCGTGGAGAAAGACGCAGGCAATGCTGGTGTTATTGCTGGTATTAATAGAGGAAAGCAGGCATCCAGGGCATCCATCGCCAGATGGATAAAACAGACAATTACTATGGCCTATCAGCTTCAGGGAAAAGAGGTACCTCAGTTGATCAAAGCACATTCAACACAGGCTGTGTCTACCTCTTGGGCAGAAAGAGCAGGAGTTTCTGTAGAGCAGATCTGTAGGGCTGCAACATGGTCGAATAAGAATACATTCGTAAAACATTATAGGCTGAACTTTGATTCCAGTAGAGATTTAATCTTCGGTAGAAGAGTGTTGCAAGCAGCTGTCCCGCCCTAGGGTATATGGGTTACACATGTGTAATCTTGGTAGTCTCATATGGGTGCTGTCCTGGAGACGACCCTGGGAAAGACACATGTTACTTACCGGTAACGTCTTTTCCGGGAGTCGGAAGGACAGCACCCGGGCTACCCACCCTGATTGGTATATGCGTATATGTGTATATATAGATACATAAAATTGAGTTTTGAGCATTAAATTGTGTTCATCTTTATTGTTACTGAAGGTTAGTTCAGGTTAGGGATATATATATGTATGCTGCTGCAGGGTATGCTAATTTTTAACCTTCTCCTGTCCAATAGTTTCTGGAGGGAATTTATCTCTCATATGGGTGCTGTCCTTCCGACTCCCGGAAAAGACGTTACCGGTAAGTAACATGTGTCTTTTGACTTAAAATCGCACTGGGTTTACTGCAAAGCACACCTAAAATGAAAACCTAAAATGAACCTATGACCTTAATACAGTTGTGCTCATAAGTTTACAAACCCTGGCAGAATATGAATAACCGAAAAAACTTTTCTTTCACTCATGGTTAGTGGTTAGTTTCCTGGCAAAAAGCCTTCAGTTCCTGTAAATTCTTGGGCTGTCTTGCATGAACTGCACGTTTGAGATCTCCCCAGAGTAGCTCATTGATATTTCGGACAGGAGACTGAGATGGCCACTCCACAACCTTCACTTTATGACAGCTCGACTTGGCCTTGTGTTTTGGATCATTGTCATGTTGGAATGTCCAAGTATTTCCCATGCTGAACTTCCTGGCTGATGAGTACAAATTTTCCTCCAGTGTTTTGATAACTTAATGCATTTATATTGCCATCAATTCTGACTACATTTACTGTGCTTTTATAGCTCACACATCCCCAAAACATTGGTGATCCACCCCTATGTTTTACAATTAAAAACAGTGTGCCTTTCATCATCAGGCCTTGTTGACTCCTCTCCAAATGTAGCGTTTATGGTTTTTTAGCTAAAAAGTTCAATGTGAACTTCATCACTTCAAATGGCTTTGTGGAAGAAGGCCTGATGCTTACCTCTGTGCTGTTTGGCATATTGTAAGCAGGATACTTTGTGGTATTTGCATAGTAATGGATTTCTTCTGGTAATTCGACCATGCAGCCCATCTTTCTTAAAGTGCCTCCTTATTGTGCATCTTGTAACTGCCACACCACATTTGGTATGGCAGGGGAGCCTGCCACAGGACAATCACACCTTACCATTTCGTGTTTAAAGGGGTTCTCTTGCACCTTTAAAGGGATACTGTAGGGGGGTCGGGGGAAAATGAGCTGAACTTACCCGGGGCTTCTAACGGTCACCCGCAGACATCCTGTGCCCGCGCAGCCACTCACTGATGCTCCGGCCCCGCCTCCAGTTCACTTCCGGAATTTCTGACTTTAAAGTCAGAAAACCACTGCGCCTGCGTTGCCATGTCCTCGCTCCCGCTGATGTCACCAGGAGTGTACTGCGCAGACACAGACCATACTGGGCCTGCGCTGTGCGCTCTTGATGACATCAGCGGGAGCGAGGACATGGCAACGCAGGCGCAGTGGTTTTCTGACTTTAAAGTCAGAAATTCCAGAAGTGAACTGGAGGCGGGGCCGGAGCATCAGTGAGTGGCTGCGCGGGCACAGGATGTCTGCGGGGGATCGTTAGAAGCCCCGGGTAAGTTCAACTCATTTTCCCCTGACCCCCCTACAGTATCCCTTTAAGAAAAACAAAAACTGACACTTACCTGGGGCTTCTATTGGCCACCTGCACCTGGATGGTCCCGCACCGTCCTCCTCCGATGCTCTGTTACCCACCGCCAGTGTAATTATTCATCTAACTAGACTAATAGAACTGCTGCTGCACGGCCGTGGGCGTCATCGGGAGCTGCCTGCGCAGTATGACGTTTTCCTGTAAAGCGCCTGCGCAGTAAGCTCCCGATGATGCAGGAGCGCGCAGTCGCAGTTCGACCGCGCAGCTGCAATTCTATTCGTTTAGTTAGACGAATAATTACAACGGTGCCAGCGGCAGGGAACAGAGCATCGGAGGAGCACGGCGCAGGACATTCCAGCTGCAGGGGTAAGTGGCCCCAAGTAAGTGGCAGTTTTAGTTTTTTTTGTTTTTTGTTTTTTTTTAAAAGGTGCAAGAGAATCCCTTTAAATCATCCTGTGGCATAGTGTGCTGTCAGGGTGATTTGTGTAGCCCCGCCCCCACTCATTTTGACCAATTGGAACATGCACGGCCGCACCACTATCCCTACAAACTAAATAGATTGTAGCTGTGCCGTTGACTCGAATGCAATTGCATGTTGAGCGGTATTGCTTGGCAAGGCCCTGCAGAGTCTGCATCGTTGGAAGAACTTCCTCTGCATCGCGGGTAATGTGGACAGTTAGAGACTAATGGCCACTGCGATGGGGAAGCATACTGGGCAGGGAAGCACCTGGCTTTTTGGCACTTTTCAGGAGCCTCACGGGGATGCCGTACCAGCCCCCCCTACCCCGGAGCCAACATAAATAGCCAAGACCGATCAGATCCGCTCTACTGCGTAGGTGCGAGTTTAGGCTTGGCTATTTCTGCTGGAGCACAAGCAGAAGGCCACTAGTGCACCTGCTCAGGCAGGCAAAGGTAAATATTACCGTCTCTGCTCTTTCAATCCCAGGTAGTCCTGTTAACGTAAAACTAACTTTGTTTTTTAACCACCCTGGCGTTCTATTAAGGTCGCCACGGCGGCTGCGGGAGGGTTTTTTTTAAATAAAAAAAAAAACTATTTCATGCAGCCAACTGAAAGTTGGCTGCATGAAAGCCCACTAGATGGCGCTCCGGAGGCGTTCTTCTGATCGCCTCCGGCGTCCAAAAGTAACACGGAAGGCCGCAATGAGCGGCCTTCCGTGTTTTGCTTACTTCGTCGCCATGGCGACGAGCGGAGTGACGTCATGGACGTCAGCCGACGTCCTGATGTCAGCCGCCTCCGATCCAGCCCTTAGCGCTGGCCGGAACTATTTGTTCCGGCTGCGCAGGGCTCAGGCGGCTGGGGGGACCCTCTTTCGCCGCTGCTTGCGGCGGATCGCCACAGAGCGGCGGCGATCAGGCAGCACACGCGGCTGGCAAAGTGCCGGCTGCGTGTGCTGCTTTTTATTTGGTCAAAATCGGCCCAGCAGGGCCTGAGCGGCACCCTCTGGCGGTAATGGACGAGCTGAGCTCGTCCATACCGCTAAGGTGGTTTGCATGTGCTTATTTACATTGTTCTCCCCATCCAAGAAGTTATTCTGCACTGGCACTACTTTTTATTATTTTTTTAAATAATTTATGTATCAGACATCCTCCATCCCAAAGTCTGATAGAATTGTGTTTTATACAGCAGCTTTCATACTCACTCTATCCTCCTTTTTTTTTTTTTTTTTTTTTTTGGTGGATGGGAGTTGGATTTCCTAAAGACATTAGTAGGTCCAGGTGGAGATCGGATCACAGTTTCCTTGCCTGCTTTAATGGCTGGTTTCCTAGTATACCACCCATCTCATTTATATCATTTTGCCTGTACCTGCTACTCTATAAGCAATTCCTGTTTTTGGTGTGTGTGTGTGTGTGTGTGTGTGTGTTTTTATGTGTTTTTATCTTGGAAATATTTCTTCACCAGCAGCTACAGGTAGTTTCTGGAGATGGCCGTTTCACGATGTTTGTGTAGCTGCGAAGTGATTTCATACGGCACAGCATGTTCATTGTCAGCTTGTGGATACCGGCATTACTTTACTCTGCCGCATGTTCTTTCCTGAGTTTGTGGGTTATCTTGGAATTCACATGTCCCTCTTCCTCCCTGTTTCCACGGTGACCCATCTGTTTATTTGCTGCAAATCTGTCACCTAGATATTCTGCCGACTTAACTCTTCTGCTGCTCCTAGTCATGCCAGCATTCTGAATATCTTTCTGTTCTGCCGCCTTACTCTAAGAAGTGTTCTACCCTTATGTGAGAACGTTTCAAAAGAATAGGATTTTCAGAGATATTTCATGCTGTACTGCTGGGAGACGTCACAGAATCTCAGTATACATGTACTGCAGACCATAGGTCATAGTTCATGTCCAGGGGCCAGCATAGAAGACCTGAAAGCCTTTGCAGTAGTCATAATTCAGGTCCAGGGGCCAGGATTGGAAGGTCTCGCTTACCAAGAAAGGTTAGATAAACTGGGTTTATTTAGTCTAGAGAAAAGACGCCTTATGCTACGTACACACATGCGACAACGATCGTTCGTTGAGAACGACGAACGAGCTTTTAATTGATGAAAGAACGACCTGAGTAAAGTTAGTTTTTAAATGTGTGTAACAATCTGATCGTTAGAACGAACGTTACATCACGTAAAGCAACTATTGCGCCTGCGCATAAAAATGAGAAGTTTCACAGAGAAATAGTGAAATGCGCATGTCAAGCCTAGTACGAACGACCGCTTGCAACGATGTACTACTTTTGCAAACGATCGTCGTTGGGAAAAATCCGCCGAGACAGAACTTTCTTTTGTAGCGATTTTGCTCGTTCGTCGTTTGCCTTAATAGTCGGTGGTTCGTTTTTTGTAACGATCGTCGTTGGTAAAGATCGGGGAACGATCGTTACAAACGACTATAGTCGCATGTGTGTACGCACCTTTAGAGGAGATCTAATTAACATGTATAAATACATCAGAGGGCAATATAATAGCTTGGCAGATGCGCTTTTTGTCCCTAGGCCTTCTCAAAGGACTAGAGGACATGATCTGCGCATGTAGGAAAAACGTTTTAGCCATTTATTTAGGAAAGGGTTCTTTACAGTAAGAGTGATTAAGATGTGGAATGCATTGCCACAGGAATGGCAAACTCTATACCTGCATTTAAAGGGGGCTTAGATGCTTTCCTTGTGTTACAATTACTAGGTAATGCCTAATGATGTTGATCCAGGGATTTTATCTGATTGCCATCTGGAGTCGGGAAGGAATTTTTCCCTTTTGGGGCTAATTGGACCATGCCTTGTAAGGGTTTTTTCGCCTTCCTCTGGATCAACAGGGATATGTGAGGGAGCAGGCTGGAGTTGTACTTTGTACTGGTTGAACTCGATGGACATATGTCTTTTTTCAACCAAGATAACTATGTAACTATGTAACATGCAAGCCTGTGCAGGGGTCATAATTCAGGTCTAGGGGCCAGCATAGGAGACCTGCAAGCCTTCGCAGGGGTCATAATTCAGGTCCAGGGGCCAGGATAGGAGACATGCAAGCCTGCGCAGGGGTCATAGTTCTGGGCCAGGGGCCAGCATAGGAGACCTGCAAGCCTTCGCAGGGGTCATAATTCAGGTCCAGGGGCCAGGATAGGAGACATGCAAGCCTTCGCAGGGGTCATAATTCAGGTCCAGGGGCCAGGATAGGAGACATGCAAGCCTGCGCAGGGGTCATAGTTCTGGACCAGGGGCCAGCATAGGAAACCTACAAGCCTGCGCAGGGGTCATAGTTCAGGTCCAGGGGCCAGGATAGGAGACCTAAAAGTCTGTGCAGGGGTCATAGTTCAGGTCTAGGGGCCAGGATAGGAGACCTGCAAAGCTGGGCACAGGGTAATAATTGGTACTTCTGATTCCGGCGTGGCATACACAGAGCGGGCATATTTTCATCAAAGTGCAAGTTGCTAAATCAAAGCTATGTTTTATGCTTCAGGATTTGATGTAGGCATACTAGCTATATTAAAATGAAAATAAATGAGTCAGCTTTTTCAGTGTCTGCCTGAGTAATCCACCTTAAGGTCAAAATGTTCTCTTCTTTTTCCAATATTCCTATAATTCCTGTTTATCCAGCAGGCTTTTTCGTGTGCACGATTAAGCTGATGCTAGACTGCACATAAAGCAATTTTCATTGATCATCTTGGGTATTAAGATTGGTGGACACTCTGGGTTCTGAGTAACAGGTTAAGTAACCTGGGGGCTACCTCCCACTAGACTAGCAATATGTGCACATTTTTATAAACTAAAAACTGCATTAAGTCTTGATACCTGCAGTTGACCGTATTTTTCGGACTATAAGATGCGCCTGACCATAAGACGTGTGTGTGTGTGTGTGTGTGTGTGTGTGTGTGTGTGTGTGTGTGTGTATATATATATATATATATATATATATATATATATATATATATATATATATATATATATATATATATATATATATATATATATATATATATATATATATATATATATATATATATATATATATATATATATATATATATAATAATTATTTTTTTTATTAAACCTGGTGCATCCATGGTGAAGGGGCATCTTGTGGATTAGGCCGCCTTAGTTTCTCATGCCACCTTGTACCTCTTGTCTCCCTATGTCCTCCTCTATGCCTCTTTGTGCCCCCCTTGTGTCCTCCTCTATGCCCCTTGGTGTCCTCCGTTTGTCCCTCTGTGTCCTCCTCTGCATGGGAGTCCCTGACATTGTAGCGGGTTGGAATTTCATATTGGACAGGTGTTCACAAGTCAGTAACTCCCTGCATTTGGACTATAAGACGCAGTGACTTTTTTTTCCCCACTTTTGGGGGAGAAAAAGGCGAGTCTTCTTGTCCAAAAAATACAATCTTTAAAATAAACACATGATGTACCCGCAAATGAATATTACATACTTGCCTCGCCGTCAGTTCCTCTCAGGAGCTTACTATTTTCTTTTAATAACAATCCCTTCCATTTCTGACAAGATTTCAGAACTGAAATATATCAATTGCTGTCAGTCATAACTGGAAGGACGACTGATGAGCAAGGTAATGTTCATGTTTCCCTATGGCTCACGTGGGCAATATTACAGTTTGAGGGCCATTTCACACCAAAAAGCAAAAGCGTAATCACAAACGCTCAGCGCTTTTTGAAGTGATATTTCTAGGTGATTCCAGGCATGTGCCAAGCGATTTTCTAATGATACCTAGTGATTTTTGGAGTGTTTTAGTGTAGTTTTTTTTTTTTTGTTTTTTTTTTTGTTACAGTAGAGCTGGAACTGAACAACTTCTGTAACAAAAAAACCGCTTGGAAAATTTCTCTGTTTTCCACTTTCCTATATTTAACATTGAGGCTGAAAAGCGCAGAAATGCTGCAGGACCCGCGTTTACGAGAAAACCACAGCACTCTGGTGTGATGCATCCCATACAGATACATTAGCCAATCGCTTTTCAAACTGCTGGCATTTTTAAAAAGCGCTCAGAAGAGCTGTTGGTGTGCACCAGCCCTACAAGTGTGCTGACCAGAAAGCTGTTATTGGGTGATGGTAATTTTCACAATGGAGGATGGAGAATTCCATTTATCACAGTAGACAAACTGGACACAGGAGAGGAGAAAGAGGTTGATGCTTAGACTACATGGGAGGCAAATATGACCTGTGTATGTTTATTTTGACTTTTAATTTTCAGTTCAGGTTTGCTTTAAGCCTATTTCAAACCTGCCTGTGTCCCTTTTTGTTTTATTTATTTATATGCACTGGAAGAGTTAACCCTCCTGGCGGTCTATTAAAAACCGCCAGGGGGCAGCGCAGCCGTTTTTTTTAATTTATTTTTTTTAAATCATGTAGCGAGCCTAGGGATCGGCATCCCCCCAGCCCCGCCGATCGCCTCCGGTGATAGGCGATCAGAAAATCCCGTTCAAAGAACGGGATTTCCTGGAGGGCTTCCCCCGTTGCCATGGCGACGGGGCGGGATGACGTCATGGACGTCGTGACGTCTAAGGGAGTCCCGATCCACCCCTTGCCGCTGCCTGGCGCTGATAGGCCAGGCAGCGCAGGGGTAGGGAGGGGCTGTGTTGCGACGCGGATAGCGGCGATCGAAGTGCTGAATCGGCAGGGCCTGAGAAAACCTCCTGCGCGGGGTTACCGCCAGGAAGGTTAAAGCCAATGGGTACCGATTTAAAAATAAAAAAAACAGTCAGATACTCACCTAAGGAGAGGGAAGGCTCGGTCCTAATGAGACTTCCCTCTCCTCTCCCGGTCCCGCTCCCGCTCAGGATCCCCCGTAGCAGTATTCGACCAGTTCGGTCAAATACTGCAACTTCCGCTGCCGAAGGGAGGTTTCGGAAGTCTTCGGGAGCCCGAGTGCTCCTGAAGACTTCCGAAGTCCCCCGCGGCGGGGGATTTGAACGGAGGATCCTGAGGGCACCGGGAGAGAAGAGGAAAGGCTCATTAGGACCGAGCCTTCCCTCTCCTTAGGTGAGTATCTGACCTTTTTTTTTTTTTTTTTTTTTTTTTATCTGTAACCATTCACTTTAAGGGTCCTTTTACACTTGGTACAATGGTTGGTACTTGGTGCAATGTGATTTTGGCAAGGTAAAGTGGCTATCGCTATGCACCAGACTTCAGTATATGCAGCAGTCTGTGTTGACAGGGACATTTGTTTTGGTCCTTCAAGTGGACCTGAACTCAGAACTTCCTCTCTGCTCTAAAAGATACGCAGCAGCATAAATAACCTTTAAACGAAAAACATTTCTTTGTTACAGCACATATAAATCTGCAGTGTGTCTACTTCCTGATTCATGGAAGCAGACATATTGTTAACATCCTGTGCTTTCAAATGATCTTATCTGCCATGGCAGTCATGTGACATGGGAGAGATCAAAATACAACTTGTGATTAGATACAAATGAGGGAGAATTAAAAAGGATAAACTCTATAAATACATTCAGGGTGCATTTCTCTTGTTTTCCTTCTGTCCTGGTTAAGAGTTTGGGTCCACTTTCAAAAAGTCACGCCCTTCATGTTTATACTGCTAGACAGGAAGCACAACATCAGAAAATCTGCACCGCACCACAAATGCAGTAAAAATGTGCACGTTACCATTGACTTTCATTGCTTCCAGTGCTGTGCGCAGTAATGCACTGCAGCTTATTAATCAGCTAGAGCACGCCTGGCGCATCACATCAAAGGAAGTGTAACATGTTCCATTGACTTTAAGGCTCCCTGCACACTGCACATCCGTTTGGCGATTCAGATTTGCAATTCCGATTTTTCCTAATTGCAACCAACAGAAAAATGGAGGAAAAAACGCAGCATGCAGTAACGATTAAAAATCGGAATCGGATGTAAAAAAACAATTAAAAATCGGAATCGTGTGCAGGAAGCCTAAGGCCTATTGCAAGGAGGTGCGTTAGGTGGAAGGGACACGACGCAACGCAGTAAGTGTAAAAGGGGCCTCATAGAGGAGTGTTCCCTGTATGCAAATTAAGCAGACAGCGAGAAAATCTAACCTCTCAAATGGAAAATTGCTATATTAGACTGTGTACCTGAGATGTGAATTACTGGTGTATTGATACTCACCTGGGGCTTCCTCAGCACCGTGAGGTGTGTGTGATCTCCCTCGCTGTCCACTCCGGCTACTCAGTTCACTTGTTATCCTTCCCAGTAATCTGGCCTGTCATGTGCTTCTGTGCATGCCTGGCCAGGCGCGTGCACCCACCACGATCCCATACCCGGGAGCGTTCTGTGCATGCACAGTACTGCTACTACACAGGCATAGAACGCTCCCCGTTGCAGGAACATGATGGGGGATGCGCATCGTGTGCCGAAGGGCGTGGCCAGCTAGATTACTGGTGGGAGGATAGTAAAAGAACGGAGCAGCCGGAGAGGACTTCAAGGAAGCCCACGCACCTCATGGGGCTGGAGGAACCCCAGGCACGTGAAAGACCAGGTGGAAAAAAGAGTTGGCATGTAGGAAAAAAAATGTAACCTGGCCAATTTAAAGGGACTCCGAGCACCTCTCATGGGCATGCCTTTAAGCCAGACGACTTCCAACAAAGTCGTGCTATGACCCCTCTGGAGGAGCCTCTAACAATGGCCATGCGTGTCACTTCCTCTTCCTGCTTCATTCAGTGATGCACTTCTCTAACAGAGAAGACAGGGTGACCCGGAAGTTCTAGCATAGCCAAGGTGGCAGCCGCGATTTTTAAATTGAAATCGAATGAAAACTATTTGGTGTGAAACGGTGATGCAGGCATTAAATGAATGAGGAGAGCACAAGCTACAGAATGGTATGTACTTTGCAGTACTGGTCGGAGTCTTAAAGGCATGCTCATGAGAGGTGCTCGGAGTCCCTTTAAAGTGTAACTGTCCTAATTATGGAGTTACTATTTAAAATGAAACTTTTCTGTTGCTGAGAAAAGGGCAACTTTTTCATTTCAGCTCTATATATCACTGAGATTAATGTCAAACCTTCAGATGCTTGCGTAAGCATGTAAAACATGTGCATGTTACCCTTATACCACATGGTTCTTATCGGAGCCTCTGGTATGTGAGAGTCAGACTTTGGTACCAGTCAGTGGATGAGTTCATGTGATGAAAACTGGAAACAAGCTTCTAGTGCAGCTGGATGAAAAGCTCAGGGCAGCCCATATTCTAAGAGAGTGGAGATGTAGCCTAGCACAGAAATGCAATTTCAGCTTGTCAGTTTTTGTCATTCTTTACTGGCTGCTAAGTGAGACACTATTTAATAGCTCAGTCCTGCACAGCACTGATAACTTGGGGGCATTTAAAAAAAAAAAAAAACGGCGTTTCACCTGTTTAAAAACCTTACGGTAGAAAATCTTAAATGCATATTTATGGTTCTTCTCATCAGTGAAACGGCATGTCTAGATGTACAGATTTAAAGGATTCTTTGTCCACGGTTTACTGAATAAATGTATCCCCTGTGTTTATGTAATTTATTTCAGAACTTTTTATTTTTTTCTGCCTGCTTTGAAAAAAAAATACTGAAATCTGCTTTCTGCCTCTAAAAAAGTGTATGTCTTGGTCCCAGTTTAAAAATGCAGCTCAATAAAGTGATTTTGCAGTTCCTGTTGTGCTAACAAGGAGAGCCCACTTACCTAAAAGCTGCATACACACCTTTGACATTGCCTGTTCGGGAATCAGTCCCCTTGGTTGACATCGCTGGGCTGCACACATGTGATTGTAGCTGTGTTGGTATGTGGAGGGAGGGGGGGGGGGGGTGACCAAGCAGCAAGTGCGTGATGTCACACGGGACCTGTGTGCACAATGAAGTTGGAAGTCGCTCGGGTGAGTTGATCTGCTAGGTGGATAATGCCACCATATAGCCCTCTTGTTCCTCCTATAGATCACTGGAGAACATTTTAGAGTACATCAGTAAAACCAGTATTGAAACCCTTTTATGCTCTGTTCGGTTGGAGACCGGTGTTGATGCATTTCTGACACAGGCTTCTAGGGAAATGCATCAGCTGTCCAGGAATTAATGTGCAAATTCCAATTTGGACTACGGTAACAAGTATGTAACACAATCTTTGAACATGTCCATTTCTTTTCCTGATGCAGAAATAAATGGTTTTTGTCCCAATGGAACGGGGCCTTAAAAAGGAACTTTTAACCCAGGATTGAACTTCATCTCAATCAGTAGCCGATACCCCCTTCCCCACAATAAATCTTTATTTTCTCAAATAGATCATCGGGGACATCTGTATGGCTGATATTGTGGTAGAACCCTTCCCACAGTGTGATGTCATGACCATGGTCCTGACAGTTTGCTGTCTGTGAAACTTGTTGCATTGTGGGAAATAACAGCTTTTTCCAACTGCCAAGCAAGCAATATCTCCCTCTGTGCATAGAACTCTCAGTAAGGCCTGGTGCACACCAAAAACCGCTAGCAGATCCGCAAAATGCTAGCAGATTTTGAAACGCTTTTTCTTCTTTTTCTGTAGCGTTTCACAAAGCATTTTGCGGTTTTGTGAAGCGTTTTTGGTGTAGTAGATTTCATATATTGTTACAGTAAAGCTGTTACTGAACAGCTACTGTAACAAAAAACGCCTGGCAAACCGCTCTGAAGTGCCGTTTTTCAGAGCGGTTTGCGTTTTTCCTATACTTAACATTGAGGCAGAAACGCATCCGCAATCCAAAATCTGCAGCAGCCCGGGAGTATGCGTTTCTGCAAAACGCCTCCCGCTCTGGTGTGCACCACCCCATTGAAATACATTACCCAAGCGGATCGCAAAACGCAGCCGAACCGCTCTGGTGTGCACTAGGCCTAACTGAACATTCTGAGATCACCTGGCAGAACTAATGATATTGCCACCTGTGATAAATTTCAGACTGTAATCTGGGCTGAGGAATGCTTTTACAATGGGCAAACAATGACTAAATTTAGAAGTGAATATTGTAAAAACATACGCAATTTTATACACCACTACAGTTCCTCTTCAAGCAATTTGCGATTCTGTCTTTCTTCAATGATTATCACCCCCTTTCTTCTCCCACAGAGTACAGAACCCATTTCAATGGTTAATTTTATTTTGTGCCTGCTCACACTTTGCGGTTTTCCTGTGATGTGGTCTGTTGAAACCCATGTGAAGTGTTCATCGCAGTATTGTTGTACATATATATTTCATGAGGAACACAGCCACATTGAACTTCAATGTGTTATATACTGTATGACAAATATCTATTTTTTAGTTGTAAAGGAATGACCGTGTCCTTAATGCTGCTAGTGCAGAGTTATTTACATTCTTGTACAATGCCTGTGGCACATTTCCTGGGGCATAGTACAGACCCAGTACATAATGGCATGCCGGCTGAGTTACTATGAGATGTCTGTGGTAGGTGACGCCATGTGGTTCTTTGTCTTCCCAGAATTCATAGCATTGCCAGGGACACTGGCTGCATTCTGGCCTCCTCCTCTCCATCTGCCGCCCTTCTCCTCACATACTGGAGGGTGTGTAAGAAAGGCTGTGGTAGAGGAGGGGGTTCTTGAAACTTGGAAGTGTTTCTCGATCTGTGCTGTTTAGGATTCAGCTTCCTGCAAGTCCCAGCTGGAGCATAAGGCATTGGCCTGTGAAAGGCAAGGTTGAGACAGACAAGCATGACCCCCATGGTACATGTTTTCTTACTTCCAGACAGGCTTGTGTATTATTTATGTTGACTGGTGATGGAACAATATGCCTTTGTTGTCAGACCATAGTTCTGCATGGCGCTGCACAATAATTGAAAGGAATAGTGACTGGGAAATTGCTAATAGAGCAGAATCTCGGTTATCCGGCACCGACAGGGATCGGCTGATGTTGGATAAGTGTGCTTTCTGGTGGCTTAAGATTCAATGGTAAAAATAGGCCTAGCTAATACAGTACTATACAGACCATGAATGCTCTATTACGTTAAGATACATTAATTGAAGGTATATTAACCTTGGGGAAGCCGTGGAACCCAGCTCAGCCCACAAACAGCCTGGGAAGTGGCCCCCCCACTACTGGGATAGCTGCCTGGGATTTGTTCTGGTTGGTTGAGACTGCTGGTTAGTTGAGTTCTGAATAACTGGGACTCTATTGTGTCTTTGGAATCAGTCAACAACTAGAGCTACAAATAGAGGCTGCGGCAGGTTACATGCTTCTAATTACTGTACCGTTTTTGGCAGGGCTGTGGAGTCAGAGTCGGGGCAATTTTGGGCACCCGGAGTTGGAGTCGGAGTCGTTGATTTCATAAACTGAGGAGTCGGAGTCGGATGATTTTTGTACAAAATCCACAGCCCTGTTAAGTATTAGACTAATGAGTCGGAGTCGGAGCAATTTTGGGCACTCGGAGTCATGGTTTCATCAACTAAGGAGTCGGAGTTGGAGTCGGAAGATTTTTGTACCGACTCAACAGCCCTGGTTTTTGGGACTATAAGATGCACTTTTTCTCCCCCAAAAATGGGGAGAAAAAATCAGTGCGTCTTGAATTCCGAATGTGCCAAGTCTAAATGTTCTCGCAGGCTGCCAGCAATGTACCACGTCTCAGTACACAGTGGGGAAGGAGAACCAGGAAGCCGCCTGAGAGCGAATCTGTGCTGACAGTCCGGTCCGATAGTAGCCTGAGGTGCTTCAGGAACCCTTGGGTGCAGATCTTTGTGAGGCAGAACAGCTCTGACACCCTGCCTGGACCCACCACAAAAGCTCTTTCCACATGCTCGCCCGCTCCAGCTCAAAGTTCCTCGTTCTCCCCGATGTCCTGGCTGCCCAGAAATAAACGCCAGCATGAATAACACAGTCCCAATGCAGATGCATACACAGTACAACTACCAATCAGGCGGGCGGCGCTGCCCAAGACCACCTATCACAGCGCTCTCTGCTAGTTTTATATAACAGGCAGCGATGGTATCGAGGGCAGGACCATTGGGTCCAATCGCTGCACGGCATCTGCGCCTGTTATAAAATGAGCCATAATTTCATGGAAGGGCTACTGGTGAACCAGTGACAGCCATGGATGCCCCCGAGGCTCTTTGATGCATGCGGGGAGCGAAGGCTAATCAATCTCCTTCCATCACAAGAAAAAGGTTCTGCAGCCCCAAATGATGTCAGAACACAAAGTGCATCACAGCCTGGTACACACATCCAATTTTGATTTGCAAATTTTACCACCTCCATGTAGCAGAGTGTACCTGCACAATCTGCCCACAGTATCTGTAGGCCCTCATACATGAGGGTGGTAAAATTGGCTAAAAATTACATGTGTGTACCAGGCTTCAGACCAGAAGCCATCTACAGCTCCACATAAGCATCAGAACTGGATTGTGGAGCAATGGTAGAAGGTGGCCTGGCCAGATAAATGCGGTTTTCTTTGGCCTCTTAATTTTCTCACATCTCAATCACATTAGGAATTTGTGGGATGTGCTGGGATTCCCCACCTTGGAACTTAAAGTGAACCTTAGCTTAAGAACAAAAAATGAGTTTAACTTAGCTCTTTTACGAATAGCCCCCTGCAGCTGCCCTGTACCTCCGCAGTGACAAAGCGACCCTCTGTCACTTGGGTGTGTGACACTGGTCTGCGCGCCTCCTAATTATGCCCCCATGGGCGGGCACGTTCTGGGCACGCACAGTTCAGAAAAATCTCTACTGCGCGTGCACAGAGCACTCCAGGCGAGGTGAGTGTGATCAAAAAAGCGCGAAGCTGCACTTGCGCTGTGGCGCATTGACTCACCATTTGGCCGGCCAGAAGTGGAACACTGCAGGGGACTGGAGGGACACTTGGTGACAGCCCGGGGCGGCTGCAGGTGGCTGGCCCAGGTAAACTAAGCTAGTTTTTTTTCTTAAGTTATGGTTCCCTTTAAGGAACTTAACATCCTGTGTTTACAAAATGGCTGCTCTGCTGAAGCAAACAGCTGAGAGATCAAATTACATTTGTGATTAGTCACAAATGAGGGGGAATTAGACTGCCTAAGCTCTCTGATTATATACAGGGTGCGTTTCTCTGTTTTCCTTCTCTCCTGTGCAAGAGTTCAGGTCCACTTTCATGTCAATGAGCAGCAGAGAACCGTATGATATCTAGAAGTGTGCATACAGGCCAGGGTTTGAGATTTAATAGGGCTCTCGTGAGATTCCTCTAAAGTCAACCTATGTCCCACTGGTTGTGGAAGAAGGGCCCAATCATACTTGAGCATTTTGCCGCAATTTCGGCAAAACGCTCAAACGCTGGCGCTTTTTAAAACCGCTAGTGTAATGAAACCCTATGGGCCCTTTCTTACTTGTGCGATATGCGCTAATCACCGCAAATCGCCCAAAAACGCTAAAGGCAAATGCGTAGCCTGCACCAATTTCAGGCGATTTCCTGGCGATCGCGTTTCATTGCTATAGAAGCGCTAAACGCGATCGCAGAAAAATCACCAAGTGTGAATGGCAATTTCTTCACGTTAATCGCGCAAAATCGCCATAGAAAACGCTAGCAAAAGCGCTACCGTTTTGTGATCAGCAAGTGTGAATGGGCCCTATGATTCAAGCTGGAGATATAAATTGTGACCACCCCCTTTCTTCATCACTTATTTACTGCTATTGGCCAACTATTCTTAGATGTGTATCCACTAATCCTTCCACTAACATCACATGACTTCACATGGTGATAGTTGGCAAATGGGAGTAGCTTAAAGCGGACCTGAACTCAGAATTCCCCCTCTGTTCTAAAAGATAGCAACAGCATAATAACCTTTAAAGAAAAACATTTCTTTCCTACAGCTGATATAAATCCTGCAATACATCTACTTCATGCTATCATGGAAGCAGACATGGGGTTAACAGCCTGTATTTACAAGTTATCTGCTCTGCCAAGGCAGCCACCTGATACAGCTGAGAGATTAAATTACAGTTAGGATTAGTCACAGATGAGGGGGGGGGGGCGATTGACAGGCTAAACTCTCTAAATACATACAGGGTGCATTTCTCTCTGTTTTCCTTCTGTTCTATGCAATAGTTCAGGTCCACTTTAAGGGATCTTGGTGCCAGATACCAAAAACCTTTTCTAAGTTTTGCAATACTAGACAGGTTGTTTCCATGCTTTGGCTCATTAGTGATGGTTTTGGTTTGATGACTTTTATCTGGGTCAGGTGTGATGATTATGCATTCATCTGAAAACCCCCTGCTGCAAGCAGAATAATGAGCTTTCTGCAAGTACTACCTTCATTTTGAATATATGGAGATTGTGCATTTGTTTGTTTCTGTAATACTTATGAATGTGGCAGAACAAAAACAGGCTGGGAGCATTGAAGTTGAATTCTGGAGGAAGAATAAAAATTCCATTTGAAAAGAAAATTTAGTATTTGCCTCCTCCATGAAGGCAATGCTAATAGAAGATCTTTCCGTTCCCTTGATGTGGCAGGCCTTCAGCCAGTGAAATAATTGACAAGGCTGGGTACTTATCCGTTAGCCGGGCGCATCCGGCAGGTGGCGCTGTTGTAGCGAATTTCATTCATGCTTAGTTAACGTAGTGCTGTGTGAATGGAAGCGCCGCAGGTGGCGCTAATTACATTGATACGGCACATAACAATAACAGTGTTAATGGGAACTAATATGTATTTCAAGTGGCCGGAACTGTTACTTAATGCAATTAAAATGAAGGCGGCGGCAATTTAACAGATGAAGCCGCCGCCTTCGTCTGTTCTTCGTCTTCTTCTCCCACTTTGCCCTCCTCTGGCTTCTATACAATGCTGGCAGCCTGCGGGGACATGCGTCTCCCCCCAGAGTCGTTCGTCGCGGAAGGGAATCCTGTTTGTTTTCTTGCGACGAACGACTCTGGGGGGAGACGCATGTCCCCCCCCAGCTGCCAGCATTGTATAAAAGCCAGAGGAGGGCAAAGGGGGAGAAGAAGACGAAGAACAGACGAAGGCGGCGGCTTCATCTGTTACATTGCCGCCGCCTTCATTTTAATTGCATTAAGTAACAGTTCCGGCCACTTGAAATACATATTAGTTCCCATTAACACTGTTATTGTTATGTGCCGTATCAATGTAATTAGCGCCACCTGCGGCGCTTCCATTCACACAGCACTACGTTAACTAAGCATGAATGAAATTCGCTACAACAGCGCCACCTGCCGGATGCGTCCGGCTAACGGATAAGTACCCAAGGCTGTACTGTGCTCACTGTTGTGTTATAATTACACGCTAATGTTGGGTAGCCTAAGATGCTTAGACAAACTTGTTACAGAGAAGAGAGACTATGCTGTGTGTGAAATCGTGCACTGACTGATGGTGCCCATACATGGTACCATTTTTTTTGTTTTTTTTATCCAATCTTACCATTTCTATGTAGTATAAGGGTCAATTAAGTCAATATACTAAAAGGATAATTTAGTCAGTTCCCTTATATTAAATAGAAATGGTAAGCTTGGATGAAAAAACATTGTATCATGTATGGGCACCATTAAAGTGAACAAGAGGCGAACCTCGGGGTCAAAATCGCATACTACAATACAATAACACAATAACAGGTACTTTTTCCGTTAGCCGGGCGCATCCTCTAGGTGGCGACAAAACTCCACCAGAGTTACATCTTTCCCTACTATCCATGTCGGCCTGGAGGAGGAATAGTAATTAGCGCCACCTGCCGGATGCGCCCGGCTAACGGATAAGTACCCAATAACATTTGTAAAGAGCTTTTCTCCCATAGAAATCTCAGATCGATACAAGGTTGCAGGCTGCACTATTACAGAGGAAATGGATGGCTTTTCAGTCTGGACTGAAATGCTTCCGGGGATGGAGATGTCCTGATTGGATGTGACAGGTAGTTCCAAGGTGTAGGGGAAGCATGGCAGAACACTGTCTCCAAAGGTTTTGCGGTGGGCTCTGGGAGTGACCAAGTTATTGGAGCCTTTCGATCTTAAGCCCCGTCTACACCATAAGAGATTGCAGCGATCCGGCGGCTCAATTAGCCGCCGGATCGCCTCTTCCGCGTGCCCGCAGCGTCCCTGCCACATTCGATTACCCGCCGGCGCCACTTATCTTCCGCTCGATTCCCTGCCATTGTCCCCTCGTGGGGAGCGAGCAGGGAATCGGCGGTGCGGAGATCCGTCCTGTCAGATCTTATCAATCGAGCCGCATCAGCGGCTTGATTGATAAGGAGCATCGCGGCCGCATCTACTCGTGTAGATGCGGCTTAAGATTGTGGGGGGAGTGTGATGCAGTTGCAGGGCTGTGGAGTCGGTACAAAAATCATCCGACTCCAACTTCAACCCCTCAGTTTATGAAACCTCCGGTACCCAAAATGGCTCCAACTCCTCGACTCCTACACCTTAGTCTAATACTTACCAGGGAGATAGATTTAGTACATAAATCATCAGACTTCGACTTCTCGGTGTATAAAATCACAGACTTCGACTGTAGGTACCCAAAATTGCTCCAACTCCTTAAAGGGGTTCTTTCGCGAAAAAAGTAGGCAGTTAAAAAATGTGACAGATGACAGGTTTTGGGCCAGTCCATCTTTTTAAGGGGGATTCTCAGGGCTTTCTTTGTTTTCAACAGCATTTCCTGAACAACAGTTGCAAAATCTAACTGACATAATAGTGTGCAAGTAATTAGGGAGGCCGGCTGGTATCTTGCTATTTTGGCAGTTACTGTTGTTCAGGAAATGCTGTTGAAAACAAAGAAAACCCTGAGAATCCCCCTTAAAAAGATGGACTGGCCCAAAACCTGTCATCTGTCACATTTTTTAACTGCCTACTTTTTTCGCGAAAGAACCCCTTTAACTCCAATTCCACAACCCTGGTTGCAACATGTCCTTCAGGTATCCAGGGTGCAGATTGTGCAAGGATTTGAATGTCAGTAGGCCAATCTTAAACATAATTCTCAATTTTATCGGTAGCCATTGGAGTGAACAAAGGGTTGGTGTTATGTGACGATGATGGGGTGGCCTTTTTAACAGCCTTGCAGTGGCATTCTGTACTAACTGCAGGTAGTGCAAGTCTTTGGAATGCCTGTATAGAGAACATTGCAGTAGTCCAGCCATGATGTGATGAAGACATGAACTAGGGTTGGAAGTGTGCCCGTGAAACACTTGCCTAAGAAGAGGGAAGCCTCTGGATCCTGTAGAAGCTTACTGTGTCTTCCTCGCTGCTGCTGCAGAGGACACGTCTGGAAAATCCGGGCCGTGCTCCTCTTTGATCCTCTTCAATCAAGGCTGTGCTGTACCCCGCATGAACGGCTGCGGCTTACTGTGCAGGCTCAGCTGTACACACGCAGGTGTTGTACGGGCAAGAAGAGAGTCTTCAATCTGGCAAATTCTTGCTGAATTTCTTTGAGGGGTCCATGAGTGGCAATGGAAGTCTAAAGGACAACGTGAGAAGCCTCTCCAGCAGGGTTGTCAAACTCAAATTCTACACTGGGACCTAGTCGCGGGACAACCTCAATCTGTAGTGTCCACATTCCTCCTTGATAAAGTTCCCAGGTGACACCCCCCTCCAACCCCTATACAGTTCCCTGGTGTCTAATGTTCCTCCTTTCCCATTACAGTTCCCTAGTGTTTAGTGCTTTCCCCCTACCTCCCCAGTATGGCTTCCGTTGTGTCCTAGGACTAGGACACCTCCAATATAGCTTCCCTGGTGGTCTAGAGTGAGCCAAACATAATGCAAAGTGGGAAAACCACTTGAGGGCCAAATTTAATGGCTTTGAGGGCCAGATTTGGCCCACGGGCCGGAGTTTGACATGTATGCTTTACAGGATCCAGAGGCTTTCCTCTTGGATAAGAATGTGTGTTTTTCAACCTGAGGTACACTTTCAAGTAAACCTTTGGCGGGGCTAAGCCAAAAAAAAAAAGTACATAGGTAGAGGGAAGCCTCTGAATCCTCCAGAGCTTGCTCTGTTGTCCTCGTTCCTACTGCCGATGCCAGTAACCCTCTAGCAAGTTAACAGCCACGCTCATCATCTTGCACAGGTGTGGCCATACTGTAACCGCCCAAGAATAACCTGAGCAGTAGCATGAAGCTGCTCGTGCACGAGTGGCTCCAACTTACTGCGTAGGTGCGGCTATACTCATACAGGTGCGCCGTATAATTTGATAACAAACGTTGACTATAATAGAATACTAATAATTTCAGTTGCACAGAGGAGCCAGTAGTATAAAAAGAAGATAAAAGCTTAAAACATGGGGGTTAGCGGTGGTCTTACCTCCCCAAGGTAGACACAAGATGCTGTTGGTTTTTTTTAACAAAACCATTTATTTACATACTCCAGACAAGCACTTGGTGGAGTGGATTTGGCCCTCCTTTTTTCCAAACTACAGAGAGCGACTTCTTAATCCTGAGTGGGGATAGGTCTAATACTCCCCACCTGCCCATACAGTGGTTACCTGGATGTTTACCCAGATTTGTGAGTACAACTTTATATACTTACTCCTCCACTCCCATATTTCCAGTACATACTACACTATATTTTTTGTTTCCTCATAATAGAATTATGTTAAAGGACAACCGAGGTGACATGGTTGAGATTGGCATGTGTATGTATAGAGTAGCAAGCACACTAATAACTAAGCTGTGTTCCTTTTTTCTTTCTCTGCCTGAAAGAGTTAAAAATCAGGTATGCAAGTGTCAGTTTTTGTCATACTATAGCATAATCCTCACTGATGAGTAATTACAGCCATAAAATACCTTCCTCTTAGTAAATGGCTTATGAGAGCAGGAAAGAGATAAAAAGGGTCAATAATTCATAGATTTGAGCTCTAGCATACTTCAATGAAGGAGTCATTGAGCAGAGACAATGAAACAGTAAAAACTTAAAAATTAGATTTTAAATATAAAATAAAAATGTGCGATATCTAAAATGGTCATTTCTAGGAGGAGGATAGATGCAATTGTTTTTCTCAACACTTTATTTTCACCTTGGATTTCCTTTAAAGAGTAACTGTCGGGCATAACATCAAAAATCAATTCTTTATTTTTATCTGGTAAACTAGTAATAAGGATGCTAATCAGACAATCCAAAAGTTAAAATCACTATTACTTTTCTTGTTGATTATCAATCCCCAGTTTACATGACTCTTATTTGGTACACAGAAAATTTGGTACACAAAAGAGAAGTTGCAGGGCATGCTGGGTTGTCTTTTTTTGCTTCCCTACTTCCCCTCAGACTTAACTAATGCAGCCTGATTGGCTGAAGCCTCTTTCCCCTTCTGTTTTCCCCTCCCACACCTCTGTTCCTCTCTGATTGGCCAAAATTTGTCAGGCTGAAACAATGCACTTTCTATAGTGAAGGACGGGCAAATCAGGCAGAGGAGACTAAGGGCGGATATTACATCACCACTGGCTTTAGTAGGCTCAGTAAATATGGAAACTGTCTAGAATTGGATTCTCTACCTTTCCTTTATAAAATTCACAGGAATCATAACGTGGACAGTGCAATACATCTGTTATGTAGGTAGAGCAAGTATTTATCTACTTATATGTTTGTTTGTGTTTTCCTGAGATAGTATGGCTGACAGCTCCTCTTTAAAGGAAACCAGAGGCGAGACAAACTATAAGTTTTTTTTATGCATCCCTGGGGCTTCCTCCAGTCCCATCCGCATGGATCGCTCCCACGCCGCCGTCCTCAGTCTTCTCTCACTTTGGTACCGGCTCCCGTAACTTTGTCCAGCCTGAGCATGCTCATTGTGCTCCTCTCGCTCTCTCTGGAGGCTGGGAGAACGCACCAGGCTGCCGGGGAGAAATGGAGAGAGATGGAGGAGCGCACTGCGAAGAGGGAGAAGACTGAGGACGGCGGTATGGGAGCAATCCGTATGGGTGGGGCTGGAGGAAGCCCCAGGTATGTATAAAACTTGTACTTTGTCTCGCGTCTGGTACACTTTAAAAACTAAGGGGGCCTCTTGCTTGATGTTCAAACTTATGTGAATTGTTTTATCAACCATCTGGGATTCAATTTATTAGTGAAGGGTTTTTTTCCCTTATATTCCACCTTCACAACTACATGTGCAAGTACCTCAATCTACTAGATCATTGTTTGGCAACAACATTTCCGCATATAAAATGTTTGTTCAAAACCCCCAATTGTGGATAACCTCAAATACCCCTTTGGCACGCATTCCTTTCGAGGACACAATATTTTCAAATAAATGGTTCACAATATTTTTATATACTGTATTTTTTGGACTATAAGACTCACTCTTTCTACCCCACACGTGTTGGAAAAAAAGTCACTGCGTCTTATAGTCCAAATGCAGGGAGTTCCCGACTTGTGAACGCCTGCCAATACAAACCTCCAACCTGCCGCAATGTCGGGGACTCCCTGTACTGTACCCATGCAGAGGAGGACACTGGGACACAAAGGGGCATAGAGGACACAAGGGGGACAGAAGCAGACACATGGGGACACAAGTGGGACAGAGGACACGGAGACACAAGCTACAAAGGGCAATGAGGTACAAAGGGGGCATAATCCACAGGATGCCCCTTCACCATGGATGCACCGGATTTAGTATATATTTTTTTTCCCCTGGGTTTTGTTCTCTAAACCTAGGTGCATCTTCTGGTCAATGGTACGGTAAATGGTTTAGACACTTTTCTTTTTTTAATTTTTATTCATTAAACACCTAACTCACTGTAATACTGAAGATTTGCTATTACAAGTTCAAGAACCCATTTAAGGACACCTGAGGTGGAAAAAAAAAACTGATGAGATAAACAATTTCATCTATCCTCCTCCTCCTAGAAATGACTATTCAATATCCCACAGTTTTATTTTATATTTAAATCTACTTAAGTTTTTACTGTTTCATTGTCTCTGCTCAATGACACATGCATTGAAGTATGCCTGAGCTAAAAATCTATGAAATATTGACCCTTTTATCTCTTTCCTGCTCTCAGAAGCCATTTTCTACTAGGAAAGTGTTTTGTGGTCGTAATTCTTTATCGGTGACGGTTACACTGTATTCCAACCCAGACAAAAACTGTCACTTACCTGATTTTTAATCCTTTTAGGCAGAGAAAGAATAAAAGCAACGCAGCATAGTTATTAGTGTGCTTGGGTGCTGTACATACACATCTTTCTCATCATGTCACATGTTACCTCGGGTATCCTTTAAAACCAATCCAAGTACCCCCCCCCCCCCCCCCCCCCCGGTACACCTCCCATGTCATGGGAAGGTGTAATGAATGCTGCATTGTAGAGTGTTTTTAGTGTAGTGCTAGGAGCCAGCTTCTGGCAGTGTTTGTCATCTCAGCTTGTTTTCTCAGATTGTGTCCTAGTCATAGCGATGCTGTCAGCTGTGTTGCTTGGTGTCAACTGTGGCTGTTAAAATCGTGTTTCATCTTGTTCTACAGTGTAACACTGATCAGATGCCATGTCCTGACATGTAAGAGGATAATTCTGTCCTTTCTGAAGCCAGTGGAGGAAGGGGGATTTGATGGTCATCTCTTTCCATGATGGTTGTATATAAATATGCGGCTGATTTTTATGCATATTATGCAAAGAGCAACTCTGCAGTTGCTCTTTGCTGTCACCTGCTGAGTCTCTGGGAAACATGGAATTCTGTCACAGAGGACAAGAACCCGAGAATATGTGGTGCTGTGTCTCCATCTCAAGCAGCTTTGCACATCTGGCAGACCATCTGTGAAGCATAAGGGTCACATTATGCTGTAATGGACTCTGTGCAAGGCTACGCTACATGTGATTCTCACAGCAAAAATCAATACACATTCTACACTTCTCACAGCAAAAATTAGTCGCTCTTCTACACTATGTTGTGAGTAGGGATGATCAATTAGATGCAAATAATTTGGAGTTGATGCAGCATTATGCAAATGTATAAATGTATGCTGCTTGAAAATTAACCTATCAAATCCCACACACTAAAGCAGGAGTCCCTAACATACTTTAGACTGCTGGGGGGTCGGAGTATACATAAAATGATGTAGAAGCCTTTGCGGGCCAGACAGTGAAGCATACCCAGGTGACCACATGCAGTCTAATTGGACAGCAGTGTCACCTGATGTGGAATTTGTTTGGAAACTAGCGAATCTCTGCTTTCTGGCTTCCATGTGGATGGGTGGTGCCAGCATTGCTATTCTATATGCGGACCACCAATATTTAAAGATGTAGCTGACTGCATCTATAAGTAATACATTTTGTGTGTGGGGCCAGTAAAAAAGTCTTGGGGCCACATTCGGCCCGCGGGCCTTAGTTTGAGGACCACTGCATTAGAGAATATAAACCATGTGCAGTACAGGGTGGATGCATTATACAGGGAGTCCCTGAAATACAAACAACTCGCCGATCCTGTCGCATTTTGTTGCACTATCCCGGCTTAGGCCTCGATTCATAAAGCATTACCGCATGCGTTATCACCCAAGCGGTAACTTACAGCATGGTATGTTGTTGATAGTGGATTCATAAAATTTAACGCATGTTTTAACGCATGCGGTAATAGTAGCGTTGTTTGTGTCAGTAAACTGAATGAAGTGTATTCATGAAAAAAAAAGGGGGGGGGGGGGGAGTAAGGAAGCGACAAATGACATGTTGTTATCGCCAACAAAGACCTGGCGAGTTTGCTCTACACAGCAGCATTTTAGGTGACAAATGGAGCCCTTTCAACTTAATGTTATGGAATTTTTAAGGATACAGAGGAGGAAGGGTGGTTGTAATATCACCCAGGTTTTTAGAAATCGTACAGAGTTAGTTAATTTATAAGAACACACACACACACACACACACACACACACACACACACACACACACACACACACACACACACACACACACACGCGAGTCACGTGTGTCTAAAAAACTGCCCACTGCTACCCGGCATGCACCTTGTCATTAGGAAGTCAACGGCAAACTTCCGCACTCAGCAAATTATACCGACAGCTTTCCGCACCACACTGCACACTTACCGACTGCTATCGCAATCACCTCGCACTCTGAATTTTTTTTAATTAATTCACTGCAAAAACCCTCATTTACCGCTAGCGGTAATTTCCCGCCCCTCTCTGAACTACCGCACTCACTTTTATGAATCGAGGTGTCAGTGTATAAATGCAGAGTATAGTGCAGCAGAAGCTGTGATCTCACCTCTCCACTGGAGTACAGTACTGTGCTTCCGCCTGTCCGCTCCCCACTCGCCCTAGTGCCCAGCATCTGCTACGGCATGTAGCCTTATTACATTACATGAGGAGAACGAGGTGCCAGCACTAGAGGGAGCAGAAAACAGACAGGATGGTTGCACAGGCACAGCACTGGACTCCAGAGGGGAGGTTAGAGCACAGCTTCTGCTGCTCTATACTCTACACACTGGACTGGGGGAGTGCAGGAGGGAGACGGGAACAGATAGTGGGACAAGGGGACAGAGGGAGGCACAAAGGGGGCAGAGGGATGCACACAGAGCTGGATCATGCCCTAGGCAACTTAGGCAGTGCCTAGGGCCTGTAGAGAATCTAGCAGCCCGGTTTATGCTAGCCTCCAACAAATTTTGCCAAAAAAGATAGATGGCCATCAAGGGTAGGCCTAGGGCACCATTTCATCTTAATCCATCTCTGAAAACACATTGGTCAGGAGGAGGACAGAAGGAGGCACAAACACCTGCAAGGGCGTGGATTCATTCAGGAGGTATGCTTAGTTTAGGGGAGTGGCTTTATTAGGGGCATAGCGCCCTCCAGCACCAATGGCATTCCAGGCAGTGGCCTGGAATGCCTAAAAACACCCCCGGGCACTTGCCGCCTAGATTTCATCTTTAGTTATTTAACTGGCCACCTCCTCTTTATGCTTCTGCAAAAGTACTTCATACTATACTAGTACTTGACTCCACCCACCCCTCCCTCACGTGACACGCTCCGATCCTGCTGACTCCTCCCACATAACTTCAGGCCTGCACCTTGCATTTTTTTTGCTGTCCCTTGCATGCCACCCAGTTTGATGTCATGTGTACACATGTTTGTGTTGAGCAATGCACCATATTACAGAGAACACCACAACTGGAACCTGTGAGTGGTGGAGGGAGAAGGGGACACTGGGCAAAGCTGCTTTAACTGTCCTCATAATTTGTGAGCTCAGAGAATGCTACTGCAGAGCAGAATGTAATTTATTTTTGTTATTTTATATTGTTTATTTATATACTGTGTACCAAAACACACCCACATCGTGCAATTAAAAGCTCCAAAACCTAATCCTCACTTGGGGGTACATGCAAGCAAACAGAGGGTTCCCCACCTCCTCCAAGATGCAAAAAAGACCAAGGTTGGCAGCACACAACTCTCTCTCTTTTAAGAAATCGAAATCGCACAGCTTTTCAGGAACTGTTTCGGGTGTCCCCACCCCCTTTTTTTTTTTTTTTTTTTTTTTTTTTTTTTTTTTGAAGCGAGCAGTCACATGAGATAGACATAAACATTTTCTGCCACACGGGAAGTGACTTCATAATCGCCTGATCATAGGATATAAACAAACAGTTTGTACTAAATAAATACACAATAATAATAATAATAGTGCAGGCATTCAAAATAGACACATACATTACAAGTGCATGCTGTTATAGAGAATGTGCAGCAAAGAGAAATGGTGTGTGTGTGTGTGTTTTGGGGGGGGGGGGGGGTTATTTGGGCTGCTAATTTCTCACAGCCTATGCAGCTGGAGTGGCTGTTAGCAGGCTCTGACAATGTGCAGATGGAGGCACAAGTGGATCAATGTCTGAGGAGTAACTAGGTCAGATTACATGCTTGTCTGGAGAAGGGTATACTTGAAGATTTCAAGGAAAGCATCATCACTAATGTGATACTGAAGATTCTACTAGAGAAAGTGAGAGAACTATTATTCCACCACAAGTCCAAAGAACTAGACCTGTAAACCTCATTTAAAGAGCTACTGTAGTTAAAAATATACTCAATTTGTGTCTCTTATCCATACAAAAAAAATCTACCTGCAATAGTTTTGTGAAAATTCCTGCTTTATTGCGATTAGTCCGTCTCTTCTGTGAATGCTTTGGATGCCAGTTATTGAGCCTTTTTGTTGCAGGTGCCGTCCTTTGATCTGTCATTTCTACAGAACCCTGTGCTTTGCAGTTTGCCTGTATTTTATTTTAAGGCTGTTAGCATTGGGAAGCGCTGGGAGATGAGGAGGGTGGTGGAGTACACCAATATTATACTGCAGTCTGGCCTACTGAGTGCCTTCTAGTGGATGCAGCTTTCAAGTGCTTTGAGTCTGACAGCAGAAAAGTGCTATACAAATGTTGCATTATACTTCTTATAGTGGAAACCTACCTTTAGGAATACAGGACAATCTCTCTCCATGCCCATGAGCCTACCACCTGACATCACATGCAAGGAAGCAGCTCCCATGCGGGCAAAAGACGAGCAGCAGACATCTGCTTTGTAAAGTGAAAACATATTGTGGTTAGCATGTCTGTTAATTCATGTAAAGATTTTCTCAAACTAAAAATAAGCTCTACATTCACAAAATGTATATTCTTTATAAAGCAACACCTGGTGCATATTTTACATCCATTCAAAATGCTTTCCTTAATTCTAATTACTGTTATCAAGTGTTGTCATGTCAACATTGACTCCTGGTGACTTCATTAACCACTTTACTACCAGCCGCCATTTATAAACCACGCACGGCTGTCAGTTGTCAACCACAGTGCTGTTTATAATTGATGGCTGGTCCATCCTCGCCAATTAGTGTCTCATGGGATCCGGCAGTACACAGCAGCCAGGTCCCATGGACAGTGTTAGAGCGACCAATTGCTGCTCTGCAGGTCACATGATCGCAGTAATCATGTGATTACTGCAATCATAACAATGGAGGAGAGCTGCACAGACAGGCATCGGCAATGTACACGGGGCCCAACTCTGTACTGTAGGTGGGTCCCCTAGCTAACAGCAGAGCAGCCCACCGGTGCTCTGTAAGTCACATGATCACAGTGGTCATGTGACCATAAACGGGAGAGCTGCTGGTTGGTTACTATCTGTTCCCTCTAATGGAATAGATATGGAAAAAAGACCAGAGAATCAAATCTCTAATTATACCCCTTGTACAGAAAAAATGCATTTTTAAATATTACCCCATTTTTCCTAATCAAAATTGAAAAAAGACTACAAGGTCAAATCCCCAATTATACCCCTTGTTCAATATGTGTGTGTGTGTGTGTGTGTGTGGGGGGGGGGGGGGGGTCTGGTCTAGTTTTCAAGGTAGGGCATTAGGTGTTGTACCTTTTTGCCATGCTATAAATGATGGCGTATTAAAACTTGCGTTTCATTTTTAGTCTTCTGAAACCCAAATACATACAATTTTTCTTGTGACATCCAATAATACCAAATTGGAAAGAAACACATAATTTGAGAAACCAACACTCAAGAGACATTGATAAAGTAGTTTAAGAAAAAAATACACGTGGCTCCCCTTTTAAAATATTTTTGTTGCGTCAAAGGGAAAAAACGGGTTTTCAAAATTTTGTGTGTTTATGCATTTCTAGGGGGGAAAAAAAACAATACCAAGATTGTCTGTCAGACAAAGTACAGAAGAACTATAAGCTGTGGAAGTGTAACAATCCCAAAGGCAAAAAATGGTTTGGTACGGAGAGCTGCTTTCACTGACTGTAGCAAAGTGGTTAAAGGGAACCTTAACTGAGAGGGATATGGAAGTTTCCTTTTAACCTGCTGGGCGGTCTGGACGAGCTCAGCTCGTCCAGTACCGCCGGAGGCTGCCGCTCAGGCCCTGCTGGGCCGATTTGGGTGAAATAAAAAGCAGCACACGCAGCCGGCACTTTGCCAGCCGCGTGTGCTGCCTGATCGCCGCCGCTCTGCGGCGATTCGCCACGAGCAGCGGCGAAAGAGGGCCCCCCTAGCCGCCTGAGCCCTGCGCAGCCGGAACAAAAAGTTCCGGCCAGCGCTAAGGGCTGGATCGGAGGCGGCTGACGTCACGACGTCGGCTGACGTCGATGACGTCACTCCGCTCGTCGCTATGGCGACGATATAAGCAAAACAAGGAAGGCCGCTCATTGCGGCCTTCCTTGTTTATTCTGGGCGCCGGAGGCGATCGGAAGATCGCCTCCGGAGCGCCCTCTAGTGGGCTTTCATGCAGCCAACTTTCAGTTGGCTGCATGAAATAGTTTTTTTTTTATTAAAAAAAAAACCTCCCGCAGCCTGCCTGGCGATCTTAATAGAACGCCAGGCAGGTTAAACCATACAAGTTGCTTGGCATTCCTGCTGATCTCTTTGGCTGCAGTAGCGGGTGAATCGCACACCTGTAACCAGCATGCAGCTAATCCAGTCTGACTTCAGTCAGAGCACCTGATCTGCATGCTTGTTGAAGGGCTGTGGCTAAAAGTATTAGGGCCTGTTCAGACTATATGCGTTCCTAGCCGTTTTCAGGGAACACGTACGGGTACCAAAAACGCATAGAAACGGCTCGTAATGCTTTTTAATGGGGTAGTTCACATGTATGCGTATGAGACGCATACGTTTCTCATCCGCATTGCTGCACGCAGTTCTGTGCGATACGCATAGAAACGGACGCAATGAAAGTCTATGGACGCGTATCAAAAACGCGTACTATTGCGTTTTTAGCGTCCGTTTTCCTCTGCGGTTCCCATAATTCTTTTTTTCCCCCTGGGTCACGTGTTTGTGCAAAACGCAATAGAAAACGCATTCAAACGCAAGAAAAACGCATGCGTTTTTCAACTTGCGTTTCTTTAAATTTATACGCGTTCTACAAACGCAGCAAGTATGAACAGGTTGTCAGAGACACAGGATCAGCAGGAGAGTCAGGCAACTGATATTATTTTGAAAGGAAAAATCTATATCCTTATCAGTTTAGGTTCCCTTTAACAGAAGTTCATGATGAAAGCTCAACAAGGTATCTGTTTTCTCCCTCGCCACTGCAGTGGAAAGCTTTTCTCGAACACTGCCATTCCAGCGCAGGAGACTTGGGCGCAGCAGTGAGTAACTTCAGCGCCGTCAGAAGACTGAGCTGAAGTTACTAATAAAACACTATAATTTGGCCTCCAGCAATTGCTGGAAGCCAAATTATTTCATTCCCTACTATCCATGGTGGCCTGGAGGGGGAATGGTATTTAAAATTGATGGGAATTTGTGCAGGAGCAGGATAAGCCATACAGGCGGTATCCTGCGCACAAGTCTCCTGCACCGATTCCTCTCGTACACAGCTTTTCTGTCTTCCTATTTACCATGCAGCATTCTCAAACATAGAAAGTAACTGTAAAGATCAAAGCTTCCTAAGTCTAACCTTTTAGATTAGATTTCTACAAACTAATAATCTCGGATAAAGGACACGCTGGATTTATGAATTAGATACTTTGAGTCCAAAAGGGTTAAACGTGGAGCTGGACATAAATTGTTTTATTAGCAATACCTAATGAGGTCTGTGAGTAATGTTGTACTCTCTTTTTAAAGTTGCTTTGAATCTGACTATAGATATGTAAGAGAGAGATTGCGGATGATTGTATGTCTATGGGGCAATGAGTGGGTGGGTTATTAGTGTAGTTGCTTATTTTGGATTAGTGCAGGCGAATAGGCTGTGAGGGTACTGTTCCCCCTGACAGCCGCTAAGGAATGCGGTTTTAAATAATTCTGGATGTTTTTATTTCCCTTTTTTACTTGGTATTACGGAGAGGGAGGGGCGGGAACCTTTTTAGCTGCTGGTCTAGCGTGTGCCGTCAGCCCCTGATGAGTCAGTTCCTGACAAAATGCATTGGGCGGAGCTACGGCACACGTGACCAGCAAGGGAATCCTGAGAGCACACGGCGGTGTGCGGAGTGGCGTGCAGCGAGATTCTGAGGCGGCATCAGTCGGGACAGTCACCCGGGGACTGCATCTGTAGCTGATATGCTGGCATAAAAGTCTTCAGTTGTGAGTGCAATACTTTTTTTTTTTTTTTTCTCCACTAAATCTTACGTTTTTACACTGTTAGCCCATTTCAGTCCTAGTGTTTACTGAAGAAGAGAGGGTGCTTTGGAGTGGATTATATGCATTGTGGAACGTGCTAACCCCCAAAGGCTTTCATACTAACCTCCGGATATTTTGGAGGGCATTTGGGTGAGTGCGGGCACGTAGGGGGGGTGTCCCAGCACTGTTGGTGTAGTGTGAGGTGACGGACTAAGCACTGTGGAGAGGTGCTGGGATGTTTTGAGTCTCACAGATATACACCATATATGTGTTTTCTTTTGCATGTAACGTGGAACATGACTTGTACGGATTGGAGCAACTGATACAGTTAACCCTTTCTTTGGATTGTCTACGAAAGACCCGAATAATGGATGTGAGAACTTTCTGTACTGTTAGTCTGTTTTGAGCGCTGACTTTTTTATTTTATGTACTGTGGTTGATGGTGATTTTTTTTCTTGTTTGTTTTTTTGCATGTATTTTTAAAATGTGCTTTTGCATTTCCATTTGCAATTGGTTTGGCTGGAGAAATAACATTTAAACTGGGAAACTGGAAATGTGGCGTTTTGCAATTTTCTTACCAAGTAAGGACCCGTTCTCACTTGAGCGGGAATCACGCGATACCCGCTCAAGGCAAACCGCTAGCGGATTTAAAAAAAAACCACTACAACATGTAACACATGGCAGTGTTCTCACTGCCGCGTGTGCGGTTAGCGTTGACCGCAAATTTGTTACATGCAGCGGTTTGCCGGTGGTTCTCAGTTAGCGTTTGCGATTGGCATGCATAGCATCGCTAATCGTGATCGCTCCAAAACCGCCGCAGTGTCCAGTGACTTTTCTGCGTTATCGCAGGAAAATCACTCCCGCAAAACATTTTGCGGTTTTAGATGTGAACTTCTTAGGTTTTTTTGTGGTTTTTTTTGCGCTTCGGTTTAACATTACACCAGTGCAAATGCTCAAACAGCAGGCTTCGCGTTTCTGTAAAAATTGTATCGCTCTAGTGGAAACACCACTATAAGCTTTGCATTATATATTTGGAGCGCATCATGGTAACTTGCAGATACTGTACTAGAATTCTTCCCCTGAAAAAAATGATTGCATTTTTAATGTGGTGGTAAAAGGCCACTTGTGTTGATGATATTGTGTTTATTTTTGGCTTCAACCATTTGTCTTATGCGGGGGACGTTAAATATGTTGCATACTATGTATGGTTTAGTCATACAGGTTTTGGTATTTGAGGCCAAACACTAAAGGGACTGTGGTAATGTTCTCAGGAAATTGAGTCGCCAACGTAAGATTACTGTAGCAGAAACCGTGTTCCTGTGGCAGTCACCATCTGTTCAGTTGAAAAAGTTAGGTTTTGTTTTTTATGGAAACTCCTACACTGTTTGCTTGCAGGATTATTGTACATTTATTTTGTGGTGACATATTTTCCATAGCGCTGAGCAATTCACACCACAAATTGTTCCTCAGTGATGCTCACCTTCTAATATCTTTACCAGGTAAATAAAACAAAAACTGAAATAAACATAGACTGTGGTAAAATTGCTGTGACTGTGATTTTTCGATTAATCGTTAGTGGTCCCAAATTCTAGCACAGGACAGAAAGAAAACATAGAGAAATGCACCCTTTATGTATTTAGAGAGTTTAGGCTGTCTAATTCCCCCTCATCTGTGTCTAATCTCAAGTTGTAATTTCATCCTCCCCGTGTCACATGACTGCCATGGCAGATCAGCCCATTAGAAAGCACAGGCTGTAAACAATATGTCTGCTTCCATGAATCAGGAAGTAGAAACTGTGCAGATTTATTGCAGGATTTATATGAGTGGTAACATGTTGTTTTGTTTATAGGTTATTATGCTGTTGCTTATCTTTTAGACCAGAGAGGATGTCTGAGTTCAGGTCAGCTTTAAGGAAATTCTTTTGAAAAAAAAGAAAACCCTCAGAATCACCCATGAGGAGATAGACAAGTCCACAAACTGTTCAGTCGATTCAGACAGACTTGAACTGATGTATTTTTTCGCTGGAGTGGTCCTTTCATGGAACATTTTTGACTTTATGGTGTATAATGCACTTGAACCCATATAAAGCACGTCTGCTGTGGGAAGTTAGAACCCTCAGTGCTGTCCAGTATTACAAAGAATCATTTTAGCTGAGCTTTTAGTTACAGTGATGCTGTAATGAGGACGCTCATTTATTCTATTTAATGTATTCATGTTTATTATTTATACAGAAGGGGCCATCTCACTGAGTGACAAGTGGGTGGTGACTTATTGCTCTGCGCACAATTACGCTATTATGAGACTTATTCATTGCCTGTTCACTAATGCCATCGCTCCTCACAGAAGTTATTGTGCATGTCCAAGATCAGCTCCTCTGGCCCTCTGTGGGTTCTGCCATACATGCTGGGGAGCGCAGAAAGGGCATTCTATTTCTCTAACACAGGAGTTACAATTGCTATGAGCTCATTCAATTTTGCTTTGTGTTCATGATAATGCGTCTGTTTTATGCCAGTAGGAAGAATTGCATTCAGAACAAAGGTTAATAACAAAATCATGTGATTATTGTAATGGTTCAACGTGGTCTAAGCGATGCAGGTCCGTACCCACTACGTGATTTTTCAGTGGACCGGCGATTTTATTTCTTTTTAAATGGCAAGTAATCGTTTCCGTGATCCAATCCACCATGACGGTTCTTGTCGCTTAAAAAAAATTGCAGATTGCATAAAAAAAATCACATAGTGGGTATGGGCCTTAAAGAGACACTGAAGCGGAAAAAAATTTATGATATTATGATTTGTATGTGTAGTACAGCTAAGAAATAAAACATTAAGATCAGATACATCAGTCTAATTGTTTCCAGTACAGGAAGAGTTGAGAAACTCCAGTTGTTATCTCTATGCAAACAAGCCATTAAGCTCTCCGACTAAGTTAGTCATGGAGAGGGCTGTTATCTGACTTTTATTATCTCAACTGTAAGTGGACTATTTACTTTTTCTCTGCTAGAGGAGAGGTCATTACTTCACAGACTGCTTTGAAAGAATCATTTTGAATGCTGAGTGTTGTGTAATCTGCACATATTATAGAGTGATGCAATGTTAGAAAAAACACTATATACCTGAAAATAAAAGTATGAGAATATTTTCTTTGCTGCTAATCTTCTAGTAATTATTCATAGTACACAACCAATTCATTATATCATATATTTTTTTTCGCTTCAGTGTCTCTTTAAAGGAGAACTGCAGTGAGAGGTATATGGAGGCTGCCTTAAGCAATACCAGTTGCCGGCTAACCTGCAGGTCCTCTGCCTCTAATAATTTTAGCCCTATAGCCTGAACAAGCATGCAGCAGATCAGGTGTTTCTGACATTATTGTCAAATCTGACAAGATTAGCTGCATGCTTGTTTTTGGTGTTATTCAGACACTACTGCAGGCAAATAGCTCAGCAGGGCTGCCAGGCAACTGATATTGCTTAAAAGGAAATCAATATGGCAGCTTCCATGTACCTCTCACTACAGTTCTCCTTTAAAGAACCTCTGTCGCAAAAATATTAAAATACATGTAATCATATACAATAAGAAATCTGTTTCTTCCAGAGTAAAAGGAGCCATAAATTACTTTTCTCTTATGTTGCTGTCATTTACAGTAAATAGTAGAAATCTGACATGATTTTGGACTAGCCCATCTTCTTATAGGGGGGGGGGAGGTTCTTTATTTTTAAAAGCACTTAGTGAATGGCAGTTGCTCCTTCCAACTGCGAAAAAAGTGTACGGTGAGTAGGGAGGGTGGCCAGCACCTTTTGTATAAATCCTTTTCAGGGAATGTATTTATAAAGCATAAAGGCCATGCTGAGAATCCCCCATGAAGAGATAGACTAACCCAAAACCTGTCTGTAATGTCAGATTTCTACTACCTACTGTAAGTGACAGCAACATAGGAGAGGAGTAATTTATGGCTCATTTTACTCTGGAAGAAATGTATTTCTTATTTTTACGTGTTTTACATTTTAAGATTTTCGCGACCGTTTCTCTTTTAAGCAGGGCTGTGGAGGCGGAGTTGAGGAGTTGGCGCAATTTTGGGCATCTGGAGTCTGAGTCGGTTTCATAAACTGAAAAGTAGGAGTCTGAGTTGGAGTCGGATGATTTTTGTACCGACTTCACAGCCCTGGCCTTAAAATCCCCAATGACTCCAGCGCAAAGTACCGCGCTCACTTGAACTCGTTCGTGCCGTCATGTATACCGGCAGGAATATTGACTGGTACTGACTCCAGCTCCGACTCCTCAGTTTATGAAACCAACCAACTCCAGCTCCCAAAATGGCTCAGACTACTTAGGCTATCATTCATAAAGCATTTCCGCATGCGGAAATGCTTAAAACAGCTGACTTTACCGACCACTTAGCAAAGTCAGCATTCATAAAGCCTCTTTCCGCATGGAAAAATGACACTACCGAGCAGAGTGATAAATTTGCGGTGATTATCGGTACAAATGTAGCAAAATGTTCAATCATAAAGATCACCGCAAGCGGTGTGAGGTCGGGAAGTTCCGTTCCCTCTGATGTGGCGATACCAATGTAAGTGAATGGAGACACACAGACCTCCCAGGCAGCTGCAGCAGAGCGGAACACTGAGAAATGTATCAACTCGGCAGCTTCCGTGTCAACGCAAGCCTACCGCCTGCCTACCGCCAGCTTAGTTCGGGGAATCTCCGCACTGCTTCCGCACATGGATACTTTTTTATGAATGCCCACCCAGAAGTCTAAAAATCCGCCAGCTGTGTTTTCCCGCACTGATTCTGTTTACCGACAGCCTGTTCATGAATGATAGCCTTTGTTTAATACTTACCAGTGATGTGTATTTGGTACAAAAATTACCTGACTCCGACTGCTCAGTTTATGAAACCTCCGACTCCAGGTACTGAAAATTGCTCCGACTCCACAGCCCTGGTCTTGCGTATCCTGAAAAATGGGTTATACAATGGTTTAAAATAGTGTCATCATGCGTTCCGAGTGTGATGCTATGCATTAAGTACACAGAAGTATGCTGCAACTATAAGCATGTACTCCATCTGGTAAATACACAGCATATTGTCTATCATTCCAATAGAATCCACTGCACTGTGTAACGCGCAGCTGTCAATGTACCATTACATTATCATTTTGTTGCATTGCGATTTTATTGTCCTTTGCACCGCAGCAAATGCAGTGTGAAAGGTCCCTTACTCTTGCCTTTAAGTTGTACCCGAGGCCGGGGGAAACAAGTTCTATGTTACTTACCTGGAGCTTTTTTTCCAGCCCCTGTAGTTTTACAGGTTCATGTTTCCTCCTGTTTTGCCCGACTGCGCCCCTCCAAGAGTTTGCGGACTGAGCAAGCAGGGGCGTAGCAATTTTCCCTGCAAGGGATGCAAGCGCAGGGGGGGCTAAGCCTGGTGGAGGCCTGCCCAAGACAGTTTTCAGCGGCAGGAAGGGGCGCAGCGCAGGAGATGGTGCAGTGGCCACACAGCGGCGGGGTGGGGGGCCCAACTCCCCTTCAGCGCTCCTGCCCCCCCCCCTCCAGAAATGATGGTAGCGGGCAGGGAACTCCCCTCCGTGACTGAGCTCTGCGTGCCTATGTCTCCAATACCTCTACTTCCAGTCAGCGGCGTTGGTGATATACAACACACTGGCCAGGAGGGGGGGGGCATCCAAAGTTTCTCGGGGGGCCCAGTGATTTCTAGTTACACCTCTGTGTACTAGAAATAATAGTGTGTTTCATATATTAACATTAAACGATACTACTGTAATTGACTTTTCAAACACATTAAAATATAAGACAAGACCTTATACATTCCTGAGATTCCATTGGGCTGAACAGTGCAGTGAAAAGGTCAGTGCATCATGCGATATTTAACCACTTGTTCAATTCAGGCCATCTATCCTATAGCTGTTTCTCAATTGGTGGATAGTTTATGTTCCCTTCTCCTCCACTTGTAGCATTCTTTTGAATAGTGTCATTTTCCATGTTTTCATTTATCCGGTGGATGCTGTGTACATATCCTCCTTTTCCTGATTGCATCATAGGTCACCCCTGAGAGGCAGATACACCTCTTGCAGCATCTGCTGGGACGCTGTAACAGGGCAAGGTTGCCATACCAGTGCTCTGTAATTAACAGAGTTGCTATATATTCTAAGCAAACACAAACATCATCTTTTTTCCTTTATTTGTTTTAAGTAAGTGTGATTTTCCTATGTCCTTTTAGGTCATTGATTCCCTTCCCTCCTGGGTCTTACTAGCAATGTGTTAGCTCTGCTGTCTAATCTCCCCAATGTGAACATTCCATTTTAGGCCTGGAACCCACTACTAATCGCAAATCACTAGCATTTTTAATTAGTGTTTTTGTAAGCGATTTCATGAGCATTTTCCGCCGCTTTTGGGAGCGATTTTAAAAAGTGTACGCTTTTTGCCAGCAATTGTGTAGCAATTTGCGATTTTAATTCTGATTGGTCCTTTCAATTCATTTTATTTTTTTTACAGTTTGCAGTAATTTAAAATCGCACACAAGCTGCTATGTGTAGCAATTCATGAGCGATTTGCCAACTCTTCAATACTTTACATTTTAGCGCAAATGCTCCCATAATGCTGCATGTTCTGCGGTTGCGATTTTGCTAATCGCAATCTCTGCTGTGGAATTTGTTACATTTATTTACATTGGCAATGCATTTAGGGAAATTGCTAGTGATTTAAAGCACTCCCTAAACACTCAAAATAGCGCTCTAGTGGGATACAGCCCTTACAAGAATTATGCAAGTCCTCTATCACAGTGTTGGAAAAATTCTTTAAAAGTGCACATTTTGACCTAAAGCAAACCTGAGACAAAAGTGTTGAAAACTTTTACACATACCTGGAGCTTCCTCCAGCCCCCTCCACGGAGATCGCTCCCTCGCCGCCGTCCTCCGCCTCCTGGATCCTCCTGCAGATACCCCGTCATCTTCGGCCAGTCGGCGCATGTGCAATATGCCCAATTGGCCAAAGATAAAGGGGCATCTACCGGAGCATCCAGAAGGCCTTTGACGGTTGCGAGGGAGCGATCTGGGAGGAGGGGGCTGTAGGAAGCCCCAGGTATGCGTAAGACTTATACCCTCAGGTTTACTTTAAACAGGAAGAAAACAATGTATCAAAACCAGTGAATAAGGGCCCTTTTCTCGCGCTTCCTTCTATTTCCACTACCACAATTGTGTAGCCCTCAGGCAAGTATACGGCACGATTTGGGGTACATTTGCAATTGCCCACAGGGCAAAAAAAGAAAAAAAAAACCCTCACTGGGAAAATTGTTTGAATAGCCAAAGCGTGGGGAAAATCACATATCGTGATTTTTCTGAGATTTTTTTTCTTTTCCTGCTTTTCAGGTGATTTGTGGAAAACCAGTACCGCGATTTACATGTTTACCTTTTAACTGCCTTGCCTGAGTTATCTAGTTTTAAAGTACCGTGGGCAGGGCTGCTGCAGCCGACTATTCTCTGGCTTCGCCCCTAACCTAATACAGATCAGAGCAAGGAGTGCTTGATATTTACCTGATCTGGATGCAGGATTGTCTCTCTTTTTTTAACACAAAGCGGCGCTGCAACGGACTCATTAGCCTGCAGGCTGGCGAAGCGCCTGCTGTTATGAGGGAGGGGGAGCATTGGGACAGAGAGTATCGCACGATGGAGCAGCTGCCAGTGGGCGAGGTGAGCAGAGAGAACAATGCGCTCGGGCATCAAGGATCACAAAAGATCTGGCAAACGGATCTTTAGGAGTCTTCTGGTTGGCCGCACACTTGATTAAAACTAGGTTCTCGTACAAGGCAGTCTACATCCACCGCCACGGCCCAATGTAATGTAGAGCTTGTACATAGCTTTATGGTCTGTTTCCACCATTTGCAATACAAATTTTTGCATCAAAAATGGAACCAGTTAACGAATTTCCATTGAATGCAAATTTTCGCATGCAGGGTGATGCAAAATAAATATGGATTGCACGCCTCCCACGCTGCATTCCAAGTGCATCACGTGACTACAAACACTTCCTCCTTCAACCCGGAAGGAGGAGGTGTTTGTAATCGCGTGACCACGGCTTGGAACGCATCGTGGGAGGCGCCAAGGGACGGATCAAAGCAGACGTCTGATGGGTAAGATTAACCCCTCTCGCCCACCCACAAAGGTGATTTAATTAGCAGGATGAAATCTGAATAAACCTATTCGGATTTTAGTGGATGATTGGTGTCAGGACACCTTCTGGGGAAAAGTCACAGGAAACAAAAAACACGGGAGCCCAATAGTGTAATATGTTTAGTCACAATTGTCAGTGTAGAAGATAAGAATCTATTCACAAGAGTGGGTTGCAGAGGGGCAACCGTCCACAGGAAGCAGGTGGAGACAATTAACCCGACTCCACTCGGGGAGGTCACTAAGGACCTGAATGCGGTCGCTCTCCTTGGAAAAAAGAAGGGAGGCAGATGTCCACCATGGTGTAAACCACATATGTTCTGCCTCCACCCCTCACATGGGTATTGTATGGGGGTTAGGGATGCACTAAATGGTTTAAAGAGGTGCCCTGGTGGTATATAAAAGTGTTTAAAAGCAGTTTTAAAACCGAGATACATTTGAGGTTGCTTACCTCAAGGACGACAAATCTTTGTAGGGACAAAAGATTTTATTGGTAGCACAGGCAACGCGTTTCACGGGTCTGAGCCCGCTTCCTCAGGCCAATAGCAGTGCCAGGCCAATTGAAATGGCAAGCTAAGGGAACCTCTCTTAGCTTGCTTTTTCAATTGGCCTGGCACTGCTATTGGCCTGAGGAAGCGGGCTCAGACCCGTGAAACGCGTTGCCTGTGCTACCAATAAAATCTTTTGTCCCTACAAAGATTTGTCGTCCTTGAGGTAAGCAACCTCAAACCTATCTTGGTTTTAAAACTGCTTTTAAACACTTTTATATACCACCAGGGCACCTCTTTAAACCATTTAGTCTATTCGGATTTTATCCGAATACGTTTTTTTGAGCATCCCTGTTGGTAGGCGCTCGTCGTTTGGGGACATCGCTGGATCCACCTTCCTGGGTCATTGCGGGGAGTATGTAGCTTTATACTGAGACAAAAATCTGACAAGAACTGCATGCTTATTTCAGGGGTGTGATTCAGACACTAATGACGAAAGATCAGCAGGGCTGCCAGGCAACTGGTATTATTGATTAAAAGGAAATAAACATAGCAGCCTTCATATGTCTCTCACCTTGGTTCCATTTAAAACCCCTTTTTGTACAGTAGGGAAGAATGTGAGCTCCTCTAGGTTTTATTGTCTTGTCACATGCCCAGGGCCTTTAAAATTCACTGTAAAGCTTAAAGGGGTTCCTGTAGACATGAAGTTAAGGAATATCTTTCTCTGTGGGAGAAAAGTAACAATCCCAAATGGGTTCCAACACAGCAATGGTATAAAGGACTTAGGGCTGGTTCAGACGGACGTTTGCAGAGCGTTTACAGCCAGCGTTCAGGGCTTGGTGTTAAACGCTCCCATTCAAGTGAATGGGAGCGTTTGTACCAAGCTTTCAAGCGCGTTTACACAAACGCGGCGTTTGGGTCCCGATTTTCTCTGGCGTCCAAGGAGCCCCTGGAAGCTACATGTAGCTTCCAGGGGAGGTTAACCGCGACGGCTAATGTCCCCATAGGGGAAGAAAAAACGCGACCGCATCCAAACGCACACGAACGCTGCTGAACGCGACGCCAGCAAACGCAACGCCTCCAAACGTCCGTCTGAACCAGCCCTTAGTCATCCGCAAAAAAAAAATGCTATTGATTCTGTGACTGTTGGGGCCATCAGTCCTATTACACAAATGCAGGGTTATGTAATGGTCTGCAATGTACAGTACGGATCCCTGCCAAGTATCTGAAATATTTATTTCAACCTCTCAAACTTAAGTGAGGAATTTGGAACCATGCCTATAAGAATCTGATGCTGAAACACCACTTGTAAATCTGTGTCTTTTACTGTGGTTCCTAGAGATATCTCCAAGAGTAGGCAGTAACTGCCTTAAAGATTTATCGACATGTTCTGGTCTTTAACAGCCTTTTACCACCACCATTTCCCCATGAAACCAAGGGACTTGTTAATTAGTGACCTAGCTTCTCCCAGCAGAGGATTTACTTAATGATGCCTCTAGCACTTGGGGTGGCGGCAGAAGAGCACCATACATGTGCTCATACTGAAGATTTTAAATCATGTAAAACAGCAATTGTCCTTTAAATCAGTGTTCCCCAACCTTGTCCTCAGGGCCCACCAACAGTGCATGTTTTGTGGCAATCCACAAAGGTAGTTAATCAGCTCTGCTACTGCACTTATTACCACACCTGCGGATGTTTGTGGTTTTCCGCATAACATGTACTGTTGGTGGGCATTGAGACCAGGGTTGGGGAACTCTGCTTTAAATCGCTGCAGCTCTATAGTATAGCACTTTTATGGTCCTGGAACTTTAAGAAGTAACACCTGCAGAAGATTGTGGACATGTGACACTTTGTCACTGTCATACTGTATTTCAGATATGGAAATATCATCAAGTCATCTGTCTTACGGAACCTCAGTCTGATGTTCTAGGGAAAAATAACTTCCTCTTTATAAGCTGACTCTGCATTACTAAATCAATGACGTTTTCCATAAATGGGGACAGTTTTACATTAACACATTTCTTTATTATACTGAATGCAAAAGTTCTTACTTGAATAGAAAAGATGTTTTATCCCCAATCTTATTTATTTATAAAGCACAATCATGGCATTGTATAAGGTAATATGCACAATGCAGACAATTAGAAGTACAAGACATAGCAAAGAAAATTCTTGTTCCGTTTTTCATGTAGCCTGCGTACCTTGGCACCAGTGGTAGGCATCGGCGCTCCCAGGGTGCAGAGTTATGGGGGTCGATTCATAAAAGGCTTTGTGGCAAAAAAAATTTCGTCGGGGGAAAATGCCGCATTCGGTACTTTAGACCTCTGTGTGCTAATTCATAAAAATCTTGACAGGTGCGGTAGCAATGTGTTTTACTGAATTAACCTTCCCAGCGTTCAATTTCCCCAGGATTTCTGTGCAAACAGTGATAAAATTTATTTTTAAAACTTTTTTTTCCCTGTAACTTGCCAAAATGTGTCAAGCAAGGGTCTAGTATACAGTGCAGGAGAGTATTGATGTGTATGCATGTTTATACTGTTCACAGCATGTTTTTTTGAACGGACATTTCTGTCCATACCGCTAGGGAGGTTAAAGTGTCGGTAATGAGAAGAGTAGCTGTCTGAGTTGATACATTTCTGCAGAGACGGACAGCATTACAATAGGAGGCATCCCCAACTTCCCTTTAGCTGTGCATTTTTTTGTTATACTGCATCTGTTTGCCCTGAATCTGCGCTGAATCTGTCTATTAGTCTTTCTAAACAAGCTATTTAATTTCCTCAGCTTAGAGAACTTCAAGAAATTTTACATATGCAGGGTTTCTGATGTAACTATATAATAGAAATAACATCTGAAAACAGGTACCCAAGCGGTTAAAAACACTGCCTAAGGTATTCACAGGAAGCCTCCTTTGTGCTGTTCTACCTGCTGCTGCTGCCGCCGCCGCCTGGGAGATCTGTCCCCATTAACTTTGCTCTTATCGCTCTCTTATCACCTCTTCAAAGCAGGCGGTAATGGCAAGGAGAATACCGCCTGCTGTAATCTTTATGAATTGATATTTACTGACGTGTTGAGGTATTCACTGCACAAGGCGGTAATTTACCTCACTGCTCAGGAATGTCAGCTTTTTTTTCATGCGGCAACAGCTTTTATGAATTGACATTTTGCTGAGTGTTCGGTAAAGTCAGCTGTTTTCTGCATTACCAAATGCGGTAATGCTTTATGAATCGACCCCATAGGACAACTGAAGCGAGAAGGATATGGTAGCTGCCATATTTGTTTCCTTTTAAACAATACTAGTTGCCTGGCAGCCCTGCTGATATATTTGGCTGCAGTAGTGTCTGCATTAGCACAGTGGTGTAGTGGATAGCACTCTTGCCTTGAAGCACTGGGTCCCTGGTTCAAACAGGACCGTCCAGCTTGCCGTCCTACGCCTACAAGCCTCTAGCGTCTACAAACTAGAAAAAAAAAATGTACTTGTGAAGTTATTTATAATACTTGAGCACTGTGGTATGCACTGTTTTGAGGAAGTGGACAGCCTTAAGTGATCATAAAAAAATTCTATAAGGCCTGGAACCCACTAAAAAGCACAAAGCGCTATCGCAATGTCTAGCGATTTGTGATATCGTTTTGCAAATAATTTTGGGAGTGTTTTCCCTACTCCTATGCAATTCATTAGAATGGAAACGCTCCCAAAATGCTGCATGTCCTGCGATTGCGATTTCCTTAATTGCAATCGCTCTAGTGGAATCTGTCCCATCCATTTACATTGGCAGAGCGTTTAGGGAAATCGCTAGTGATTGAAAGCGCTCCCTAAACACTCCGAAAACCGCTCTAGTGGGTTCCAGGCCTGATTCTGTTTTACTATGACACGGGACACTTTTTTGTAATCTCTTTAGGAATTGCTAAACCTGGTCTTTTGCATCCAGTCCACCCACCTGATGCACACAGCAACTGTAACACCGTAAGAATCAGATTAGGATATGCATGATGATGTCATACAGTAATACCAGCAATCAGCTGTAAGAATCAGATTAGGATATGCATGATGATGTCATACAGTAATACCAGCAATCAGTTGTAAGAATCAGATTAGGATATGCATGATGATGTCATACAGTAATACCAGCAATCAGCTGTAAGAATCAGATTAGGATATGCATGATGATGTCATACAGTAATACCAGTAATCAGCTGTAAGGATCCGTTTCTCCTCTTGTGCCCGGTAGTTCTGTGTAGATTTGGCAGAGTTTCTTGGAATAATACACAATAGTTGAAGGTTTAAATTGATATTTGGATACCGTATGAAAAATATATTCTGTCGTTTTTCTCAGAAATTGTGCTATTAATGCTCATGGCATCCCAGCTTGCTTTGTGCCTTTGGCACACTGGCCAGCATTGATAACATTCTACAGCATTAATGGAGATGCTGGATGTAACAGACAAGTGTAATTGTTAAAGAGGACCTGAACTCAGAACTTCATCACGGCTCTGAACTATAAGCAATAGCATAAACACCTTTAAACAAAAACATTTCTTTATTACAGCTGATACAAATCCTGCAATAAATCTGCAGTGTCTACTTCCTGCTTTCATGGAAGCAGACCTATTGTTAACATCCTGTGTTTACAGTGAGCTGTTTGCCGTGTCAGTCAGCTGACACAGCTAAGGGATCAAATTACAACTTGTGCTTAGTCACAGATGAGTGGGAATTGGACAGGCTAAACAATATAAGTACATATAGGGTGCATTTCTTTCTGTTTTCCTTATGTTCTGTGCAAGAGTTCAGGTCCACTTTAAAATGAAACCAGGAATGAGTTTACTGTGTGGTTCTGTTCTGCATCTGATGGTTTCATGAATCTGTCTAGGTGGGCTCAGGTGGCTATAAAACAATGCTGAAATGGTTATCATCATCATCACTTCTTTTCCCACTGTACTTTGCTTGTGTGGCTTAGGGAAGAAAACTTACTAACAACTAAAATTACTTTTTAGTTTTTGATATTTATTGCTCTGTTGAAGGAGGAAAAAAAATCTCTCGGCTTGTCAGACTTGTCCAGAATCCAAAATATAATGAAGAACTCAGCAACATAATGGTCATTCAAAACAAGGCTGTGGAGTCGGTACAAAAATCTTCCGACTCAAACGCCTCAGTTTATGATTTCTCCGACTCCAGGTATCCAAAATGGTGCTGACTCAGACTCCTTAGTCTAATACTTACCTGGGCTGTGGATTTTGTACAAAGAATCATCCGACTCAGACTCCCGGCTCCTCAGTTTAAGAAATCAGACTCCAGGTACCCAAAATTGCTCCGACTCTTCGACTCTGACTCCACAGCCCTGATTAAAAAGGGGCAGTAATGTTGACACACCTCCATCTTTTACCTGATCACCCCTGTTGGAAATGTGTAGAAAAGAAAAGTCCCGTGTCAGAGGAGATAACAGCACTTTGTGACTGACAGCCTGTTCCCTCCTTTATTAACAGGCTCATCCCTGTAACCGGAGAGCTCAAAAGTGAAAATCTCTTTTTAGTGATTGCCTCTTTATCAATATGCCCGAATGAGGAATCCACAGGGATTCTTGTCCTATCACTACTAACATGTTTATGCCATGGCATACGTATGTTAACCCATTAGCAGCTTAAACAGAGTGCACTGCTTTTCACCTCTTCTTGGAATGCTTTGATCTCTCTCTACTAGCAGAGAATATAGAAATTGAAAGCAGAAGTCCTCTGTTGTCTCACACTGCCCCCTAGTGACAAGTGGCCATAAATACACATTACAGCAGTACTAATTACCTTATTTTGCCCCTTTTCTATGCATTTTTGCGTTGCAATGGAGAAAACGCATATTCAAATTTTTTTTTTTTCAATCGATCAATATATCACAGGGACTGTTATAAGGCGAAAAATGCGGTAGACACAGGGAAATGTAACAAATAAGAAATTTAAAATAAATTAGCCTGGAGCACTTGCAAGTCTCTAAATTGGCTGCTAAAGGGTTAAATAGACTGACAGTTCTAGTACCCTTTTTTTTTCTCATCCAATTTCATTAAAAATGTTTACTAATTTCAAAACTACTGTAAATACTACTGTGATAAAAATATATAACCGTTCTTGTCGGCAGCTGTGTAATTGTCACAAAGCAACATTACTAATTTTCCAGAGCATCATGGATTATGATCTCATTGTTTCCCACACTCGTCATTTCCCTGGGGCAATGCATGTGTTGCAGGTTACCTCACATGTGTGCGGCGGGGTTATCACTGTGCCAGCAATGTACAGTAGATGAATAGTCAGTCTGGTTACCTGCAGAGCATTCACTGTTGTTGAGGTTTGATGTCTGGTTTGAGAAACATTGAGTGACCCAATAAAGCCGGGTAGGAGCTTGATGCCTGGCAGAAGCTCCTGTAGTGGAAGCTTGGGTAGATCAAATTCTGTAACATTTTCTCAGTCAACTAACGATGTCTGCTAATCTCATCTCTAAGCATTATATACATTATACTTTTTATTTAAAGAGAGACTGAAGTCTCTCAAATTCAGGTTTTTATTTTAAAAAATCTCTTGAATATCAATGCCCCAACTAAAACGCAGCATCCCTGCGGCTGCACACTAACTAAATCCCCCCCCCAAAACTCCCCGGGGCACATTGCGGGAAGCGCTTCCGTAAGAGGCAGAGCTTTGGGCTGTAGCTCTGCCTCTCCACGTGTCTATCAGCACGGATCGCCGCCTCTCCCCGCCCCTCTGTCTTCTTTCACTGAGAGGGGCAGGGTAGAGGCGGAGATACGTGCGGATTGACACGCATGGAGGCAGAGCTGCAGCTCAAAGCTCTGCCTCCTTAGGGCAGCAAAATCCACGCCCAAGAAAGTCATGGATCTTTGCTGAGGAGTTTGGAGTGATTTAGTTAGTCTTCAGCCACGGGGATGCGGCATTTTAGTTAGGGCATTGATGTTAAAAAAGAGATTTTTAAAATAAAAACCTGAATTTTATGAGACTTCAGAGTCTCTTTAATACAAATAATCACATTTTGTATAGTGCTTTTCTCTAGTTAGACTCAAAGGGCTTGAGCGCTGCAGTCACCAAGGGTGAGCTCAGTAGGCCACCCTGGGTCATTTGGGAGTCTCGCCCCAAGACTCCTTGCTGAATAGGTAACTGTCTCTAGCCAGGATTTGAACCCTGGTCAAGGTGGTGTCATTAATCAATACACTATCCAGCCACCCCTATCTAATATTTTCCACAGAGTAGTATTATTTAGTATTTATATAATGCCGACCTCTTCCATAATTCTGTACAGAGTATATTGTGAACTTGCTTAACTGTCCCTCAGAGGAGAGCACAATCTAATCCCTACCAAACTCATATGTCTCTGCATGTATCGTGTGGTGTGTGCATCATAGTCTAGGGCCAATTTAGGGGAAAGCCACTTAACTTATGTGTGTATTTTTGGGGTGTGGGAGGAAACCAGTGTGCCCAGAGGAAACCCGCGCAGACAGGAGGAGAACATACAATCTCCATGCAGATAGTGCCCTGGCTGTGATTCGAGCTGGGGATGCAAGGCGAGAGCCAATTATACACAAGAATCTTACATTGTAATGCATCTAACGGAATGTCCCAAGTATAATCTATGAACCTTTGATGGTCTGTTAGCCTACCAGTATATATGGGATGCAGGAGATAATTGTGGGAAGCTCACACACATATGGAGACAACATACAAACTCCATGCTTGTAGTATCCTGCCTGGGGATCAAACCTAGGACTGTATAAGGAGGCTGGACTGCTAGCAATAGTATTTTAGGATTCAGCGTGTCCCTCCACCTACTGGCTGAACATGTTGAACATTAAATATTCGTATGTGACAACTTTTTAAAACTGCCTTAAATTCTAACGGCTGAACTAAATAAAGGCTTTTTCCATTGGAAATCAGCAAACTATATTTTTCTCTGTGCTTGCAATGCATTTTTTTATTATTTCAAAGTCCCATTCGGTTGTGCTAAATGGGGAAAAAATTGCAATCGTTCTAAAAATGCAGCAGACAGTAGGATTGCAATAATATGGGCATTGCGTCCCTGTTATGGAAACTACAATGCAGTGCTGCGTGATATGTTGGCGCTTTATAAATACAATAAATAAATGCAGAGCGCTGTTGAAGTGTTATTGAGACCAGCAATCGATGATTGCAATGACAGCCTCATACATTTGAAATTAGTTCTAATGCATATTATCGTTGCTGGACAGAGCTGTAAAATGAGTTTGTTGTGGGCTGCTATCTTCTTTTATCCTCTTCTACAATAACCTCCTCACATTCACAGGTACAACACTTTTCACGTGGCTCGCCCCTCCTCTGGAATGCCCTTCCACAGCACATCCGTCACTCTCCCACCTTTGAAATCTTTAAATGCTCCCTCAAAACCCACCTTTTCAGACACGCATATTCTCTAGCTTAGGCCGTGCACCCTTCAACCTCGCATATACATTTACTCCTTACTAAATAACCTAATCACGCACTACCTGTACATATACTGTATATTTCCCCACCTCTTGTTTCCACCCCATTCCTTTAGATTGTAATCTCGCAAGGGCAAAGCTCCTCACCCTTTTGTGTCTTGGAATGTTATTAGTTTAATTGCTTGCACTCTGTTAAACATTTATACGTCATGTTAAATTTGCTATTGTAATCACCAGTTCTGTATTTTGTACCAGTGTTCATATTTGATGTATATCATTGTCTGTATCATTATGTATCCCTTGTTTGTTTTCTTACATTGTACAGTGCCACAGAATATGTTGGGGCTTTATAAATAAATATTAATAATAATTATAGCTCTGGATTGGAGTTGGAGTTTTGCTGGGCCAGAGCAGATGAAAAGTCCTATCGCCTATGTCCTGCCGGCTTATTTGGACATCTGGGAGCCTCCTTTTACTAAGGCAACCCCTGATCTTAGCCTTTTAAATAGGTAAAGGGATTTTTTTTTCTCCCTACCCATTTAGGCCTAGTGCACACCAAAAGCCGCTAGCAGATCCGCAAAATGCGAGCAGATTTTGAAACGCTTTTTCTTCTTTTTCTGTAGCGTTTCAGCTAGCGTTTTGCGGTTTTGTGTAGCGTTTTTGGTGTAGTAGATTTAATGTATTGTTACAGTAAAGCTGTTACTGAACAGCTTCTGTAACAAAAAACACCTGGCAAACCGCTCTGAAGTGCCGTTTTTCAGAGCGGTTTGCGTTTTTCCTATACTTAACATTGAGGCAGAAACGCATCCGCAATCCAAAATCTGCAGCAGCCCGGGAGTATGCGTTTCTGCAAAACGCCTCCCGCTGTGGTGTGCACCAGCCCGTTGAGATACATTACCCAAGCGGATCCGCACCCGCAAGCGGATCTAAAAACGCTGCTGAACCGCTCTGGTGTGCACTAGGCCTTAGGCTGCATTTCCACTTGTGCGGTGCGAATCGCCGCGGTAAAAATTCGCATGCGGGTGCGAAATTCGCATGCGGGTCCATGCGAATTTTCATGCGAATTCGCATGGAAGACGATGTATCCGAATTTAACCATGGCAGTGCTGGTGTGCTTTTCCATTGTTTCTATGCGAATTCGCATGAAAATTCGCATACCTAAACCTCATGCGAATTTCCTATTAAATACATTGCATGCGATTCGCATAGCGGTATGCGAATTCTGATGGCCCTGCCATGCGAATTTTTTCTGCACAGAAAAACGCAAAGGAATCCTGACAAGTGGAAACAGTCCCATTCACTTGTATTGCTATGCGAATTTGCATGCGAAAAACGCATGCGAATTCGCGATAGTGGAAATGAGCCCTCAGTGTTGATTCTCATTGGTCCCCCTAGTCACTAGTGGACTAATGGAAAGCCCAGGGAGATGCTCTGAAGATATTTTTTTTTTGCCAGGGTTCCAGTGTCAGGAAAAGAGGAGGAGAGCAGTGGTATTGGTCATATACAGTATACAGTAGGCCTTGCGAGGTGACGGTGCCAGGGGAGCCTGGTATGCAACAGTGGACATCGGTTAAAGAGGAACTCCAGTGAAAATAATGCAATAAAAAAGTGCTTCATTATTACATTGATTATGTATAAGTGATTTAGTTAGTGTTTGACAGTTGTAAAATATTTCCTCTCCCTGATTTACATTCTGGCATTTGTCACATGGTGACATTTTTACTGCTGGCAGGTGATGTCAGTGGAAGGGGATGCTGCTTGCTTTTTTTGGCAGTTGGAAACAGCTGTAAACAGCTATTTCCCACAATGCAGTGAGGTTCACAGACAGCAAACTGTCAGAACCATGGTCCTGACATCACACTGTGAGAGGGGTTTCACCACAAGATCAGCCATACAGACCCCCCTAATGATCCGTTTGAGAAAAGGTAAAGATTTCTCATGGGAAAGGGGGTATCAGCTACTGATTGGGATGAAGTTCAATTCTTGGTTATGGTTTCTCTTTAAAGGGATACTGTAGGGGGGTCAGGGTAAAATGAGCTGAACTTACCCGGGGCTTCTAATGGTCCCCCGCAGACATCCTGTGTTGGCGCAGCCGCTCACCGATGCTCCGGCCCCGCCTCCGGTTCACTTCTGGAATTTCTGACTTTAAAGTCAGAAAACCCCTGCGCCTGCGTTGCCGTGTCCTCGATCCCGCTGATGTCATCAAGAGCGCACAGCGCAGGCCCAGTATAGTCTGTGTCTGCGCAGTACACTCCTGGTGACATCAGCGGGAGTGAGGACATGGCAACGCAGGCGCAGTGGTTTTCTGACTTTAAAGTCAGAAATTCCAGAAGTGATCCGGAGGCGGGGCCGGAGCATTGGGGAGTGGCTGCGCCAACACAGGATGTCTGCGGGGGACCATTAGAAGCCCCGGATAAGTTCAGCTCATTTTCCCCCGACCCCCCTACAGTATCCCTTTAAGTTCTAGGAAGTTCTGGCTGTAGTGGTGCATGTCGAGTGACAGCGAGGTGTGCAAGCATTTCCCAGGGGATCAAGGCAGCAGTGCTGTGGTGCTGAAGGACAGCTCCACTGTACAAACTTCTCACGCTTTAAACTCGGACTTCTTTCAGGTTAACCTGGCATTTGAATTTGCCAGTAAATCCTGAGCGCTGACAGGTGATGAGAAGCTTGCACACTGTAAGCTTTCTAACACCTGCATACGGCCCATTGCAAGTGTATAGGATTTGCAAACAAGTGCTGTGGGCGAGTCCCTGTCACAAAGACCATTCCATACATATACGTTGTTGTTCTTGGGGTCAGGTACACTGGAACCAAATGATACTGAAAAATGTATGTGCATGACAACCTCCCCGTAAGGTTCGAACACACCAAAAGTTGTGTTCTCTCATTGGGCTTTCTGCTCCAACAGGTCTCTGTAAATTGTAGCCTAGTTACAGTGCCAAGTCTATATGTAAACAGGCCCAGCATTTGTAGCAGTGATACATTACCATCTCTAAATGTGCTCATGGGGAAAGGGGAAGGGCTGCCTATGCAAACACTAATGTACAGAAAGTTGATCTTAGGCTTTAGGGACTCCAATTGCAGAGATAAGTTTCAGCATGTTATTCTTTGTATTCTTTGAAATGCTGTGTAACATGTAGGATCTATATTAATGCAAGAATGTACTAATAGTGCTCTGTAGCATCAATAAGCTGGTAAAAAAAAAAAAAAAAAACACGCAATTTTAACACTTTAATTCCCCCTCCTATCTATAGAACTTATTGTTGTTATTTAAAAAGAAAGTGACAGCATTAACAAATAAAATAATAAATAGTTACCTTAGTGGCTTTTTAGTATGTATGTCATTAGGGTATATCAATATTACTTTTGCAAATTCGGGCTTGTAATTATTGATGTATTATAAAGAAACGCAAATAGAAAAAATACACCTTTAGTTCCAAATAAAATATTGAAAACCAAAAAGAAAGGCTACCCTTATGATAGTATCGGACCAGCACACGTATATTTAAAAAATAAAAAAAGTAGAAGTCTTTATTGAACATTTTCATCAACCATTAAAAACAATTACAATTGTCACCCAAAAAAGGTGAACTGCGCTATCTCCAAAATATCTTGGAGATACCGCAGTTCACCTTTTTTGGGTGAAATTTTTAATTGTTTTTAATGGTTGATACAAATGTTCAATAAAGACTTTGTTATACTTTGAAATATATGTGTGCTGGTCTGGTGCTATCATAAGGGTACCCTTTCTTTTCTGTTTTCAATTGCTCTAATTGGCCCTTAGCACATTTCAGCCTAGGATTATTAGACAATATTTATCTTTGCATGGTGCTAGTTCAAAAATGTTGATCCAAATAAAATATTGTCACGATACCATGTACTAAAGACACTATTAAAATAACCGGGATAAATGGGCAAATAAAATGCATCGTTTTATCTATCACAGCACATTTTTGTTTTAAAATCATTATTATTATTATTATTATTATTTATTTATAAAGCGCCAAATATTCTGTGGTGCTTTATAAATAAAGGCAGAAAACTGAGAATTTATTTTTTTCGTACCACTCCCTTTAAAATGCCAAATAAAAAAACAAACTATGTAATTATTATTTTGGTGTCATAAGTGTCGATAAAGTTATTGGCTAATGAATGGGAGGGGGGTGAATTGTGAAAATTGCTCTGGGTTTTAAAAGACAGATGCAAGGTACTTTAAAAAACAGTCCAGTCGGGCCGACGTCATCTGGAGTGCTCTGCACAGACGCAGAACTACACGGGCACAGTACACTCCAGGCCGTGTCAGCATGACCGCGAGCGGCTCTCACACAGGCACAGTAGATGCCGACCTGGCGAGGTTAGCATCTGCACCCGGAGGGGAACGGGAGCCACCGGAGCTACAGCAAGGGCACAGGACTGTTGCCAGGGCCGCAGCTGTCCCCTCTGGAGGCACAGAGAGCGATCAGCTCTCATAGGCTATGAGAGCCCATCGCTGTGATTGGCTGGCGGAGGGAGGGAGGGAGTTAAATAAAAACAAGAAAAAAAGGCATACATTTATTTAAAAAAAAAAAAAAAGTATTTGTAAACAAACAGAGCCCACCAACAGAAATCTCTGTTGGTGGGCAGAAAAGGGGGGGGGGATCACTTGTGTTCTGAGTTGTACGGCCCTGCAGCTGTGATCTAATTGGTAAAAATAGCCTGGTCACTAGGGAGGTGTAAGCCTACGGTCCTACGAGTGGTTAATTACCTCGGTCCTTCACTTTAAGGGTAATAACCTATGGTGCGGAAGTGGTTAAGGACCGCGTTGGCCAAGTAATCTAGTGTGTGTACCTAAACTCGCTTCAGGTTAAACACTTACCTATGTAGAGGGAAGGCTCTGGCTTGTGTACCTTTTGGTAGTCTTCGGCAGGCTTCAGAAGTACATGCACACTCTAGTGCTTCCAAAGATGGACACATCCATGCTGCGCATGTGCAAGCTCAGACTCATGCATGCGCATTCAGATCCACTCACCTTCAGCAGGAATCAGAAACGTCCAAAGCTTGCATGAGGAGTGCTACCGAGGTGTCCAATCTGCAGGTTGAATAACTTCAATGGGGGGACATCAGTGGAACAACGAGGTGGAGAAAAGACTGGGAAGGCCTTGCCTCTGATGCAACAGCATAATAACCTTTAAAGAAAAAAACTTTCTTTGTTCCAGCTGAGACAAATCCTGCAATAAATCGGCAGTGTGACTACTTCCTGCTTTCATGGAACAAACATAGGGTTAAAATCCTGTGTTTACAAATTAGCTGCTCTGCCGAGGCAGGCAGCTGACGCAGCCGAGAGGTCAAATTACAGTTGTGATAAGTCATAGATGAGGCGGAATTAGACAGGCTAAACTCTAAATACATGCAGCGTACATTTCTCTGTGTTCCTTCTGTCCTCTGCTAGAGTTCAGGTCCACTTTAAACCTTTTGTTTAGTTGGCAAATTTTGGTCAGTTCTGTTTAATGAAATACTTCTCCCATTCCAATTTGTTTCCTGCATGGAAACAAGAACTCGCCCCTGCTCTGATAGCATTTGAGCGGTTTGTTGTCAGTAATGGAAGAAGGGCGTTGTTCTCCCTTCTTGCTTCCTGTTTCTGCAATCTGCTGTCTCTGTGCAAGTTGTGGTAACTCCATAGTCAGTCAGTGAGTAGCCTTGTCTACAGTAGAGCGCTGGACTGTGATCTGCATCCCATCATGGAGCTTCTGTATAGAAATATCTAACAAGAATGTATTACAGGCATGTGTGTGTAGGTAATAATATATTGGGCCCCTTTTATTCAGCTTCAGAGTGGTATCTAATGGTGTGTTTTTTTGTTTCTCCTGTTTTTTTTTTTTACAGAGATGGCTTCGGTTAAGAATGGCAGCAGTTCACGTTTGCAGAGCAGGAAGCCACCTCACCTTTCCATTACCATTCCTCCTACCGAAGGCGAGAGAGATCCTAAACAGACCGAGGTATGATAACAGTATGAATAGCGGTGGCTGACCATGTAGTGTAATGTTAAAGTACACTAACCACATAGCAGGACACAGGAACAGACATTGGCTGTTCCTGTGTCCCCCTATGTGGTCAGTGTAATGACTGGCTGTTCCTGTGTCCCCCTATGTGGTCCGTGTAATGACTGGCTGTTCCTGTGTCCCCCTATGTGGTCCGTGTAATGACTGGCTGTTCCTGTGTCCCCCTATGTGGCCAGTGTAATGATTGGCTGTTCCTGTGTCCCCCTATGTGGTCCGTGTAATGACTGGCTGTCCCTGTGCCACCCCATGGGGTCCGTGTAATGACTGGCTGTTCCTGTGTCGCTCTACATGGCCACTGTAATGATTGGCTGTTCCTGTGTCGCCCTACATGGCCAGTGTAATGATTGGCTGTTCCTGTGTCGCTCTACATGGCCAGTGTAATGATTGGCTGTTCCTGTGTCGCCCTACATGGCCAGTGTAATAATTGGCTGTTCCTGTGTCGCCCTACATGGCCAGTGTAATGATTGGCTGTTCCTGTGTCGCTCTACATGGCCAGTGTAATGATTGGCTGTTCCTGTGCCGCTCTACATGGCCAGTGTAATGATTGGTTGTTCCTGTGCCGCTCTACATGGCCAGTGTAATGATTGGTTGTTCCTGTGTCCCCTTATGTGGTCAGTATAGTTAAAGGAGAAGAAGGAGCTTTTAATTCACCCCTCTTTTACTATAATCATTTAAAGCAAAACTGAAGCAAAATTTAAAAAGAAATAAAAAATACTATACTTAACTATGGAGAGAAAAGGCTCTGGGCCCTAAAGAGCGTTCTCATTCTTCACGGTCCCCTAGTTTCAGCGTGCTCACCCGCAATTAAGGTATTTGACCGACTCGACTACACTTTCCGGGATCCATGGAAGCACTCGTGTTCCCAAGTGCTTTCAAAGATGGGCCTCTCTGTACTGCGCATGCGTGAGCACCTTTCTCGGACATGCGCATTACTAAGCTGCCAGTCTTCAGAAGCACTTGGAGATGTGGGTGCTTCTGAGGGCTCCCAGAGGCGGCAAATCTGACAGTACTGGAATGCATTGACCATGAGAGGAGCAGGAAGGATTCCTAGGATCTAGAGCCTTTCCTCTCCATAGGGAAGTATCTGACTTTTTTTTTTTATTCACTACATATGTGCTTTAAAGGGGTTCTGTTGCGGTGTTTAAAAACCAAAAGTGTCCCTTACCTGGAGCTTCTAGCGGCCAACTGCAGATATCCTGTCCCGCGCAAATCACTGAAGAATCCTCTGTTCCCCGCAGCGGATCACCTTCCAATTATTCGTCTAACTAGACGAATGTCACTGCAGCTGCACAGTCTTCGGGCGTTTACTACGCTGGCACAGTATGAGAAAACGTTGTACTGCGCCTGCGTAGTAAGCTCCCGGAGGTGGGAGCGAGGACGCGCATGGCCGCACAGCCACAGTGACATTCGTCTAGTTAATTAATAATTGGAAGGTGACCCGCGGCGGGGAACGGAGGATTCTGACACGGGGCCATTAGAAGCGCCAGGTTAGTGACCCTTTTTTTTTGTTTGTAAACACTGCAACGGAACCCCTTTAACATGCAGAAGCTGTTCGTGTAAAGACCCAGAGTGCAGGTACAGACTTGCTGTAGAGCTTTTTACAGCCAGCTGGTAACAAAAGGCACCTGGCACTTTTCTTGCTATTGTAATAGTGAGAAAAAAGGCGAGAAACTAGAGAACAGGACTAGGAGCCAATCAAGTGGCTCCTAGTTGCATACATGATCAATGCGAGATCCAATCATTTTCTGTGTGTGTGTGTGTGTGTGTGTGTGTGTGTGTGTGTGTGTGTGTGTGTGTGTGTGTGTGTGTCAGGTCCTTTTGATCCAGAGAGAGTGTACAGACTGTTCGCGTACCTAATAAAAAGCCGCCGGGAGACTTGTGCGCAGGATATAGCCAGTATATGGCTAACCCTGCTCCTGCAGGAGGCGTTAATTACTATTCCCCTCCAGGTCGGCATGGATGGTAGGTAATTATGTAATTTGGCTTCCAGCTATTGCTGGCCGCTGAATTACAGTGTTTTAAAACGAACTTCAGCTCCGTCTTCTGACGACACCGAAGTTCTCACTGTGCACCGCTATAGCCGTAATTCCTATTACAGTCTATGGTGGCACCGGCCGCGCCCAAACCTCCTGTGCTGTTTTCCCAAAATGGGTACCATTAATCCTAGGCAGTGGCGTAAGTATCGCCATAGCCACTGCTACGGGGCCCACTTGGTCTCGGCAGGCAATACGAGGATTCACCGTGGGCCTCATGGAAACCTGAGGGGGGGCCTGAAGTGGAGAGTACCTATGCTGGGGGCTTCTTCTGGCTACCTACATTGTGTGGGGCACATCTGGCTTTCTATACTGGGAGTATCTCTAGCTACCTATATTCTGGCTTCCTGTACTGGTGGGGGTTGCCTAATACTGGGTGATATCTCTAGCTGCCTATACTTGGTGCACAAAGGTACCTAATACAAGTTTTTGGTGGTTGCCCAATCAAAATGTGTGCTATGAGCCCCATGATTTCAAGCTACTCCCCTGATCCTAGGTTATAATTTGGCCGTTCTGTGGAAATATATATTTAAACAGTCCAGACATTTGGTTGTAATACTGATATATTGCTGACGCACTGGTAAAATGTTTACATTTCTGTTTTTATCCAGCCCTTGCCCAAACCTGTGTACCATAAAAGTGTGAGCCTGCAGGAACCACAGCGGACAGAAGAGGGCACTGCAAGCGAAAGGCCGGTCTTCAGAAGACAAACATCACTATCACAGAGCATAAGAAAGTAAGGAACCCATTCTGTTTCTTCATGTATTTACATTTCAAGATCATAATATGGAAATATAGGAACTGCATACCACAAAGTGCAGTTCATTTTAATTGTACAGACAGTTTCTACAATGTTTCTGCATCATTTTTTAATCTCTCTTCACAAGGAAAATGGGGCATATTTGAGATAAATATATCCTTCCTTGATTTTGATAAAAGCTCTGGCAATACTTTATTTCTCCTAATTTTCTTTTTCTTCTCATCCTTATTAAAGGAAACCCAATGTAAGAGGGATATGGAGGCTGACATATTTATTTCCTCTTCAACAATATCAGTTGTCTGGCAGTCCTCTTGATCCTGTCTCTCTAATAGTTTTAGCCATAGACCCTGAACAAGCATGCAGCAGATCAGGTACTCTGACTCAGCAGACTCAGGTTTTACTAGATTAGTTCTATGCTTGTTCCAGGGTTTTGATTCAGACACTACTTATGCCAGAAGATCAGCAGGGCTGCCAGGCAACTGGCATTGTGTACAAGGAATAAATATGGCAGCCTCCCTATTCCTCTCACCTCAGGTTGCCTTTAATGGTTTGCCTGTGCTCGTTCAGGGAATACTGGAACAGCTTCCGTGGGCTGGGCAGACAGGGGAACAGTGGATTGTCACTTAAAGATCTGGCATGCCAGATCATAAAGTGACCTCCAACACCTGTATGCACACTAGATTCTTGGCCAAGACTGCACTGACCACCCGCCTCTGCTGAGAACAATTAAGCGTGTATAGAAGACTTAAAGGACACCTGAAGTGAGACGGATATGGAGGCTGCCATATTTATTTCCTTTTAAGCAATACCAGTTGCCTGGCTGGCCTGCTGATCTATTTGGCTGCAGTAGTGTCTGAATCACACCAGAATCAAACTTGCAGCTAATCTTATCAGATCTGACAATGTCAGACACACCTGCTCTGCTGCATGCTTGTTCAGGGGCTATGGCTAATAGTATTAGAGGCAGAGGATCAGCAGGACAGCCTGGCAACTGGTATTGCTTAACAGGAAATAAATATGGCAGCCTCCATATAACTCTCGTTTCAGTTGTCCTGTAAGGCTTCTTTCCCACCAAGACGTTGCGGTTTAGGGGACGTTATAGGTTGCAAAACGTGCCCCTAACGCAACGCCTGGTGGTGCTGGAGGAGGACGCAACCAAGAGCTGCGTTATGCAGCTCTTGGTCAGCCTTTTTTGTGCTGTGCGATGCGGAGACCACGTGATCCGCATCACGTGGTCCCGGCAGCCAATCGCCGCACAGAGCGGCCGCTCCAGGAAGTAAACACTGCACGTCACAGTGCAGTGAATATCAATTAGCCATGTGGCTGGCCGCAGAGGAGGAGGGGAGACCTCCTCCTCCAACATTACTGAGCATGTGCAAACAGCAAAGTGGGCACTGTGAACAGCCCATTGATTTTTCAGTGATGTGCGGTGGGCTGCATTACAGGCTGCACTAACGTGAAAGCAGCCTAAAGCTGGCCACACACCATACAATTTTTAAAATATCTGTTCAATTTAAGAATTGCAATCCATTTTTTTTGACTGATTGTAACATTTTAAAAATATGACCAATGTACCACACACCTATGTATAATTTGTCCCCAATTATGATAAAAATGATTGGAAACTTTGAGAAAATTGCTTGGCTGTGTATATTAATAAATTGACAATCCAACACACACCATACAATCTTTAGTAGAAATTGAAGAGAAATATCTGGCATTCCGGATCGATTTCAAGCGAAATAAATGGTAAATCCGATCGAATTTTTCAGTCAAATGAAAAAAAGTTTTCGGGTTTTTTTTTTTTTTTTAGCGATGCAATCGTTATTATCGAATTGCTGTAAAATCGGATCATTTTATTGTATCGTGTGCGGCCACCTTTAGCCTGTTCTTGCACTTTGCACTTCTGACATGATAGGCATTTGCTCTGCAGTTAAATAGTACAAGGAAATTAGGCAGGTTCATGTGATAGCCAGTTTGAGATTAGTCAGTGGTTTGTCATCAGATTACTATAGCCCGTTATAAGTAACAGGTGGTCCACACTGTGCACTACACCAGAGTTCCCCAACCTTGTCCTCAAGGCCCACCAACAGTACATGTTTTGCAGGAAACCACAAACATGCACAGGTGGGGTAATTAGTGTCTCAGCAGAGCTGATTAACTCCCTCTGTGGATTTCCACAAAACATGCACTGTTGGTGGTCCTTGATGACAGAGTGGGGGAACACTTCACTACACCACATCACACATAGGGGGTCGATTTACTGATGGTAAAATTGCTGTGCATAGGGGGCTTTGCATAATTTGCACAACACAAATGATTATTGCTTGCCTTGCTACAGTATCTTGCACTATGCAAGTAAGCTAACACGCAAGCATTATCCTTGTACTGGGGATTGCACAAATTGTGCAATGTGTGCTAATCTACTGGTGTACATGTCACATTACTGAATCAACCCCAAAGTGCTCGATATACAGCAACATCAGATATTGCGCACAAAGGAAAAGGAGAACCTCTTCAGACAGCCGGGCTGAGGAGCTGCTGGATGTTGGGAAGTACAGACAGGCTACACCAACACAGTTAGCGCAATATTGCACTTATTGCATACAAAGCAATGTCTGATGTTCCCTCAAGACTGGAGCACTACTGCATGACAGGATATTTATATGCATTCAATGTTAATGAATTATGGTAGTTCATAGCGTAGGTATGGCGCTGTGTGTATTTCGAGCTGAAGCACTCACCATTGGTGGTGTGCACTACAAATAGCTACGAGTACGTAGCTACTCGTTATCAAAATTTAAATTAGACAGTACTGCCCGCAGCAGAGTGGGGGTTAACTTGCCCATGCCGTCGCCTTAGCCGATGCGCTCCACTGGCGTCACTCCCATGCTTCCTTCTTCCCGGTTGAAGGAGGAAGCATAGGAGTGAGGTAGAGCACATTGGCTAAGGCGGCGGCGGCATGTGTAAGTTAACCCCCACTCTGCCGCGGGCAGTGCTGTCTAATTTAAATTTCAAGCGCTCTACACTACTCACAATTAAATATGGGATTTACCCATTTTGGTTTTTAGTGTTGCGAGTCACACAGCCTGGCTTCCCAAAGTACCAAGATAATAGAAGTAGTGCTTCAAACGGCTTTTGCAACGTTGTAGAGCCGGGGATTTATTTCCATTTTCAGTTCTGTAGCTTCCGTTTTATCTCCTTGCTCACTGGTGTGTAGCCATGATCACACTGCAAAGTCATTCTAGCATGACTAGCAAATGACAAAGCTGAAACAGGAAACTGTTGTCACTTGACTGAAATTGTTAAATCAAGATTGCTGATACATCAGGACTAGATAAGATGTTAATAATGCTGGCTTGAATGCAAATTGTAGGCAGCTTGGAATTGCACCATTTAAAATCATCAGGAAGTGCATTTGATTTGGCCTAATTCCAAGCTGCATACAATTTGCATGCAAGCCTGAAGTATTAGTATCTCAGTAACCATCTGAAATGATGATGATGCAGAGCTAAGTAGCAGCCAACACATGTTTTGGTAGAAATCAGTCTCTGCTCCTTCTGACCACAAGTTGCTTTGGGGAGAAGGGCTCCTTATTCCAAAAATAGTCCTCTGACTGCAGCCTCTTATAGACATTGGGAACTGAAGATCTGCTGTTTTACCAATGATGCTTCTAAATGATAAACTGGAAATTGAGAGCCCACTATAGTTTAGTATTTTAGATAATAGGATAAACCTAAGTAATAAGTTATACTCACAAGTGTGGGTTACCTATAGGTGACCACTTCGCAGGCAGTAGGGGAACTTGAAGAGGAACTACAGTGAAAATAACCTAACTTAAAAGTGCTACATTTTTACAATAATTATGTATAAATGATTTAGCCCATGTTTGGCCATTGTAAAATCTTTCCTTTCCCTGATTTACATTCTGATATTTATCACATGGTGACATTTTTACCGCCGGCAGGTGATGTCACTGGAAGGAGAGGCTGCTTGCTTTTTTGGCGATTGGAAATAGCTGTTATTTCCCACAATGCAACAAGGCTCCCACAGTGTAATGTCAGCACCATGGTACTGACATCACACTGTGGGAGGCGTTTCAACAAAATTTCAGCCATACAGACCCCCCTAATGATCCGTTTGAGAAAAGGAATAGATTTCTCATGGGAAAGGGGGTATCAGCTACTGATTGGGATGAAGTTCAATTCTTGGTCACGGTTTCTCTTTAAGCCCATCCCCTCAGGGAAGTCGCTCTCCGTAAAATTCGGAAAATGGGGAAAGACGCCTTCAGGTAAGGTGGACCTGATGTATGGTATGCAAGGAAACAGAGATGCCAATCAGAATTTTGCTGCCATTTTAATGCAAGTCTATGGAGCTGGTTTTTAAAAAACGAAAATGACATGCAAAACGCTATTTTGTGTGTCAGGGGTCTAAAACAATGTTTAAAATAAATAAAAATAGGGGAAGTCACACTTACCTCCTCATTGATGAATCTGTGCGAGATTTGTCAGCAAAAATTGTTTAATTATGTACTCTGAAAATGCACCACGTTTCGTATGACTAAGCCCCCCTTCTTCAGGCAATAAAACAGGAGCAGTTGCAATGATGCTGCACATACTAGAATGCTGGTATGCGGGCAGCACAGTGGCATAACGGATAGCACTCTCGCCATGCAGCACTGAGGCCTGAGTTTGAATCCCACTATCTACATGGAATTTGCATGTTCTCACTGTATCTGTGTGGGTTTCCTCAGGGCACTCTGATATCCTCCCCCATTTCAAAAACATACAGATAAACATATGGCTTCCTCCTAAATTGGCCCTAGACTACATATGAACCTATGACTATGGTAGGCATTAGATTTTCTGAGGGACGGAAATCGATAGGAAAATCGATTGAAATTTAGATCGAACATGTTGGAAATAATCGATCTGGCAGGTAAATCCGCCAGAAAATTGGTGTGTACTTAGCATTAGTGACGAGACTGTATACTCTGTAAAGCGCTGTGGAAGATGTCAGCGCTATATAAATACTGATATTTCTAAAAAGAAGGTTCCTGGTTCCAATAATAAAGCCCTATAATCCAAAGTTGGAATGTTGTATTAAAAAAAATGTAAATGAAAATTAAATATTTGCAATTCATATAAACAATACATTTGACTGAGAAAGTACAAAAACATAGCAACTGTTAAAACTGGGAAATCTTGCTTTTTGATTCGCCAAACAGCACATTTTTCTACGTCACCTCAGTCAATCTGGAATAAAATTGGGCCCAGAGAAGACAGCATTGTTTCCTGAGCTTGCTTGTATATGGCGTCTTCTTATGGTAGAATGGTAACTTCCATTTGTACATGCAGAAACGAGCTGTGTTCAGATAAGAATTTTGGAAGTGTTCCTGAGCCCATGCACTAATATCTATTATTAAATGGTTTTGAATCTAGTGTTGCCCAGGAGCTCAAAGATTACAGCCCTCTAAAACTGGCTTTCAGCCTGGTCTCTTGTGTATGGTGATTTCTTTAGATTCTGCAATTTATTTATTATTTAATGTTGAAATTCCCTAAATTCTTTTCAATATTACAATGAGTTGGAAGGATAATTGAGGCGAAAAAAGATATGTAGCTTTACTTACCTGGGGCAGCTTCCAGACCCTAGAAGTCATTTGTGTCCCTCACCGCATCTCCAGTCTTCTCCTGACTCCCGCTGGCAGCCTCCTAAGAATTGCCAACCCCCGATGGGTCATCATATTCTGTGCATGCATATTTTTGCATTATTATTGTTTCATTATCTGGCTGTCTAGTTTTGCAGAATTAACGTCCTATTCCAATAACAGAATACTGCCGAGAACATCAGTCTGAGAACTCTGTAAACCTCTCTCTCTTTCCCATCCTCACCTTTATGGTAGACAAGGAGCAGCTTGAAGGAGACACCACCCAGTCCTTCCCTGTGAGCACAAAGCCTGTCCCCACCCACCTCCTGTGAGCACAAAGCCTGTCCCCACCCACCTCCTGTGAGCACAAAGCCTGTCCCCACCCACCTCCTATCACTACTGCTTGGATATTATTCACTCTTTGTAGCTGGTACTACTCATCAGAGTCTTCTTTTCCTTTACATTTCCTCAGTGCTTATTGTTTAATAAAGATAAAGACCATTCCCACACTATCCCTGGTACACACGTTACGTTTTTTCGTGCGATTTTGCCACCCAATCATTTTTTCGGCACGATTCCACTCTCGATTTTGCACTCAATTCTCTTATCTTCATTCGTTTTTCTTATCTCCTATTCACCGCTATGAGAAATCGAGCGCAGAAACGATCAGGAGCAATATCGGACATGACGGATTTTATCTATCTGATCCAGCATTACAAGCAGTGCAGTGTGATAAGTTAAAGATCGCTTTATATATAAGACACCGGGTAGGTTGTACACAGGAGTAAATACTTTGTTACACACGGAGTAGGAAGAAAGTGGAAAGAAATGACTCAGGACCACAAAAAGCTTCTCAGCAGCAGAGTGAGAAGGTGGGTGGAGTCAGCTCCGTGGTGGTGAAGGGATGGGTGTTGTCCACTAGCTGATAAAGCAGTGCTCACACTCCAGGCAGCTTCCTGTTTCATGCAGGGAATTCCTTTTCTCAAAAGGATCTTTTCTGGATCAGGTGCATTTGTGTGAATAAATGTATAGTATCTTGTTCTTGTTCTTCTGCTAACAATGAAAATTTTGGCAGGGTGATCCTGGACACATATATGGCGTTTTAAGCTGCACTTTATTGTTATTGTCTCTGCTGATGTTGTTCTCTTGATCTTTCCTCACAGGGGAACAGCGCAGTGGTTTGGTGTCAGCAATGACTGGGAGGGGAAGAGACAACAGTGGCAGCGCAAAAGTCTTCATCACTGCAGCCAGCGATATGGAAAGCTTAAACCTCAGTACCAGAGGGACATGGAACTGCCCAGCCAGGAAACTCCCTCCTTCCAGACCACAGAGTCCCCTGCCACATGTCGGATGCCCAAGGTCTCTGTCCACCATCATAGGTTACCTCACATAGTAACTGACTAATATGCAACAAACACATCACTTTATAGGGGTCGGGGTAGCTCGTGTCATTAAAATGTTTCCCAGGAAACTGATGAAGAGCTTTTTACATTCTAGAATTATATATTGTCTCTATACTAAACATGTCTGTGGATGCAAGGTAGTCATGTGATTACTACATGAGCAACGGAGAAATAAGGCTGGTCAACAAGATGCAAATAGTTTTGAGTTGATGCTGCTTTATGCTAATTTTTTATTCAAATGGATGCAACTTGAAAATGAAAATCCTACTGAGGTAAAATCTGATTGATCCATTTTCAAGCTGCATGAATTTGCACAATCCTGCATCAACTTAAAATACAGATGAACTGCAAATAAAACATAAAAATTTTATTTTTTTATTATTTTTTTTGTAGAATTTTAGATCAGATGCATCAAGTAGGTTTACAGGGCTTTAGATCATTCACTTTCTCCAATAATTTTCATTATGATCTGGTATGGGATCCTTCAACCCCTTTCCAAAGGCTTTTTTTGCTCTGACTGTGAAAGTAGAATTTTTACATTACTCTGCGAACTGTTTTATCCAGTTATACACTACTTCTAATTTTTGCATACACCATTTGAATAATCCTGCATCAACTTAAACTATTGGAATCTCATTATCATCCCTAATAGACATTAGTTACTTATCTTTTTGGGGGGCTAAATGATTACTAATACATACATTTATGTTTTCATATTTCTTAATCAGCCCCAGAATAAGTTTCAGACTAGTCCTTGTATTATTGTCATTTTAAAAACAAAATTCATAAATGGCATTTCTGTTTGTGTTCCTGCTTTCCTCTTACAGGAATTCTACTTTGTCTTTTTTTTTTACTTAAGTTCTCTTTTACTAGATTGTTGATCCGCTGGCCCGGGGAAGGGCATTTCGCCAGCCTGATGAAGTGGACCGGCCACGAACCCCTCATGTAGGCGTTGCTCCTATAACACCTGGAGTAATGTCGCTGACCTCCTTCACCAGCGTACGCTCGGGCTACAGCCGCTTTCCAAGACGCAAGAGGGAGAGTGTGGCGCACATGAGCTTCCGGGCTGCTGCTGCAATCATAAAGGTGAGCCAGACTCGCTTTACATATTCTAACGTCTGGAGTCTGTACCTGTTGCAGTTAAGTCGATCGGGAGCAGATCGAGCATGCTGGGAATTATTCATTCGACCCGTCCATCTGACAGGAAAATTGCATTGTGTGTACCGGGCATAAGAAATGAGGTAGTCAGGGCTGTGGAGTCAGAGTCGAAGCAATTTTGGGTCAGCGGTTTTAATAAACTGAGGAGTTGGGTTTGTATGATTCTTGTACCAAATCCATAGCCTTTGTAAGAATTGTACTAAGCAATCGGAGTCGAGGAGTAGGGCCAATTTTGAGTACCTGGAGTTGGAGACGGTGGTTCCATAAACTGAGGAGTCGGAGTTTGTCGGATGATTTTTGTACCGACTCCACAGCCCTGGAGGTAGTGGCCAATTCTCTACCACACTGTCCACTGGATTACACTTGATCAGAAATTAAGAGAACTGACTGAACAGTTAGTGTTGTATCAGTGTAACACTGTTCATCACCTACTGCTAATACACCTGTCCACTTGAAAAAGCTTTTCCAAACGCCTAATCACATTTCCAAATCACTAAAGTGCCTACAGTCGATCAGAAAGTTACTGATTAAGAATATGAAGGGCTCTAGATTTCAACATGATCAAATAAGGCAGAAAAGACCAGGTTTACTTGGAGCCTAACTTCGGTCAAAGAGAAGTGGCTTCTTATCATCTCTGTGTTTGTAGGGGAAAAATACATTTCTGTCGTAGGGTGGATTTGGAGTATGCAAAAAAAAAAGTACTTAAATCTGAACTATTTGGTCCTATATAAAACTTTGACAAATATTAATCTGTACATCTGTACATGTGTGCATTCAGTAGCAATAAAAGCAACTGAGAATTGTCAGAATGGAGACTGTTGGGTCCCAAAAAAAGACTGCAAAGTCCTTTGTAGTCGGCCAGTACACACTCAACATGTTTCTCTTAGAACTGCCCCCCCCCCCCTACCTACTTTGTGTCACAGTTGGGTTTTGTCAAAAGACTGGGAGAATGTGTTAGTTTCAGGTTTTAAAGGACAACTGTAGTGAGAAGAATATGGAGGCTGCCATACTTATTTACTTTAAAAAAAAAACACCAGTTACCTGGCAGCCCTGCTGATCTATTTAGCTGCAGTAGTGTCTAAATCACACCAGAAACAAGCATACAGCGAATCTTGTCAGACCGGACAATAATGTCAGCAACACTTGATCTGCTGCATGTTTGTTCAGGGTCTATGGCTAAAGGTATTAGAGGCAGAGGATCAGCAGGAAACAGGCAATTGGTATTGTTTATAAGATAAATATGGCAGCCTCCATATCCCTCTTGTTACAGTTGTACTTTAAAGTGTACCTGAGATCTCAGAATAAAAGGATTTCATACTCACCCGTGGCTTCCTCCAGCCCAGTGAGCACCGATGCGTCCCTCGTTGTCCCCTCGAGTGCCTCCATTCCGCCACAGTTAGTCCCGATAATGTGGTTCAGTCGCGCCAGTCGGCTCTTCTGCGCATGCGTGGCCCCTCCTCAAGTCCGTGAAGGGCACCAAAGGGGGGCAAGGGACAGGGGCATTGGGGTTGTTGCATCAAAGTTTTGCTAGGGGGCTCCATGATTTGTAGTTATGCCACTATGACACTGAAAAGATCTCAGTAGTGTGAGGGTCAGGGTAAGAAGGGTATTGCTACTGCTGTGATATGTAGAATTCACATGACTTTTTGAATTGTTTTAACAGGGACGCCCCATACTGGACACTCCTCACAGCAGAAAAGCAGGAAAGAGAAGCTTTGCCTATCCCAGTTTTATGGATGAGGACACAGTAGATGCTCCAGATACCTTGGATTCCTCCTTCTTCAGTAAGGCAAGAAACTTTCTGTTTACCTTATAAGCAACAGTGTAAGCTTTTGTTCACAGCATTGGAAACCTGTAATTTGTATATAACTCCTACCTATATGCTATATGCTGCAGTTTTGGCACATTACGCATATAATGGGCCTGATCTAATTGACTTTCTTAAGTTTTCTTATAAGTGATATTTTAACATTGTATCAATAAAATGCCTTTTAAACCACCAGCAAGAAAGAAAATACTCTGAATAATTTTGACAGTACTTTGCAACTGAAAAAGTAGCAAAACATAGATGAAGTGTGCTGAAAATTATCTCATAGTAGAAAACTTAAGAGAGAAAGTCCCATGTTCGTTAATAGCCCTCTTGTCTTATTGACTAATTTGTAAAGCCTAGACCAGAGGCAGATGAGGTAAGGGGAGACCAGAGGCAGATGAGGTAGGGCGAGACCAGAGGCAGAGGAGGTAGGGCGAGACCAGAGGCAGATGAGGTAAGGCGAGACCAGAGGCAGATGAGGTAGGGCGAGACCAGAGGCAGATGAGGTAAGGCGAGACCAGAGGCAGATGAGGTAGGGCGAGACCAGAGGCAGATGAGGTAAGGCGAGACCAGAGGCAGATGAGGTAAGGCGAGACCAGAGGCAGATGAGGTAAGGCGAGACCAGAGGCAGATGAGGTAGGGCGAGACCAGAGGCAGATGAGGTAAGGCGAGACCAGAGGCAGATGAGGTAGGGCGAGACCAGAGGCAGATGAGGTAGGGCGAGACCAGAGGCAGATGAGGTAGGGCGAGACCAGAGGCAGATGAGGTAGGGCGAGACCAGAGGCAGATGAGGTAAGGCGAGACCAGAGGCAGATGAGGTAGGGCGAGACCAGAGGCAGATGAGGTGGGGCGAGACCAGAGGCAGATGAGGTAGGGCGAGACCAGAGGCAGATGAGGTAGGGCGAGACCAGAGGCAGATGAGGTAGGGCGAGACCAGAGGCAGATGAGGTAGGGCGAGACCAGAGGCAGAGGAGGTGGGGCGAGACCAGAGGCAGATGAGGTGGGGCGAGACCAGAGGCAGATGAGGTGGGGCGAGACCAGAGGCAGATGAGGTGGGGCGAGACCAGAGGCAGATGAGGTGGGGCGAGACCAGAGGCAGATGAGGTGGGGCGAGACCAGAGGCAGATGAGGTGGGGCGAGACCAGAGGCAGATGAGGTGGGGCGAGACCAGAGGCAGATGAGGTAGGGCGAGACCAGAGGCAGATGAGGTGGGGCGAGACCAGAGGCAGATGAGGTAGGGCGAGACCAGAGGCAGATGAGGTAGGGCGAGACCAGAGGCAGATGAGGTAGGGCGAGACCAGAGGCAGAGGAGGTAGGGCGAGACCAGAGGCAGAGGAGGTAGGGCGAGACCAGAGGCAGATGAGGTAGGGCGAGACCAGAGGCAGGTGAGGTAAGGGCGAGACCAGAGGCAGGTGAGGTAAGGGCGAGACCAGAGGCAGGTGAGGTAAGGGCGAGACCAGAGGCAGGTGAGGAAAGGGCGATACCAGAGGCAGGTGAGGAAAGGGCGAGACCAGAGGCAGGTGAGGAAAGGGCGAGACCAGAGGCAGGTGAGGAAAGGGCGAGACCAGAGGTAGGGCAAGACCACAGGCAGGTGAGGTAGGGCAAGACTGCAAAACTCAAGAAAATGTTTTCAGAACAGAATAGGTTTTTCTATCAATCGGCAAGTAGAGAGGGATGTGGTATCCTAAGCTGGTTTATTTTTTTTTCCTGTGTTTAATGTCTGCTCGGAAAAGGTTGGGTGGAATGCACTGTTACAGGGGTGTTATGCTGGGTGACAAGATGAAGGTACAGAAAGAAAAGTGAACACTAAATGGAAACCTGAAGTAAAAGGAAGCAGTAGAATGCCATATGTATTCCCTCTTGAACATTACAGTTGCCTGGATGTCACTATGTTCTTTTGGCTGAATAAGCATGCAGTCATTGTCCTCATGTCACAAGCTCTGATCTGAATGTTCATTCTGGGTGAGTGATTCTGAAAGTACAACATGCAGAGGATTACACTGACAGCCAGCAAGCAGCACTTAAAGGGAAGTAAAGAATAGCAACCTACATGCCCTTTTTATTATACTATAGATTTTCCTTTGAGTACTGTAAGTTGTCACTTGCCTTTAAGACAGGAGTGTCAAACTCAAATACAAAGTGGGCCAAAATTGTACAATGGGACCTAGTCGTGGGCCAACCTCAATGTCTACTGGCCATCTTCCTCCCTTATAAAGTTCCCAGATGTCTTATGGCCCCCCCCCCCTCCAACCCCTAAACAGTTCCCTGGTGTCTAGTGGTCCTCCCTCCCCAATACAGTTCCCTAGTATTTAATGTTTTCTCCCTACATCCCCCATATGGCTTCCCTGGTGTTCTAGGGCTTCTGTTCCAATATAGCGTCCCTGGTGATCTAGAGTGGGCCAAATATAAAGCCCCATCTACACGATACGATTCTTTATACGATTCGATTACGATTCTATTTACGATCTGATTAAATCCAACATGTCCGATCAGGATTCGATTCGATTCAATTCGATTTGCCATTGCAAAACAATGGCAAATCAAACTGAATCGAATCGAATCCTGATCGGACATGTTGGATTTAATCGGATCGTAAATAGAATCGTAATCGAATCGTATAAAGAATCGTATCGTGTAGATGGGGCTTAATGCAAAGTGGGAAAACCAATTCAGAGCCAAATTTAATGGCTCTGAGGGCCAGATTTGGCCCACGGGCCAGAGTTTGACATAGTATGCTAGATGAGTTGAGTTGCCCAAGTTTTAATTCTGTAGCTTTATACACGTATGTGGGGGTGGGGGGGGGGGGGCAGAGTTGAGATGTGCAAGAGGACACAGGAGGAAGTAAGTCACAGGACAATACAGGGAGCACAAGAAGAGGCTGAAACAAAAAAAGTGGATAGTAGGACTAGCCCTAAATAGCTGGCCCTGCATGTCTTAAGAGACCGCTTCTATTTCATAGTGTAGTAGTGCATCTGCTGCTTCTTTCCAACAAAAGCATCAATTTGATATGTGGAGGATACTGACCAGAGCTCTTCTGTTACTTCCACACAGTCAGAGCTCCTTAGGTGGTAAGTGATGGGTGCAGGCACTGTCTGGTGTTTGTGGATGGAAGCTCTGACGTGCAGAAGCCCCAGAGAAGCTCCCACATGTTAGGCATGCACCTGGGAAGGGGGGTATGTCTTAGATATACCGCTCTATGGAAAATAAGAGAAGTGATTTGTAAGACCTTTATGTGAAGATCACTAATACTTTCAATGGACCGGTCATAAACCTACTGCAACAAGTGTTAGTTAGAAGTATACCGTGTATTGTACACTAATAATTACACAAAAGTTTCCCTAAGTTTGTTTCTAGTTATGTTATAGGGAATATTTCAGGTTCAAGCCTCTATTTTAGAAGTTGCCATTATCTTGTCTTACAGGCTGCGCTCTAATTGCAAGGAGACCTCGGCTATTGTGCTTTACTGCCCCACAACGACTATACGGCTCAGACCGGTGTTTCATTGAGTTACTTTGATGATGGCATAGCATGAAGCAGAACACTTGCCATAAAGCCTGTGATTGCAGATGCCGTTGTCTAATGCTGGGAATACGCCATGAGATTTTTTGGGCAGATAGATGGTTCCATAGATAATTTCCCACAGGTCCGATCTGATTTCCGATTGTTTTTCTGATCGATTTGTCATACACCTGAATGGAAATCGATCAGAAAAACAATCGGATAGGAAATCTGCTGAAAAACCTCGTCCTGTATTCCTAGCATAAGGCCTAGCTTTCACATGTGCATTTTGTTGGCGGTTTTTCCGGAAGGAAAATTTGCATGCTAATGAAAGTTCATGGGCTTGTTTCTATTGAATGGCAATTTTAGTTTGTGTTCTACGCAGGAAATACTGGCAGCCTCCTGCATGTTTTCGCATGCTGCACTAGCTGACGTAATTGCGCATAATGATTCTCAGTGGCACACACGTGAAATGTGAAAATTAATCTTTTACAAAGAAAGCGAGAGAAGGAAGACTTGTATGTAAGCCGAATCTAAAAATTCACACAAAATTGGCACGTATACCTTATATATTTCCATATGGAAATTTGCATGAGAATTCTCACACACAAGACGCAAGTGGGTACCTGAAACAAACCCTTATTCTTGGCCTTACATTTGAAATGGTTTCACTGACCTGGAAAAAAAATCTTATGTGAAAATTTCCATTGAACCAAACAAATACATTGAGCCCATCAAAATCTATCTGCTGGATAATGAATGAGCCAGTGTGATATGGGGAACTGTGGCCCAGTGAAACGTGGTGGGCATGGTGCAGGCACTGATTGCCTTTGTTTCTTTCCTGGGTCAGTGGGAGTTACGGAAACTCTTGGCTCCTCTCCATCATGTACAGGTTATGAGCAGCTGCCTTGAAAGGTTTCATGACAGTTTCTCCTTGAAAGTATGGGGTTGGTTTCTTAAAGTGGACCTGAACTCTTGCACAGGACAGAAGAAAAACTGAGAAATGCACCCTGTATGTATTTAGAGAGTTTAGCCTGTTTAATTCCCTCATTTATGTCTAATTACAGGTGTAATTTGATCTCCAGATAAGCTCATTTGAAAGCACAAGCTGTAAACTATAGGTCTACTTCCATGAAAGCAGGAAGTCGAACCACTGCAGATTTATTTTAGGATTTGTATCAGCTGTAACAAAGACGTGTTTTTGTTTAAAGGTTTTCTATGCAGTTTTGTATGTTTTAGAGCAAAGAGGACGGTCTGAGTTAAGGTCCACTTTAACTTGGCGGCCTCAAATTCCATACATATTGTTTAACCACTTTATGACAACCCGACTTATAAAAACATCCTGCTAGAGCCTCTTAATGGCTCCTGGACGTTTTTATAAGTCAGACAGAGCTGCTTCCGCGGGAGCACGTGCATCTCCCGTGCACGTAAATATTGTGGGGGAACCATACTTTGTACTAGGGACATAATAAAAATCTTGTGATAACCAGGACAAATGGGCAGATAAAATGTGTGGGTTTTATGCACAGTAGCAGTGTTTATATTAAAACCATAGGGGATGAAATTGGAGAAATAGTGTATTTTTTCATTTTTTCCTTGTATTTCACTTTAAAATGCATAGAAAATAAAGTTATTACTGAAAACAAATATCAACCCCAAAAAGCCCAATTTGTGGTGAAAAAAAACAAGCTGTATATCATTTCATTGTGATTAGTAGTGATTAAGCTATTGGCAAATGAAAGGGATGAGCACTGAAAGGTGAAAATCGCTCTTGTCTGTTAAGGTAAAAACCACCTTGGGTTGAAGTGGTTAAAGAAGTGCAAGTAATGATTAATTTTGTGTTGTCACGTCATAAGAACAAGTAGTTCCCCAAAAAACCGCACCACTCAACCAGTGTTGCCAACTCATCAGTAAGGAAAGTAGCTATTGGCTGTCGTAGAAGTCGCTAGATGACGTCATCACTTAATTTGCATAATGCACGCTGCACATGCAAGTTATTTGCAAATTCAGAAACCGAAAGTAAGAGACAGTTCTGTCATATGGCTCGTAGGAGTGAGCATCTCCTGCTGTAACTGCAGCGGGGGGACTCCTGCGAGAGGACGGGCCTGTGTGTGAGTGCTTTGGGACGGGGGAAGGGTCGGCAGCGGCAGCTGCTGTGGCAAGTTGAGAAGAGTCAGTAACACAAGAAAAAGTCGCCAGATTTGTCGCTAGTCGCTTTTTTAAAAAAATGACGCTGGAGGGATTTGAAAAGTCGCTAAATATAGCGACAAAGTCGCTAAGTTGGCAACACTGCACTCAACCAATATATCAGAAAATATAATTCATCTTTATTCAGTACAAAAATCCATAAAAACACTAAAAACCATGAACAGAGGGGCACTCTGTAATAATGATAAAGCATACAAAATGTATAAGTAGCCACAATGCCTGGCAATACACATGAGATAATAACAATATTATAAACAAAAATGTGATTGTAAGATGATCAGATAAATATGAGGTAGAAATCAGGTTACCCCGGAAAGGACATCAGCCAGAACATGCAAAAAATCAATAAATAGAAAATGTGGTGCAATATACATCAGAGGATGGCAGAAAATAGAGAACCATCCACAGTAACATCAGTGAAAAAAAACGTGGTGAAAAAACATGAGCAAAACAAGTAGCATAGAAAAAGTGATGTGTTAAACAGTAAAGGAGGCTGAAGCTTACCGGGGATAGTGAAAGCCAGGCAAGGGAGAGGTGTGCCCCGCACTCGCCGTCGCGATTCGCTGCCTGCAATGCGCAGCTTCGTCTGGGCATAAGGACCTATGTTTTAGCTGGCAATTTATGCAAATAAGGACCTATGTTTTAGCCGGCAATTTATGCAATTTAATTTTGTGTTGTCCTCACCACACTGTCTGTTGCTAAATGACAAATGTAAATTTTGCATCGCGTTATGAAAATCTGCGTGCTGCTAACTATCTTTTTTGCCTCTTGTTTACCTCTGCTCGCCATAGGTGGAGATGCAAGATGAAGCCTTCTCTATGCCTGATGATGTCTTTGAATCTCCTCCTTTTTCTGCTGCTTACTTCCGAGCTCATGTGCCAACCCCTGAAGACAAGACAGATGGCCCCATTACAACTGTGTGAGTGTTGCCTTTTTCTGTCTGTTTCCTAAGTGATAAAACCAGTACAGTCCTGCATCTTTACCTTTGCTCTTCTGGTGCATAGCTTGGGTAACTTACCGTATGTTTTGTTTTTATGTTGCCATAGTGGGTTTCCTCCTGGTTTTTGATCAGGACTGGCTGCTCAGCAGATGGCCAGACAAGGTGTCTATACAGGGATCATTCCTAATGTTACCTAACAGTCTTTTCAGATGACCATAATTTAACATGGGTATGTGGTTAAGATTTACTGCAGAGATGATTTCTCCATTACCTACTGCAAATGAGGAGCTTCTATTTAAAAATTCTGTAGTTGCTGGGCTGGTACAATCTGCCCTGTGACAGAATAAGTAACGCCGTGTAATTATATTGCAAATTATGAGGCACATTTTATAAATTTGCATTTGATTTTTTTTTTCATTACTACATCCTTTAGGTATGGTAGAATTTACAGGCATAATAAAACATTTCCAGATCCCATACTAGGAAATGTTGTACCCAGCTGCACCATTACATGTGTTACATTTTTACAGTACTCCATAGTGTATGGAAGTTTTCTAATTCCTCTTTTGTTAAATAGGATCTTTTCAGTGGCCCCCCAAACTGTGTCCTAGATCTCCAGTGCACCAAAATGTATTCGTAACAGTAGAGTGTGCTGGCACTACAATGTGCGCAGCATGGATGGTGGGGTGGCATATATCCACTTGGAGCTTGTGTAGCGTGCTCTGACCAGAAGTAGATTGTCTGAGGAATAAGGAGCAAAAAGAAAAGTCGGCACTGCTGATCATTGCTTTAAAGGGAACCTTAACTCAAAAAAAAAAAAAAAGTTTAACTTACCTGGGGCATCTGCCAGCCCCCTGCAGGCATCCTGTGCCCTCAGTCACCCATGGCTCCTCTGGTCCCCCGCCGCCAGCTAGGTTCCTTCTTGCTGACTCTGAGTCGGCGGACTGCCACGCGTACCTTTGCACGCATTCCCGCTGGTGCAGGAAGCTATCGTGGACATCAACAAGTACATTTTTACGCGTTTAGCGGCCGCGATAGCTTCCTGCACTTGCAGGAATGCGTGCAAAGACACGCATGGCAGCCCACCAACTCTGAGTCGGCAAAAACAAAATTAGCTGGCGGCGGGGGACCAGAGGAGCCGGCAGTGACTGCGAGGGCACTGGATGGCTGCAGGGGGCTGGTAGATGCCACAGGTAAATGAAACTATATATTTTTTTCTAGAGTTAAGGTTCCCTTTAATTCATATAACCTCAAACATGTTTTAACCTTTTAGCAGCCAGTTTATTTAGAGGCTTGCAAGTGTTCCAGACCAATTTATTTTACCACATTTCTTTTTCTGATTTGTTAAATTTCCTGGCTTCTAATTAGTACTGCTGTAATGTGTTTTTATGGCCACTTGTCACTAGGGGGGCAGTGCGAGACAATAACAGAGGACTTTTGCTGTGTTTCTATATTTTCTGCTAGTAGAGAGAGACCAAAGCATTCCAAGAATTTACAGCACGAGTTCTGCCCACTAAGGTCATAAGCAGTACACTTATCTCAAATGAGATAATTCTGTTGAAGTTGCAAATGGGTGAAGTGAAGCATGTAAATACCAGTTCAAAGTGATCGGATCGATGACGATGGATGCAGGGCCTGACGGCCGTTTCGCCCGAGGAGCACTTTTACGTGGCCTCTGTAGGAGCATTATCTCAAACGAGATAATTCTGTTGAAGTTGCAAATAGGTTAAGTGAAGCATGTAAATACCAGTTCAAAGCAGGGCTGTGGAGTCGGTCCAAAAATCCACCGACTCCGACTCCGATTCCTCAGTTTAGGATTCCACCGACTCCGACTCCACGACTCCGACTCCTCTAATTTGCATATTACAATTTTGTTGATTAAAAGTATGTAACATGAAATTCGTCTCTTAACTGCCAGCGCTTAGGAATTTTACAAGACAACTGAAGTGAGAAGGATATGTAGACTACTATATTTATTCCCTTTAGACTAAAACTAGTCCTTGGTAAGAGTACTTGTAAAAGGTACAAACCGGAACAAAGAACATCTATCAGGCCCTAGGCAATGTAAGTGTGGGTACATGTAAGAATGATGTGCAGGTACTCTGCAGGGGAATGAGGAGATTGTAAACAGACAACACCTCTGTGTTCAATGTGCACAGCATTCTCAGTGGATTCCCTGCAGCTCTGTGGGGAGTGCATATGTAGAGTATAGTACTACTGTGTAACAAAGTAAACCTGAGACAGATGAAATTAAAGTTTTATACATACCTGGGGCTTCCTCCAGCCGCCTTCAGGATAATCAGTCCCTCGTTGTCCTCATCCGCCACCTGGATACTCTGCTTTGAGTCCAGGTACTCTAGCCAGTCAGGCGTAGTGCGCATGCACACACTCCGCCGCCAGGAGCATACTACACCTGTGCAGCACTATTGCGCAGGTGCAGAATGTTCCTGGCTGTGGGAGCGGCATGCGGCCGGACAGCGCTGACTGGCTGAATTACCAGGACTCATAGCAGAAGATCCGGGTGGTGGAGGACAGCGAGGGACTGATTAGCCTGAAGGGGGCTGGAGGAAGCCCCAGGTATGTATAAAACTTTACTTTTCATCCGTCTCAGTTACCCTTTAATTTGTAGTCACCAAACCAAATTTTAACAACATATCAAATTATTTGATTTCATCAGCAAAGGGAGTGCATACATTTGCATAAATCAGCATCAATGCAGAATTATTTTCATCTTGTTGACCATCTTTATTAGTGACACAGCTACACATCAGGCTTTATTCTTACAGCATAGATGTTATTTAGTATATATAAGAGATTCCTGTGTACACATCATATAAACAGTCACAATCAGATATGTATATCTGACCTTAAAAATACGGGGACTGCTTTATTGAAGCAGCACAAGTAACTAATTTTGATTGGTTTATTTCATTTTTGTGGACTAAGCACAGCTATTACTGTATATATACATTATTTTTCATGACTATTATCTGAGAAATAGAACATTTTATCATATTTTCTATTTTAATTACAGTTACAAATTCATTAGGAGTCGGAGTCGGTGCATTTTTTCCCGACTCCGACTCCGACTCCAGGCACCCAAAATTGCCCGACTCCACGACTCCGACTCCACGACTCCGACTCCACAGCCCTGGTTCAAAGTGATCGGATCGATGACGATGGATGCAGGGCCTGACGGCCGTTTCGCCCGAGGAGCACTTTTACGTGGCCTCTGTAGGAGCACTGTGGCCCTGCAAGACCTGCATCCACCATCATCGATCCAATCACTTTTGACAGCTATATGGGCTTCCAGTAGTTGTGAGGTCGGAGAAGTATCTGGGGCGAGTGAGTTAAAAGCTGATATGAAAGCAGGAGCTAAGATGGTACTAAATAACTTATAGTACTGGGATGTGAAACCGTCCGGTCCTGGCGATTTCCCTGTTTTAAGGGCTTTGATAGCCGCGTAGAACTCATCCTCTGTAAGAGGAGATTCTAAATCTTCCTTCTCGGATTCTGTTAGGTTGAGGGGTTTAGAGTATTTTGATAGAAATTCTGAAATTTTTGCTTCTCTATTATCTGACGAGTCTGCGCTAGTTTGTTTCGGTTGAAGGTTGTATAAGGAGGTATAGTAGTTTTTAAATTCCTCTACTATTTCCTCAGATCTAACAATTTTCCGCTGTTGGTTGTTGACTAACGAAGGGATATGCGTGGCGTTAACCTGTTTTCTCAGAGCCCTAGCCAGATACTTCCCCGACTTATTGCCTGACTCATAAAAAATTCTTTTGTCTGACAAAATTTTTCGCTTGGCTTCAGTGAAAAGGAGGTGGTATAATTTTGATCTGGTCTCATTCAATTCAGAGAGTGTTTGAGAGGCCAAGGAGTGTTTATGAAGATTTTCTAGCCTCTTGATGTCATTGGTCAGTTTTTGAATCCCTTCTTCCCTTTCCCTTTTAAGCTGTGTTCCCAATCTTATAAAGTGACCCCTCACCACAGCTTTGTGTGCTTCCCACACCGTAAGGGCCGACACTTCAGGACTGTTGTTTAAGGCAAAATAGTCAGATAGGATTGAGGAAATTTTCTCTGAATTATGTTTGTCAGTTAGTATGTTAGGATTTAGATGCCAGCACCATGATTTAGTGATCTTTACTGGGAATCGCAGAGTTAAAAAAACAGGTGCATGATTTGAGATAGTCTTAGATCCTATCGAGGAGTCTTGTATCAAGGCTAAATCTCGTTGAGGTAGGAGGATGTAGTCAATTCTCGTATGTTTATTATGGATTGGCGAAAAGAAGGTAAAATCCTTCTCTGTAGGGTGTGTTATTCGCCAAGAGTCCATCAGTGTCAACCCCTGAAGTGCGGTTTTGATTAGCTTTTAAGCTCTATACGATAGGGAGGATGTACCATTAGAACAGTCAATCAAAGGGTTGAGGGGAATGTTGAGGTCTCCTTTAGGATCAAAATGCCCTTACTGAAGTTCAATAGTTCAGAGGTAACTGATCTGATAAAGGAGGGTTGGTGTCGGTTCGGTGCATATACCGAAGCAAAAGTTAGTTGTCTCTCTCCGATCTTCCCTCTAACAAGGAGAAATCTGCCATCCGGGTCTCTCCTGACATCTTCAAGTATGAATGGGACTGTGTTGTGGAATAGAATGGATACTCCTTTTGTTTTAGTGGTAGGGGAAGTAGAGTGTAGTGCTATCTGGAAGGATTGATTAAGTTTTGAAGGTATATGGTTAGCTCTAAAATGCGTCTCTTGCAAAAGTGCTATTTTGACTTTTTCTCTACGCAATAAATCAAACAGCATGGACCTTTTCTCGGGAGTATTCATCCCGTTGACATTGAGTGACATGATCTTCCATGTCTCCCATCTAGAGATGGAATTGGTGTCGTGGGGGGGAGAATGAGACATGATCGGACAGACCTGATCCCTGCCCAAGGGGGCAACCGGAAGAGAGACAACCTCAAATAGCAGGAGAGAACTCAAAGGAAAAAGGAGTAAGAAAAGAGAGAGGAAGGGTAAATGTTTGCACATGGGAGTGATAAATAAAGGTCTCGTCAGGTATAAGGTGGTCAGGTTACTGAACCCACTCGGGAACGACTTGGGTGGTCGCTCCTGAATCCTCGGTGGGAAATAAAGCCAGTATATACCAGGTATATACTGAGTGGGAGTAGTGAGCGTCAACAAATACAATGACAGAAAGTCCTAAACAACCCGCCATACCACCATATACTTATATATTTCTAACCTTTCCATCTATCCCCGGCCTGATATTATCGCCAACTCAGGGGTAAGGTACGGTAAGCACACATTAAAAAGGAAAAAAAAAAAAAAAGATAAAACAGACAACTGAGAGGTATTTTGAGATCTTAACCTAGTGCTTCACCTCATTGGGCTTGTCTGGCGAATCCAGACGTGACTGTAAGATTATAACCTTCTAGGAGCATACATATTAGAACATATCCTTGATTCTGTAGTTCTGTAGGTGTCTCATGGCACTACAAGCAACAACACGGAGAGGGTAGGGGGAAGGGGGGGGGGGAAGTGAACAGGGAAACAACAAACTAGGAGAGAGGAGTCTGATAGGGTAAGACATAGAGAGGGGACACCTGACATGTCACACGATGTACATATAATACAAATTGATCTTAAGCATTTGTGTATATCATATAAGCGGGATATCTATTAATCCAACATTTAGGTTATCTGTCTATCCCCCTCTCCCACTCCCCCCCCCCCCACCCCCACCCCCCGTAGTAGAAAGCACAACGGTGCAACATTAGCGAATTAGGCAGACTCTGCCAATTATCAAGATTTCCCCTTTTTCTATCTATGCGAGCATGTACTTAAAGCATGAAAGTCACTGTTCGTGCTAAGGCCTGTTTCTTAGATGAGGAACTTATGAAAGGAAGAGAAAATAGGAGGGAGGGTCAGTCTTCATCCGAAGTGTCAGCATTGCCCTCTGCGTTTGCATCCCTCTCGGTGTTGCCCGGTTGGGAACCCTCCGTTGCAGAGATCTGCGGCTGCAGGGTATCCCCTGTTTGAAGATCCTGTACTGCCCCTATGCCGTCCCAGTTAGGAATCTTGATTGTGGGTAGGCCCAAGTCGGTGCAGAAGTCTGCAAGACCCGCGGAGTGTCTTAGTGTAAACAGCTTGCCACCAGCAAATACTGCTAAAGCAAAAGGGAACCTCCAATGATATGTCAGACCTTTCTCTCTTATGGCCTTGAGCAATGGCTGTAGAGCACGTCTTTTTGCCAGCGTAATAGCGGACAGATCATGGTAAAGATGAATAGTATGATCATTGAACAAGATCTCGTCTTGATTCCTGGCAGCGCGCATAATCTCATCTTTAAGTGGGGACGATTCTAAGCAACAGATGATGTCTCTGGGCTTGTCATTATCGATGTTGCGAGGTTTAAGAGCTCTGTGTGCTCTAACATAACCAATCTCAGTGTCTGAGGGTTTCTCAAGAAGGTTGTTAAAAATGGTTGATAGTGCTGGCTTTATCTGATCGTTAACCACTGACTCAGGGACCCCTCTGACCCTTATGTTGCAGCGTCTTCCCCTATTGTCCAAGTCCTCCAGATGAGAGGAGTGTGTTAATAGCAGGTTGTTATGTGTGACCGCCGTTTTCTGAAGCACACTGATCTGGGTATCTCTCTTGGAGCCTGCGGCCTCTAGAGTGTTTAAGCGGTTTCCTATAACGGCCACTTCCGCGCGCACTCCGGCTATGGCTGCATGAAGAGAGGTTTTAATGTCCTCCGCCATCGCTCGGATGTCTGCCAGGGTAGCGGTTTTATGTTGCTTATCACCCACCTTCTGGATCTGCGTTGGGGAAGAGTCTGGGGAAGGCTGCGTTACTCGCGTCTCCTTAGCCGGCGCCATCTTGGAAGCCTGGGGTGCGGCCTTCCGCGGTTTAAAGATCTCCGGTACCGTTCTCCCAGATTGAGCGAACGAGGGTCCAGGGTCAGCTGAGGTGGTCTGTGAGCTCCGCGTGCTTCTCATGCCAAGCCGGGGGTAGAACGGTGCTGATTACAGGGTGCTTATGGTGGGTGTAGTGCGGGAGCTCTGGATCAAGCGGCCATCTCTCGTCGGCGCCAAGCCACGCCCCCCGATCCAATCACTTTTAACTGGTATGTGCATGCTTCACTTAAAGGGATACTGTAGAGGGGTCGGGGGAAAATGAGTTGAACTTACCCGGGGCTTCTAATGGTCCCCCGCAGGCATCCTGTGCCCGCACAGCCGCTCACCGATGCTCCGGCCCCGCCTCCGGTTCACTTCTGTAATTTCTGACTTTAAAGTCCGAAAACCCCTGCGCCTGCGTTGCCGTGTCCTCGCTTCCCCTGATGTCACCAGGAGCGTACTGCGCAGGCACAGACCATACTGGGCTTGTGCTATACACTCCTGGTGACATCAGCGGGAACGAGGACACGGCAACGCAGGCGCAGGGGTTTTCTGACTTTAAAGTCTGAAATTCCAGAAGTGAGCCAGAGGCGGAGCATTGGTGAGTGGCTGCGCGGGCACAGGATGTCTGCGGGGGACCATTACAAGCCACGGGTAAGTTCAGCTCATTTTCCCCCGCCCCTCCCTACAGTATTCCTTTAAAGCATATTTGATGTTACAAGTTGTGACCCACATGCATTCACGCATTTGAATTAAAGCAACGATCAATTGTGCCGTCTTTTCTTTTTGGCGCCAAATTGTGTATAGGCCTCCTAGTGACTCACAAAAGTGTGTCCCAGCTTTTCAACTCCATGATAGCATGGCTCAGTGTTCCAGTCTTAGGATATGCCGCTATGGTGGCAAGGCTGCACGGTAGTGCTATAACTAGTGCAACAAGCATCAGTGGTTATACAGGCTCTAAACCGGTAAATGACATGTGAATCATTCTGTATCGGTTGTGATGCATGGTGGAGGGTAATGTCCGTTTCTCTTTTCTTTTGGGTTATTGCACAAGATGAGCGATATTCATTAAGCTACGGTGAAACCTACACACACACATTCAATTTACTGCCGTTTGCACAAGCAACAGGCACGAGTGGCACAGCTTGATTTAGGTGCACAAATGGGGTTGTGGCTAGATTGTACATTTTTCCTGAGATTAGTGAATCTGACCCATTGTTGGACTTTGAAAACTGGAGGATGTGGCAGTGACTTAACCCACTTTCTCTGTTTTGTGCAGGAAAGATTCTGTGAGGCCATCTCCTCCCTTGTCTGCCCATCCGCGCAGAGGCAAGCGCATTGCATCTCAGGTGAAGCACTTTGCTTTTGACCGCAAGAAGCGTCTTTATGGCCTGGGTGTGGTTGGGAACTGGCTGAACAGAACCTACAGGCGAAGCATAAGCAGCACGGTACAGACCCAACTGGAACATATTGACAGCCACAGGTGAGAAGTGATATGATATGATCGGAGTGGAGCATTCACAGTTCAGCTGCAGCATGATTGAACATTTTCTGTGATCAGTTAATGTCTGTACATCAGGCAAGTGTACCAGTAATTCCAGCTACACAGAAGTACCCAGTGGAAAGAAGTCAGAAGAGATTACCCTCGGATATGTTTATGTCCTCAGGATGCATCCTCTGACCAGCTTCTGCCACAGCATGGGTCAGCACAGCTAGCTTTGTGTGGGCAACTGACTGGCATATCCTGCCTCTAGGAGAAGAGACAATTTACTTTTTGCTGTCAAATTGGGACAAAAGAATTCTTGCTGCAAATGCTTAAAGGACCACCAACCCCAAAAATGTAAAATGCATGTAAACACGTACAAATAAGAAGTACGTTTCTCCCAGAGTAAAATGAGCCATAAATGACTTTTCTCCTACGTTGCTGTCACTTACAGTAGGTAGTAGAAATCTGACAGAGCCAATACATTCTTTATAAATACACTCCCTGAAAAGGATTCGTACAAAATGCTGGCCAGCCTCCCTGCTCCCTGCACACTTTTTTGGGCAGTTGGACAGAGCAAATTTATTTGAACATAAAGAAAACCCTGACCCCCCCCCTTCCTTTTTTCTCACACACAAGATGTGCAATTCTAAAACCTGTCAGTTCTGTCCGATTTCTACTACCTAATGAAAGTGACAACAACACAGGAGAAAAGTAATTTATGGCTCATTTTACTCTGCAAGAAACAAACTTCTTATTTGTAAATCTTTACATAGATTTTAAAATTGTAAATTGTTTTGTGGTAGCGGTCCTTTAAGTCGGCCTTTGACCCTTGCAGTCTTAACTCGGGCCTCTGTTCCACAGGCGGCTGAACTGCTTGTTTGTCAAGCAGCTCAGTCACCCCGCTTTAGGCCACAAGTGTCATTTGGCTGCAATTACATGCAGCCTAATAGCAGCGCTCGGTAACGCTACACGTGTTGCATTCGAAAACCAGCAGCTTTACTTGGTGGCAAAAAAGGTCTGTTACAACTGAGCACGGCAAGTGCCATGGTCTGATGCAACTACATGAAGGAGGGGGGGGTGGCTGTCCACCGGGTGTGTCAAGCACTAGCAAGCGCCCAGCTGGTGGACGAAAGCAGCAGGCAGGATGTGAATTCACCGCCTTCAGCTGCTTGTGGAAAAGAGGCCTCTTAGCAGCCCTTTGCTAGTCGAGACTTTTTTTTTTCTTTTTGAAGGTTGCTCGCATTCCCCTACACCCCACATTCCCTCAATTCAGCCACAAGCATCTAACATCTGCTAATCATCTCAGTAACTTTCCATTAAAGAGACACTAAAGCGAAAAAAAAACTATGATATTATGATTTATATGTGTAGTACAGCTAAGAACTAAAACATTAAGATCAGATACATCAGTCTAATTGTTTCCAGTACAGGAAGAGTTAAGAAACTCCAGTTATCTCTATACAAAAAAGCCATTATCTCTACGACTTTCAAAAGTCGTGGAGAGGGCTGTTTTCTGACTTTTATTATCTCAACTGTTAGTTAACTATTTACTTTTCCTCTAGCAGAGGAGAGTTCATTAGTTCACAGACTGCTCTGAAAGAATCATTTTGAATGCTGAGTGTTGTGTAATCTGCACATATTAGAGAATGATGCAATGTTCGAAAAACACTATATACTTGAAAATAAAAATATGAGTATTTTATTTGCTGCTAATCGTCTAGTAATTATTCATAGTACACAACCAATTCATTATATCATATATTTTTTCCCGCTTCAGTGTCTCTTTAAGAAATGTTTTTTTTTAGAAAGTTTATCATGGTGTGGCTAATTTCTCAGAGTAGAGAGAATATTTTTTTCTATAGTTCCACTTTACTAAGATGGGCTATTTTTTTTTTTTAATTACTCCAATCTTTCTTTACCACTACAGTTTAAAGGGACTCCGAGCAGTGCAGAAACTATGGAAAGATGCACATCATTTTAAAGCTCTCTTTCTCCTCTTTCCAATGATATATAAACCGCCACCCTGCGCCTTTTAGTTTTCGCCATTTTCGCGATTGAAATTGCCGCGGCCGCGATTTCGATCGCGAAAATAGAGAAAACTAAAATGCGTAGGGCAACGATTTAGGTGTCGTCAGAAAGAGGAGAAAGAGAGCTTTAAAATGATATCCATCAAGCCATAGTTATATTGTATTACACAGGGCGACTTTTTGTTAAAGTCAGCAGCTGCATTCAGCAGAATGGAGCTGCTGACACTGGGAAAAGTGTCGTCCTGTGTAATACAATATAACTATGGCTTGATGGATATCATTTTAAAGCTCTCTTTCTCCTCTTTCTGACGACACCTAAATCGTTGCCCTACACCTTTTAGTTTTCTCTATTTTCGCGATCGAAATCGCGGCCGCAGCAATTTCAATTGCGAAAATAGCAAAAACTAAAAGACGTAGGGTGGTGGTTTATATATCATTGGAAAGAGGAGAAAGAGAGCTTTAAAATGATATGCATCTTTCCATAGTTTCTGCACTGCTCGGAGTCCCTTTAATGGCATGAAATGCTAAAAATGTTTGTAACACTTTTTACCTATTGGACTCAAAGCTCTTGAAAGCTGCAGCTGCTCAGGGCATGCCCAGTAGGCCACCCTGGAACATTAGGGAGTCTTCTTGCCCAAGGATTCGAACCCTGGTCTCCATTATTAAAGCTAGCATCCTTGCAAACACCAATTTAATCCCTGCCTAAAACTGAGACCAGCACGAATAATTTTCAGGGTCAGGTAAATTCATTTTAACTGATCTTTCAATGCGTCCTTCTCATTCGTTCAATTGACTCTGACTCTTCTTGACCATATGCACTTCCGCACGCCAGATGTCTCTGTCAATCACTGCTTCTTTCAGCTGTTGCATAGACATGTTCATAGCTTCTCATATGCTGTCTATTCATCTTAGCCTCTGTGATTTTTCAATGCATATTATGAGCAAATAAAAGTATTTTAGTATTAATGACCAAAACAATGTATTCTGGGACACTTCTACTTAAAGTGTACCCAAGACCACAAAAAAATATATATATATATACATATCTGGGGCTTCCTCCAGCCCCTTACAGGCTCATCTGTCCCTTGCCGTCCTCTCAGGCCGTCTGGATCCTCGACTAACCGTCCGGGAACTTATCCAGTCAGGGCCAGTCGGCGCAGGAGCAGTCAGGCCCCGCGTGCTGTACTGGCGACGGGAGTGTGAGGGGGCGTGTGGCCAAGCTGCGTATGTGCAGTTCCCCTGACTCTATGAATTCCTGGTCTGCTAGTGGAGGATCCAGGCGGCCTGGGAGGACAGCGAGGGACTGATGAGCCTGAAGGGGGCTGGAGGAAGCCCCAGGTTTTGTATATTTTTTTCCCATGATCTCAGGTTTCCTTTAAAGTAAAGGGGAAACGCTCTGGGTCCTGGAGAGGCTTTCCTGTCAGCTCAGCCAGGCCAGTCTGGGGATGGGACCCCCAAGTGCAGCCTCCTTGCACGGACCCCCTCGGGCTCCAGTGGAAAAAAGCCACGCCTGATTAGGTCTGTGCTACTGCCACTAGCATGGACCCGATGGGGCTCTTCTGTTCCTGCTGGAACCCGCAGGAGTCCATGCTACTTTGTATGTGTGAGCTGTCCACAAGCACTTTTGAGGGGGTCTCAGTGCTGGAATGAGCCAGTGGAGGAGGACGGGGGAAGCCTTTCCAGAGTCCATAGGCTTCCCCCTCCCAAGCGGAGAACCCTGTAGGGGCACTTTTTGTCCTTACAGCAACACTTTAACGTTTCACAACATTCTACATTAAATAAAAATGCTAACTCAGTAAAAGTAATATTTATGTAGCATTGCAGTGTGTAAGTCGGTGGTGATAAAATACATATAACTATCTCCAGTTTGTCTCTTTATGTAGGCCGTACTTTACCTACTGGATAACGTTTGTTCACCTGCTGATCACTTTACTTGCTATCGGTACATATGGCATCGCACCCATTGGCTTTGCACAGCACACCACCACTGAACTGGTAGGTTGTTTGCCTAATGTTTGTTATTTATGAGCCATGTTAAAGAGGAACTGATATCCTGGTTTTTGGTTAGATTGACTGGTACCTCTATTTAGGTGCCCTGAACAGTGAATTCAGCCAGGCTCAATGTCCACACCTGAGAACTGAAGAATTCTCCAAAAGAAGTCAATCTGGGCAAAACATTTGTTCTTTTTTCTCTCCCCTCTTCATACGAAAAAGCAGCATCCTCACTTAGCCAAGCCAAACCCTTCCGAGCAAGTCTCTGTGCTGAGTGCTTGTTGGTTGATGTCAGTATCTTGGTTTAGATAGCATAAATGTGTGCCGATAACAAGCATTTTACTCTGAAATTATTTTGTTGTGGTTGGGGTTTTGCAGTGTTCTTTAAACGACTTAAAATTAACCTTTGTCCAGTAATCTACTACAGCCTTCTACACATGCTAGGTTAAATGCTAAAGACCACCTCGTCGAGAATGAACCATGGCTATAGCCGCAAGCCCAACACCTCGGTCAGCGATCTGCCAGGCGGATCAAGTTGACCTATGCTGGCAGAGACAATCGTTCTCTCACTCATGCACCGCTCCATTATTCCGCTATTTTACTGAACAACCCGCAATGGATGTCAGTAAGCCCACAGATAACAGCATTAAGTTTTTAATTCCTGTATTTTTAAGTTTTTCGTTTTACCTCCTATGTCCAGGTACACTTTAACACCCAACTGAACACAATACAAAACAAGGCAAATGTTAATGGACATCAGGAAGATAATTAAATATAGCCACTGTTAAGGGGGGGGGGGGGGGGGGGGGGAGAAAAGGAGTGTGGACAGAATACCTTTTCTTCATGGGCCATATGACTTGCCATTACAGTGCATGTTGCTTCCTCTCTGGATTCTTTTTTTGGGTGTGGTCATTAGGTTTGACTAGTTGACACCCGAGGTGAAAAGAGACAAAAATGCTTCACTTCATTCCCCAGCACTCTTACAGGAACCTAAAAAAATGTGGCCCATATGCAATTAACTTTTTCTCCTAAGAGACAATTTTTCACATTCTTTTTAAAATATCTTTTTAGCACTTTGCAATTGAAAAAGTAGTAAACAGTAGGTGAAAAGGTACTATCACAATAATTTTTTCGTATTTTCTTATTTACTGTTGGTTTAAAGCTTATTATATTGACAAGGGCTCATGTGCAATTCAGTTTTCTCCTAGGTGATATTTTCAGACCTGGTCATAAAATGCTTTTTAAACCACCAGCAATCAAGAAAATACTCAAAATAGTTTTGATAGTACTTTTTTTTTTACTAACTTTTGGGTACTTTTTCAGTTGTAAAATGCTTAAAAGTTTTAAAGAGAATATGAAAATCATCTCCTAGGAGAAAACTCAGGAGATAAGGTTTATTGCATATGAGAGCATGTGTCTGCATGAAGAGTTGCAGTGTAGTTCATTGGACTTAGTAATTGAGTAATTTTAAGGGCCGGTTCACACAGGAGCTTGCACAACCTTTACTGCCAGCTGTGGCGCTGGCCATTCGAGTACCACAATTTCCTGCCATTTACCATTGTTTGCGTTTTTATCCTTGTTTTTGACATGATTTCAGCCAACCTTTGAAGCAACAGGCTGCTTCTGGGGTCGCTTACCACTGCGTCTCCATGTCCACCCGCAGGGGAGAAAAACGGGACGACTCTAAAAGCCACTGAGATGCTAAATTTAACCGAGATGCCACCAGAGACCTTTGTGAATTGTCACTAAAGGGAATCTGCTCAGGCTTTAGAGGTCTGACGTTTATGTAGATAAGGTGCACAGCTGCCGGCAAGGAGAGCTACACCATAGGTGTTTGAATTTTAGAAGTTAAGTTCCAAAAGTGATACTTTAAAGAGAATCTGAAATGAACAAGAAACAGAAGTTCCCTAGAAAACCGCACCACTCAGATAATATCTATTAATATACTCACATCTTTATTCAAAAAAACATATATAAAAACACTTTAAAACAATGAACGGTAGCCATGCTGGATATAAAGCCAATCAGCAATGGTGCATATAAATGGAAATCACACATATAAATCCTGGGCTGATTGATCCATACAAATTACTGACCACAAAAGTAATCACAGTTACACAGATGGCATAATAAATGAAAAGAGATCACATGGCCATTCAGATAATCAGTCAATACAAAGGTTACCGCAGCAAAGTGTAAAAATGTGCAAAAACAAACCAATAATTATTATATCATAAGGTGCAGAGAAGGTCCAGAAAGTGGACAAAGGAAACACAGGGCAACAATAAGTGCAGATGCAAGAAGAAATAAAGTGCAAGATAGTGCATAAGACAGTGTATACACACTGACAGGAAAGTGCTGCTGCTTACCGATAGAAAGGTCAGTAGAGGAATTGGGGCATGGCATCCACCACTAGCCAGTCTGGCTAGTGGTGGATGCCATGCCCCAATTCCTGTGTAACTGTGATTACTTTTGTGGTCAGTAATTTGTATAGATCAATCAGCCCAGGATTTATATGTGTGATTTCCACACCTTTATATGCACCATTGTTGATTGGCTTTATATCCAGCATGGCTACCGTTCATTGTTTTAAAGTGTTTTTATATATGTTTTTTTGAATAAAGATGTGAGTATATTAATAGATATTATCTGAGTGGTGCGGTTTTCTAGGGAACTTCTGTTTCTTGTTCATTTCTGATTGCTTTATTGTTCCTTTCTGCACACTCTAATATTGTTATACGTAATTCTTTGATTTTGTGAGTGATGGTGCTTGCCCGCTTGTGTGTGTTGGTCATGGTTAAAGAGAATCTGTAACTTCGAGACCATCATGGAACGGAGGAGGATGGGGAAGCCTCGTTAGGATCCAGAGGCTTCCCCCTCCCTGGGTAAATACCCCCCAGGGGCACTTTTTAAAGTTAAGGTCCGTACACACGCCGGACTGGAGGCAACGACGGGTCCGTCGTCACCTCCCGCTGGGTGGGCGTTCCAACGACAGTCCGGCGTGTGTACGCACTGTCGGCGGACTGATATGGCTGTTTCTGAGCGATCCGATCGCTCAGAAACAGCCGTATCAGTCCGCTGACAGTGCGTACACACGCCGGACTGTCGTTGGAACGCCCACCCAGCGGGAGGTGACGACGGACCCGTCGTTGCCTCCAGTCTGGCGTGTGTACGGACCTTAAAGAGAGTCTGAAGCGAGAATAAATCTCGCTTCAGACCTCATAGATAGCAGGGGCACGTGTGCCCCTGCTAAAACGCCGCTATAGCGCGGCTTAACGGGAGTCCCTTCACCCCCAAATCCCCCTCGATATACCCGGGGAGCGCTTCCTGGTTGGGGCAGGGCTAGCCGCCGCAGCCCTGCCCCACGCGCGTCTGTCAGCGCGTATCTCCGCCTCTCCCCCGCCCCTCTCAGTCTTCCTTCACTGAGAGGGGCGGGGGAGAGGCGGCGATGCGCCGCTGACAGACGCGACTGGAGGCAGGGCTGCAGCCGTTAGCCCTGCCTCCAGGAAGCAATAAATCACGACCAAATCTGCGACCAAGTGTCGCAGTGGTCGTTTTGGGGGTGAAGGGACCCCCGTTAAGCCGCGCTATAGCGGCGGTTTAGCTATTTATGAGCTCTGAAGCGAGATTTATTCTCGCTTCAGAGTCTCTTTAAGTCTCTTTAAAGCGGATCCAAGATGAAAAACTAACTGGAACAAGTAACTTGTCTAGATATCTTATCTAAAGTTTAGATAGTTTACACAGCAAATCTAGCTGCAAACAGCTTTAATAGAAAATTATCTCTTCCTGTGATACAATGACAGCAGCCATGTTGTTTGTAAACATTACACAGAGGCAGGCTTATCTGGATCTTGATCACTAAGCCTGTGGAAAAAAACTAATCCCCCTCCTCCCCTCTGCCTCTGAAATCAATGGCTAGTAACCCCTCCTCCTGCCCAGACTGAGCTCCCATGAGCCCTTGCTACGGCCAAGGCTCTCTGAAAACCTGTGGGCGTGGTTTATTTAGTTTATAGGGAATTAGAGTATTAAAACAAAGTATTTGGCTTGAGGAATGCCCTATAAACAATAGGAAAGGAACACAATAATGCAATGAGTAAAAGTTCACCTCGGATCCACTTTAAGGCCCAGTGCACACCAAAACCGCTAGCAGATCGTCAAAACGCTAGCGGTTTTGGGAGCAGAGAGCAGATATTTGGCCGGGTGCACACCAAGCGGATTTTGTATGCGATCCACCAGCCGCATCAGTCAGTGAAAACGCTTGGCTATTGTATTTCAATGTGTGGTGCACACCGGCGGTTTGAGGTTTTTTAGCAAACCGCAAACGCGCAGCAGGAGGCGCGTTTGCGGCTTGGCAAAAACCTCAAACCGCCGGTGTGCACCATCCCATTGCAATACATTAGCCAAGCATTTTTCCAGGCGATGCGGCCGGCGGATCGCTCCAAAAACCGCTCGGTGTGCACTGGGCCTAAGTTTTAAGTTTCATTTGTAGTGTTACACATGAGGAAATTTGCATTGTTTAAGTCCTCTTTAATGGTCTTCTCATCTTCCATGTACTCATCAGTTAACAGTCTAAAATGGTGGGATGCTAAGTCAGTTGTTTGAAAATGTATTCATGCACTAAAGCAGTGGATTTTCTCTCGCAGGCTAGGTTTGTGTGATTTATGTGATATTTTACTGCTCCTACATTGAAAATGGTGTTGCAATAAAATAAATCTTTTTCACGTATTTTGTGTTTAGGTCCTAAGGAATAAAGGGGTGTATGAGAGTGTGAAGTACACACAGCAGGAAAACTTCTGGATAGGCCCCAGTTCGGTAAGTGTGTTAATACTAGCCCTGTATGCACATTTATGGATAGCATAAGATCTCCTTTATCATAAATTCTTTTCTGCTCATTGACATTAAAGCAAACCTGAACTCAGAATTTCCTTTAAAAGATAAGCAACAGTAAAATAACTTTTAAAAAAATATTTTTGTTACAGCTTACAGAACTCCTGCAATAAATATGCAGTCTACTTCCTGCTTTCATGAAAGCAGACAAAGGGTTTACTTCCTGTGATACATACTAGCTGTGTCTTCTGAGGACTGCTGAATTTCTGTGCTGACACCGCTGAGAGATCAAATTACACTTGTGATTACTTGAAGATGAGGAGGAATTAGACAGGCTCTGCTCTCTAAAACACACACAAGGTGCAATTCTGTTTTATTGTGCAAGAGTTCAGGTCCACTTTAACCACTAGCCGCGTTTGCGTCAGTATATCTACGCCACGCGGGAAGACTGCTCCCGTTCCTGGGGTGTAGATATTAGTCTTTAGAATTCAATTCGCAACCCACAGTTCCCATTCACCGATCAATGTGATCAAGGCTCAATTAATGAATGGAAGCCTATGGGCGAAAAAAAAAAATTGTTGTCAGCTGCACGCATGCACAGAGTGACGCAAATACGAGGGAAGCCAAGAAACCCAGTAATGTACTCATTGTCCAGCAGGGAGTACGTCACTGGGCGACTGGGGAGGGGCGCCTGCATCGCTATGTTTTATGATCTTTTCGGTGCACTCTGCCGCAGGGTTTTGGGGGCGTTACGGTGCAAGGGGGCCGGCACCTTATTTCAGTAAGGGGTAACTGTTACAAATCTATATTGTGGCGCACAGGGGTGTCTAGCAACCTATATAACTGCCTCTGGGAGAAGTAATGCATTATTGAGTTATGCTCCCAATAGAAGCTGGTTATCCTATTTTATATAGAAGCTATAGTATCCCTATATACAAGCCTGGTGGTTCTACTTCCCATAACTTCATAAAGAATTATTACTATGGAAGGTTGCTATTCAGCTAGCTCTTACCATATATACTCGCACATAAGCCGACCTGCATATAAGCTGAGGAAAGGGGTTGACTTGCGTATAAGCCCACTACTCAGTATAGCCCCCTACACAGTAGCCTGATTTGCCCTCAGTGCAAGTCATTCCCTCTCCTCATAGCCAGATGTGCCCTGTGGATGATACAGCTGTGTCTCAAGAAGCCACTAGATAGCATCATAGATATGAGACACAGTGATTGCCACACAGGAAGAATCCTGTTACTTGCACCACTGACACGTTTCTTTCGCGCTCCAATTCACAAGCCAGGGGACACAGGTAGTCTTGAGCAGCGCACTCTGCACACCATGTTGCAGGGGATGGGGGGCACAGACACAGCAGGGAGCCAGCTGGCAAGAGCAGGATTACTAGTCCTTAAAGGACTTACGAGGCCAAATTCTGCCCCCAAAACCTTAAAAAAGTTAACTACCTGTATGAGTTTGTATGGCACGGAGGACGCCGTCCGCGCCCTCCATGCCGTTCCGCCCGGTCCCCTCTGCGCAATAGTCCCCCGAAAGGCTGCGACCCCACGGTCCGGGTCGGGATCTGCAGCCGGCAGAAAGATGGCCGCCGGAGCTGGCCACGGCTGCACAGTCCGCATAGCCGCTACTGCGGCTGCGCAGCTCCAGGGCCAACCCCCACGATCCACGTAAAAGGCAGCGTGGATCGGAGGGTTGGCCCTAGAGCTGCGCAGCCGCAGTAGCGGCTATGCGGACTGCGCAGCCGTGGCCAGCTCCGGCGGCCATCTTTCTGCAGGCTGCAGCTCCCGACCCGGACCGTGGGGTCGCAGCCTTTCGGGGGGCTATTGCGCAGAGGGGACCAGGCGGAACGGCACGGAGGGCGCGGACGGCGTCCTCCGTGCCATACAAACTCATACAGGTAGTTAACTTTTTTAAGGTTTTGGGGGCAGAATTTGGCCTCGTAAGTCCTTTAAGCTCCTCTACCAGTAACAAAACCTGCTCCACCATCCGTTCTGCTCCTCTGACCTGCATATAACCCGAGGGGCCAACTTTTCAGCACATTTTTTGTGCTGAAAAATTAGGCTTATACGTGAGTATATACAGTATTTGTTTTAGCCAAATAAGCAGTACTATCATTGCCATCCATGGGCTTTCTCACGTTGGTTTAAAATCTGCCCTATTACAGATAAATATAGTAATTTTATCATGTTAATTTTGTGTGTTTTCAGATATCTCTCATTCACCTTGGGGCAAAGTTCTCCCCCTGTATACGTAGGGATGCCCAGATTGAACGCCTGATCCAGAAGGAACACGACCGGGAACGGGAGTCTGGCTGCTGCGTTCAGAACGATAATTCCGGATGCGTGCAAACACAACAGCGGGAATGCTCAGTAAGGAGCCTAAGAAAGGAGTTCAGGGTCATGTCGCTGCGCCTCACATGTGCTGGGTATATAAGAGGGGACTGCTGTATCAACAATTCACCCACCTGGGTTCCAAAGGGGAAATTCACAATACAATACAAACGATGGGTTCAGGTGCTTAAAGGCCATTTTATAGAGACTCTGTAACAACAAAAACCTCCCCTGGGGGGTACTCACCTCGGGTGGGGGAAGCCTCCGGATCCTAATGAGGCTTCCCACGCCGTCCTCTGTCCCACGGGGGTCTCGCTGCAGCCCTCCGAACAGCCGGCGACAGAGCCGACTGTAGCTTCAATATTTACCTTTGCTGGCTCCAGCGGGGGAGCTGTGGCTGCTTTCGGCACGAAAATAGCCGGAAATACCCGATCTCCGTCGGGTCCGCTCTACTGCGCAGGCGCCGGAAACTTGCGCCTGCGCAGTAGAGCAGACCCGACGGCGATCGGGTATTTCCGCCTACTTCGGAGCAGACAGCCATCAGAGCGCCTGCGCAGGAGCCAGGAAGGTAAATATTACGTCACCGCTGCACGGAGGGCTGCAGCGAGACCCCTGACGGATGGAGGACGGCGTGGGAAGCCTCATTAGGACCCGGAGGCTTCCCCCACCCGAGGTGAGTACCCCCCAGGGGACGTTTTGTCGTTACAGTTCCTCTTTAAAGAGGAACTGCAACCAAGGATTGAACTTTATCCCAATCAGTAGACAATGCCCCTTTCCCTTGAGAAATCTTTGCCTTTTCTCAAACTGATTATCAGGGGGCTCTGTATGACTGATATTGTGGTGAAACCCCTCCCACAGTGTGATGTCAGCACCTAGGTACTAACATCACACTGTGGGAGCCTTGTTGCATTGTGGGAAATAACAGCTGTTTCCAACTGCCAAAAATGCAGCATCTTCCACAGACATCGCCTGCCAGCAGTAAAAATGTCGCCATGTGATAAATGTCAGAATGTAAATCAGGGAGAGGAAAGATTTTACAATAGGCAAACACTGACAATCATTTATACATAATTATTGTAAAAATTAAACTTTTTTTTTTCATTGCAGTTTTTTTCACTGCAGTTCCTCTTTAAGTGAGAGGGATATTAAGTCTGCCGTATTTATTTCCTTTTAAAGAAACACTGAAGTCTCCTAAAATTCAGCTTTTTATTGCAAAAACCTCTAACATTATTGCCCTAACTAAATCGCTGCATCCCCGCAGCTGAACTGTAGCTACATCCCCCTAAACTCCCCTCGCAAAATCCACAACTTGGTTGTTGCTTTTGCTGCCCCGGGAGGCAGAGCTTTCAGCTGCAGCTCTGCCTCCATGTGCATCAATCTGTGAGTATCTCCGCCTCTCCCCCGCCCTTCTCAGTGAAAGAAGACTGAGAGGGGTGGGGAGAGGCGGTGATACGCGCTGTTAGACGTGTGTGGAGGCAGAGCTTCAGCAGAAAGCTCTGCCTCTCACGGAAGCGCTCCCCGCAGTGTGCCCCAAGGAGTTTGGAGGGATTTAGTTAAGAGTTAAGCCGTGGGGATGCGGCGTTTTAGTTAGAGCAATAATGTTAAAGAGGTTTTTGCAATAAAAAGCTGAATTTTAGGAGACTTCAGAGTCTTTAAGCAATACCAGTGGCCTGGCAGTCCTGGTGATCCTCTGCCTCTAATACTTTTATCCATAGCCCCTGAACAAGCATGCAGCAGATCAGGTGTTACTGACATCTTTGTCAGATCAGACAAGATTGGCTGCATGCTTGTTTCTGGTGTGATTCAGACACTACTGCAGCCAAATAGATCAACAGAGCTGCCAGGCAACTGGTATTGCATAAAAGGAAATAAATATTGCAGCCTCCATATTCTTCTCACTTCAGTTGTCCTTTAAAGTGTACCAGAGCTGAAAAATGTAAAAGATTTATAAATACCTGTGGCTTCCTCCAGCCCCATAAGCTTGGATCGCTCCTACGCCGCCGTCCTCAGTCTTCTGCAGTGCCGCTACCAGGTCCCATCACTTCAGCTAGTCGGGGTTAATCTACGCAGGAGAAGTACGGCGTCTACGTATCTCTCCTGCAGCTGCCAGAGAGATGCTCAAAGAGCACGCTTCTCTTACGTCAGACTGGCTGAAGTGACTGGACCCAGTACCGGCACTGCAGAAGACGGAGGACGGTGGCATAGGAGCGATCTGAGCTTATGGGGCTGGAGGAAGCCACAGGTATGGATAAATCTTGTATAGTTTTCAGCTCTGGTTTCCATTAAAGGCAAGACGGGGTTAGAACCATTAACATAAAGGGCCACTAGGTGGCAGTCACCATCCATAATTGTCAATAAATGGGCCTAGAATACTATTGAAATGTTTAAACGTGACCATACACAGGAACAACTTGTATGTTGCCTAATGAAAGAGGGGCCTTTGCTACGGACAACTCTCCTTCCAGCATTCCCATATAGAAAGAGGCATTGCTGAGTCTACTAGACTCCTGGACCCATATGCTTTTTTCTAAAGAGTTTTCTCCCTAAAGATAATGTTTCATCTTTTCTTTCAAATAAATTTACAGTGTACCTGAAAGCAGGAATGAGAAAGATGTTATACTTACCCTGGGCTTCCTCCAGCCCCATACGCACCGCTGTGTCCTTCGCCCTCCTCCCAGGTGGCTACGTTTGGTCGCAATCAGCCCCGGTAACTGGCTCAGTCGCATCTGTTGGGCTCTTCTGCGCATGCCTGACTGGCGCGACCGAGCCAGGTTAGCGAGGCTGATTGCAACCGAACAGAGCCACCTGGGAGGAGGGCGAGGAATGCAGCGGTGCACATGGGGCTAGAGGAAGCCCAGGGTAAGTATAGAATCGTACTTATTCCTGCTCTCAGGTACACTTTAAATAGATCCCAAGGTGGGCTCATAAAATTAAAAAAAAAAATTATGCTAACTGATCTGTGAGGGCTGGACGTATCGGGTAGCCGCCAAAACCGCCACTGCACTTTCATTTTCGTGACCTCATTAATATGTAACCATAAATGCTAATTTTAACAATGTCCATTGTAACAACTTTATTATCACTTTATTATCACTTGTTTTAGGAATAGGTGGTTATTGCCTTTATTGTATTTCACAGGAAACATTGGCAACTTTTATAAAGTGGCCAGAACACAATGCACCGGAGAAGGATGGCCAGAAGAGAGCATCTGGAGCGGTGTGCAATCAGGACCCCCGGTGAGATAGAACAGGAACAATAACTCTCTATCTGCTCATAAGCAAAACCATTCTTCTAATATGGACATTTTTACTGACCCAGAGAGGAGATCACACTTAATTACAGCCTCTTGCTGGTTAATTAACCACCTGCTTTTTCATCAGCAGCTACTGAGTTTGGCTGTTTTTTAAATACTTACCGAGTGTCCAGTGCCATCTTCTATTTAGCTCCTAGCATCTTTCCGGTGTCCTCTGTGCACGTGCTTCCGGCATGTCACCTGACCTGCATCTGGTCACGTGACACGCCGGTAGCCGTGCAATGAAGCTGGCTTGGTGACTTAATCAACTCATTTGAGTTTCAATACCACTTGTATGCAGATGATACACAACTGTACCTCTCGGCCCCAGACCTCAACTCCCTCCGCACATGTGTTCCTGACTGCTTGTCTGCTATATCCTCCTTCATGTCCTCTCGCTTCTTAAAACTTAATATGAGTAAAACAGAACTAATCATTTTTCCATTGTCTCTGTCCAGCTCTCTGCCTGAAGTAGCAATAAATGTTAATAACTCCCATAACTTCAGCTCCCAAAGCACGGCGCTTGCGGTAATATTCGACTCCTCTCTCTTTTATTCCTCATGTTCACTCCCTAACCAGCTCCTGTCATCTCCAACTCAAAAACATATCTCACATCCGACCTCTTCTCACTCAAGACACAACTAAAATGTTAGTACATGCTGTTATAATATCGCGTCTGGACTACTGTAACATACTACTTTGTGGACTACCTTCTAACAGACTGACCCCGCTCCAGTCGGTACTCAGCTGCTTGTCTCATTCATCTTTCTTCTCAATCTTCCTCTGCTGCCTCTCTCTGTCAAGCTCTTCACTGGCTGCCAATTAACCGGAGGATCCAGTTCAAACTCCTAACCCTAATCTACAAAGCTCTCTATAATCTCAGTACATATCCTCACTAATATCCAGATACCAACCCAATCGTAATCTCAGATCTGCACATGATCTTCTGTTGTCCTCCTCTAGAATTACCTCCTCACATTCATGTTTACAAGATTTTGCACACACTGATCCTCTGGAATGCCCTCCTACAACACATCCGTCACTCGCCAACTTTTTTTTACCTTTAAACGCTTTCTAAAAACACACTTGTTCCGACAAGCATATGCGCTACCTTAGGCCACTTCCCTTCCCTGTCCTAAGACCAAATTGCACTCCTACTAGATATCCTAAAACACACTGCCTCTATATATTTGTTGTATACCACCCCTCCTCTTGTTTCCCCCCATTCCCTTTAGAGTGTAAGCTCGCAAGGGCAGGGCTCTCCCCCTTTTGTGTCTTGAAAATGATTATACATTTTATTTATCATGTTTTATCACTGTCCTTACCAATTCTGTACTTTGCGTATTTTGTATTTCTTCACTAATTCTGTATCTTGTATAATGGTGTACACTATTGTCTGTATTATGTACCCCATATTCGTTTCTTACTTTGTACAGTGCCACGAAATATGTTGGCGCTTTATAAATCAATAATAATAATTCCGATTAAACACACCTAAAGTGAGAATATGTAGGCCGACATATTCATTTCCTTTTAAGCAGTGCATATTGCCCGGCAGTCGTTCTGATCCTCTGCCTCTAATTCTTTTAGCCATAGACCCTGAACTAGCATGCAGATGAGGATTTGCTGCCATTTTGTTTGTGTGTGATTCAAACACTACTGATGCCAGAAAGATCAGCAGGACTGCCAGGCAACTGGTATTGTTTAAAAGGAAATATGCTAGCCCCCATATGCCTCTCACTTCAGGGGTCCTTCAAAAGAAATTTGCAAGAATCTCCTAAATTCCATTTTTACTTGCTGTTAGTTGAAGAAAAATAAGCATAGTGTTTATATTTAGTAATTTATTACACACCCTTTTTTCCCTCGATATTGCTATCTGCCATATCATTCACAGTTAACCTTTCAATTATTGTGTATGAAAGCTCATGTGTATGCAGTATATCTGTGTGCTAGGCACCCAATGTCATGCCCTGAGCTGAGGACAGCTCCCTCACACGTGTCCCTTGTCCTGGAGCAGTGACAGGCTGGCTTAGCTGCTGGGACATGGCTTTCACACCCGGATCACTGCCAAAGTCTATTAATTCCCAGGTGATGAGCAGCGCTGGTACAGAGCATCCCCTCTTATGTGTTGCTATTCAAAAAAGATTGGATTCCCCTGTACATGTCTGTATAAGTACACAGTTTATAAAGATTTAATCCAGAAAAGGGCAGTATTATAACTTCTATGTTAGTTGGCTTTACTTGAGTGGCATTTTTGAACATAGCTTTTAATGGTTATGGTGGAGATGCCATTGTCAGAATATATTCATAATCTTTGTATTAGTAGAAAGTCAGGTACAAGCGCTTCTAAAGCACTGAACATGCATAAACATTGCTGCAGCCAAGGTATTCTATTCCACAAATAGAATGGTCAAATTTCCACATTGTGGGTCCTGTGCAATAGGGACCCAAAATAAATGACATCGCCTTGAGGCACTACAATCCCCAGCATACCACGACCTCTGATGACGGCATAGAGCCACAAATGGTCAGGGCGAGAGTGGGTATCTCAAAAAGGTTTCACCTATTGGTATGCTGGCAGTTGTAGTGCCTCAAGGCAATTTCATTTATTCTGGGTCCCTGTTGCATAGGACCCATGATGTCATAGCTCCCAACTGTCCCTATTTTGGAGGGACAGTCCCTCTTTTGGAGCCCTGTCCCTCTTTCCTCCTCATTTGTCCCTCTTTCAGGACTTTGTCCCTCTTTCAGGACTTTGTCCCTCTTTCAGGACTTTGTCCCTCTTTCTATGTAAATATATATATATTTCTACAAAAAAATGTTTGACTCTAAACTTTATTCCCATCCTTAAATTGATATATTACTAATTTTAAAATGTTAATATGAAGGAAAATGGACCATGATAGAAAGGACCAGTGTGGTTTGAATTATAAAACCACATTTTTCTTATGAAATCTTTATGGTATGCGTGACTAGGGGTGTGATGGGGCGTGATCAGGGGCGTGGCTTAAGTGTCCCTCTTTCTCATCTCAAAAAGTTGGTAGGTATGATGATGTGGGTGTTGTTTTTATGGTTTTAGGATTTGTTTTACTCAATAAATAGCTTCTCCTCGGATTACAGACTAACAGTGTTTCAATCCTATGTGGTGACTGTTACCTCATTGGTTTGTTTGAGCACTGGTGTCTGCAAGAAATTTCTACATACCGTATCTTTTCATCAAGGAAAACATGTTATGCTAGCGCTGAGGCTTGCTGTGGAAATCATTTTTGCGTTGTTTCATGCTGTGTGCTTGAGAGGGGTATACATTGTCACTGACTGTTCATTTTGTCTCCCATAGAACATGTGAGGAGCCAGCATCTATTATGCCACATGTGTGGGCTGATGATATTACAAAGTGGCCAGTAAGTGGTGTTTGATTAGTCAGTTTGTCGGGTGAATGGTTGAAGCCATCAGTATTCTCACTGTTACTTTATTCTTTCCAGATTTGCACATACCAGTCTAAAAATAATCACACAGGCTTCAAGCACCTGGACTGTGAGATCAAAGGGCGACCATGCTGCATTGGTACTAAAGGAAGGTGAGGACATTGGCTGCCGGTGGCGGAAGCACCAAAAACTGTGACTAGAAAGCAAAGATGATTTCCATGACATTTCATGAGACTTATTTAGACAGTTTTCCTTTTTTATCTATTAACAGTTAACTACAAAATGATAACCATGAATATTCCTCTAGTCCTATCTCCACAAATACAGGTGAAACTTGAAAAATTTGAATATTGTGCAAAAGTTCATTTATTTCAGTAATTCAACTTAAAAGGTAAAACTAATATCTAAAATAGACTTATTATGTGCAAAGTGGGATATGTCAGGCTTTTATTTGGTATAATTTTGATGATTATGGCTTACAGTTTAGGAGAATCAGAAATCAAAATCTCAGACCATTCGAATATTGCGAAAATGTTCATTATTCTCGGTTCAAAGTGTCAGACAATCGGCTAATTCATCCAAAACACCTGCAAAGGGTTCCTGTTTCATATATTAGTTTAACTTTTACAGAGGAGCTGTCAGCCATACTATCTCAGGAAAAGAAAACAAATATATAAGTAGATAAATACTCGCTCTACTTACATAACAGATGTATTGCACTGTCCACGTTATGATTTCTGTGAATTTTATAAAGGAAAGGTAGAGAATCCTATTCTAGACAGTTTCCATATTTACTGTGGCTATTTTGAAGCCAATCGTGATGTAATATCTGCCCTTAGTCTCCTCTGCCTGATTTGCCTGTCCTTCACTATAGAAAGTGCATTGTTTCAGCCTGAGACATTTTGGCCAATCGTAGAGGAACAGAGGTGTGGGAGGGGAAAATAGGAGGGAAAGAGGCTTCAGCCAATCAGGCTGCATTAGTTAAGTCTGAGGAGAAGTAGGGAAGCAAAAAAAAAAAAGACAACCCAGCATACCCTGCAACTTCTTTTTTGTGTACCAAATTTTCTGTGTACCAAATAAGAGTCATGTAAACTGGGGAATGATAATCAACAAGAAAAGTAATAGTGATTTTAACTTTTGGATTGCCTGATTAGCATCCTTATTGCTTGTTTACCAGATAAAAATAATTGATTTTTGATTTTATGCCCGACAGTTGCTCTTTAAGTTGAATTACTGAAATAAATCGACTTTTGCACGATATTCTAATTTTTCGCGTTTCATCTGTATTTGAATTGTATTTCCAAAACTGTGATATTCCTACTACTATTTCTTCTTCTGTAGCACAGAGTAAAATGTTGAGGAACAACTTAAATTTTTACAAAGTTCACATATTGTTTAGACCTAAATAATCGATGCAGACTAATATATACTGTTCTGGCCAAGCATTTACTGCAAACAGCCAAAACGGTAGGGGAAGCCTTACAAGCTTGCTATTCATAAGGTCTAGTGGAATGGGGCAAGTTCATGCTTGTTTATGAGCCTCACAGGCAAACCATTGGTAAAGGCGTGTACACACACAATGTTTATTGGCCAGTTTTATCACCTTAATGTAGTATAGGGGTCAACAGATTTTGAATACTGTAGACAGATTGTGTCGGTAAGCTCTCGCACTACATGGAGCTGGTAAATTGGCCACTCGAAATTGGATGTGTGTATGCACCCTAGAGCCGGATACACACTTTCAATTATGGTTGGCCAGTCACTGGCCAATTTTACCTCCTCCATGTAGTGTGATGGTCAACAGACATTGAATACCATAAGCAGATAGTGTAGGTAAACCCGAACACTACATGTGGTAAAATTGGTCATTGATTGGCCAATCATAAATGAAAGTGTGTACCAGACTTTATATTCTGCCTTAGCATAGATAGAAAAAAAGCACACTGGGCAATTTTAGGAAAGTGATTTGTTTGGTTTGCCACTGCTATTTACTTTTCTCCACTTTAACTAGCTGACTGTGAGACAACAGATCTGTTTATAACAGTGTGGAAAGCTTTCTGTATCTTATCTCTCCATTTCTAGGCTCATACACACGTCCAACATAATGCATAACCAACCACACATGACCAAACGCACGATAAGTTCTTTACACAACAAGTACTAACACACCCGCCAACCAACTCACTTAAAATACTATGTGTGCAGGCTAAACGACAAACTACACAACATGTCCACATTCAAAAACAACAAAGTTGTTCAAACTACGTGTACACACGGGGCCCACCGATTAGGTCCCCGTGCAGTAGAGTGGACTTGATCAAGCTTGGCTATTCCTGCCGGAGCTCATCAGAAAGGCACGCCTGCTCTGGAGCCGGGAAGGTAAATTTTGCAGGCACTACTGCGCCACAGCCGACAAGCATGTCCGCTGTATTTTCAGGGACAGCCAGTGCTGGATACCGTATGGGAAAGAGGACGGGGAAGCCTTGTTAGGATCCAGAGGCTAATTTTAATGTTACAGTTTTACTTTAAAGGGCAACTGAAGCGAGCCGAATATGGAGGCTGCCATATTTATTTATTTTTAAATAAAACCTGTTGCCTGCATATCCTGCTTGATCCTCTGCCTTTTAATATAGTACTTTTAGCCATAGACCCTGAACAAGCATAATGCAGAGCAGGTGGTTGACATTGTCACAGTTGACAAGATTAACCGCATGCTTGTTTCTGGTGTTATTCAAACACTACTGCAGCCAAATAGATCAGCAAGGCTGCCAGGCAACTGGTATTGTTTAAAAGGAGATAAATATTGCAGCCTCCATATTCTTCTCACTTAAAGTGGATCCGAGGCGAACTTTTACTCATTGCATAATTGTGCTCCTTTCCTATTGTTTATAGGGCATTCCTCAAGCCAAATAATTTTTTGTTTTTGTTTTAATACTCCAATTCCCTATAAACTAAAAAAGCCATGCCCACAGGTTTTCAGAGAGCCTTGGCAGTAGCAAGGGCTCATGGGAGCTCAGTTTGGGCAGGGGGAGGAGGAGGTGTTACTAGCCATTGATTTCAGAGGCAGAGGGGAGGAGGGAGGGGGGGGTGGATTGGTTTTTTTTTCACAGTCCGAGTGCTGATGGTGCAGATAAGCCTGCCTCTGTGTAATGTTTACAAACCACATGGCTGCTGTTATTGTATCACAGGAAGAAATAATCATTTTCTATTAAATCTGTTTGCAGCTAGATTTGCTGTGTAAACTATCTAAACTTTAGATAAGATATATAGACAAGTTACTTTTTCTAGTTCGTTTTTCATCTCGGATCCGCTTTAAGTTGTCCTTTATGGATGACAGGTGGCTGTGAGCAGGTAGGGCAGATAAACTTTTTGTCTATAAGCCCTGTCTCCTGTCATGTGTAACAATATTGAGAGATGCTATAGTAAAGGATGGAGCTGTGGAATATTTGAGGTTGTTTGTACTATAATGGCTGATGTTACACATTTTATTTTTAGCTGTGAAATAACAACAAGAGAGTACTGTAATTTCATGCATGGATATTTTCACGAAGAAGCCACACTTTGTTCACAGGTTAGTGTTGATGACATTTGTGAGTTGTTTTATAGTGCATCTCCAATCACAGAGATGTACCTAGAAAGCTTTCATTATGGCCAGGCTGAAATCTGGTGTACTATTGCTATTAAAAGCCTAATCCTGCAAGCTCAGAAACCACTGTACCCATATAGGATCCTATGCTGCCTGATTATTTCTTGCATAAATGTTCTCTGAAAGGAGCAAGTCAAAGAAAACCACATCCAGATTTACTGCTGATTATTTTATCGCGATTTTCTTCCTTTGAGTTCATTTACAGTCAGGTCTATACATATTTGGACAGAGACAACTTTTTTTTATAATTTTTGTTCTGTACATTACCACAATGCATTTCAAATGAAACAACTCAGATGCAGTTGAAGTGCAGACTTTCAGCTTTAAAGAGGATCTCTATTAACAAAAAAATGCCCCTGGGGGGTACTCACCTCGGGAGGGGAAGCCTCTGGATCCTATCGAGGCTTCCCCTGTCCTTCTTCGTCCCACGGTGGTCTTGCTGCATATCCAGGAACGGCGGCCATGTAAATATTTACCTTCCCGGCGCAGTAGCAGCTCTCTGCTCGGAAATTGCCAATCCCAGTCGGGTCCGTTCTACTGCGCAGACACAAGTCGCCTGCACAGTAGAGCGGACGCCACTGAGATCCGCTATTTCCGAGCAGAAAGCCGCATCAGCGCCCCCGCTGGAACAGGGAAAGGTAAATATTGCACAGCCTGACAAATTGTCGAGGTGAGTTACCCCCCAGGGGTTGACTTTTTTGTTTTGTTTTGTAGAGTCTCTTTAATTCAGTTCAACGCCTTCTCCATACTTTTATCTTGCCATCATTCTGGTAGAGGTTGACCTTGGTTTCATCTGTCCAATGAATGTTTTTCCAGAACTGTGCTGGCTTTTTTAGATGTTCTTTAGCGAAGTCCAATGTAACCTTTTCTAATCTTGAGGCTTATGAGTGGCTTGCACCTTGCAGTGCACCCTCTGTATTTACTTTTATCCAGTCTTCTCTCTATGGTAAACTTGGATATTGACACACCTACCCCCTGGAGAGTGTTGTTCAGTTGGTTGGCTTTTGTGAAGGGGTTTCTTCTCATCATGGTAAAGATTCTGTGATCATCCACCAATGTTGTCTTCCATGGATGTCCAGGTCTTCTTGCATTGTTGAGTTCACCAGTGCTTTCTTGTTTTCTTTCTCAAGAAGTACCAAATTGTAGATTTTGTCACTTTGAATATTGTAGCAATTTTTTGGATAGTTTTTTTTTTCAGTATTTACAGCTTAAAAGACAACTATCAAAGTTAACTAAAATTCCAAATGCCACACATATTTCCAGTAATTACTGGCAAATAGCAATACAAAGGATTTTTTTTTACCTTTTCATGTTTTCTATGTGAAAATGACATTTACAGGGAACAGTTTTCAATTTGGGCATTCCTATGGAACACTGTGTCCAGCACATCCAGCAAACAGAAACAATCTTCACTGGCTCTAATACTGTGAGCAAAATGTGTTCAGAATGATAGAAAGCAGAAATCTAGCTTCAGATGTGTGTAATCAGCTGCAGCTCTGTCTGTGGGCACCTGTGTCTGTCTCTCTCTCTGCCACACAGTCTAAAGTAAACAGTTTACAGCCAGGTTACAGTTCGGCTCTACCTCTCCCATCCCCCGATGCTGGCACAAAATTGTTAAAAACAGCTGGTAAACAAGGCATTTTTTTGACACAGGCTGTGCTGAGAGACCTCTGAAAAGCTTTCTAATGTTGCTGGCTAAAAGCTCTATAGGTTTTGTAGGGTTTACAGAAAAACAGTTTCTTTAATAGTTCTTTTAGGATGGCTTCTTATCTGCATAGAGAGCTTATTGGACCACATATGTTGTCTGTTCACAACAAAATCTTCCACATGCAAGCCCCACACCTCAAATCAACTCCAAGCATTTTATCTGCTTAATTGCTTATGACATAGTTACATAGTTTGGTTCATCAAGTCCAACCAAAAAAATAAATAAAACCCCATCCATGACACCATCCATGACATAATGGACTTGCCCATACCTGTCCATGAAATAGCCTATGAGTCAAATGACCAATTGCTTTTGAGACGCTGATATGAAGGGATTTCGTGAGAAAATGCTTTAGTTGCCTAGTGTCGCAGTATCACTGGCAGCCATGCACGCCTAAGCTATCCCACTGCCTCCACTATGTTTTACAGATGATGTGGTATGCTTTTAGTTGCCTCACATTTTTATGCAATTGTTTTCTTCACCCCACTGAATTAAATCCCAAAGGCTGCACTTCAACTGCATCTGAGTTGTTTCATTTAAAATTCATTGTAGTAATTAATGTACAGAACAAAAAATAAAAAAGTTGTCTCTGTCCAAATATGTATGGACCTGATTGTAAGTATATGCAGTATATGTAGTACCTGTACTGAGAAAAACGGCCCCTGCGGGGTACTCACCTCAGAAGGGGGAAGCCTCCGTATCCTATCGAGGCCTCCCCGGTCCTCCTGCGTCCCACAGGGGTCCCGCTGTGCCCCTCCAAATTTCGGCAATGTAAATATTTACCTTCCTGGCTCCAGCGCAGGCGCAGTAGCAGCGCTGCGCTCCGAAGTAGGCGGAAATACCTGATCTCAGTCGGGTCCGTTCTACTGCGCCAGGTGCAAGTCTCCGGCGCCTACGCAGTAGAACGGACCCGACTGAGATCGGGTATTTCCATCTACTTCGGAGCCGAAAGCCGAAACTGCGCCCCCGCTGGAGCCTGGAAAGGTAAATATTGAACAGGCTGACTGATTTGTCGGGCCGGTTTTGAAGGGCTGCAGCGAGACCCTCGTGGGACAGAGGAAACCTCATTAGGATCCTGAGGCTTCCTCCTCCCGAGCTGAGTACCCCCCAGGGGAAGTTTTCCTTGTTAGTGTCTCTAAGCCAGTGGAAACCATGAAGTGGGTGCACAAGGCTCTTCTGGTCGATGACACCACCCTAACCTTATTCAGCAGAAACCATGTCTCAGGAGTTGGCCTCCATAGAAAAAGATAAATACAGCCAGCTGAGCCAAAACATTTTTCAGATGCCTAGGATCTATTTTGCAAGACAAATAATACAAGCTAGGGGTAAAACACAGGTTTGAGGTCATACTCAACTTGTGCTTTGCTTCAGAAGAGTGTAAGCAGAACGTGACATCAGCCCAGTATTTAACCCTTAGCTTGTTTGATTGTCTTGAAAAGAAGACTCTGACAAGTCTCCAAACACTGGATTAAAGGGAACCCGAGGTGAGAGAGATATGGAGGCTGCCAAATTTATTTCCTTGTAAACAATGCCAGTTGCCTGGCAGTCCTGTTGATCTTCTGGCATACGTAGTGTCTTGAGTCAAAACCTGAAACAAGCATATGGCTAATCCAGTAAAACCTGACACCGAGCACTTGATCTGCATATGCTTGTTCAGGGTCTATAGCTAAATGTATTAGAGACACAGGATCAGGAGGACTGCCAGGCAAGTGGTATTGTTTAAAAGAAAATAAATATGGCAGCCTCCATATCACTTTCATCTCGGGTTCGCTTTAACTTGCCGACTCTTGTGAAATTGTTTCTGCTGACTAATTTCTGCACACGCCTTCTCCCCAATGCAGATTATGGCCACATGAGGTAGTGGGAGGACCCGCTATCCTCCAAGACACCCAAGTTGTATGTGTAGCAACATCAGTACAGCCCTTGTTTACACTGCTGATTGGGTGATAAGGCTGTCTTCAATGCAGCCTTACCACGATTTTCTTTTAATAAAATCACATTCAGATGTACTGTAATGCACAAGTTAAGGACTTGTGCATCAGTTTTATATTGGGAAAGTCAGACTTTATTAATGTTTATTTTCTTGCCACGTTCAGAGGTTTATGACAAACATTTGAGTTGCCATGATGTATTGTTATAAAGTAATTTATGCCTCCACAGGTTCACTGTCTGGATGAAGTATGTGGCCTCCTGCCATTTTTGAATCCCGAGGTACCAGATCAGTTTTATCGGCTGTGGCTATCACTGTTCCTTCATGCTGGGTAGGTGGTAGTTTTTGTTTTCGGTAGCTTGATAGCGTGATCACAGAGAATGCCAAAGATGAAGTCATGTTAACGGAGAGCGTCAACAATACTTTCTAATGACGAAACCATTTACCAGTACATATTACACTATTAAGGCTCTTGGTGTTCCTTGTTTTTATCAAGTAGCAAAAACGATCGAGAGGAGAATCGAGCGCCAGAAACGTACCGTGTATTCCCAGCATTATTTTGAGTGGTTTGAAGTGGGTGTATTAATCAGTTGTTGAACCTTCTACCCAAGTGGTTAATTGTCAGTGCATCATAAATCTGGCATGAATGGTAAGGTTTAGCAAATTTCATTTGAGATTTGTATTCAATTTTAGGTTACAATTGTGAAAACACTCTTATGATGGTCACATTTTTAGCTTCCATAATGTGCATATATAAAATAGGGACAGTATTATAAAAACTTTAAGTCTGTGCTATCCTTATCATAATTGACGTTCATTGAATGTTATATAGTAAAGTCAAAGGATGCTGTGCTAACCATACAATAAGTCCAGTATTGAGTGTGAGGTGTGTGCCCAAACTACTGTATTTTGCAGCATACAAGACGCTCTGGAGTCTGGACTATAAGACGCACCGAGGTTTAGAGGGCGAAAAGCAGGGGAAAAAAATTACTAAACCTGGTGCGTCCAGGGGCATCCTGCAGATGTTCTCCCTCTGTTATTGTGTCCCACTTGTACTTCATGTGTCCTCCTCTGCCCCGTGTGTCCTCCTCTGCCCACTGCATGTCCTCTTCTGTCCCCCCCCCCCCCCCCCTCCTTTGTCCTCCTCTGCCCCCGTGTATAACTCAGCAGTGGCACGGCTCACCTAATCCACGGCACCAGCAGCGATCAGAGACCTCTCCTCTATCTCTCAGGGCTCCCCTAGTTCCAAGTATTGCTGAATGCATCATCAGTACAAGCCGGCACTAGGGGAATAGTGAAGTAGAGGAGAGGTCTCTGATCATCGTTGGAGCTGTTGATTAGGTGAGCCATGCTGTGGATAGTTATACACTGGGAGCAGAGGTGGTCACAGGGAGTCCCTAACATCGCAGCAGGTCGGCGGTTCATATCGGTGGTTGTTCGTAAGTAGGGGACTCCCTGTATTTGGCACATAAGATGCAGGTACTTTTTCTCCCCATTTTTGGGGGAGAAAAAGTGCATCTTGTATGCCAAAAAAAGTAAATGAACACAAAAATATGCAGCTATGTGCACTTTTCTAGCACAGCTGTGGAATGTATAGCATTCACTATATTCCTATAGTTTCAACATATTGGTATATTATTCAGCAATATACAGAGTACATTTCATGTTACTCTTTTCCATTCAGAGAGTGATACTCTGAACGGTTTAGTGTTTAATGAAAAGTTGTGCATTAAGCTAGTTAATGAACTGTTTAGAGAATTCTGTTCTCTTTAACGTGCATGCCTAAATTAAACTGTAATTTACCTTAAAGAGAACCCGAGGTGGGGTTCTGACAATGCTATCTGCACACAGAGGCTGGGTCTGCCTATACAACCCAGCCTCTGTTGCTATCCCAATCCCCCCTGCGCTCTGCTGGCCCCCATAAATCACAGCCGCACTGTCGCCACGCAGCAGGCTGTGTTTACCTCTTTACGGTCACTCTCGCCGCTCTCCCCGCCTCCTGCATAGCTCCGGTCCTTGCCCGCGTCCCTTCCCTTCAATAAGCAGGAAGGGACGCGGGCGGGGACCGGAGCTATGCAGGAGGCGGGGTTAACGGCGAGAGTGACCGTAAAGAGGTAAACACAGCCCGCTGCGACATGCTGCATGTCGACAGTGTGGCTGTGATTTATGGGGGACAGCAGAGCGCAGGGGGAACTCGGGGGGGGGGGGGGATTGGGATAGCAACAGAGGCTGGGCTGTATAGGCAGACCCAGCCTCTGTGTGCAGATAGCATTGTCAGCACCTCACCTCGGGTTCTCTTTAAGTTATGAGCAAAACTTGAAAAATCTGCTCTACTCATGATTGTCTCTTCATCCCCTCAGGCTTATTCACTGCGCAGTGTCGGTGATTTTCCAGATGACCGTCCTGCGTGACTTGGAGAAGCTGGCAGGTTGTCTTCGTATCTCCATTATCTACATCCTGAGTGGCATCACAGGGAACCTAGCCAGTGCCTTATTCCTGCCTTACAGGGCAGAGGTAAGTCACATGTGTTGCAGTGCTTATTGCGTTCCTTTATGTAGCTCTTCTAATCTTACATGTATACTTAAAGCGGTATGAAACTCGGCATTTCTTCTTTGCTCTAAAAGATGAACACAACAAAACCTATTACTACTTAAAATTGGTAGCAGAACAGCATTCAAACAGTTAACACAGCACTTTCTTGTTCAGTGAGCAGCTTCTGGCCGCATGGTAAGCTGTGATATCTTTTGTTTACTAATTGTAGCTAACAAGGGAATGCTAACATCAGTGCTGGAATTGAGCTGCCACACTTACTAAAAGCAGAGACAGCTGAAAGATGATTACTAGATAGATTTTCATATATAAATATAGCAGCTATGCAATAAAATGCGTAGGAAGCTTTCACAGCAGATAAACTGTACTTTAGAAACTTGCAATTTGTAAACAGACAATATTACTTGTGCACAAAAGCGAACATGCTAACTTTACAGGTAATACAAAGTAGGAAAACACATTTTGATTGAATAGTTTTATCCCACTTTAAAGAGAAACTCTAGTTACATGTTGTGGAATGTAGTAAATTATTCAGGATACTCACTTTAACATAAATTGATCATAGTTTCAGGATCATAAAGCATTTCCTTTATCTATATGTTGCTGTGAATTGGTATGTAGGCAAACCGAATGACGATTGTCTCAAGTCTGTGAACAACTCCATTGTGAACTCACACAGACCAATGTTTGATCCAGCTGTAGCAAGAGGCTTGCAAACAAGGCAATGTATGGGCAGATCGACCAAGAGACAGATCTCTATCTGATCAAATCTGATCGAAGAGAGATCTGATGCCTTCCCATACACCACAGGCTGATTCCCGATCAATTTCATGCTGAAATCGATCCAGAATCAGCCTTGTGATGCCACATCCCCAAGTGGTTGCCGCAGTAACGTGGGTTTCACTCAGCGCCCTGTGTATGCCGGCTACCGCGTAGGGCATGTGTATGAATGGAGGACAACGCCCATGTAAGGCTTGACCGGTTATGTCCTCACTCAGTCTTTATGCCCCAATCTATTACCGCGGCTCTGAACCCGGCCCACGTCTTCACCAATAGACAAGCCCCCACGTGAACAGGACATGTTATGTCTTTTGACTACGGTTACCCCCAGGTCTTAATGTGCAAGGCATTCAGACTGAGGTAGAGAGGAATAACCTGTTAGAGCCCTAATGAGACTAGTAACACAGTTCAATAGTTCATCAGTATCACACAGGGCGTTGTTTGTCAGTATTGGCAAAGATAGCGAGTGCAGATTCTCCAGGATCAGGAGAGGAATCGAGCAATCCACAGGCAAGGTTCAGGCAATGAGTAAACCAGGTATGAGACAGTTCAGGCAAGTCTTCATGCAAAGTTATTCAACAGGTAATGGATGATGGTTCATGCAAAGTTATTCAACAGGCAATGGATGATAGTTTATGCAAGTCTACATGCAGTGTTATGCAACAGGTAATAGATGATGCAAGTTATGACACAGTTCTTATTAGTCTGCATGTAAAGTTATTCAACAGGTAACGGATGCTCCAAGCAGTATGTGATATAGTTTATATGAGACTGCATGCAAAGTTGATCAAATGACTGACAGGGATAGTTGGAGTATACTTATCGTCCAGTTCAGATGGCATGCAAGAAGTATTCAGTAAACATTCAATGGTCGGTCCAGGCGGCAGGCAAGAGTGTCCAGTAATGGGCAAGGTCGGTCCAGGTAGCATATCCGGCAAATTTTAAACAAGCGAGTGCGCACCCAGCAACTAGCCAAAGCTATGCTTATCACAGGCAATGACTGGGAGCACTCTGCAGGTTTAAATACAACTCATCTAATCAGTGGCCGGCCACACACACACACACACACACACACCCATCCAATCACACAGCAAGGCCCTGCCTAGGTGTCCGTTGTAAAGTCAGCTGACACCGCTCTGTCAGTTGACTATTGTTTACCTTTGCGGAGGGCATACCGGGAACACGCCCTCCGCAAAGGTAGCGGCAGATTCCGCATGGGTCTCGGCGGAATTCCCAGCAGACAAAGGCAGATTCCTCATAGCCCAGAGGCAGCAGCGGACGCAGAGTGGTAATGTATAGGGCACAGGGAGGGGGGCAGGGAATATTAGGGGGGACAGCGTCGGGCGTTTCACCGCTTGTCCCGATATCGCTCGCCATTACTGCCGTGCACCCCAACTGACCAGAATGACCTGACATCTTGCAGCACGTCTGAAATTGGTCGCATCGCCGATCAGGCATGCACTTAGCAGCACCGATTTTTCATCTGAATCGCTTATAATAATCGAATCGGATGGTTGATTGGCCGGCAAGTCTCCTGATGTATGGCCACCTTTAGATTCTTCTTTTTGTGGAAAAGGGGAACATGATTTGCGTTATTCACATTTACTGACATTCATTCACAGGGAGCATTTATATTTATACAGTAAAGGGAAATTTGGGGAAATGTATCAGCTAAGATACACTGTACACTGCTACTTATGTGAAGCACTCACTATTTATAAATGGATCCTTAACATATGCCTCAGTAAAGAATAAAAAAGGCGTATCTGCCTAAGCTCTCCATATCTATAGTTCCGGTGCTATCCCAGGTCTAAGCTGACCCCCTGTCACCCCCCTCCCCTCCTGTGTCTTCTCGCTGGCACGTGTGTCTCCCTCTCATGTCTCTGACTTTCTAGCTTTCATGGGATTAGCCGGAGATTATCTGTCTGGCCTAATGCCTGTCACTAATCCAGGTGTGCAGACAGCCAGGATCTGTCACCCATTTCCTAAGTGGATCTGTCTGTCACTCTCACTGGGTCATTGGCCTTTCACAAACCTCATATTGGTTTGTGTTCTTTAGCGGCTGATAGCTTCTGTTCCTAGTCTTCATGCTGACATTTCCTCTGTATATGAATGATTTGTGTCCAGTAATAGCACATCATTCTCTAAACTGATGTCAGAATGCAGTAAGCACAGATCATTTGGTGAATTATGCAGAGCTTAATTCATTCAAGAACAAATATCAAAGAAACAGTTTTTCTGTAACTCCACATTCCTACAGAGATTTTAGCCAGCAACACTAGAATGCTTTTCAGAAGTCTCTCAGCACAGCCTCTGAAAAAAATTTTTTTTGTTTATAAGCTGTTTGTAACAATTTGTGTTGGCATCGGGGGAGGGGGGGCAGGGCTGTACTATGTAGCTAGGTTACTTCTCCCTGGCTCTAACCCAGTGGTCCTCAAACTAAGGCCAGCGGGCCGAATGTGGCACCCTGAGGCTTTTTTACCCGCCCCCCGCACACAAAATGTATTACTTATAGACCTGGTTAGCTACATCTTTAAATATTGGTGGTCCGCATATAGAATAGAAGTGTTGGCACCACCCATCCATATGGAAGCCAGAAAGCAGTAATTAGCTAGTTTCCAATTAAATTCTACATCAGGTGACACTGTTGTCCAAGTGGACTGCAGCTTGTCACCTGGCTATGCTTCACTGTTTGGCCCGCAAAGACTTCTACATAATTTTATGTGTACTCCGGCCCCCCACCAGTCTGAAGTATGTTGACCCGGCCCTCGACCCAAAATGTTTGGGGACCCCTGCTCTAAACTGTTTACTTTACACTGCTGAGGCAGAGAGAGGATCAGGCACACAGCTGCAGCTGTTATTTACACAATATTTGAAGGTATACCTCTGCTTTCTATCAGTCTGAACTCATTTTACTCGCAGTATCACTGCTAGTGAGGACTGTCTCTGTATGCCCAATGTGCTGGACACAGCCCTCCATAGTAATGCCCACAGTGAGAACTCATCTCTGTCATTTTTTTCTTCACACAAATGAAAAGATGGGATAAAAGGCCTTTGTATTGCTATTTGCTAGTAATTACTGGAAATATATATGTGGCCTTTAGAATTTTAGCTAACTTTGATAGTTGTCCTTTAAGCTGCACTGCAACTTAATTTGAGCAGCGAGAGTTAGAAATCTTCTTGCGCACGCTACGCGCTGTAGTGCTGCTTAGCATGTGCTGCTAACTTATGCGCACCCCTTTGTATATACTGGCCGCTCCATTAATTCCGTTCCAAACCCCATTGGGTCCTGTGGCGTTTAGGATGTGATCCCCGCATTTTGATTTGCTCAATAGGCTGCCTGTCACTTAATTAGCCCAATATGCTGCCTGTCATTTGACATGCAAAGTGCAGGGATCATGCCCTTAAAAGCTACAGGGCTCAGGGCGGGATTAATGAAGATGCTTTCCAGAAATTGAGCATGAATTATCTACATGGACCAGAACAGTGGGCAACATCCTTTGATTTCAATAACCCTTTTATGTAGAGCACTATAGTGGTTTCTTTTAAAGCACGAGGGTCAGTCGTACTATCCCAGGGAAAAAAAACATATATATATGTGTGTGTGTGTGTGTGTGTGTGTGTGTGTGTTTTGATTTCAGTGAATAAAGAGAAAACCATTCCAGGCTTTTTCAGTCTTTACTACTTCTGACTGAAGCCAATCCAGATGTCATTTCATCCCTTACACTTTTTTTTTTCTGATAGAAACTGCACTGCCAAATCTAGCTTGCTTTGTAAACACATGTGAGAACAGCATAGATCCTATTTCAGCAGGCAATTCAGCCTCAGCCTGACCTCACACTGAACTGCCCACAGCCAATCTGTGAGAGGCAAGAATATGGGAGGGAAGATAACGAGCTTCCTTCTCCCGGCAATTTACCAGAATAGAGCCAGGCTGACTGAGCTAAGATTCATTACTGCAGAATCATTGATGATTATGTTGAAATGCTTGCAATGTATACTGCATGTAGACTACCTTATAAACACAGAGCAGTGGTTAAATGGAATTTGATTTTGTGGGTGAAAATCTCACTTTACAAAATCACATCCCTCAAGTGAGAACACACACACATAGCATTATATTAGGAAGACCTTTTTAAATCAATGGTGCTTAGAAAAGCGCTTGTAGTGTGAACCAGCCCTTGGCGCGCTAGATTTGTGTTGATATGGGAAGTAAGAAGAGCTTTTGCATCTAGATCCCCCTCCACTAGATGTGAAACCTTTGTAAAATACTTTTACACCCACTATTCTTCAGATTAAAAAGAATATTCAGGGGCTTTTTATGTCTCTGTAAGAAAGGGAACAACTCTCAGAAAAAATTACTCCTTGGATTATGGAGACTATATGGAAGGACGGGGCAGTCTTCATTAGAGTCCATCTTTAACATCCTTGACAGTATTCCCGACCAAAGCTCAGGGTGAGTAAAGAATGCTGCTAGCTGTAATCCTGAGCCTGGGTCAGGGTAGCCGATGAGAGAAATCTGCAGAGAGCGCAGCGGTGTTTAGATCTCACCTCCCCGGATCTGGACAGTCGCATCCCATCGTCTTCCGGTCCTCTGAGGCTCCCAATCTCTTGCGTGAGATCATCATCTGTCACATGACAACAGAGATAGAGCACCACCCAGAGGACAGGAAGAAATAATGCAGCGCTGGGTCCCAGTGAGGTGAGTTCTGTACAGGGGCTCCTGGAAAATCTCTCTGGGGTGTATTTGTTTTCTGGATTTTAGGGTCTAAAAGCACACAAAACTTTTTTTTTTTTGCATTATTAATTATATAGAAATGGAGCGGCTGATTTGTGAAAGCACTCAGGTGCCGTATTCTGCATAGGGATCTTGTAGCTGTATATTTTTCTTTGTTTCATGGCTTAATTCTATTGGCAAGCTAACATCATTTTTAACACATTTGCTTTAGGGAGAGGCCATCATCCTGAATACATGCATTTCCTAATACCTTTCTATACTTTAGTACAGTTCATTGTACATGATTTGCGGATAACCTCAATCGTAAAGGACACCAGAAGTAAGAGGTATATGGAGGCTTCCATATTTATTTCCTTTTAAGCAATACCAGTTGCCTGCCTATCCTGCTGATCCTCTGCCTCTAATACTTTTAGCCATAGACCCTGAACAAGCATATGCAGATCGTGTTCCTTTCATTATTGGCATTTCTGACAAGATTAGCTGCATGTTTGTTTCTGGTGTGATTCAGATATTACTGCAGCCAAATAGATATTCAGGGCTGCCAGGCAGCAACTGGTATTGTTAAAAAGGAAATTAATATGGCAGCCTCCATATACTTTTCGCTTCAGGTTCTTTTTAAAGTACACCTGAAGTGAGAGGTATATGGAGGCTGCCATATTTACTTCCTTTTAAATATCCTGTTAATCTTTCATGCATCAGTAGTGTCTGAATAACCCACCTGAAACAAGCATGCAGCAAATCTAGTCAGTCTTCAGTCAAACATCTGGTCTGTATGCTTGTTCAGGGTCTATGGTTAGAAGTTTTCGATACAGAGGATGAGCAGGAAAGCCTGGCAATTTGCATTGTAGGAAAGGAAATATAACAGCATTAGCCAGCTGGAGAGGTCCAGAGGTACAGCCGCTGACTGAAGCATGAGGTCATGAGTTTGACTCCCAAATATGACAGCTTCCATCTTGTTCTCACTTCAGTTGCTTTTTAAAAGAGGAGCTGTCAGCCATACTATCTCATAAAAAAGCACATATATAAGTAGATACTTTACTTACATAACATAGGTATTGCACTGTCCACATTATGATTTTTCTATGAGAAAATCCTTCTTAGGATTTTCCATCTTGACTCTGTCTATCTTGAAACCAATCCTGACATCATTTCCTCCCTTACTCAGTCTGTGTTTGCATTGGCCGCCCTCCTCCCAGTCTTCAGACACTCCCACCCAGCTCTGCAATAGAAAGTGCATTGTCGTTGTGTGACTGCAGCTTCTCAGCATGAGAAATATTGGCCAATCAGAGAGGAACAGATGTGTGGGAGGGGAAAACTGGTGGGAAAGAGACTTCAGCCAAATCAGGCTGCATTAGTTAAGTCTGAGGGGAAAGTAAAGAAGTAAAAAAAAAACTGCAAACATGCCCAGCAACTTCTTTTGTGCGCCAGATGTACCAAACAAGACCAGGGAAACTGGGGAATGATCTTTTATGGAGAAGGAAAATAAGAGTGATTTTTAACTTTTGGATTGCCTGGTTAGCATCCTTATTACTTGTTTACCAGATAAAAATAAAGAATTAATTTTATGCCCGACAGTTACGCTTTAAGAGATCCTAAAGTGAGGGTAATACAAAGGTGGCAATTTTGCTACACTACAAATTGTGTGGTTGTTCTGCTGATTTTTTTTTTTTGATTTTTTTTTTTTTTTATGGGGGGGGGCTTCAGTTTCATTACAGTAGTATCAGAACATCTGATCAGCATATTTATATGGAGTCCATAATTTAGAGGATCAGCAGAACAGCCTTCAAGTAGCATTTGAAAAGGAGTTCCGCAACATACCTAAAGTATCCATGAAAAATTACGTTCGAACACATGGAGAACACATTTGACTTCTGTCTGTTTAAAGGATACCCGAAGTGACATGATGAGATAGACATATGTATGTACAGTGCCTAGCACACCAATAACTAGGCTGTGTTCTTTTTTTTTTTTTTTTCTCTGTCTGAAAGAGTTAAAGATCAGGTATGTAAGTGGCTGTCTCAGTCCTGACTCAGACAGGAAGTGACTAAAGTGTGACCCTCACTGATAAGAAATTCCAACTATAAAACACTTTCCTAGCAGAAAATTGCTTCTGGGAGCAAGAAAGAGATAAAAAGGGGAATTTCTTATCTGTGATGGTCACACTGTAGTCACTTCCTGTCTGAGTCAGGACTGAGTCAGCCAATTACATATCTGATATTTAACTCTTTCAGACAGAGAAAGAAAAAAAGGAACACAGCATAGTTATTTGTCTGCTAGGCACTGTACATAGACATGTTTATCTCATCATGTCACATGTCACTTCGGGTATCCTTTAAAGAAAGTCTGTAATGACAGGAACATAGTGACGGCTGTGTTTATTCCCTAAAATGCTGTGCTGAGACGTCCTTATGATTTCACAAAAATTCAGGCTAATCAGTTATTGTTACATTGGAACTCTCTAAAGTAGTTCTGTGCATTGTAAGTTAAAAGGTTTTCAGGGCCAAGTGCCCAAAGGAATGACTACCTCTTCGTAAAAATTTTAAACAAATTGTCTAGAGTTGTCCTTTAGTTTCCAATATTGTCTTGCCAGGTAATCAGCAGACAGCTTTTTTTGTTGTATTATAACTGGTTTGCTTTTCCCTTTGACTTGTACACGTGATGTAGAATGCTCTCATACGATGTATCTTTGGGTCGTTTTACGTTATGTTTTACCTTGTCACTGTTTTCTTTGCCTGCAGGTTGGACCAGCTGGATCTCAGTTTGGCCTATTAGCATGCCTTTTTGTTGAGCTGTTCCAGAGTTGGCAGATACTGGCCAAACCATGGAAAGCATTCTTCAAGCTCCTAGGCATTGTTCTATTCCTTTTCCTATTTGGACTCCTTCCATGGATTGACAATATAGCCCACATTTTTGGGTTCATCAGTGGTTTGCTGCTCTCCTTTTCTTTCCTCCCATACATAACATTTGGCACAGCTGACAAGTATCGCAAAAGAGCTATGATCATCATCTCCCTGGTGGTTTTTATTGGTCTGTTTGCTTCATTGGTCATCTGGCTCTATGTGCATCCCATTAACTGGGCGTGGATTGAATACCTAACTTGTATCCCGTTCACCAACAAGTTCTGTGAGAAGTATGATATAGACCAGGTGCTACACTAGTCTGCAAGCTTACCAGCTATGGAATATGCTAAGAAGTGAAACTTGAAAATGCTGTAGAACTCGGAGCATAGAGGAGCACTCCTTGAACTGAAAGAATTATTCGGTCATTGATTGCTCAACTACCGTTGATAAGAATGATGTATACAGTATGCTCCGGGCCATGTGGATTTTAAACATTTCATACCAGAAGCAAGATGGACTTCTCTGAGCCAGTTCTGGGGCCAGTCCACATCTCTCAGTGCCTGCTTTTGGATTTACAAAGAGGACTGGGAATTTTTTTGGGGGGAGAAGCCATTTTCAAAGCTCACACGTAAGGGTAAATTTACTTTGCAAAAACTGATTTCTATAAAACTTTGCAGCTCAGGAATCGACCCTCACTTTATTTACAGTCCATGCTTGATGGCTATTTTTACATTGTCCCAAGCGATTTACAGGAGAACTTTTTTTGAGCTTTGAAACCTCGCTTTCTTATAAAGAAAGGTGCCTCGGTTTGCCATTGAAACTAATATAGACTTCTCCTGTGAATCTCAATGATCCCTAGTGTGAATGCCACAGGTGGTTCATCAAAACTGGACTGAATTATTGAATGGTTGTCTGCTATTCAAGTTTAGATTGACTTTCATGGGGAAATAAACCTCAGTTTCCATCAGGGCAAGTACTGTATAAGCATTTCAAAGAATGTAATCGTGCATTTCTAAACATGTACATTTACTTTTGCTCTCTCGACCCTGTCAGACCTTGCCAAAACTGGGCCGGGCGTGTTTGCCCATGCATTGAGAGCACACACATGGCATTACTGATTTATCCCTTACAGTGGGCAGCCTGTTCTGTATGAATGAAGCATTCGCTGCACAGGAAGGGTGCAAAAGTGAAAAGTTGGAGTGGATGCTTTTCACAGTGTACAGTTTCCATGGCTACATGGAAACGTTATTCAGAATGTCTTAAGGTGACACTAAAGCGGAAAATAAAATTGTTTAGTACAGATAATTAATAGAACATTAGTTGCAAAGAAAAGTCTCATATTTTTATTTTCACTTATTCAGCTTTTTTATATAATATTGCATCATTCTCTAATATTTGCAATTAGAAACCACCCTCTGTATTTTAAACTATGAAACAGAGCTAATGACCCCTTGAACTCCCCTGCAGTAAAACCTTATCTGAAGCTGTGTCTCACGGTTTTTTTGATATATAAGTGCTTCAGAAAACAGCACTGTAGCTGACCCAAGTTGGGTCGGAGAACTCAAAGTAGCTCATTTGCATAGATAACTGAAGTTTCTTAACTCCTGTACTGGAAACAATATGAGACTCTGTTCTTTGCTACTAATGTTTTATTTCTTAGCTGTACTACACATCTAAATTATTATCTCATGAATTTATTTTCACTTCAGATTCCCTTTAAAGGTCATGGCTGCAAATGTCATAGTGAGGGCTGCTGGGACGATTGTGAAATAGTGGTTGTGTGTTTGCAGTTACATGTAGTATCCATATTTTTTTTATTTTTATATGTATATTTCAGGCCAGCCTAAAAAAGAGAAAATGTTCTCCCTGCAGGCATCTGAATACTCTTATTCTAATACTGCTATGTTTACCATCTTTGGAGCAATCTCCACGGTGTTCCAAATTTTCCCAAGCACTGGCTGCAATTTTACTTCCATGTAATAGTGGACAGTAATTTATGTCGTCTAGGATTGCTGGATCGCCCATGGTAAACCAACAGGATGTCAGTGAACATGCCACTTGCTGCGTCCTCCTAGTTTCGTATCAGGTCATAGGAAAAACAATGGCTCATTGAAACACTAGGCGGCAAACACTATACCCCTCCCCCCAAATAAACCATTGCAGGTATTTACTCATCTCATGACCATGAATACAACACTGGACAATAGTTTACATCAATTTTATTTCACTTTCCAGAGATAAAATACCATTTTCCATGATGCATATTTCTTACTTAGGGACTGTATAGTGTTTTTTTCTAGCAAATTTGTGTTATTTATTAATTTTGCTTTGCATTCAAATACCTGAAATATATAAAAAAAATTAATTAGAAAGATTTGAACCTGGTTTATTTTTTGTTTGTTTTTCACCTGCTTCCCATCTGGTAATGTTCTGTTAAAAGAAAGTGTTGCTCTACTGTTACAGGAAAGAATCTAACATTACAAGAGCAAAGTCCCCAGACCTGATGTTGTCCATGGTGATATCTTCTGTATTAAACACTGCAACTAGAAGGCACACTTCATTATTCTACAGACATCGCTAGTAAGACCAGTAGTTGAAGCACTAAACAAATATTACATTACTAAGCCTAATAAAAATAAAAATAAAAATCACTGTACATTCCCTTTAAATGGACACTGCCCATATCCTGCTACTAGTCAGATATTTCGCATAGTTTTAGAGAGAGTCGCAGTCTAGCAGTAATGTCTGATATGGCTTCTTTCTTAGTTTCATTATCAGTATGTGTTTACAATATTGCATTAACCAGACATCTGACCTCATCTTCTCTTTCCTTACTAAATGAAAAGACATAGTTCAGCCTACCCATTTTTTGGAATGCATCTATAATAAATATGCATTACTTAGTATGCACAAAGTGGTGTGCTTTGGGCATCTGTACTGTATGCAGTAATATTGAAAGTACCTATCTGGCCTGACTAGCTGCATCCAGTGGCACCACAATGCCAGTAAAATGGGATGTGCTTCCCTGGGACAGAGCAGATCACCTGACTCTGTCCACGTCCTCCATCTGCTGTTGAGTGACTAGCTTTAGCCAGCAGTGCAACAGTTTTTTACAGGTTCTCTTTGCTCCGTTTGTAATAAAACATTAAACACTTCCCACACCCTTCCCAGTGTCTTAGTAGAAGCCATAGGACCTATCGTTGCCTTGCTTGCAATACGAAACAATGTCTTGCTGCTCTTTAATATAGCTTTGTATAAATACATTGGAGAGAGGGCAAATGCTATACTTTATTACATACTGAGAAGAGCGACAGAATTTGATGAGGTTCTGCAGAAATGTACCTGCAGTGCTGGCCACAAAGAGTGAACCTTTAAGCAGCGGAGGGAAAAGATGAACAGGGTCACATGATTTTTTTTGTGTGGATTGCAGTTATGTTCTATTCCACACAGTATTCATTTATAAAAACAAAAGTCTGAAGAGGGGCTTTTAACCATTTTATAGGACCTTATCAGTCGGTCTCTGGTGGCATGTTTACGTGGTTACTGTAACATACACTATTCTTTTTGCACAGAAGAAGACATCAGTGATCTGTCCTTACATTTCTCTTACTAACTGTACATTAGCCAACTGTATTTCTTACCATTTCAATTAAACACAACTTACAGACAATTGCCAAAGCCTCCTGCGCACATACGAGGCGAGTCTCCAGTGGGGGTGGAGGGCTGACGGGAGTGGCATGGTAGTGACGTCATGCGGTGGGTGGGGAGAACAATACTTTTGGCCGCAGCTTGGCCAAATCGATCAACCAGGCTGATCGCTAGCCAAAGCATCAGGGGCAGCTGTGCACGCTCAGCAGAGGTCGCCTTGGCCGCGTTTCATCCAGTGTGTACAAAGCTTAACTTGGCATCTACCTCTTTATAATGAAGGTAATGGAACCTACAAGTTAAACATTACCCTACCCCTTAACCCAAGATTAAAAAGCAGCTTTAAGTGACCTTGTAGTGGATATCGGGATGGCAAGCTGACCAGCTTCTCTGTGTAGTCTAGGATAGCTTTCTTTCCCATTTAATTTAAGACTTCCAATTTTTAACTACAGCACCCCCATTGCATTATCACGATGAGCAGATCTGATATGCACCTACCTACTTTTTATCTTCTGGTACCACTAATGGTGCATACACCTTTTTTTTAATTCTTATACCTCAAGCATACAAGCCTTTCATTCCCTCGTAAAATGTCACGCCTTGCCATGTGCTACATAACATAAGCGACCCGCCCTCACACCTATTTCAGTCCTGAATGAGGACATCAGGGACCTTTTGTACCTCACTTCTGGTCACAATGCACATATATCAGGGACAAGTGTATTGCAGATATGGACCAAAATTTTGCACAGTGGATTAAAGGTATATGTAAGATCACTGTGCAGACCTCCAACCGCTGAGTCTACTGAGAAGGAGAAAGGGCTTTAGACTTTCTTTTCAGAGTGTGTAATATTTTTACTATGAGACTTGCACGAAACTCTTAGGTTTTTAATGAACCCTTTGCTGAGCAATAGGTTCTGCTCTGCAGGTTGTTGCAGACCATTTGGAATGAACGTTCATTTTGTACAAACACCACTTTGTGTCACGAGAGGAATATGCAATGCAACCAATGTCTTTTTGATGAAACTTTTTGTGAAATGTTTATATTTAATTTATTTAAAAAAAAAGACTGGCACATTTCTCTATTCTTGAAGCTTTTTGGTTCCTGCTCTTCAGAGAGTAGCGTTTTGTAAGACAGTGGCTGTTGCAGGCGCTCTATCACACTGAGACCTGAACAGTTTTTGAAATAAAACACTTATCTAAAAAAATGTTTGTGTCTTGCGTATCATTGTGATGAATGTGGAAATGAGAAATGACTATACCTTGTATCGGGGGGCGGAAATAGATGGGAGCAACCCCCTGCGATTGCATGGGGGCCAGAGCTGTGGGGGCCCCAACTACTAACCTTCCCTTCCTCCCATACAGGGGACTATTCGTTAGATCAGATGTTTTTGCGGCTACATGTTATGGGTGTGAAGATCCTGATGGCCACACTTGTTTATGACCCTTGTGAGATGAGCCCCCAGGCTGTGAAAGAGCACCAAGGGGAGACGAGGGCAGAGGTGTGAACATGGGGGGGGGGCAATCTTTTTCCAGTTGCAAAACTGGAAAATTAAAAACTAAAGGTTAGTGATATAAAGTCAAATCCCCAAGAGCTTTATAAATATATACAAGAAGAAGGAACATTTAAAATGTAGGACTTTTAGAAGGTAAGACTCGTAACTCTCTTGTGGGTGAGGTCTAAAGCTGAGATTATAAATGCATGTTTTGCTTCTGTCTTACCAAACGTGATGCCCTTGTCCTATAATACAGCCCTGGGTGGTTCCCAGTCTACCTCATTCAGCCTGAATTGCCTAACACAGGATGGTGTGCAGACATGTTTAAAGAATACCCGAACTGACATGTGACATGATGAGATAGACATGTGTATGTACAGTGCCTAGCACACAAATAACTATGCTGTGTTCCTTTTTTTTCTTTCTCTGTCTGAAAGAGTTAAATATCAGGTATGTAAGTGGCTGACTCAGTCCTGACTCAGACAGGAAGTGACTACAGTGTGACCCTTACTGATAAGAAATTCCAACTATAAAACACTTACCGAGCAGAAATTCCAACTATAAAACACTTCCCTAGCAGAAAATGGCTTCTGAGAGCAAGAAAGAGTTAACAATGGGAATTTCTTATCAGTGAGGGTCACACTGTAGTCACTTCCTGTCTGAGTCAGGACTGAGTCAGCCACTTACATACCTGATATTTAACTCTTTCAGACATCGAAAAGAAAAAAAAGGAACACAGCATAGTGATTTGTGTGCTAGGCACTGTACATACACATGTCTATCTCATCATGTCACATGTCAGTTCGGGTATCCTTTAAATAAGATAAAGCTAAGGATCAGTTTGAATATGTATGACTGCAAGACAGTGTTGTAATATTTTTTATTTTCCTGATTGAATTTGATGGACAGATGTGTTTTTTTTTTTTCTTCAACCAAACTGCCTATGTAACTGTGGTGTCTGTGTTGTGGGGCTGCCTTTTTCATTTCTGCAAACTTAAAAAGTGACACTTCCTTCTAAATCTAAAGGTATCCATACATCTAGCATTTTGGCGGTTAATCTACCAAGAGACAGATCTCTGGTCGGAGGTAGATCTGTTGACCGCCATAACCTGCAAGCCAATTCCTGATAGATATTAGCATGAAATCTTGTGGGGATCGACACTACCTCGCTTCCCCAACTGCTGTTCCCCTAATGTTTTATTACACCCCCCCATGACGTCACACACATGTCCCAAGTGCTATATGCTGGTTGTCACGTGGGGTGGAAATAGGGCACAGACACGCAGCACGGATGGTGGGACAGATAAAGTATAACTGCACAGGGGGGGCATAAAACATTAGGAGGGACATCGGCTGGAGGGTTCCTTCTGGTTCATCATACGCGATTATCGCACGCGGTTATGGCTGCACAACAGATCGAGCATGTTGGATTTTCCGCCATATCCGATTGATACATGCAACCAATTTCCACACAAAATTTGTTGAATTGTCGATTGGGCATCCTCTTGGCTGCACTCATTTCCATCAGATCCAATAATTATCAAATCTGATGGTCGATGGACCGCCAAGTCTATAGATGTATGGCCACCTTTACATTTGATACTTCTGTAATGGGATATCTCTCAATCTGCCCAATCTTTCCACTTAATGTAATATGAGATCCTTTCAAACTATATTCACTCAGTTTAGACTTCTACTGCATACATGTGGTAAAATTGGCCCAAAAATTTGTATCGTTAGTGGGCACGATTAGGGAAGTTCAGAGACAGTATTTACACAGGAAGGTCACTCAGGTCTGTCCATCTTCACAAACCTCAACATTGAAAAAGGTAGATTGCTCTAATTCAGTAAACTTTTCTTCTGCATTTTCTCCATGGAGTTGTTTTTGCACCTGATCCTTAAAAGACATTTCCAGCCTCCAATTAGCAAAATAGTGCTACAAATGTTTTTTTTTTTTTTTTTTTTTTAGAAATTCAAGTTCGCTTTAATGGATCAGAAATTACTGAGCTTGGCTCTGCAAGGACTTCTATTCTAGTTTCCTCCTAATTGTTACAGCTTACTGAACATAATTGCAAAGCTTCTGTGAAAGTTTGTATTTACCAAGGTCATGGCATACCCTTGTCTTAAAAAGCTGTTCAGTAGAAGTGATGAAAAGTTTCCTAAACAGAAAAAGGTATAAATCGTATTTCGTATGGATACTTTGGATGGCTTTATAAAACATGTCCCAGTACCCTTACTTTCCCTTACCCAACATTTATGAAGGTTCTCCTAAAATGAAGAATATAAGTATCCAACAAACTTGGCCTGGATTATTTTTTTTTACAAAATTTTGGCTATTAGGCATGGTAAAAGCCTCTCCAGGGTGGCTCATTTTTTCACTCCCTGAGGCATCTACTCCTGGTCAGAGCTGTAAGAAAAATTCTAAGCTCCACCGGGAGATCTCTTCCTCTATTTACAAATTACTGTATTTTTTGGACTATAAGACTCACTTTTTCTCCCCCAAAAGTGAGGAGAAAAAGTCACTGTGCCTTATAGTCCAAATGCAGGGAGTTCCTGACTGTGAATGCCTGCAAATACAAACCTCCAACCCACCGCAATGTCGGGGACTCTCTGTACTGTGCCCATGCAGAGGAGGGCAAGGGAACAAATGGAGGACACAGGGGCACACAAATGGGCATAGAGGAGGACACAAGAGGTATAAGGGGGCATGAGGTGCAAAGGGGGCATAATTCACAAGAGGCCCCTTCACCATGGATGCACCAGGATTAGTATATATTTTTTGTTCCCCTAGCTTTTGTCCTCCAAACCTAGGTGCGTCTTATGGTCAGGAGCATTTTATAGTCCGAAAAATACGGGTAGTACCCAAAGGAGGAGTCCACACACAGTCTTTCAGAAGCAAAAGTGCATTTTATTGCTCCATCACACACATGCAATATTCATCTGACCAAAGGTCCGACAATTGTTTCTGGGCCAATGTGGGTTCCCTTTGTCAAGGCATAAGGCAGATAAAACATAACTTGCTCTTTTGCTTCTGAAAGACTGTGTGCGGACTCCTCCTTTGGATACTTGTTGATGCTACCTAGGAGTCCATCAGCACCCACACAATAAGGTGTGCGGTTCTTTTCTACATCTATTCACAAATTAGACACTGGATTTCTACCCTAATTAAAAACCAAGATCTCCCTGTAGATATTACTACTTATGAGGACATCTGCCTTTCTCAACCCCAATACCCAGGGCTTAATCTCATTGGTTCACACATTCTTAAAATGACCAGACAACCCATCTCCACATGCTTACACTTCTAGGTGGGAGGCGGACCTCCCAGGATCTAGCAGTAGCTGTAAGTTACATCAGCACACCAGTCTTGGTTAAGATGCAACGCACATTTTATTGTGCAAAGTTCCAAATACCATCCGACAATTGTTTTGGGGGCCGCGCAGGGTCCCCCTTTTCTCAAGGCATGTGGCACAGCCTGCCTTGAGAAAGGGGGACCCTGCGCGACCCCCGAAACAATTGTCGGATGATATGTGGAACTTTGCACAATAAAATGTGCGTTGCATCTTAACCAAGACTGGTGTGCTAATGTAACTTAAAGCTATATGACATCACTAAGTAGCTTTGCCTCGCTACTACATCAAGCACCTAGGACAGGAAGGTGTGCCAGCTTCATCTTTTTTTTCTTAGGATCTAGCAGTAGGGATGACTGGATAGCCATTTTTAGTAGGCAGCCTATAAGGTACCAATTCCCTGGTACCTGGTCCTGGCCAGGATAGTCAAAGTATTTCCCTCCAATAGCCCCTTCTTCAGAGGGTGTGCACAATATGCTGCATATCTATTGGTTGATGTGTATAAACTCGCGCAGAGTTACAGGTGGCTATGGCCCTTAAATGCTGGGTTTGTTTTGTTAATACTGTTAATGGAGCAGCTCCCGTGACTGGATGGCACCAGTAACTAAGAGAAAATGCAAGAGGGGAAAGGGGAGCACTCCAATAGTGCATTAGCTAAATCAAATTGTAAGTGTAAATTTTATTGCTCTCTACAATGTATTGTAGTGTAGCAGGCGTTCGTCTGACATGCTGGCGGTATGTCAGACGAACGCCTGCTACACTAAAATACATTGTAAGTGTAAATTTTATTGCTCTCTACAATTTGATTTAGCTAATGCACTATTAGAGTGCTCCCCTTTCCCCTCTTGCATATCTATTGGCCCTGCCCACCCCCACCTTATCCGATACTGAAGACTGGTTTATAAGCTGCTGTCCTCCCTCTTTCACGTGAACATTGCCAAGGTTCCCTGGAAGGCATTGGTGCATGAGAAGGTGGAGGGGTTGATAAGTTAGCATCCCTACATTTTTCACCAGCGACCATGACCATTTCCAGAAGTTGAAAGAAATGATCAGTAGACTTTTTGGAAAGGTTAAAACCAGATAAATGATGATTTTATGATAAATAAGAAATTGTCCAGTATTTTGAGAGCCATTCACAAAAAAATCCAAAATATCTGGGACCCCTGACTGAAGTTAGAGCATCCCTCACTGGAGGAAGCTCTGATAACAAGGCCGTGAGACATGCCCTTTATTTTCCTTTACCCCCCTCTTCCTTGCTTTCCTTCTCACTATACAGTCTTGGTCTGTCTTTTCCTAGGTGTTCTGTGAATTTTTAGGGGACAGACCACCATATCTAAAATCCCTTCCTTATTGGTCCTGCTAAAATAAGGCTATTGTCCTCTGGAGCACAAGCAGCACTTACATTAACAAGGTTTATGTTATTGTTAATATTCAGCCATGTTGTAATGTACCTTAACTTTACTTGTTTTATCTGATGATACTTGAATATGGCATCTGTCGTTATGTGTTTTCTCTTCTTTTATTAAAACAAATCTTTTGTAATAAAAAAGTCTGCTATTAGGTGGCAAGAAATCGCATGCTTTGGCGGGATCAAGTTAGCGTGGGGATGGTGAAAGTTTGGTAATTTATCAGCTGGTTGCTTGCACACATTCATAGTGAGAATATAAAAAAAAATCCAGGCAGTGTGAGATGTTAATGATAGGTTGTTCTTGGGGATTTATGCATGTAATGTCAGTGATACAAACTTATATTCACTAAGGTTTCAGCAATTCGCTTTGTGGTCTAATATAACGCAGGCAAGGGTTTTTTCCACTTAGAGAGTCTGAAGCGTTACAAAATATCTGTTTTTACTTACAATTCTTATAGTGTAGTATGGTGCTAGCTGAAACGCCGCTATCCCGCGGCTGAATGATCCCAGAAAGATGCCTCTTTCCCCCAAAATCCCTGGAGCAGAAATCCATGACTTTCTTGGTCGTGTATTTCGCTGCCCGGGAGGCAGAGCTATCCGCTCTATCTCTGCCTCATGCGCGTCAATCAGCACACAGATCTCCGCCTCCTCCCCGCCCCTCTCTGTGAAGGCAGACTGAAAGGGGTGGGGAGAGGCGGTGATCAGCGCCGATTGACACAGCAGAGTCAAAGCTAAAGTGGAAAGTTCTGCCTCAAACAGGAAGCGATCCCCGGATTTTGCCCTGGGGATTTGGGGGGCAAAGATCGATCATTCAGCTGTGGGATAGCAGCATTTCAGCTACCACCATACTACACTATAAGAATTGTAAGTAAAAACATATTTTGAAATGTTTCAGAATCTCTTTAAAGCGGACCCAAACCAAACATTTAATTCAAAATATTTAGTTGCACACACATACAAAGATAAATAAACACTTCTTCAAGCCTATGAGCATTTCAGTGCATGCTTTTCACCCCTCTCTTTTCATAATTAGGGTTATACAGGTGGCAGCCATTACTTCTGAGCTAAGTAGGTTTTAGATCATGAGTGCGTTTGTCATCAGCTACCCTCCCTCACAGGGAGTCATCTATGTGAAATCTCTCACAAGTTGAGATCACCTCCACTGTGACATCATCAGTAGCAGCCTGTGTTTTGTTTATCTCCACCAGTTTGCCGGATTCTGTCCTGGCAATATGAAAGGAAAGGAGGGGTTCCTCCAATAAATGTAAAATATTTTATATTTGTTGTCATTCAGCTGAAAAAAACCCTGCTATTTATTATTATAAGTTGGAAAATAGATTTTATTTCTGAAATCTTGTATTTTTAATTTGGGTCCACTTTAACAGACAAGTCAGCTGAGCAGTCCAGAGGTATTGTCTGCTTGTGAGGCATGAGGTCATGAGTTTGACTCTTGGGTCAGAAAAAAAAGGTTTTTGAAATTAAACAAGTGTTAGGTTTGTTGAATCACTTATGACCTCAAGTCTTCTCCCACCTTTGTAAATCTGTTTATTGAAGCATCACAAAGCACCGTAAATATTCTTGCAATGGAAACTATTTTCATAAAATAATATCACACAGACAAAGCAAAAATACAAATAAAAAAAAAAAACATTTATTGTAACAGTGAATGGAGAGGGATTTGTACAGTGACATGGGAAAGGGAGTAAAGACATTTTATACAAAGGTGCACAGGGACTCGTTCTCATAACCAAAAGCCAAGCAATATGTTTGTTATGTTATGTAAACCCTTCCTTCAATGGAATGCTAAGAATGGAAGCCCCTGCAGTGAATTGATAAATCCCACTGCTAGCACAGAGGTTGAATCATATTGCTCTGCAATATGTCACAACATTTGGGAAGCAAAAGAATAAGAAACATTGGAGTTTGGATTGAGGGGGGCTAGCATCCACTGTTTCTACGCATGAAGGCGTGGCCTCTGACTGGACTCTGCATCTCAATGAAAGTAAGGGGGCCAACGGTGATCTCACAGGGGCCAACAGGCTTGAAGCCACATTTGGAGTAGAAGGGGACCAAGAAATCTTCACACATCAGCACGGCCCGCCGTGCGAAAGGCAAACAGCGCAGGTACTGGAGGTAACGCCACAGCAAGATGGAGCCTTTGCCTTGTTGCCGGAAGGTGCGATGTACTGCAAGGACGTGTATGTGGACAGAGGAACCATGGGGTTTGTGAATAGTGAGGGCGTCCTGTAGGAAATAAGATAAAAAAGCTAAAAAACAATCCTATCAATTAATGTAAATTACAGTCAGTCCTCTGCTTACAAACAGGCTCTGTTTAGGGAGCTCATTTGTAGAAAGTCAATCAGACAAAAAAATACTATCAGACAACTCTGGACATATAGTATAAACAATGCTTTTTGTTGTTTTTTTCAGGTTTCTTTTAGGCCTGGAATCCACTAGGAGCGCTTTTCTTAGCCCTTTGTGATTTGAAAAGCTCTTGCTAATGTAATGCTATGGGTGTGATCTCACTTGAGGGCTGTGATTTTATAAAAATCCCCCATAGCATTGCATTAGCAAGAGCTTTTTCAAATCACTAGCGCTTAGAGGCTGCTAGTGGGTTTGAGCCCTCACACTGCAAATCGCGATCCTGATTTGTGATTGCGATTTTCGTGGATGCAAGCAACACAAAAAAATGGCCCCCTTACAATCAGCACTAATAAAAATTCCATCATCGTTGGTAAGTATGACATTTGTGCCTATTTGTGCTGCAAAAATTAAGATTTGCGCAGCTTTCATTTTGAAGGAAATAGCACTTATTGTTTCCAGAAACAATACCATCACCCAGCCCCCAAACAACAACCTACAGACATGAAACTGGTATGGGTGGGTAGTGATGTGCATGTGCTCATTTGTGCTGCAAAAAATGTCTTTCTATCTTTTATAATTTTTAAGATATTCACATTTTTATAAAGGTCAAAAGTTCACTCAGCCCCCCTACAACCTCGCAAAGTCTAAGTGAGCGTGAGTGAACTTTTGACGTTTATAAAAAACGTGATTATTTTTGCAGCACAAATGAGTACATGCACAGCACTACCCAACCTTACCAGTTTAATGTCTGTAGGTTGTTGTATGGGGGCTGGGTGATGGTATTGTTTTCGAAATAATAAGTGCTATTTTCTTCAAAATGAAAGCAGCACATATCTTAATTTTTTGCAACACAAATAGGCACGAACGTGGCACTTAACCAATCATGATGGACTTTTTATTTGTGTTGATTATAGGGGGGGCCAGCTTCACGGAGGCAGAATGCAGGACTGTTTGTAATTGGATTAAAATTCGGAATTGCATGTAAAATCACAATGAATTTTGAATTGCATGTAGTGTAAGAGAGTCCTCCATGTGCTTTTAATGTGTTTTCAACTACTTAAAACAGTTTATACAATACTGTAACATACAGTATTACAACAAAAATATGTACTTAGGCTCGGTTCGCACTTGTGCAGAAAATTTACCCATTTGGTACATTTTCTGCACCTCCGCTAAACGCAGAAAGTCGATCCTATTGTTAAAAATTGGTTCCACTTGTAAAAAAAAAATAGACCCGTCTGCTGCAATGCAGAGTTTGAATCTGCTGCATTTTTGCGGAACCGGAATGGAAAACGGCAGGTGCATGGATACAATTAAAGCCTGTGACAACGGACAGTGTCCATTCTCACTAGGCTGTTTGCCGTGTCTGCCCCATCCGCTTTGATCACCATGTTCGATTTTTGCAGCCACGCAAATATATGTACCCTGGCTTCGCTGCTGCTGACTTCTCCGCTCCATCCCAGTAAACAGATCAGTGCTGGGCAGAAGCATGAGGATCCCCATAGGATTGCAAAAGACCAATGGGAATCCTCTGATCTGTGAGCTTCAGGATCAAGGGGAGGAGTCAACAGTGGAAAGACGGGAGGGGGGGGGGTGATGAAGCATTGCTAATCGAACATAGAGATTGATGTGGATGGAGTGGATGCAAAATGGACAGAGATGACACGCACAGCAGCTTACGGTGTTGTTTAGCATCTGGTGCAAGTGGGAACCGAGCCTAGCAAAAACAGTACAATACATTTTGAGTGTGAAGTCAACTTTTTATATATGAAAATGTTGTAACTCGAAGCATTAGGACAACTCGTGAAGACTGAAGAAGCATGTGATCAGTTTGATCAGCTGATCGATGTGCAAGTCTCTGATTCGCTGGTTATGATCATGCCAGGAAGTCATCACAGCACATTTAGAACCTTACAGTCAGCTGATCAATCTGATCACATGCTGCTCTGTGAGTTCTCCTAAGCAGGGCCATTCCTGTTAGTAAATAGATGACTGCCTGTATAAATGTTACCCCACATTTGCTGTAGTTTTTGTGCCTGTCTTGAGAAAACAGCCCCCTTGGTTGGATGATATCTCTAAACAAAAGTTTCATTTTTGCTCCAATTTTTTTTTTGTACTTTTACTGATAAATCATCCCTACTGTTGTTTAATAATTCTGTCCCTTTTTTCTGAAGTACAGTAAACAGATGGGCTCAAAAATACTTTAAAGTGGTACAAGTATTTGTTTTTACTTGAGCCTTTATGACATGGTAGAATCGAAAATTGTGCACACAATGTTTTGGAGCTGAAAAATTACTCTTGGCTTTATTTTCTCATTTGAGTTCAAATTTATTACACCCAAATAACAAATCCCAAGGTTTGTGTTTAGCTCCACATTACCCCTTTCACTAGCTTGACCAATTTCTGTGATTGTATACAAAAAGAGTAGCCCTAACTTATGTGATTCACATGGTAGGGCTGACAGGAATCCCCACCACAGTCACACCTTGCAGACTATTCAGTGGCTGTGGCAAGAATCACAATCTGCCCCGCCCCAAAAGACAAGGACTGCATCAACATGACTGCTAAGTGACCTGCCCAAAGCCAGATTGTTACTGCCATGGAGGAATGGTGGTAGGTAGAAGTGCTAGAAGAGTGTAGGATGCCAGTGTGAGGACCTGGCCGTTGCTGGCATGTCCCTGCATTATTTACTGAAATAACTAGATGCTTTTTCAATGTAATTTAAAATGTGCATTTCTTATTGTATTCTCTGATTGTATTTCTGTGAAACGTGCCGCACTGCCCTGCCTGCCTTACCTGTCTGCACAGCTATTTACTATAAAGTGGTGGCTCTGTGTCCTGCTTCACTCCAGAGTGCCTCTCATTCTGCTGGAAGCTTGAAACCTCATCATTGCCGCCTAAATCCAGACAGTTCTCGGATCAGCAGACTAACATTAGATTAGGGCACAGGTATGCAAATAATATAAGTAAATAGGTGCTCTGACCATACCAATCTAGGCAGCAGCAATGCAGTCCTGGCTCCCCTTCAGAAGACCGGATCTGAGAAGTGGAACATTCCACCCACCCCTCTACATGGAATATCGCTGTACTGACCGGCAAGGCAGTGCTGTATTCGCAGTCATGGTGTTTGTTTTTCAGTGTTTCCTTTAGTTAGTTGGACTTTATTGCTTTAATCTAATGTACAAACTTCATTTTCATTTTTTTATTATAGTTTTATACTAAGTGTTAAAACTTATACAAAATCATTTGTAGCTATATACAGCAAAATACTATAGCAAAGTGACCCTGTGGAAACGAACTTGGAGGTAGACAACTGAACTGCTCCTTTAAAATGGACTAGTCAGCCAAATCGTCCAGAGGCACTACCTCTGACTGTGAAGCATGAGGTCATAGTTTGACTGCCAGGTCAGAATAAAAAAAAAGGGGGGAGTCGAGTCTCCTAGTTGAATAATTGTTGACCTTCTCTATAATTCATCTTAAATATCTTACGATATTGTGTATAGAGTTGAGGTCTCCTGTTTATTGATCAGTAGCTATGGGACACAGAAGGCAGTAATGCCAGATGATGAAGTTTACAGGCAGAATACTAGTAGTTTCAGGAGATTGGAAATGGCAGAAATGTATCTGTATAATGACAGGTCACATTGAGTCATATACAATAAAATAAAATACACAAAACCATTAAATGCTAAACCTTTACTTGTAAACCAAACTGGTTTCCCTACAAAAATGTTTAGTTTTCGTTTTTTTTTTTTAAAGGTGGTACACTTGAAATATGGTCACTCTTACCTGATTAAGCTTGTCCTGGTCCCATAAGGAGCCAATGATGAACGCTACAAGCCGTCCTTCTTCAAACCAGCCTAATGACAGCTCAGGGCATAGTGTGAGAAACTGTCGCACTTCATCCAGATGGAGGGGGCATTCTCCCGACACAGATATAAAGGCTGAAGAGACAGTCATTCACAAATTTAGTCTATGACTTGCTTCAAACCTCCAGTTCAATGTCTTCTAACTTACACATGAAAAATTCTGCATAATTAATTTTCTGATCTTCCTATGTCAATGGGAGTTGCTGCATGGCTAACAGAAATAAATACATAAAAAGGGAATACAGGCAAGTTCTAAGTAGGATTGGCAATATATGTAGACTTCAGGCTCTCTGTAATATGTGGTACAAGGTGGTAAACTACTGGAGAGTGTATGTATGGATGCTTCAGTGATTTGTAAGTAGGAGAGATTTTTTTCTCACGGAAGAGCCTTTACTGCTGCATTGTAATCACGGGTGCACTTATGACATGAACTGTCACCCAAGGGATTGAGTCCCGATCGCTACAGGGGACATTCTTCATGCATTTTTTTAGGGCCCATCTCCACTAGAGCAGAAAATCTCAATTTTTTGGGTATACGAAATCGTATATAAACTGATACCAATATAAAGTTATGAATCTGTTTCCATTATCCAAATTTCCGTATGCGTAAAAAAAAAACCCTGCTTCAGACTTTTCTACATTGCGGCAGAATCAGACATAATGCTTTTTTAATGGTTCCGGATGTTGTCCATTTTTTTATTCAGAATTTGTCTATATCCTGGGGAAAAAAAAAAGTTTCCTGTGTATGTACTTCCTGTTTCCTGTACTGGTTTTGCACTTATTCCACTACTATGCACTCAGTGCTATTTCTTTTGCACAAGTTACAAAAAAACAGATCTGGAATTAGGATCACAAAATGGAGTAAAAAACGAATTCAGACACAATTGTGCTTTTCCGGAACAAAATAGCGCCGGAAGTTTAGATGGAAAAATCCATGTACAAATGTTTCTGGTCTACTGGGGTTGGGTCCTTAATATCCTGATTCAAAACCTTCTCATTACAGTGTATGAAACTCTTTGTTATAAATGAATATTTACAGAAAAAAAATTAGACGCAGAACAGCATGCTAACAGTTAAACACAGCACTTTGGTCTTCAGTGGAAAGCTTCTAGCTGCATCCAAAGAGGTGATAACATCTTTTGTTTACATTCCCTTGTCAGATACATTTAGTAAACCTTAGCAAAGTGCCGAAACTGAGCTGTACTGAGCTGAGAAGCGAAAGAGCTGAGAAGTGATCACTAGATAGATTCTAATATATAAATACAGCAGCTATGCAATTAAAATGCAACGGCAGCTTTCTGAGCAGATAAACTGTACTTTGGGGATTTGTAAAAAGACAATATTTCTTGTGCATGAAAGCACATATGATAATTGTATGGGTAGTAAAAAAGTAGGAAAACACATTTGTATTGAATGTTATGTCAAGAGTTTTAACCCACTTTAAATTCTACTTATTCTCACTTTGGTCCACCCTGTGGAGAGTATCGACTTGTGAAGTTCCATCACTTACCTTCCCTTTCTATTTCAAATACACTGACTGCATCCTCTGGCGAGAGGCATCGGAATTCGCTGGCAGGCAGCGTGTGGCGTCTCTGCTGGCGCGGTGATCGGATGTGGATGGGTCTTATGAATTGGACTGCATTGAGGACGGACATGGCAGGACCTGCGTCTCTCTGTCCCTCTCTGGCTCCGTATTCGGCAGGAAACCTGTAGAAGATAAGCAAGCACCTGTCAGATCCATGCTTTATAGACACTGGCTATTCATGGTTCACATACTGAGTGGTAGTGGCCACGTCAGAAAAGAAACCTGCTCCATCCATTTACAAATCCATTGCGGCTCATGAATATTCAGATTCACCTGCAACCTGTAATCTAAAGGCTTAATACACTGTGCCTTGTTATTGATTAAGGGCATTATCAATGTGTAAAATGCTTACAATTTGTATAAAATTGTTTAATGTTTTGCTATTTTCTCTCCAAGGGGACCTCAGTGGTGATTTAGTAAACAGTGATGTCAAACCTGTCAAAAACAAGTGAAATGTGTCCAGAATTATATGAATAAAGCATAGATGCAGTAGGTTAGCAATTATGTCACGTTTTTCTGGGAGGCTGTACCACGTGCCTTCCCGTATCCAGGGCTGACGCTTCCATAGAGGCAAAGGGGGCAATTGCCCCAGAGCCCCATAGACTGTAGGGGACCCCTAGGTAAGTGTCCCCTCCCCTCCAGCTATGGTAACCCCACACATGCCTACAGGGAATGAGGAAGAGAGGTGCCGTGGGGAGAAGTTTGGAGAGTAGAGCATGATGCTGCCTCCTGTGTCCTGCCTGGATTAGGCAAGTCCCCAATGTGTATACACTCTGAATTTGTTAGGGAAAGAAGGAGGGAATTAATGGGGTCCTTAACAATGCTTTTGGGGACATAAGATGGACACCTAATGATTTTATGTGGGGGGATGGGTCCTGGGAGTCAGCTCGGAGGCTGCAGGGGGTATTGCTAGGGTATTTCTGGTGCTATATACTGTAAATCAATATTAATCATTCCCAACACCTGTTCCAATGATTATTGTTGACATTTGAATCCACTACATGATCTCCCCCATCATACAGACAGAAAGAGAAGAGAAATATCAACAGTAGGAAAACAGCCAAGAAGTTTTCCTGATTGCCACACAAAAAATAGACCTTTACTTGAACTACCTGCTTCCTGTTTCTGTTGATTTTTTTTCTATGTATTTACATGTAGTGCCCACTTGGCATTAGTATCATTGCTTCGCAAGCAAATTCTTCATTGGGTTCTACAGAACTCTGGTGGGTCACTGTAGATGAATGAGGTGGATGAGAAACCGACTATAGGTGCCCATTGATAATACAATCTTTATGGTACAATCTTACCACTCCTGTGTAAAATGAAGGACTACCTAGTATCCATGCAAAGTATAGCCGGTCAGTTTACCTTTATACGACATAGGTTTGGTAAGATTGTGTCATCAAGATTGTATTGTCAGTGAGCACCTTGTAGACCCTACCCTCTATTACTAACTCCATCCCAGTTTTGCCCCAGCCAGCAATAACATCACCAGCAGACGGGAGTTAATTTGATTGCCACTGGAAGGGTGAGGCTTGGTGTGTAGGTGGCACCAGGGCTAAGTAGGGCCTTATTCATGGCCACGGTCTGCCCTGTTGAGGTGGTAAAGCTGTATAGTATAATGTACAACATTACCACCCTTTTCCTGTCATGCAAACAGCTTTAATGCTTTAACATCTATGGAGAGGTGAGGGTGACGGTATCAGACATTCCTGCCTGTAAGGAGAAATCATGCCCTTAGGGTCCTTTCATACTGAATCTGTTGCGTTCCGTCTCAACAGACAAAGATCGTCACATACCAGTTGTGATGCAAAGATATTTCTATGGTACGTTCACAGAGGGTGCAGTGTGGCGGTTCCTGTTGGAGTAACTAACGACGTGCACACTTACAGTGGCTGTAAAGCATACTTTTATTGCACTGAATGCTTCACCGTTGGGTTACATCACACGTCTAAAGTGTGGTGTGATTGTATCACAACGTACAGGGACCCTTATACCTTAATATTCATTACATCTCATCCCGCACATAACATCCTATCCACATGGGCGGTGCTACAGTGGGGCACTGCCCCCCAGGAATCACTGTGCACCCTCCCCCCGCTCAGTTAACTGTTTCTAGGCTCTAGCAGCGTACAGTGAACAGGATGGGGTCTGTAAAAAAATCCCCATGTTAGTCTAGGCAGGTGTTAAGTAACCCAAGGGTTTTATCTATTTGCCATAAATATCTCGCAAGCCTTGCAAGATCCCTTGTAATTAATGTATCTGGATGGCTCATATATTTGTAAAAAATATCTCTACCTACTTCTAATTGTATGTTCTAACATTGTCAGTCAACAGGAGTCTGAAGAAGGCTTATAAGTTGAATGCTTGCAGATTATCTTTTAAATTAGCCTGTAAACTAGAGCTTGTATTTTACAGGATAATATTCCTGTTTCAAAACTTCCTGCCTGTAAAATACAAGCTCTAGTCACCAGCAACGCTTAGCAACTGCTTCTTCCCCCTCCTCTTACTTGTGGAGTCATGAAATACAGGCTGGGGCTGGAATGATTTGTCTGTGATCTGTCCACACAGGAGCAGCTTGCTAGCAAGTAAGGATTAAAGCATGCCAAGTAACTAGCCAAGTACATCTGTAGGTAACTCTACTTCAACAAAAGCACCATCATTTGGACAATCTGCTTTACTCAGAGTTCTGTTTATGAGGTTTACATTTGGTTCCTATCATTGCTGAACTAGTTACCCTTAATTTTATCGCTTGAGTTGGGCAAAAATGCCCAGATGCGATTAACTTTTTCTCCTCCGTTTTCTCCTAGGTGAGATTTTTAAACTTGTCAGTGAAAATGATTTCTAAACCACCAGCAAGCAAAAAAAAATGCACAAATAATTTTAGCAGTACTTTATCACCTACTTTTTGGTACTTTTTCCATTGCAAAGTGCGGAAAAGTTATTCTAAATCAAAGATAAAAAATTATCTCCTAGGAGAAAACTCGGGAGAAAAAGTTAATTGCATACGGGCCAAAATATCTAAAGCTCATCATACAAACATCAATTTTGATCACCCAAATGGGCCCCACCGGCCAGCCATTGTACCCTCTTTGCCCCCCCCCCCGTACCTATCTGCCATATTACACTGAACCCTCCACATTAGTTTGTATACCCTCACAGTACACTGTTACACTGTACCCTCCACATTTAATCCTATGCCCCCCACATTACACTGCACTACATATCCTATACCTTTACATTACATATCATCCTTAGCATTACACTGCAGCCCACATATTGCCTCGTACCCATGAGTATGATTCTGCAGGTGTGTGTGCCTACCACAGCCACATCACTGCACACTAATGCATTAGTAGGAAAATACAGCAGCTACTAGGGGTGCTCATGTGAAGAATGGGTGTGGTTGCAGCTGCGAGTGTTGCGACTCATGCTGTCAATGGATGGAAAATTCTGACAGAGGAGGAATGTCACGCTATCGCTCACTGGGCAATCAGAATCATCGCACTGTTGAGTCATTGTCCACAGATCAGCCAGAAAACACAGGATGGTTCAATGCTGAAACAAGGAGAGTCGCAACCTGAGCATGCATAATGCGGAGATGTATGAACTTACACAACAGGAGCAGTACAACACTGCAAATCACTTGGCAAGTGAAACTGTGCATAGGAACAATGTAATCAGATGTGTGACTGGAGTCCCTCTTCTTCACTGAGAGATCTAACTCTACTATCTCAGAGCTGAGCATGCAAAGTGCCCAAAGGTTAATTTCTGTATGAAATGAAGAAGAAATGGAGAGCCCAAATATTGCAGTATGTCAGAATCAGAGCTGGGACAAGGTCCTTCAGCACCCAAGGCTGAGACCCCAAAGTGCACCCCTCCAATCCTCCCACCCCAGCCATCACACGCTGATTGCTATTAGACTAAGAGGCACCACAGGGCCCACAACCTCCTCAACACCTTAATATGTAGTTATCTGGCTTGCAGTCACTGCTATATATCCCCTTTTCTTATTTCTTTCTGCCTCAAACACAATAAGGAATGACAGCTGAATGAATTCTGCGCCCCCTCTTACACTGCGCCCTGAGGCTGGAGCCTCTCCAGCCTATGCCTCGGCCCGGCCCTGGTCAGAATAGTAAGTATGAATTTATAAAAAATAAAAATGTACTCACAAAGGTGGGTTATTGCTAAGGCAACCACTGAAAATGCAGGTGGGGAGATATAACTGACCCCACTTGGCTTTAAGAATGTCGCTCTCAGTAGATCAGCCTTTCTCAACCTTTCTACCCTGGAGGAACCCTGCAAATAACTTTTGGATCTCAGGGAACCCCTGCAAACAAATGTTTGGTCTCGAGGAACCCCTTCATTTATTTTGCAGGAGGCATAGTCTTTAAAAGTATGTGTGGCTGTTTATTTCACTACCCCCCATTACACTGCCACTCATTATACCATCTCCTGATGCCCCAATTTAGTGCTTCTTGTTACAGTACCACCTATTATAGTGTGCTGTATTATACTTCCCCCACGATGGGGGAAAATGCCAAGGAACCCCTGCAGAGTACTCAAGGAACCCTGGGGTTCCAGGGAACCCTGGTTGAGAAAGCCTGCAGTAGATGAAGAAAAAGAGCTCACACCCCTCCACCAAGAGTGTACTCAGGATATCAACAATGTTAGAAAGGAGTTGCCAGTTGAGCATAAAAAAAATTAAAAACAGTTTAAGAAGGGAGGTAGTGCTGACTTACCTCCCCAAAGTAGACTCAGACTAGTAGTCAAGTGTCCACTAAAAACATTGTCCTTAATCAAGTAACTCCACAAAATGTTTGCAACGCGTTTCACGGGCTATAATCCGCTTCATCGGGCAATAAATCCTGTGAAACGCATTGCAAATATTTTGTAGAGTTATTTTGATTAAAGAAATTTTCAGTGGAGATTTGACTGTTAAGTTTACTTTGGGTAGGTAAATCCACCGCTACCTTCCTTCTTAAACTGTTTTTAATTGTTTTATGCTTATCTGGCACTTCCGTTCTAACGTTGTTGATTTCTGCATAAAATGGCACTCCTGCAACTTGCTGTTTTAACCAGTTCAGTACCGTAGGCTTAAAGCCCTCCCTCCCGGCACCAGCCAGTCACCATGATTGGCTGTCATAAGAATCAGCCTATGACAGCCGATCACCCCTGTAGGTCGAGAAGGGACAGCCGTGTCGGTTTCGCCGTCTAACAGTCTCCTAGCGGCGATCATTGCTGGGAGACTCCGTCATTCAAGCGGAGATGCGTGCGCTTCGGCCCCCGGGACTGCACGCCAATTGGCGTTAGGCGGGCCTGGGGCTGCTGTCGTGAGGCGGTCGTTAAAAAGTTACCCGTGTGGTCACAAAACAGTTGAGTTGAAGGAGTTAAAGGACCACTATCGTGAAAAATTGTAAAAATTAATATATAAACAAACCCAAATAAGAAATATAGTCTTTCCAAAGTAAAATGAACTATACATTATTTTTCTCCTACATTGCTGTCACGTATAAATATCTACATGGAGGATTTTAAGTATTTCATTTATCCTTTACAAAATCACTCCCTGGAACGGTTCTATACAAAGATGCAGGATACCCCTCCCCCCCCCCCTACACACACACACACACACACACACACACACACACACACCTGTTTGTACTCTATTCCGGCAGTTGGACTGAGCAACTGCCGTTTACTATGTGCTTTTGAAAATAAAGAGAACCCTGAGAAAACACTGCAAGGAGATGGGCTAGTCCAAAACCTGTCAGTTCTGTCAGAATTACTACCTGCTGTAATTTTTAGCACGTTTTACTGTACTGAAATGTACTTTTTACGTTTTTTCATGTATTTTAAAATGTTTCATGGTAGCCGTTTCCACTAGCTGTTTCCACATACAAGTCAATGGACTAGTTTCCATTGACAAGAATCTTCATATGCGATGTGGTGGAAATTATGGATGGCATGCTGCAGTTTTCCGCAGCGCGCATCCAAATCCCATAGCGTTAATGAGTAGCATTGCATCGCTTGAAGACCGGAACTACCCGTGGTTGTATGTGATGCGATGATCGCATTGCTACACAGCAATTTGACTAGTGGAAATGGGCCCATAAAGCGGATCGGAGATGAAAAACTAACTATAACAAGTAACTTGTCTATATATCTTATCTAACGTTTAGATAGTTTACACAGCAAATCTAGCTGCCAACAGCTTCAACAGTATAGGATTATTTCTTCCTGTGATACAATGAGAGCAGCCATGTTCTGTTTGTCACATTACACACAGGCAAGCTGCTCTGCATCTCTACACCTCAGCCTGTGAAAACTTCAAATCTCCTCCTCCCTCCTGCCTCTGAAATCTCTGGCTAGGAACACCTCCTCCTCCTGCCCAGACTGAGCTCCCATAAGCCCTTGCTACATGGGTCTCAGTGTGCCTAGGCGCTGGAGGAGCTGTGGGTGAGGCTTGTTTAGTTTATAGGGAATTAGGGTATTAAAACAAAAAACAAAAGTATTTGGCTTGAGGAATACTATATGTAAGGGGCACAATTATGCAATGAGTAAAAGTTTATCTCGGATCCACTTTAAGGCTGCTGCTGATTATCTTGCTGTCCAGAATGGGCAAGGCACAAACTAAACTCCAAGAGATGGCTGCATACAGCAACACAAATCTGTGCTGAAGAAAGTGGCTGGAGCAGGGGTTCCTGACCAGGAAGGAGCTCAAGCATAAGTAAAACAAATGCTGTCACTGAATGCTGTGCAGGACTAGGAAACATACTGTATGTGCAAGGAGTCCAGCTGTAACCCTTTTCTCAGCCATAGGTGAAATCCTTATCTCATCTGCTCTTCTCAGTAAATCCTGATATAGTATTTTAAGCCAGGAAAATGAATAGGTGGCTGTGTCAACAGGGATTAGCTAATTGGTTTAAGAATGACTTTATCTCTGCCCATAAGCCAACATTGCTTTCATAAACAAGAGGAAAACATACTTGGATTAAACTCAAAAGCAATTTGCTGGGCAAATAAATTTCATCTGCCGTAAATGGAAGAGAATGATTGTAAAAATGAAGGAGAAATTCATTTCTATCGACCTCTGCCCATATTATAAAATGTAGTTGAGTTGACTCATTGGTAGAAAATGTGACTGGTTTTGTTTTTAACCCTAGTACACAAATACACATCTATGAGTAAAAATGACATAGTGACATTTGATTACATCCTATGTGTACGTGAGAGGTAAGATAAAGGGTGGAAGGAATATTTTGATCCTTGGTGGTCATCCGTAACCTCCAAGTATCTGGAGAATGAGAGAGACCAGGGACCATATGCAATTCACTTTTTCTCCTAGGTGATATTTTCCCCTTCAATGACCCCCTACGCTAAAACACTGGTGGAGGCCGCCTTGACGATTAGCAACTAAAAACTATTATACAGAAGAGTAGTGTAATGTCTTACCTTCTCAGAATGACAAACCAATAGTTCATGGAAAAGGTATATTTATCCATGCACAATAGACAACGCGTTTTACTGGTCTAAGCCCACTTCCTCAGGTCAATAAAGTATTTTCTTCTTTTAAGAGAGTAAGACTTTATACTTCCCATCTGTATAATAGTTCATAGTTGTTCATCGTGAAAGGTGCCTCCACCAGTGTTTTTAGCAAAGATTAGAGGTGTGCTTCTTCAGTTACAGGTGTAGATGGAATCATTTCTATGTATTCTGTAACAAACTGTGTAAAAAGGGCGGCGCTCTATAAATATGGTGTTCACCACGCTCCACAGTGAACGGCAACATATGCTATGCTGCACACGCCATTTGTGGACTTTTAGGACATTTTGCAACATCCGCTGCTGAACCTATACTACACCTCTATACTGTTCAATTTCAGTGCAAGATATTTATAAATTCCCATGTTAGTAAAAATAATTTAAAATATTTGCTTAAGTATCCCAAAATTGTAGTCATGAGACTTCTGGTCATCTCATCCATGCTTTTGTTCCTGGCAGAACAGAAGGGAGTGATACATCCATGCTAAATGATGTACACCCTATAGAATCCTATGAGAGGGGCCATGTCCCACACCGTCAGGCTGCTGGACTGGACCTCATCTCTAAGAATTTGAAATAGTGGTCATGCGAAAGTCATTCCAGGGTGTCTAGAAATAGAGGATACATAACCAGGTCTTTGCAACTTTTTGTACGATTGCACACAATGGCCTCAATTCTGGTACGCTTACCATTTTACCACATATGCAGTTTGCTATTCTGCTGGGTTTTAGTCAGAATTTACTGCATGCTGTAAAATGTTCAGTGTTTTGCAACATTGCACCGAAAACCGGAATTCTCATGAAAAATAGGGGGCATATTAGCACATAGTTTACTGATCAGTTTAAGACCTGCCTGTACCTGGTGGTAAAGTCAATTTGTATGCATTTTGCAGTTTTTAGTGGAGTTCCTATTCCTGTATTAGACCAGAAACCCACTAGGAGCGATTTCTAAGCGCTAGTGATTTGAAAAAGCTCTTGCTAATGCAATGCTATGGAGGAAATTTATAAAATCAAATCGCTCAAAAGGGATCACACCCATAGCATTACAATAGCAAGAGTTTTCAAATGGCAAAGCACTCAGAAAATCGCTCCTAGTGGGTTTCTGGCCTTAGTGGAGTTCCTATTCAGGCTTTGGAATAGAAAAGAATAGTAGAAATAAAACAATATTTACTGGATTTAAAAAAAAAAAACATTTTTATAGGGAATGCTTTTAAATATACTTTACACAGCTAGCTACATAATCCCCCTCCCCCCCCCCCCCCAAAAAAAAAAAACACATTCCAAAGACTATTATTATATTTATTTACAGCATGCTTGCCGCTGAAATACCGCACTTTTACTGCATTTACCGCATGTCTGGCAGTACACATCTATTTACCTCCTCAGATACTGGGGACTATACTTCATGTTTTATGATCCTTGTGAGATGGGCCCCAAGGCCGTGAAGAGCACCAAGAGGAAGCAAGGGAAGGGTTGTGAATAACTGGAGGCCCCAACAAAGTTTTGCTACGGGGCCCACAAATAAGTTTGTGATTCTTTGCAAAGATAAATGATTTACACGCTTTTCGCACATTTTCCCGGTAAAAATAAATATTTTTCTTGAATTTTGCATCAGCAAGAAAATTCTTCCTTGACCATATTGCGAAAATACAAAGTATGTTCACAAATATAGTAAAAAAAATGGCATTTTAGCTGCGAAAATTACTTTGACAAAAATTGGCAAGCAACACTGTAGTAGATTAGTTTGTTTGAGACTGTTTAAATACGGTGTTGAATATGCGATATTATTTTAGTATGTATAAAATGTGTGTACTCCCAGAGCTTGGGCCATTTCTCTCAATAGAATTCAGCGATCAGCTAAAACTCCTCCTGGATCTGAGTCTTAAAAAGATACCATTTAAATACAACATATGTGAAGTATATCTTCTGCTGCTCTGTTTAAATTGGCTGTGAAAAACTCCCTGTGCATCAGATGGTGAATGCAAATGCTGCCACAATTTAACTGCCAATCTTCCAGTAAACATATTTGGGTAGCCAAAGTCTTGTGAAAGAGAGGGTGGAGTAAAGGGCATCCCCCGTAATGGACTGAGGTAATGGCAACTGTGTGGGAAAGCCCAACAAAGTTGAGAGATTCTTTAACTGGAATCAGCAAGGGTCGGTCCACACTTGTCAGGTTGAAGATTGGAATACGTTTTAATTAAATGGATCAGTTTTTCTAAAAACTGATCCATTTTTCATAAAAAACATATGCAGCATATGTTTCCAGTCCGTTTAACCATATGTCAAAAGCGTGTCCTTCCTTCCTTCCGTGTGTTCCTATTGGATAAAGAGGTCCGCAAAGATGACGCTGAGGGGAGGAGCAGGCAGTAGTTAATCTACTGTGGCATCCGTTTTGTGTGCAAAAGTTCTCTGTGTGGAGGGAGATCCGTTGTTTGTGTTGCCTTTCATTGCCTCCGCGGGTAGCTGGGCTCTGTGAAAATGTGCTAAATCCGGACTCTCCGTTCAGTTTTCTAAAACGGAGCCCAGGGATCCGTTTTTGAAGTGTGCGAAGACGGCTGCTATTTTTAACATTGGTATCCGTGGCTCTGTTTTTGTCCAGGACAAACAAAGCCATGGATATGGGTTTGAAACAAGTGTGAACCGACCCTAAGAGGATGCCTGGAGAAGTTTAGGGGCTCATTTCCACTAGGGCCAAATCCATTTTGAATCTGCAGGGTTTCTTCCTCAAATAAGTGACCCACATAACAGGGTTAAGTCAGACTGCACAGCTCACTTTAGGAGCTTATAGATGAACTTGAGCTGACCCCCCTCCCCTCTTTTGTAGGCCTAGATCAGTCCAATACTTTCTGTGCAGTATGAAGGAGGAAACGGTCTATTGGAAGGACATACAAGGTTCACACTAGACTTGACAAGCCACTTTGCCATTGGGATTTGTAAGGGCAAAAATGCCCAATGTAGACCACAGTATTTGTGACCAGTAGTGGTCATCATCTGACCAAATTACAAACAAGGTGATGTGGTAAATATTAAGGTTTAAAATCATATGTAATTTTATCTGAATAGGAATGTTTCAGAGCTATGATGGCAGAGAAGTGTGTAGCTTAACAATCATATCTGAAGTTAAAATAATACTAAAGAAGCAATTTACTAATGAAATACTAAAGAAGCTCTTCTTTCTCATTGTTTATATTGTCTTCCCTCTCTTGGAGGGGGCCCTCAACTGCATTCACCTGCACTGGTAGTGATCGTTTCACTCAAGAAAGCAAACACAATTTAAGAGAGTCCATCTAACCCCAGTGAAGATGGGAGTTCTCCTTATGCCTTATTGGTTGGTTGCCTACCAAAGTAACCTAATATTTTGAGTACTGTTTACCTACTCTTGCTCCATTTTCAGTACATACTACACTATCCGGGCTCAAACCATCAATCAAGAGTCAGGGATTTTGAAAAAATATGGAACTTCTCTTCAATAAATTAAGTCAATTGGATATCTGTAGTGACCTCATCTGTGCTGTCCATCACTGCATGTCCATTAGTGTAGCAACAGTACCCCAAAGAGGCCCAAAAAGGATTAGCACCACTGAATATAAGTTGGAAAAGTCAAAAAAGCGTTATTACATGTCCAGAAATATCAATAATATACACAATATGTTTAACATATTGTGTATATTATTGATATTTCTGGATATGTAATAAAGCTTTTTTTTTTACTTTTTCAACTTAAATTCAGTGGTGCTAATCTTTTCTTTGGGCCTCTTTGGGGTACTGGTGCTATTCATTATTGTCGAAGCCATTACCAGCGCACTGATTTAGCACAGGTGGTGCAGATCCATTGCTTTCTTGCATGTCCATTAGTATTAATCTGAAGTAGACACAATCCTATATGCACGGTTGACTTCTCAGTGGCTGTAAAATAAAACCAGAGCTAGCTAATCTCTTTCCCTACAGATTCTGATCAGTCAAAAGTCTTAGCACATGTCCTCAGTGTAGACCGTGCTGAAATACACATTGTGACTTCTAGTTAATTATTGGTGTTTGATGTGAGATTTGATATTGAACAGCTGATCACATTCAAAACCAGTAATACAATCTCCGTCAACATACATAGTTTTTTTTTATTTTTTTATTTAGATAGCACCAACATATTCCATGGTGCTGGATAAGCAGACAGTAGTGGAGCTGCAGATGCAGAAACATTACAGAAATAGCTCAGGAGTGATATAAAAAAAATCTAACAATACACTAACATGTTCATTTGCCACTCAAATATATTTATTTATTCCCTAGTGGTAAGTGTAGACTTTTTTTCTGCAGTTTCAACTACCTACTCCATTAAGGATCATTGCTGAAAGATCGTAATTTGAGTTTACCAGTTCTCTGCTTTCCTTTGTAAACTTATAGAAAGGAAAATATGATTCTTATCCAATAAAGTGCTTTCATAACCAAACGTTATACTGCACTGGAATGAGTTACAACAGTACTGTCTGAAATCAGAACGATCAGTGATGTAGCTAAGGTAGTGAAGCAAAACTGGTAACTCATGGACCATCGACAGCTAATTCTGCTGTTGTGGCATTTCACAACAGATAGATGGCATAAACTTCAGCTCAAAATAAGAATCAGCAAAAATGCACTTTAGTTTTCACTATGGAAGTTGTTGGTATGGAGGCAATCCTAATAAAGATTAAAAAAAATGATATTTATATGTGTACTAAGTCACAACTTTTCACAGAAGGCTCCAAATCAACCATAGGTAGTTTAGTCAGCAATAATGGGTCATACGCAATTAACTTTTTCTCTTGATATTTTCACACCTTAGCGATAAAATGCCTTTGTAGCCAAATCCAAGCAAGAACATATTCAGAATAATTTTGATAGTACTTTTTCAATTACAGAGTGCTGAAACGTTATTTTAAACAGAAGATGAAAAATTACCGTATCTCCTTGGAGAAAAAGTGAATTGAATTAGGGCCCATGACCCTTATGCAATTACCTTTTTTTCTCCTGAGTTTTCACCTAGGAGATAATTGTTTATCTTCTTTCAGCACTTTGCACTGGAAATGTACTGAAAAGTAGTTAAAAAGTACTTTCAAAATTATTCTGAGCATTTCCGTGCTTGCTGGGGTTTAAAGGGCATTTTATTGACAAGGTGTAACAATAACACTTAAGAGGAAAGTCAGGAGGAAAAGTTTAATTCCATCCAAAAGTTATCATTCCATTGAAGCCCAGGGAAGTTTGTTTTTAAATGTGTTGATCATGCCAGTGCCTCTTATAGGGCTAGTGGGAGTGACTGCAGTTTGCCTTTTACTAATTATGTAATGGAAGGTACTATGGGGTGGCAAATGCTTCAAGAGAAACTATGAATGAGAAAAAACTGCGAGGTAGGGCTTCTCGGCACGCAACGCGTACCACCTGAGTTTGGCGCAGCTATAGCAGTAATGCTATAGTCCACTGGCCCACGCATGGATAATTCACCGATCCGGTGATTGCTGGACCTCGAATTACTTCTCCCTCCCAGCTGCTACAACTCGGAGGGGGAATAGTAATTAATTAACGACGCCCGCAATTTCAGCAGCGGTAGGGTGAGCCGTCATTCGGCTCACCCTCCGCCAAAAAGATAGGGGTAGAAAAGACAAATTTACGCAAAAAAACTGTCCCCTCTCTCTTGCTGGCTGATAACCGTTCGCCAGCTTCAAATAACATTTTAAAAAAATATCACTATACTTTAAATGAGAATGAAATCTCAAATTTGGAGTTAAAATTGAATTTCATTTTTTTCCAGCTTATCCCTTGTATGAAGACATATGAAAAAATAAACACGTTTATTAAGACTGCCACAAAGTGCGTTAGCAAACAAATCCCTAAATACTGTTATGGTGTTTTTCCATGAAGCATTCAGCTAAAAATAAAAATTTCCCTTACTGACCTCATGAATAAAGCATATCCAGGAATGAATGAAAATGTTAAGTGCCGTTTTTGTTTTGAAACAACATTTGCTGCAGGGGAAGAATATCCAATAATCTGCAATTGAAATGATTTCCTGTCATCCACCTGGAGTGGCAATTATGGAGCCCGGTGTGTATTGCAAACACTCAAACAGATGTCAGCCATGAAATACACTAGTCTATATAATTGCTATTCAGACACCTTCATGAAAGGGAGCTTTTGTCCACTGACACGCGGAATAGCAGTTTGGCTGAAAATATATTTGTGGTACAATGCTTTTTTTTGAAAATATAATAGTTCTATAAGCTGATAAGTAATAGGATGAGATACTTTAGTCTACATGCAATCAACTTTATCTTCTCAGTTTTTTCCTAGGAGATCATTTTTTTTCATCTCTTATTTAAAAGTGAATTGAATAAGGGCCTTAATCTCCTAAAAAAAATACATTTTTTTTTTTAGATTGGAGTGAAAGTAACCTATAAATTTAAACATTCCTACCAGCATCGTTCACCTAGACAAGCAACGCTTATGCAAAGCAACTAAACTCTTCAGGTGTGTACAAACGTTCAACTTTACGCCTGATTGTCATTTAATCTGGTCGTTTGAACGACGTGAAGTGCAAACAACAAGTCATTCAAACGTCCAGTACATACTGATCAACAAAGCAGCTGATATCCTAATTTACATGTCGTTTAACCAACTTGGTAATGGACACTGGATTGGATAGAACAATAGACTAGATTAAACAACTGATCAAACGACTGTATGTTTGAACGTTTATTAGTTGGACAAAGAAGTCGTTTGAATGACAGTTGCTCCAACTGATCCGGCAAGCGGATTGGGCAAACCGGCTGTTATCAGTCGATCGACTGCGCGTACAGACGACCAACTTATTGTTCAAGTCGTAGGACAAGTTGGGCGTAAAATCAGGATGTGTACGTACCTTTACACAGCTAATGCTAATGGTTCTTTAAATTAAATCACTGATGTTTCAGATATGACTAAAACATTTTGAAAATGCTGTCTCCATTTGCTCTGTCCATAATACAGATTATGCCAAAAAGAATATACAATATAATGTATCTAATGACCTTTAAAAAATAAACCTATGATGGAAATCCTGACTGTGTTTACCTGAATATAAATGGAACATACTTTTGTTTCAGAGACTGCAAGATAAATGCATCAATCTAAATCTGTATAACTAAAGTACAGATATGCCCGTTACAGCTGTATATAAATGTGCAACTATAATAAATGTTAAGCTGACAACTTTTACATTCAAAAGCAACACTTTAAAGCGTATTGAAATACTTCTATGGGTCATATTCAGATGCGGACCTTAAAATGTTCTATATCAATAAGAGCTTAGGCTCTTATTTGTAAATAAACTAAAATGTAAAAAAAAAGTATTTACCGTATGTTTGGTTTAAATCCTTTTTGCAGTGATATTACTTACCCGTGTTCAGCTCAGATCTTTAATGGACAGCTCCTGAGAGGGGACAGGTAGAAGCTAAGGCAGTCTGGAACTGATAGTTGAATAGGTGTCCCTTGTGTTCACTGATCTCCTGAGCTGCTTGCATATGACATCCTCTGAATTAAGTTGTTTAACACTCACGTGACTTTCCTATGAAGGGTTTTAATGTTCTGCTAGTGACAGGCAGGCAGAGTACTTCTCAGCCTTAGATTTTGTAAATTTGTATGAACCAGTGTTGCATCTAAGTTAGGACATTTTGCCATTTTTAGAATACTCGGTCATCAGTCAAAAACTCAACTTTGCATCTATCTAAAATAAATAAGTGTGATAAAGGGTATTCTGATTTCTGTCAGTTGTGTTTCAGCTGTAAAAATCTTCAAAAAAGTTTAGAGTATATTAATTTTCTGATTGTTCAGTAAAATGTTCATTTGTTATTAAACAATACAAAGAATGAGGAATCAACAGACAATATAACATTGATGTAATATTCGTGGCAAATGTTACAATCAGAATAAAAAAAGTACTTAAAAAAATATAGAGAACAGATTAACTGAAATAACTAATTGCCAACTCTGTAAACTCACCAAAAGCCTAAAAACTTAAAATACGAAGTACAAAAGATAAAATAATAATAATTTTCACAAATATGTATGAAAAAAAGTCACCTTGCGAGTTTATAGCACAATGTGCGTCACATCACCACTCTGTTCGCTGTTTGGATGAGCGCAATTTGTTTTCCCACACAATCAGCAATTTAAGCACAGGGATATCTCCTTAAAGTACTTTTCAATTGGATTACCAGCAGGAAGACAGCTGTGTGTGCTGAAATATCTTCCCTCAGGATCATACAGATCAAAACATTATTTCATTATGTGAACACACAGGTGGCAAGTGTGTGTGTGTGTGTGTGTGTGTGTGTGTGTGTGTGTGTGTGTATATATATATATATATATATATATATATATATATATATATATATATAGTGGGATGCAAAAGTTTGGGCAACCTTGTTAATTGTCATGATTTTCCTGTATAAATCATTGGTTGTTATGATGAAAAATGTCAGTTAAATTTATCATGTAAGAAACACACACAGTGATGTGATATTTAATAAATGAAATATATATATATATATTTATATATATATATATATATATATATATATATATATATATATATATATATATATATATATATATATATATATATATATATATATCCTCTTACCTTCTGGCATAAAAATATATAGTTACCTCTCTATAAAGAAATAAAAAATCAGATTGGGCACTCTGACCTACAGACATGCTCTGGAGAGTTTGACTGGTGGAGGAGACTTGCAATACAACTGAGTAGCAGAGTCTAAATCAAGCAATGCAAAAAGAGTGGTGAATTTTATTTAAAGGACACCTGAAGTGAGAGGGATATGAAGCCTTTCATATGTATTTCCTTTTAAAGGAAACCAGAGACCATATAAACTAAACGTTTTATACATACCTGGGGTTTCCTCCAGCCCCATGCGCACGGATCGCTCCCATGCCGCCGTCCTCAGTCTTCTGTATCACCGAATGAATTTGTTTGTTACTGTATATATTTGCATATAAGCCAACCTGCGTATAAGCAGAGGTACCCACTTTTCCCTCAGAAACCAGGAAAAAGTGATTGACTCACGTATAAGCCCCCTCCCCAGTATAGCCCCCTCCACAGTAGCCAGATGTTTCCCCAGTACACGTCAGCCCCCATCCCCATAGCCAGATGTACCCCGAGGATCATATAGCTGTGTCTCAAGATGCCTCTAGATGGTGTCATAGATATGAGCCACAGCGATTGCCGCACAGGAAGAATCCCTGATCATTGCACTGACAACTAACACGTTGCTTGCACGTTCGGCTCCACAAGCCAAGGGACACAGGTAGTCTTGAGCAGTGCACTCTGTACACCATGTTGCAGGGGATGGAGGGCACAGACACAGCAAGGAACCAGCTGACAAGAGCAGGATCACTAGTGCACAATCCTTACACTCCTCTGCCAGTAACAAAACCTGCTCCACCATTCGTTCTGCTCCACTGACTCAAATATATGCCGAGGGGGTAACTTTAGGCTTATATGCGGTATATAAGGCACTTCAGTTTTCTGTTTGGTTAGCTATGTCATTGTCACACAACATAAGATTAACATAGATAGATTAAAGATAGCAGGAGTGGATTTTGCATACGTGTACAATTGTGAAACAACATCAGAAACAGCGCCACCTATCAGCCTTATCATTGCATGCATACCCTGGTTCTAACCTTCTCAACAGAACGGAACAGTTCCTCTCCTCTCTCTTCTCTAAATCCCTCCAAGCTTTCACTGGATGAAGCAGGTGGTTTTGGTGCATGGCGCTCAGTGCCGAGTGCCAAAGCTGGGCACCACTATAGCACTAGTGCTTTAAAGAGACTCCGTAACAAAAATTGCATCCTGTTTTTTATCATCCTACAAGTTCCAAAAGCTATTCTAATGTGTTCTGGCTTACTGCAGCACTTTCTGCTATCACCATCTCTGTAATAAATCAACTTATCTCTCTCTTGTCAGACTTGTCAGCCTGTGTCTGGAAGGCTGCCAAATTCTTCAGTGTTGTGGTTCTGTGATGCATCTCCCCCCTCCAGGCCCCTCTCTGCACACTGCCTGTGTATTATTTAGATTAAGGCAGCTTCTCTCTTCTCTCTTATCTTTTACAAGCTGGATAAATCCTCCTCTGAGCTGGCTGGGCTTTCACATACTGAGGAATTACATACAGGCAGAGCTGTCTGCACTCTGCAGGAAGAAACAGCCTGACACTTCAGTGGAAGATAGCTGCAGGGGGAAAGAAACACACAAATGATCTCTTGAGATTCAAAAGGAAGGGTGTATACAGCCTGCTTGTGTATAAATGTATTTTCTATGTGTGGACATACTGTACATCAACCTACTTCCTGTTTTGGTGGCCATTTTGTTTGTTTATAAACAAACTTTTTAAAACTGTTTTTAACCACTTTTAATGCGGCGAGGAGCGGCGAAATTGTGACAGAGGGTAATAGGAGATGTCCCCTAACGCACTGGTATGTTTACTTTTGTGCGATTTTAACAATACAGATTCTCTTTAATACGTGCCAAACCCCAAATGACTTCTCTCTTCAGAGCGGGAATAGTATTTAACACCGCTGGGAATTTAAGTGTCAACAGGGTGCTGTCGCTGCACCCAACTCACCAGCGGCACATCAGTACTTACGCTTTGCTGGATCCTACTAGCCACTCCAACTACTGTATTGTCTTTTTTAAGGTACCCATTAACAGTACAATTGTTTCACCAAATACGATCTTTGGATTCAATTTTTACGATCGAATTGTATAGAAAATTTGCCGTTTATGAAGGCAATCAATAGTGAACAATTCTAAATCTTTGGTTGTATGCTTTATAGAATAAAATTGATCTGAAAGTTGGAAAATATGATCGCATTTGAAAGAAGAATCGTTCAGTAAATGTGAACATTCGATAATTGCCTTCAGATTACTTAGGATCATTCAAATTGCTATGAAAGATTGCATTTAGTAAAAGTTGTACCATTCATGGGCAACTTTATTCACTTCTCCTCTATACTCCTTGTGCAACACGTTCACTCAGACCTCATATACAGTGGAGGAAATAATTATTTGACCCCTCACTGATTTTGTAAGTTTGTCCAATGACAAAGAAATGAAAAGTCTCAGAACAGTATCATTTCAATGGTAGGTTTATTTTAACAGTGGCAGATAGCACATCAAAAGGAAAATCAAAAAATAACCTTAAATAAAAGATAGCAACTGATTTGCATTTCATTGAGTGAAATAAGTTTTTGAACCCCTACCAACCATTAAGAGTTCTGGCTCCCACAGAGTGGTTAGACACTTCTACTCAATTAGTCACCCTCATTAAGGACACCTGTCTTAACTAGTCAACTGTATAAAAGACACCTGTCCACAGAATCAATCAATCAAACAGACTCCAAACTCTCCAACATGGGAAAGACCAAAGAGCTGTCCAAGGATGTCAGAGACAAAATTGTAGACCTGCACAAGGCTGGAATGGGCTACAAAACCATTAGCAAGAAGCTGGGAGAGAAGGTGACAACTGTTGGTGCGATTGTTCGAAAATGGAAGGAGCAGAAAATGACCATCAATCGACCTCGCTCTGGGGCTCCACGCAAGATCTCACCTCGTGGGGTGTCAATGGTTCTGAGAAAGGTGAAAAAGCATCCTAGAACTACACGGGAGGAGTTAGTGAATGACCTCAAATTAGCAGGGACCACAGTCACCAAGAAAACCATTGGAAACCCATTACACCGCAATGGATTAAAATCCTGCAGGGCTCGCAAGGTCCCCCTGCTCAAGAAGGCACATGTGCAGGCCCGTCTGAAGTTTGCCAATGAACACCTGACTGATTCTGTGAGTGACTGGGAGAAGGTGCTGTGGTCTGATGAGACCAAAATAGAGCTCTTTGGCATTAACTCAACTCGCTGTGTTTGGAGGAAGAAAAATGCTGCCTATGACCCCCAAAACACCGTCCCCACCGTCAAGCATGGGGGTGGAAACATTTTGCTTTGGGGGTGTTTTTCTGCTAAGGGCACAGGACAACTTAATCGCATTAACGGGAAAATGGACGGAGCCATGTATCGTGAAATCCTGAACGACAACCTCCTTCCCTCTGCCAGGAAACTGAAAATGGGTCGTGGATGGGTGTTCCAGCACGACAATGACCCAAAACATACAGCAAAGGCAACAAAGGAGTGGCTCAAGAAAAAGCACATTAAGGTCATGGAGTGGCCTAGTCAGTCTCCGGACCTTAATCCAATAGAAAACCTATGGAGGGAGCTCAAGCTCAGAGTTGCACAGAGACAGCCTCGAAACCTTAGGGATTTAGAGATGATCTGCAAAGAGGAGTGGACCAACATTCCTCCTAAAATGTGTGCAAACTTGGTCATCAATTACAAGAAATGTTTGACCTCTGTGCTTGCAAACAAGGGTTTTTCCACTAAGTATTAAGTCTTTTATTGTTTGAGGGTTCAAAAACTTATTTCACTCAATGAAATGCAAATCAGTTGCTATCTTTTATTTAAGGTTATTTTTTCGATTTTCCTTTTGATGTGCTATTTGCCACTGTTAAAATAAACCTACCATTGAAATGATACTGTTCTGAGACTTTTCATTTCTTTGTCATTGGACAAACTTACAAAATCAGTGAGGGGTCAAATAATTATTTCCTCCACTGTAGTTACATAGTTAGTTGACAAAATACATCCATCCATCCAGTTCAACCACACAAAAAAATCATTGTCCTGAACCCGCATATATCCAGCATCGATCCAGAGCAAAAAAAAACCTTACAAGACTTTGACCAAGTAGCCTGAAAAGGGGAAAAAATCCTTGGATGGCAGTCAGATTATCCCTGGATCAATTCCAGGAATAATTATAGCCGGGGATGTTTTTCAATGCAGAAAAAAAAAGAAAAAATCATTTATAGAATTTGCCATAAATACTTCCTGTGGTAAGGTATTCCAGATTTTAACCACTCTTACTGTAAAGAATTGTTTTCTAAATATATGGCAACAACTGTTTTTTCCCCTTTACAATATATTAATGATTTTGTAGATAAAATCCAGAGTAATGTTGCCATATTTGCAGATGATACAAAATTATGCAGAATTATAAACAGTAAGCAGGATAGTGACATTTTACAACAGGACCTCAACAGCATGACTATATAGGCAAACAGATGGCAGATGAAATAACATTTAGATACATGTAAGCCTCCTTTAAATGCAGGTATAGAATTACTTCCTCTGGTAAAATATTCCACATTTCAACCACTCTTACTGTAAAGAACCCCCTCCTAAATAGGTGGCCGAACCTTTTTTCCTCCACAAGCAGCAACAAAAATCTTACCTACTAAGCTTATGTATTACCCTCTGGTGTATTTACACATGTTAATCAGGTCACCTTTTAGCCGTCTTTTTTCCCATCTAAATAAATCCAGTTTGTCTAACCTTTCTTGTTAGATGAGACCTTCCATCCTTCTGATTAATTAAGTTGCCTGTATTTGTTCCCTTTCTAGTATGTTAATGTCCTTCCTATAGTGTGGAGCCCAAAACTGTGTTCCAGACTCCAGATGTGGCCACACATGTGATTTATACAGAGGGGTACAATACTAGCTATTTTATTTCCCATTTTATCCATCTCAGAATTTTATTTGCTTTAGCTGCTGCTGCTTGGCATTGAATACAGGTGTTTAAAGCCGATGGGTACCGGTAAAAAAAAGAAAAAGTCAGATACTCACCTAAGGAGAGGGAAGGCTCGGTCCTAATGAGCCTTCCCTCTCCTCTCCCGGTGCCCTCGGTGCTGCGCTGGCTCCCCCGTTTGCGTCCGCCGCTGCAGGGACTTCGGAGGTCTTCGGGAGCACTCGGGCTTCCGAAGACGGGCCGCTCCATACTACGTACGCGCGAGCGCGTCATAGAGGGCGCTCGCGCATGCGTAGTATGGAGCGGCCGCGTCATCGGGAGCCCGAGTGCTCCCGAAGGCTTCCGAAAGCTCCCGAAGGCATGCGGAAGTGGCAGTATTTGACCGAACTGGTCGAATACTGCCACGGGGGATCCTGCGCGGGACCGGGCACCGGGAGAGGAAAGGGGAAGGCTCATTAGGACCGAGCCTTCCCTCTCCTTAGGTGAGTATCTGACTTTTTCTTTTTTTTACCGGTAAACATTCACTTTAACTTGTTATCACTAACTTGTTATCAACCAGTACTCCCAAGTTCTTCTCCAAGTTTGATGTTCGCAGCTGTAAGCCATTTATCTTATATGTTGCACTACTACTGGCACATCCAAGGTGCATGACCTTAAATTTATCTACATAGAAGAACGTGATTGCAAAAGAAGAACCCTGAATTCTTCAAGCAAGATTACAAAATATATATAAAAGAGCCTGCAGCACACCACGGAGTAAACATTATTGGCAACTTCCAGAAGAAAGATACAATAGCTGACGTGTTTCAGATGCAAGGTCTTAAATCATAGCTCAACATGCACAAACAGAAGCAACATATAAGCACAAAAGACTCCTCCCTCATGGGGCTGAACTGTCTGCCCTTAAGGGATAGTATGCAACCCAATCCCAAGGTGGAGCAAAAAAAATGACCACGAGTCAAAAATACATCAATAAAAACAATGCAAATTCAATATAGAAGGTGTAATGATCGCTGCTGCAGCAGGTGTTGCTGGAAGTAGTAGTGCTGCAGCTCAGGCAGTTCTGATGTCTTTCCATGCAAGCTGCATAGCTTTGTCTGTCTTTCCCTGCTGTCAGCTTGTGACTGATTATCATTCACCTGTGTGGGAATCTGCATGTCTGCTCCCATTGGATGACCTCAGTATAAAGATCTGCTTCCTGCAGGGTTTCCTTGGGTTTTCATAGCTTCAGTTTAAGCCCGTCTTGCTGTCGCTTCAGCCCCCGATCGTGTTTCTTGTTCTAAAGATACTTTGCTGGTCTTTGCATCATATATTGGTTCATTGCCAATATATATGCATACCAGCACGTTTATTATTTTCCTTGTATTTGTGTTACGTTGATACATCAGTGTCGCTGATGTATACGTACACGAACTGTTTATATCCTGTGTGCAGTTAGTCAGCTTCCAGCACGTTTTGGTAGGTTGCGCGTACCGTGACCACCCGTGCTGAGGTAGTTACCCTGCTCCTGGTTCTGTTTGTGGATTGCGTTCATCTCTGCGAAGAGATAACGAATCCTTCTGAATCCTGTTCTATTACCGTTTGTGGATTGCGTTCATCTCTGCGAGGAGATAACGAATCCTTCTGAATCCTGTCCCGTTACCGTTTGTGGATTGCGTTCATCTCTGCGAAGAGATAACGAATCCTTCTGAATCCTGTTCTGTTACTGTTTGTGGATTGCGTTCATCTCTGCGAAGAGATAACGAATCCTTCTGAATCCTGTTCTGTTACCGTTTGTGGATTGCGTTCATCTCTGCGAAGAGATAGCGAATCCTTCTGAGTCCTGTTCCCTGTATTACTCCAGTCCTGGAGTAATTACTCAGCGTTGCATGCTGACTGTGGAGAATACACCACCAAGCCTTACATTATGAAAACCCCATTACCAATCCCCATTGTGGGGGGGATTCCCAGAAAGTATGACACTGTTAATTATGGTTCCTGTTCCTTTAAGAAATTTGAAGAACTTAGCTCTGAAACAGAAAATGAGTTTTTCTCTGAATGTGCCAGGTTCCTGGCCAATCCTGATCTCCAAGCGACTCCTGTTTCAACCTGGGCACTCCAACTAAGTTATATTTTGTTTAAAGGGGAATTATTCCAGTGGGCATTTGATGTTCTCAATCATTCCGATTTGAAAGAGAGACCGCTGGAATTTCTAGCGTTTGTGATCCATAACTGGTTGCGCATAGATCCATTGCCTTTTCCTCTTAATGAACTCCTGGCAGCAGGCCAATCAGCTACTCCTTCAATTGCTTGCAAAAATGTTCAGCAAGCAGAAAGTGTTACTGATAATTTTCCTGCAGCCTTGAATAAATCACCAAAAACAGCAGGGTCTAAGGCAAAACGCAAACGTTCTAAGAAACGTGTCCGATCTGCAGAGTCGTTATCCTTAGCGACTGAGACCTATAATGAGATTCTGCCATTAACAGATAATGAAATGCAATTGTCTTTCAGGGGAGTTAAATGGACTTATGAAACTACTAATGAACTTTCCTCCCTGACTAGGGAAAATAAAGATTTTTGTTTAAAAGAATTATCTGAGTATGATTATGAGGAGATATTACAGAGTATTGAACAAATCAACTTATTTGTGAAGCAAGGAAAGTTTGCATACACTACAGTTCAGCACTTGCTACAGGTATTGGAGATTCTTAGGAATAAGGAATCTGCCAATCACCTGCTAATTAACCCAATATATGTCCCTGCTACAATCATATCTGCAAACCATGATCTGCCTGTTAAGTATGCTTGGAATCCTCCATTTGAGAAAGGAGAGATGGAAGCTCTGGTCAATGAATGGAAGAATGATTCAAGTTCATTTTGTCAATTTTACAGTGCAAAAAGTGAATTAGTATTGAATGCATGCATTAAGTCCGCCTATAACCTAATAAAAACTGGTGTGTGTGGGTATGACTTTGTGGCTCCATTGATTGATGTGTGGGAACTGATTTTGGATGATTTTTATGTGACTCCGAATTCGCAAATTTGGCGTTCTGACCCGCCTGCTTCAGCACCTTTGGCTGATTCAGCAGGTGATTCGGAGCTCTTTTTGTGTGAAATTGAAGTTCCTGCAATTCCACCCTGTACCATGGATAACTCAGTGTTACTTACCAGTAAAACAGAAGCCACTGATGCATTCTTAACCTTGCCCTGCGCAAATTTCTCAGCAGAGAATCCAGAGGTCCTGCTGACTTCCGAGTCCAGCCTAGCCAGTACTCATGACTCTTTGTTCAGTGAAACAGACACCAGAAAAATCTTGCCTGCCTCTGCAAACACTTCTGCAGAAATTACCTGTGTTAATAAAGTTCAACTCCTGTCTGATCCAGCAGATGCCAATAGATGCACTACATCAGTTTCCGAGTCCCAGCAATCCTGTCTAGAAACCTCAGAACCCCAGCATCTGAATTTTCCAATTTTGCAAATGAATGGTGATTCAGATGCGCAAACATTGTGTCTTGATCTTCCTGTTTCTACACCTCGCTCTAGTTTCGTGAATAGCTCAGAGCATCTGCTATGTGAACCTGAAATCGCAGAATTATTATCTTGTTCAGAAAATATTCCAGTAAATTTGCCCTGTACCATGAATTGTGCAGTAGATCTCTCCAATGAAACTCAGGTCACAGAATCATTATGCTGTCCAGCAGGTGCTTCCATGGTTTTGCCCTGCAATATGGACTGTTCAGTGATCCTGTCCAGTGAAGCTGTGGTCGCAGAGTCTTATGCTTCACCCAGTACTTTGGATACTTCAAACCCTCTAGCAGAGGAGTCTGAGGCACTGCTTACCTCAGTTGGTGTTGCAGTAATATTCACTTGTCTAGCAGCTGTTTTGGAATTACAGTCTGCTCTAATAAAACTTGATGAATTTCTGCCCAGCAAAGCAGAAGCCATTGAAATACTGTCCTCGTCAGCAAGTGTGTTAGATACCTTGCCCTGTATACAGTCTGATTTAACCAATGTTGTTGAGTCCCTCTCCAGTGTTGTAACAGCCGAGGAACTCCAGCCCTGTCCTCTGAATGTTTCAGAAGTCTTGCCCTGTAACATGGATAATTCTGATTCTCTGGTCAAAATAATAGAAATCTCAGAATTTCAGTCCGGTCTGATGAGTGTTCCTGAAACCCAGCCCTGTATCCTGAAAGATTCTGGTTCTCTGGCCGCTGTGGCAGAGGTTCCAGAGTCCCCTTCCTGTCCAGGGAATTCCTCAGTTTTGCCTAGTCCAGTGGGGGCTGCTGCAATACTGACTTGTTCTGCAGCGCCTCATGAGCTCCAATCCAGTGTATTAGATGAGTCTCTGTCCAGTCCAGAGGTAGTTGTGGAGTCCCTATCTGGTTCAGTGCATACATCAGAAGATTTGTCCTGTCTTGTTAGTGCCCCTGAATCTGATTTGTTACTGACTTTGCTGGAATCAGCGACATCTAAGTCTGATCCTGCATTCTCGTGTAAAAGTCCAGTAGTTGCGAAGTCTAGTCATGATGATTTTTTTTTGGCCAGTCCTGGTTTTGGTCCTGTCTTGGCTGACCCTGAGGCTCACAGTTCCTTGACATGCCCAGAGGTTTCACTTGTGCCAGTGTGCCCAGATGTTCTTTGTGTGCCAGAATGCCCAAGTGTGTCTAAGGTGTTAGCGTGCTCTGATGCTTCCTTAGTGGGAACATGTTCTGATGTTGCCAGTCTGCCTGCATGCCCAGAGATGGTTCTGGTCCCTGAAAGCCCTGATCTTGATGTTTGTCCTTGTGGCCCTGACTCGGGAATTGCCCTAGGTTCCATAGGGGTTCTTGATAGTTCTCCATGTGAGCCTAAGGGGCGTTCTGACCTATGGGGATCTCTTTGGAGCTTCAAGGTGTTCTGGGAGGTCTCTGAGAAAACTTGTCCTGGTGCCTTGGACTGGTTCAACAGTGGGTTTTGTGTTGGTAAAGACAGTCCCGGTGGGCATTGCAAAGGCTTTGGCGTTTCTGAACGGTTCCTGGAAGGCGGTGGGTATCGCTCAGGGAGTTTCGGAGGGCTTTCTTCTGGAAATCATGGTTCTGATGGGTGTCACACTGGGGCTTGTAGTACTGATGGGCATGGTTCTGTAGGTTCTGGTTCTGATGGGTCCAGTCTTGTGGGGACTGATTCTGGAATTCGGTCTTGCCGGGCTGTCCCGGTCATCATGAATTATCAGTCAGACTGTTTTGTTGGGAATTTCAGTTTTGAAAAGCGTCTGGAATCCGCTTTTAAGGGCGGGGGTACTGTAATGATCGCTGCTGCAGCAGGTGTTGCTGGAAGTAGTAGTGCTGCAGCTCAGGCAGTTCTGATGTCTTTCCATGCAAGCTGCATAGCTTTGTCTGTCTTTCCCTGCTGTCAGCTTGTGACTGATTATCATTCACCTGTGTGGGAATCTGCATGTCTGCTCCCATTGGATGACCTCAGTATAAAGATCTGCTTCCTGCAGGGTTTCCTTGGGTTTTCATAGCTTCAGTTTAAGCCTGTCTTGCTGTCGCTTCAGCCCTCGATCGTGTTTTTTGTTCTAAAGATACTTTGCTGGTCTTTGCATCATATATTGGTTCATTGCCAATATATATGCATACCAGCACGTTTATTATTTTCCTTGTATTTGTGTTACGTTGATACATCAGTGTCGCTGATGTATACGTACACGAACTGTTTATATCCTGTGTGCAGTTAGTCAGCTTCCAGCACGTTTTGGTAGGTTGCGCGTACCGTGACCACCCGTGCTGAGGTAGTTACCCTGCTCCTGGTTCTGTTTGTGGATTGCGTTCATCTCTGCGAAGAGATAACGAATCCTTCTGAATCCTGTTCTATTACCGTTTGTGGATTGCGTTCATCTCTGCGAGGAGATAACGAATCCTTCTGAATCCTGTCCTGTTACCGTTTGTGGATTGCGTTCATCTCTGCGAAGAGATAACGAATCCTTCTGAATCCTGTTCTGTTACTGTTTGTGGATTGCGTTCATCTCTGCGAAGAGATAACGAATCCTTCTGAATCCTGTTCTGTTACCGTTTGTGGATTGCGTTCATCTCTGCGAAGAGATAGCGAATCCTTCTGAGTCCTGTTCCCTGTATTACTCCAGTCCTAGTCAGCGTTCCTGCTTATGTCATATATCGGTTCATTGCCGATATATACATATGTTAGTCAGACGTTACAAATAGTTTCATTGATAGCTGTAATTGTAATACGCTAGGAAAACATACTTATTGTATATTTGTCTGTGTTACGTTCATCTATCTTGATCCTGCTATTTCCTGACTATCCTGTCCTGTCTTTGTGAGGCACGCCATCGCTGCGATCGCATTGGCTGCCTCATTCCAGTCTGTCTTGTTTTGGACGCTTGCTGTCGCTAAGTAGCCGCTAGCTAGCAAGCGTTCATTCTGTCTACCTGTCCTGATCTCCTCAGTTCTGGTTTATGCGCTCAGCGCTACTTTGCGCTGAGACGTTATAACGAACGCATTGTTTGTGGCTGTCAGATCTGCACCGGCTCTGTGCGCCACAATCTCCTATTGGAGTCAGTCCTCCCCTCCACTATACTAGGGATAGCCTGTTCCCTGTGCTGGTGTGTGTACCTCCTCCACGCCAGCTCATGCGTTGCATGCTGACTGTGGAGAATACACCACCAAGCCTTACAGAAGGTTAAGTAAGATCCCATCTTGCAATCAAGCTGCTCCAGACCTGAGTGCTCAAATGAAAGATCCATTTTGCTTTGTTCACTAACAACCGTCATAGTTGTCACCACCTGTAATTGAACAAAAAATTCTCTCCACTCCCTTAAAGAGTAACTGTTGGGCATAAAATAAAAAATCAATTCTTTATTTTTATCTGGTAAACAAGTAATAAGGATGCTAACCACGCAATCCAAAAGTTAAAAATACTAATACTTTTCTTGTTTAGAAATGATCATTCCCCAGTTTACCTGACTCTTATTTGGTACACTGCCGCAAAAAGGAAGTTGCAGGGCATGTTGGGTTGTCCTTTTTTTGCTTCTCTGCTTTCCCCTTAGACTTAACTAATGCAGCCTGATTGGCTGAAATTTCTGTTTTCCCTTCCCATGCCTCTGTTCCTTTCTGATTGACCAATATTTCTCATACTGAAACAATGCACTTTCTATTGTAGAGCTGGGTGGGAGTGCCTGAAGACTGGTAGGAGGGCGGGCAATGCATACACAATCAGGCAGAGGAGAGGAAGGGAGGAAATTACACCAGTATTGGCTGCTTCAAAATAGCCACAGTTAAAATGGGAAATGCTAAGAAGGATTTTCTCTTTTTTTACTATAGAAAAATCACTAAAATCAAAACATGGACAGTGCAATACATATGTTAAGTAGAGCAAGTATTTATTTATATGTTTTTTTTTCCTAAGATAGTATGGCTGACAGCTCCTCTTTAAAAGAAAATCTTATTATGTTGCCACCATGTACTTGAACAAAGTGTTTTACAACATTAGAACTGTAACTAGTTCTAAGCAGGGCACCCCAATAGTGTCCTGCGACCTGCAGGTGAAGTGACCTAATGGTAAATCCGACATATTGTACACAATATGTAGTGACGATACTGCATACGCCTTGTATCGGGTATTACAGTTGACGTATTGACAAATAGGACAGTCCCCACCATTTGGAAGCAACCTCCCTATCACTATCATGTACTCTAGTTATATCCTCTAGACCAGGGGTCTCAAACTCGCGGCCCGCGGGCCATTTGCGGCCCTCGATACAATATTTTGTGGCCCAAGCCGGCAAAATCAAGAGACACGGAAGCAAACTATTTTTGCCTATTTTACCTTATAGTTCGCTTCAGTGCTCACAAGTAATCCGCCGCATCCCCGCCGCTAAACGAGGGCTGCAGAGCCCCCAAATCCCCCGGGCAAACATCCATGACTGCGCTGAGGGGCAGAGCTTCCAGCTGTAGCTCTGCCCCTCCTGACGTCAATCACCGCACGGATCGCCGCCTCTCCCCGCCCCTCTCTGTGAAGGAAGAGTAAGAGGGGCGGGCAGAGGCGGCGATCCGCCGGGATTGACGTCAGGAGGGGCGGAGCTGAAGCTGACAGCTCTGCCCCTTCCAGGAAATGCCGGCGGATTGCCCCCGGGCGATTTGGGGGCTCTGCAGCCCTCGTTTTGCGGCGGGGACACGTGAAATCCCTTATGCGGCCCAGCCTCATCCTGACTTTGCCTCCTGCGGCCCCCATGTAAATTGAGTTTGAGACCCCTGCTCTAGACTGAGAGGATGTATATAGAGTGGAGGAGAGAGTAGGCCAAAACACTGCACCTTTACTTTTTGTCACTTCATTTAATACTGAATTAAATAAATTTGAGAATATCCCCCTACCTAATAAAATCCCTGGAATCTGCGTCCATAGGCTGTGTCTGTTGTCAGTGGCAGGCAGGTGCACAGGTGCATAGCCATGGCCCTTGCTACACGAGAGAGTGGACATGGGTGCTGGCTGTCAATGTAGCACCTGTTTTTTAAACTGGCTTAATTGGCTAGTAAAATCGAATTTACCAGTGCTGTGAGTAGATAGGCTTCGGGAGGTACTGGATGGAGGCTGTAGGTATGGTTTGAGGACAGCACCATCCCTGGGGTCTACTCTCTCCCTCAGTTTATATACTGTACATCCCCTTAGTGTAGACAATTTGGCTATTTGGCTGGTCCATTGGTAAAGCATCATAAACGCCTTCAGTGGGTTACCCCCACCTTTTCCTGGACACTAGGGGTGGGGAAAAGTTCCCTGTTCTTAACAATGAGACAAGGAGTCTCTATATGTATCAATTGATACAGCGCACCAAAACCTGCCAAGGACAACCACAGTGTCAGAGGTGCAAGAAGGGGAAGGGGAACAAAGGTGCTCGGCCACGCTACAGACTTTCCAGAGTTTCTCCAATTATTGCCTGATAAAGCGGGACTGTGACCGCGAAACGCGTTGCAAAGTGGAGCTATTTTAATAAATGTTATTTTTTTATATAAAATAACGAATCACTGTCTGTATTTCCTTGAGGGAGGTAAGTCCACCGCTTCCCCCTTTTTAAACATTTTTTAGACGTTTTTATCCTATTTTGGTGCCTCTGTTCAAAAATGTCAAGTTTGTTAATGATTACCACTATTCAAAGTATCTATAGAAGTGCTTATTATGAGCACAGGACCAATAGAGAGCTAATACTGAAGTTGAGGGAGGGGTCTTTGGGGCCCCGATGCGGTCGCAAACTCTGCAACCCCTATTGCTACGCCGCTGCTCCTATCATTCTATTCAGCTTTGCTTTTGTTCTTTTTTTTTTTCTTGATGAGACAACAAGAGTGAAAGTCTTGCTTTTAAACTTTGCTTCCATTTCTACAAAATCAGAAAAGTATTTGTGGAAATGCATTTTTGTCTTCTGTGAATGCGGAATGTACCTACTACAGTCAATAGTCACTCTAAACATAAAACGTCTTCAAACATCACCCAAATGATGAGGATGATGATGTGCAATTATACACATGCACAATCCAAGACTGACACCTGGAGGAGAAAACTGGGTAATACATGCTGCTTTTAAACCTGTTGCCGCATTTGTTTTAATTAAATTATTATTTTTTTTTAAATACCATAATTGAAAGAACTGTGGTATGTACTAATACATTCTGTTTTTCTGTGTTACCACAATATACCAAATCAGTCTTTTTATTTGAAGTATATGAGTTATTTAGAATAACATAAGTTATGCATGTGCATTGTAAATGGTAGAAAGTCGAATCAGGAAAAAAAGGGCGCAGGAGCCTTTATGGTAAAAAGGGCGCAGCCATAGGTGCCTATTATAAAAGCACGATTTGTGGCTAAAAAGGTAAAAGTGGGCGCACGGTGGCGCCTGCTATCGCGTACCTCCGGGCGCCGAAATTTACCTTCTTTTCCACAAATCACGGCTTTTATAATGCAATCCAAGTGTCATTCAGTATGCACTTTCGAAAATATACAAAAAACTAATTCCAAATGTCCGCGCTCACAGTTAAAAACACATAGGGGCTAAATGACCTCAATTTAGGCAAACCAAGCCAGTCCAAAGTCCCTGAAATGGAGTCCAAAGTGTACTGAAGCCGTCAATCCTTATGGCCAAAACTCTCACGTCAGGTGCATGTAAAAAAACATAGAGAGAAAGAACATAGCGTAAAACTGCGGACACAGCTGATATTTCCAACACCACCTCCGCGTTTTCAACTCTCCGTCACCTCAAACCCACTCACAAGTGCCAGGACACTCCCCTACGTGCCCGCACTCACCCTAGGATCCTCCTGTATCCCGGAGGTAAGTATATTAGCATTGGGGGTTAAAGCTCATACAGCAGGCTCGGCTTGAGATCCTCCAAATACCAACCACTGAAACTAGAAAGCGCTAATATAGTGTAAAACTGACCAAAATGTAATGGATAAAAAGTATTACACTCACAAGTATAGGTGGTTAACAAGCGTATATATAACAGACGTGGTACCCGGGTAACCGCTCTGCAAGACGCCGTCACAGGTCCGCGTTATCCACACTATCTCGTTCTGTCCTCCGGCTCACCAGTCATGTACGCCGTAGCTCCACCCTATGCATTTCGTCATACAATGACTCATCAGGGGCAGTTCATAGGGTGAGTGTGGGCACGTGGGGGGGGGGGTGTCCTGACACTTGTGAGTGGGTTTGAGGTGACGGAGAGTTGAACACGCAGAGGTGGTGTTGGAAATGACAGCTGTGTCCGCAGTTTTACGCTATGTTCTTTCTCTCTATGTTTTTTTACATGCACCTGACGTGAGAGTTTTGGCCATAAGGATTGACGGCTTCAGTACACTTTGGACTCCATTTCAGGGACTTTGGACTGGCTTGGTTTGCCTAAACTGAGGTCATTTAGCCCCTAGTTTTTAACTGTGAGTGCGGTCATTTGGAATTAATACGAAAAAAATCATGTATGGGTGATTTTACTCTTGGAGAAACCGACATTCTACTTGTACTGTACAATGCATTCCCAATTATTATGAAAATTGTCATTGAGATTAAGGGCTCGTTTCCACTGTTGCGGTGCGGAATCGCCTGGATTCCACCGCGGACGAAATCGCATGCGGATGCGTTTCTGCATGCGGTTTTCCCCGCGATTTCGCATGGCTAAGAAGCAGGCGAATTTAACCATGTCACTGCCTGTGTAAATTTCCATGACATTACATGCGAAATCGCACGCGAAATCGCGCGGAAAACCGCATGACAAAGCCGCATGCGATTTCCCTATTAAAAGCATTGCGGGCGATTCGCCCGCATTCCAGCCGCAGGCGAAATCTGACGGCTCTGCCGTGGAGATTTCTCCCACACACCAAAACGCACCCGCACGACGCACAAGTGGAAACAATCCCATCCACTTGTATTGCCTATGCGAATCCGCATGCGGTGCCTGAATGCGGATTCGCTATAGTGGAAACGAGCCTTAAGTATTTTATTTTTCAATTACATTTGTGGATGTTATTATGTCTCAGGGTTCTATTAATCTCTGAAATCCATCTCAAACACATAATTAGTTTGCCAGGTGAGCCCAATTCCATATTATTAAGCAGACGACCATTTCCAAGGTATATGGGAAAGAAAAAGAATCTCCCTGCTGCGGAAAAGAGTGAAACAGTTGAATGCATCGGATAAGGTATGAAATCTAAGATATTTTGCAAAAACTTAAAGTGTACCTGAGACAGGGGAATATCAAAATGTATACATACCTGGGGCTTCCTCCAGCCCCTTCCAGCCTGATCGCTCCAACGCCGCCGAGTGACAGTCACACAGCAGAGGAGAGGACACTAACTGTCACACTGGCACTGCTCAGCAGTACAGCAGTTCTGTAGTAAGCTAACACAGTAGTACTACTACTCTAACAACTACTAACACTGACTGCAGTACTACAGTACTAACTAGTATTAACTACACAATTACACAGTAATGCTATTCCCTAATCCCTAACCTAAACTGTAGCTAGCTAAGGCTAATAGCTGGCCAGCAGGCAGCAGCTGGCCTGGTCTGTGCACAGCACACACACAGACACATAGCAGCTGCAGCAGCACTGGAGCTCACAATCTGACTGTCTGTCACACAATGAAATCAAGCTAATTAACAATTTAACAATAGTGTAGTGATAGTGAAGGGGTTAATCACTGAACAGCTTAGGTCTTTTACTGTGACTGTGTACAGACTTGGTAGGCCAGCAGCACTGGAGCATGTCTCTCAGTGAGCATTTCTCAAGCAAGGGACGCTATTTCTCATCATGGCAGCCCTCCTTATTATACAGTGTTCCTTTCTGTGATTGGGTGCCAGGGTTTAGGCTGGGAGCCTTCTGATTGGCTCAATGAGGTCAGGTGGGGCTGGCTAAGGTTCCCTTCTGTGATTGGTTGCTAGGGCTTCTGCTGGGAGCCCTCTGATTGGCTCCAGGACATCATCTCCTTAGTTACAATATTTCAGATCCGGATATCCACCTAATATCCGCGGATATCTGGATTATGCGCCCAACTATCCGCAGATAGCTATTCAGATTTGGGCCCAACTATCTGGAATCTGAATCCGGTCGGATAGCTGAAAAAAGGTCGGATTCCGGGTTACCCAGATATCCGGAATCCTGATGAGCAGCCCTGTCCGTGGTTCTCCGCGATCGCGAATCACCGTAAGTTCCTGGGGTTACTGGGGTTTGCCATGGGGCCTGTCTGTTACTGGGGTCTGTCATGGAAGCTGTCTATTACGGGGGTCTGTCATGGAAGCTGTCTGTTACTGGGGTCTGCCATGGAAGCTGTCTGTTACTGGGGTCTGCCATGGAAGCTGTCTCTTGCTTTGGCATTGTGATGAATGATACGGAAATCGAGACGATTAGCGATTCTGTATCGGTCCGCACAGCAGAGCAGAATTACATTTTTTTTTCCAAGTGTTACTGCCTTTTGAAGAGACAGGATAAACTCAGCATGAGACCAGACTGCCTGACTCCATCAGAAGCAGAGCGAAAATGAATGCTGTATATGATTTTTTTTGCCTATTTACGGAACATAGTATCTAGGATAGTTATGAGAGTTGTATCATTGGGTTTGTAGTGTCTTGCTGAATCTTTTGATACCAGACTTGAGGGGCAAGGGGTATGCTACAATCAAGTTATTAAACTTCTCAGGAAATGGACCCTCTACCCTAATCAAGTCTGATGTCATAGGAATTGTCATAATCTGAGGACTATTAATTTGCTATCCACCCAAATATGACATGTATAGTTTATAAGCTCAACATCCTCCTAGGAGGAGGTGGACTGTCATTGGTGGGTAATTCAGAGGGGGCAGGTGTTGACACACCCCCAAACCAGCTTCATCAAAAGCACATTGCCAGCAGGTGGACTTCAGTCCTCCAAATCCCATCTTCACGAGAGCCTGCGGCTGCTAACCAGAGGACCATGTGGTTAGCGGCCATCTTGGAACTGTAAAATCTGCTTGGATTACAAAATATACCTAAAGGCCTATGATTCTGAAACTAAGGACTTTGCATTTCTTGTCCCAGAAGGAAATATCCCCACACAGACTACATTTCGGCTAAGTAAACCTTTTCATAATTATTCCCTTTTATTTTAAGCTTCGTGTGTATATGTTAATTAGTGTATGTAAATGTGTGTAATGCATTTTTGCTATTAAACGTTTAAAAATCGTTATGACCTGTTGCTGAACATACACAATCGTACTTACTCCTCCGAAAACGTTACCTTGTGTTCTAGAGTATCTTGTATTTATAACTCGTATGCTGGAATCGGGCACAGATAAACAAGTCTGGCGCCGATCCCTGCATACGGCTAAGGGTTAACTTACAGTGTTTGCAGTGTGCTAAAATATTTACAGTCCTGCGCTGACTCACAGGTGGTGGCAAGCTTTTGAATTGTACGTGTGTGGTGAATCCTTTGGAGTCAGGACGCTCCTCTCGGCTAGTCAGTTCATAGACTGCGAATCCACATATGGGCATCTATGCGCAAATCAACAGCGAGACATAGTTTCTGACTCTGAGTGATTGACCCGATCAAAGACCGGCCCGTGCGGTCTATGACAGGCATATCATAAGGGTCTAGCTGGTACAGAGTTCTGTCAAGAGGGTATGATCTGTTATTTGGCTTATTGATCTGTTGCTGGGGTCTAGTCTGTCACTGGGGACATTATGCCCACTTTTATTACTTGGAAGACAAGCCTGTCATTTTTTTTTTGAGACAAGTTAACTTCGTTGCAGGAGTGGGTGGGTGGGTAATAGTTGCTAACAGTTAATTATTACTTGGGGAACATGATGCTGCCTAATTTGGGGAAGTCAAGCTGGCTAATAATGCTATTGGGGGGAAATAAACCTCTTGAGCAATTTATATATCACAATGTGATTGACCTATCAGTACCTCTCATTCTTACTGGCTTCACCTAACTTCAACTTACAACTTCAACTTACAAAAACTTCAGTAACGTAGTCCCACTCAACCACTTCACTGCTGAAGGGTTTTCCTCTTCTGTACCAGAGCAACTTTCACCTTTCAATGCGTCTTCCATTCATTTTCCAATAATTTTATCACTACTTATCACAACAAAATAATCTACAGTATATCTTGGTTTTTTTTGCCCCCAATTAGGTTTTGGGTAGTGCATTTTGCTAAGAATTATTTTATTCTAAATGCATTTTAATGAGAAGGCTAAGAATTATTTTATTCTAAATGCATTTTAATGAGAAGAATTGAAAACATTCATAATTTCTCAGTTTTTGGCTAATTTTAATCTGTGACAGAGGCGCTTGGCCCAGACTGAGACCTGCGTTTGCCATATACTCCTACCCCATTGCCTGATGAAGCATGGTCATACCTGCGATATGGGTTGCAAAGAACCTTGGAGTTTTAAGGGTTAATACGTTTTTGTGACTGCTTGGAGGAGGTAAGACCACTACTGCCTCTCCATATTTTATACGTTTTATCTATTTTTATTATTTTATCTACTTTTATTCTTTTGGCGCCTCTGTTCACCTTGTACTAGTGTAAGTTGGTTGTCCCAGCAAAATAACTCAACACACAGCCATTAATGTCTAAACTGCTGGCAACAAAAGGGATTATACCCCTAAATGTCAATGGTCTAAATTCACTAAGATCATGCTGGAGATAATAAGGCAAGAGAAAACGTACCACCACACAGTAAGAGAGTTATCTTATCTCTTCATTCCTTAAGTTACCTCCTCTGTAGTTAATTTACCTCCTCTGTAGTTAATTTACCTCCTCTGTAGTTATTTTCACACGCAGTTAATAAATAGCCTGTCTTTAACTCTGGAGTTATTTTAAGGATGGAAGAGTTAACTTAAAGACAGAAGAGTTAACTTTAGGTTTGCCTGAGGTAAAATGTTTCCTGAATACGACATGCCTCATCACCATGGTGATAACTCTAGAAATGTTATTAAAGACAGGAGATAAGCTTAGTGAATTGAGGCCAATATCTTGTGTGTTCACCCTTATTTTTATTTTCCAGCACAGCCTTACAGTGTACCTAAAGGGAAAAAATTACCCAATTGGGGTACGTACCTTAGTATTTCCTCCAGAGTCGTCCCCCATCCCTCTCCACCCTGGCATTCCGGAGTTGGGACCCTCTGAAGCTCATCAACAAGCCACTGTTAACAGAGCATGGCTGCACTACGCAGGTGTAGGACAACGTATGCCCGTGCAGTGGCATCGAACCAAAAGGCTTGGCTTTTTCCGCCAAGCCCAAGCCATGGTTTTGTGAGCTGGGCTTGTACTGATAGAAGTGACCGAGCATCCAAGCAGATAATTTCGGTGCCCGGAAGTCAGCACCGAGCACCGAAGCTGGGGGCCGCCGTAGCACCAGTGCTATGCTACGACTATGACTAAGTGGAGTTCCGAAACATGTCAGCGGCATGCTCTTTTTTTTGTGTTGGGACACATCCTGAATTAACCTGTTTTTGGAGACATTGAGCAGACATTCCTTTTCTACATTTGTTCTTCTGTCCAGGCTGCCCTGGGTCCAGCTCTGTCTCCACTGTGGGGTAAAGTGGTATAACACTCTGTTCCTGGCTATGCTACGAGCCCCACGCAAGGGTAATTTTGGGATCTGGCGTTCGCCAGACCCCAAATTACATCTCCCTTTGAGTTGCTTCAACTCGGAAGGGCAATAGTATATAATGTCACCGAGGATTTGAGCGGCAACAGGGTGAGCCATCATTCAGCTCACCCTGTGCCCAGCTAACCGGCGGTGGGGCAATACGTACACCTGGGCGTGGTGTCTGGCTGACCCCAGGTGACGTCAAACCCTACTGTTTACCTCTTGTCCCCTGTGAGCTGTTCCTGCTTACTACCCTTTTTCCCCTCTCTGAGGCTTGGCCTCTCCCTCTGAATTTTCAGTCTCCTGTTCCTCTCTTTTGGGGACCCATGAGACATTCATCACCACATCATCATCACCCTCATCATTGCTTACAACATCAAGCTCACAGCAAGCTACAGCAACAGGGACATTACTCCTTGTGGTGACCTGGGGACTTCCATCTGAGTGTATGCCTTGCTCCTCTCCTTCATCCGATGGCAAGAATGCTTGTGTATCACTCTGGTCTGTCAATACCTGGGGAAATAGCTCCTGAGCAATCGAATTCAGATGGTGGGGCTGTGGTGGTGTTGTGGTTCAGCACTGCAGAAGAGGATGATGAGGGTGTAGTAGCATTGGAAGCTGAAGATGTAGAAGAAGTGGAACACTGAGTGAGCCAGTCAACTACCTCTTTTGCATTCTGGGAGGTAATGGCTTTCTTCTGCATATCACATATGCCATGGCCAAGGGCTGATGCACCACCACTGCCCCTACAACCTCTGCGCTTTGGCCTGTCCTTGCCTGTCATGTTTGTTAAGGTGAGTCACCAGCCGAGGAGTATTGTCAGAAATGTCAGTGACATTTCACCGACACATTGACTGTCTGATATCACCAACAGTAACACACAAAATGGTGACACTGGTGTGTTGATGTGACATTGTAACACTTGACACTAATCACTGTGCCACAAATGTCCATAGCGCTGTATTTTGTATAAAGGACACAATGACTGTCTTATATCTATGATAGTAACTCACAGTACAGTGACACAGGTGTGTTGGTTTATGAACGACACACTGACTGTCTGATACTGTTTTTTTTTTTTTTTATGAAGGACACACTGATTGTCTGATATCACTGACTGCAACTCACAGAAAATCAATCACTTATGCACAGCAACAGCGGGATAGAACTTTGACGCAGCCAGTCACACACTACACTGTATACGGATGAGCAGAGAGCGAGAAGAGGCCACCGTGAAAGCTATCAGGCTGGGGGGAGCTGAAAGAAGCCCCAGGTATGTATAATTTATGGCAGGGGCCCCATCTCTAGTACACTTTAAAGGAACACTACTGATTAACATGTTTTTTTCAATTGAGAAACAAATTGTTTTGGAAGTGCTGGTGTATACATTTCACTGCTTAGATGTCTGTTTACTGTTATCATAGTCCTTTCACACTTACTGACGACAAATCTGACTAACTACTTAATCATGAGGGGAGGGGCATTCCCTCACACTACATCTGTTAGCCCTCTGTGTGATAAAGCTCTTAAAGAGAATCTGTATTGTTAAAATCACACAAAAGTAAACATACCAGTGCGTTAGGGGACATCTCCTATTACCCTCTGTCACAATTTCGCCGCTCCCCGCCGCATTTAAAGTGGTTAAAAACAGTTTTAAAAAGTTTGTTTATAAACAAACAAAATGGCCACCAAAACAGGAAGTAGGTTGATGTACAGTATGTCCACACATAGAAAATACATCCATACACAAGCAGGCTGTATACAGCATTCCTTTTGAATCTCAAGAGATCATTTGCGTGTTTCTTTCCCCCTGCATCTCTCATGCACTGAAGTTTCAGGCTGCTCTTTTCTTCCTGCAAACAGCTTTGCCCTTGTCTGTAATTCCTCACTATGTGAAAGCCCAGCCAGCTCAGAGGACGATTTATCCAGCTTGTAAAAGATAAGAGAGAAGAGAGAAGCTGCTCTAATCTAAATAACACACAGCAGCGTGCAGAGAGGGGCCAGGAGGGGGGAGTTCATAGCAGAACCACAACACTGAAGAACTTGGCAGCCTTCCAGACACAGGCTGACAAGTCTGACAAGTGAGAGATAAGTTAATTTATTACAGAGACTGTGATAGTACAAAGTGCTGCAGTAAGCCAGAACACATTAGAATAGCTTTTGGAACTTGTAGGATGATAAAAAACAGGATGCAATTTTTGTTACGGAGTCTCTTTAATGGCAGCTGCCTGTGTCTCTGAATGAGCTGTCTGCAGAGAGCAGAGGAAATGCATCTTATGTGCAACATAAATATTTGTAATAGTGTGTGAAGCCTGACACCAGAGGCTTTTCATATTCAGTAACTGCAGACATGCAAAAAAACAGTGTAATATTGAAACAGAGATTCACCTTTGCAAATTAAACATTACAAAATTTACGCACAATGAATTAAAGCTTTTGCTTCTGATCTTTAACATGAAAATAGGAAAATGTTTACACAGCTACTTAGACATTATTTGTACATTGTCATTTTAAAGCACTTGGGGCTTGATTCACTAAGACAAATGGCATGCCTTATCAAAGCTAGCACACGTTATCAAAGTTAAAATGCCTATCAGAGTAGCATAGCAAACTTATGCCTGCTAATTGGCAATGACGAGAGCTCCACTCGTCCTGCCCTGAGCCTTTGTGGGTATGTAGCACTCGCTATGCTACTCTGATAAGGCATTTTAACTTTGATAAGGCGTGCTAACTTTGATAAGGCGTGCTATCTGTCTTAGTGAATCAAGCCCTAAGTTTGATATTGTTTCTTTAACCACTTGAGGAGCATAGGCTTACAACCTACTTGTGACTAGCCTATTTTTTCCAATCAATGCCACTGCAGCTTTAAGGGCTCGCTGCAGGGCCGTACAACTCAGCACACAAATGATCCCCTGCTTTTCTGCCCTGTTGGTGGGCTCTGATTGCTCCCCCAATGTTTGTTTATTAATGTGTATATTTTTTTTGCTTATTTTTTGCTTATTTTTTAAATAAATATACCTATTTTAATCATATTTTTTTTATCTCTCCCTCCCTCCCCGTCAGCCTATGAAAGCGATTGGCTGTCAAAGGCATCAGCCCATGAGAGCCGATCGATCCTGTTTCCCCCTGGGGGACAGCCGTGTCACACGGCTGTCCCCAGTACAGCGCTGCCGTATATCGCAATGCTGTACTGTGTAAATAGATGGCGGATGCCGCTGGTAGACTGATGGCAGAGCGGAGCATCGGCACGCGTGATCTCCTGCAAAACCCTGCCCCAGGACTTGCCGCCAATTGGCGTTAGGCAGTCCTGGGGCTGCTGCCGCGTTCACGCCCATCGGCGTGATGCGGTCGCAGGCGGGTTAAGGAGAACAGTGGAAACAAGACGGAAAACACTTTGTAGTTTTTGAGAAAATTGATTTTGAATACTTCAAAGAAAAAATGTTTTTTAACCACTAAGGGTTTTTTCCCTTATGGACCAGAGTAATTTTCACCTTTTCTACACTCCTCCCATTCATTCACCAATAACTTATCACAATGAAATGATCTATATATTGTTTTTTTGCTCTTGTCACTTATTACAAGCCCTTATTTGCAATACAAATAACAATAGTATACCATCATGACATGCATATTAAAAAATAATTACTATTCCCCCTCCAGGTCCACGAGGATGTGGGGAATTATGTAATCATTGATCACAGGCACGTTGCTCAGTGAATGGGAACATGTGTGCACCCAACCCAGCAAAGCCCACAGCAAAGCGCCCAGAAAAAGCCTCCAGCAAAACCCCCAGCCAACCCCAAGTCTCCAGCAAAACTCCCAGCAAAGCTCTCAGCAAAGTGCCCAGCAAAGCCCACAGCAAAGCACCTAGCCCCAGCAAGGACCCCAGCGAAGCGCCCAGCAAAGACCCCAGTAAAACCCCCAGTGAAGCCCACAGCAAAGCTCCTAGCAAAGCGCTCAGCAAAGCCCCCAACAATGCCCCCAGCAAAGCCCCCATCAAAGTGCCCAGCAAAACGCCCAGCAAAGTGCCCAGGAAAGCACCCGGCAAAGCCTCCAGAAAAGTGCGGGAGTAAATAGCTTGCATTTTTCTTAGAGGAGAGTGGGGAGGCGGAGCCAAGCGGCGGAAGTGTAGTGATGCGAGCAGGGCAGTTTCTAGGCTAAATTGCACCCATGGCAAAGGTGTAAAAATTGCGCCAACTTCCCCCACCCCGTGGACCTCAGATTTTGGGTTCGCGTGCCACGAACACAAACTTCCGCAAAAGTTGGCAAACTCGGCAAACCGCAATAGATTTCAATGGGCAGACAAACGTAAAAAACTACAAACACTGTTTCTGGCCATAAAAGTTATGGAAAAGATGTTTCAAGGGGTCTAACACCTGGAGGGGGGCATGGCAGAGTGGGATACACGCCAAAAGTTCCTAGGAAATTTACGATTTTGACGCACAGCAGAGTTATAATCTCTAAAGGGCAGAAATGACATTGCATTCCTAAATTGGAGGCAAAAAGTGCTTGAAAACATCTTGCGTGTGTATACATGGATCAGCAGGTAGTGTAAGTAGTGTACTGCTTCACACTGACAGACCAAACTCACTGTGTAATGCACCGCAAACAGCTGTGTAGTGATAGCCGTGCTGGACTGGTGCGCACGATGGCGAGAGTGCAGGCGATGGCGGTTTTCAAGCCCATATGGTCGGGCTGAGGTAGCTCAATGACAGAACAACAGTGACTGTCCACCTGATTGAATTTGTTCTGTCCACAATGAAGCAACGACCTTATTATCTTGGGTGTGCCCCCCCAACACACTCATATAGGTCATTGCTTCATTGTGATACGCAAGCCCCTTCACCGCAGCAAGGTAATGATCACGAAGGGGAATTGACACATGTCCATGCCTTTTTTGTTGTTGCAGCCACAGTGCAGCCAGAAAAATTAGGCATGTACACCAGAAAAATTAGTATTCTTTTTGTTAGTGGCAACTGCTAGCAGCGGCCTTAAAAATTCAGGAATCCACCTGGAGTCCTGGACCCTGTTGTGTTGGTGGTGGCAGAGAAGGCAGTCAAGCGGCCTGCAGGCAGAGATGCTGTGTGGAGACTGACTTAGTCTTCGGGCAGGCAGTCACACATCGTGCAGGCAGAGATGCTGTGTGTGGGGACTGACTTAGTCTTCGGTCAGGCAGTAGCCCTCCGGGATCCATGCCTCATTCATTTTGATAAAGGTGAGGTTCTGAACACTTTTTTGACCTAGGCTACTTCTCTTCTCACTGACAATGCCTCCAGCTGCGCTGAAGGTCCTTTCTGACAGGACGCTTGAGGCAGGGCAAGACAGAATTTGGATGGCAAATTGTGACAGCTCTGGCCACAGGTCAAGCCTGTGAACCCAGTAATCCTCACTCTGAACTGTCTCCCTGTTCATCTTGCCTATTGGGAACCCACGTGACATCCATGGCAGGATCATCATCATAATCATCCTCCACAGCTTCGCTTTTATCAGACACCACCAAAATTGCACCAAAAACAGGTACTTCATCATCCTCACACCTAACGTCCATAAGTCAGACATATGAGGTGGTGCATTATGCTTTGCGCCTTCATATTGTAACAGTAATGGCTGTGAATCAGTTAATTCCCCACCAAATAACTCCTGTGAACTCTCAAATGGAGCGGATGTGGTGCTAGTAGTAGCAGTGGTGGCTGCTGGCTGAGTGTTAAGAGGGGTGCCAGAATCAGAGCAGGAGGAGGAAGATATGTCACAGTTCCGTGCGGAAGCTGAGGAAGATGAGGTGTTCTGTCTTAAATAGGCAACAATGTCCTGACAATCTTGGGGGTTGATGGTACGCGCTTTCTGAACACTGTACTTTGGTTGAGGGCCGCACGAAATCACGCCAGCATGACCTCAAACAGCCTGCCTCTGGCTCTGCCTGTTGTTTTGTCCATTGGGGTGGGATAAAGTGAAAGGTATGCACTGGCTGGACTAATACAATGTGCAGTCACAGATGCAGTGAAAAGTATGCACTGACTGCTGGTATAATACAATGTGCAGTCACACAGATGCAGTGAAAGGTATGCAGTGACTGGTATAATACAGTGTGCAGTCACAGAGATGCAGTGAAACGTATGCAGTGACTGGTATAATACAGTGTGCAGTCACACAGGTGCAGTTAAAGGTATGCACTGACTGCTGGTATAATACAATGTGCAGTCACACAGATGCAGTGAAAGGTATGCAGTGACTGGTATAATACAGTGTGCAGTCACACAGATGCAGTGAAAGGTATGCAGTGACTGGTACAATACAGTGTGCAGTCACACAAATGCAGTGGAAGGTATGCTCTGACTGCTGGTATTATACAGTGTGCAGTCACAGAGATGCAGTGAAAGGTATGCACTGACTGCTGGTATAATACAATGTGCTGTCACACAGATGCAGTAAAAGGTATGCAGTGACTGGTATAATAATACAATGTGCAGTCACACAGATGCAGTGAAAGGTATTCAGTGACTGGTATAATAATACAATGTGCAGTCACACAGATGCAGTGAAAGGTATGCAGTGACTGGTATAATACAGTGTGCAGTCACACAGATGCAGTAACTGGTATAATACAGTGTGCAGTCACACAGATGCAGTGAACGGTATGCACTGACTGGTATAATAATACAATGTGCAGTCACACAGATGCAGTGAAAGGTATGCACTGACTGCTGGTATAATACAATGTGCAGTCACACATATGCAGTGAAAGGTATGCACTGAATGCTATAATAATACAATGTGCAGTCACACAGATGAAGTGAAAGGTATACACTGACTGGTATTATAATACAATGTGCAGTCACACAAATGTAGTGAAAGGTATGCACTGACTGCAGGTATAATACAATGTGCATGCACAAAGATGCAGTGAACGGTATGCAGTGACTGGTATAATACAGTGTGCAGTCACACAGATGCAGTGAAAGGTATGTACTAACTGCTGGTATAATACAATGTGCAGTCACAGAGATGCAGTCAAAGGTATGAACTGACTGTGGTATAATAAAATGTGCAGTCACACAGATGCAGTGAGAGTTATGCAGTGACTGGTATAATACAGTGTGCAGTCACACAGATGCAGTGAAAGGTATGCAGTGACTGGTATAATACAGTGTGCAGTCACACAGATGCAGTGAAAGGTATGCAGTGACTGGTATAATACAGTATGCAGTCACACAGATGCAGTGAAAGGTATGCAGTGACTGGTATAATACAGTGTGCAGTCACACAGATGCAGTGAAAGGTATGCACTGACTGGTATAATAATGCAATGTACAGTCACACAGATGCAGTGAAAGGTATGCACTGACTGCTGGTATAATACAATGTGCAGTCACACAGATGCAGTGAAAGGTATGCACTGACTGGTTTAATAATACAATGTAAATACAAATATACAGGGTGCGCTTCTAAGGACCAAATAAGACCTTGTACTAGACGTGTAAAGCAACAATATTTATTTACATAGATTGTGTATTCAAGTATAGGGTTCAATTGTACATCAATTGAATTTCAATTGTACATCAAAAATAAAACCTCAATATGCAGGATCCTGCTCACATAACATCACTCACACACACAGACATACTCCAGCACACTGAACAAGTTCCCAGGATATACTTCTCCCGTTGCTGCAAAATAGTAATGTATTCAGATGACCAATTCAGCCCAAATGGACAACTCAGTGTGTCAGTGAATTAGTGTGCAGGTCATATCAGCATATAGACTCCAGATCAATCCAGGAGTAGGTTTGATAATCCTTAGTAGATTTGATCTTTATGGCGTATACAGTATTTAACTTGGATTAATGACCCCTTCCGTGGGTTGCAGCGTGTTGATCCACTAGATAAACAGCGTAATCAGCATGTGTAGAGCTTTGGTCAATGTTATTGCTTACCCCCTCCGTGATAGGCACCGCAACACTTCAAAGAGATACTTGATGCGGAGCTCACCGTCAAGAGGTTGGAGGTTAGCGTCAGATGGATGGCAAAGGACCGCTCGATCTCGGGAGCCCCGGCCGGTGGCAAGCCGAGAGAGACTATGCGTAGGTGTATGTCTATGCGCAGGGTCAGACTGACCCGGTCCTGGAACGCACACTTCCGCGTTCGGCGTGGGGAATAGGAAGTCCAGCCCCCGGATGTTGAACAGTGGTGACGTCACTCGTTGCTACAACCTATCGCTTACGCGTTTCAGAAACTATACGGTTTCCTTCGTCAGAGCTAGGCTCTCAGGGGCTGATGAACAACTATATATCCTGCTCCTGTCAATCAAGTTCCATACGGAGGTGGTAGCAAAACGTGACTGGCACGTCTAATCTCCCAATGATGATTGTGATGGGAGTGTTCTTACACTCATACTGCTGAGGGAGATACGTGTGCTGGTTTAAACTTACACCTTATTCATTCATACAACTTACTCCATAAAAAGTTTTACAATATCTGAAAGTATATAGAAAATCTATATATATATATATAAAAATAAGAAAGTCAATATGCAGACTGATATCCATAAAAGTATATGTATATAAAAATTGAACATATAAAATAAATATAGAAATATAAAAAATATATACATGAAAATAATAATGATAATGTATATGCACATAATTCATGTAAAATGTGCCAAATGGGTGCTAATATAACATGATTCACTATTCAATATATCTAAATTATTCACCATATAAACTCAATGTGAAAGGTAGAGATACATTAGGGTCATGTGTCAAGTTTCTGTTCAACCACAAGGAGCAAATTCATTCATAGATAATTATTAATATTTCTCAAATTTTAGGTTTTATTTTTGATGTACAATTGAAATTCAATTGATGTACAATTGAACCCTATACTTGAATACACAATCTATGTAAATAAATATTGTTGCTTTACACGTCTAGTACAAGGTCTTATTTGGTCCTTAGAAGCGCACCCTGTATATTTGTATTTGAATTTTTATCTTTGTGTGGTTGGGGAACCACTTATGTAGGGGAGCAGCTGTATCTGGTTATATTAATCATTTTGAGCGCAGGGACTGAACGTCCATTTGTAATAATACAATGTGCAGTCACACAGATGCAGTGAAAGGTATGCAGTGACTGGTATTACAATACAATGTGCAGTCACACAGATGTAGTGAAAGGTATGCACTGACTGCAGGTATACTACAATGTGCATGCACAAATATGCAGTGAAAGGTATGCAGTGACTGGTATAATATAGTGTGCAGTCACACAGATGCAGTGAAAGGTATGTACTAACTGCTGGTATATTACAATGTGCAGTCACAGAGATGCAGTCAAAGGTATGAACTGACTGTGGTATAATACAATGTGCAGTCACACAGATGCAGTGAAAGGTATGCAGTGACTGGTATAATACTGTGTGCAGTCACACAGATGCAGTTAAAGGTATGCACTGACTGCTGGTATAATACAATGTGCAGTCACACAGATGCAGTGAAAGGTATGCAGTGACTGGTATAATACAGTGTGCAGTCACACAGATGCAGTGAAAGGTATGCAGTGACTGGTATAATACAGTGTGCAGTCACACAAATGCAGTGAAAGGTATGCGCTGACTGCTGGTATAATACAGTGTGCAGTCACAGAGATGCAGTGAAAGGTATGCACTGACTGCTGGTATAATACAATGTGCTGTCACACAGATGCAGTGAAAGGTATGCACTGACTGGTATAATAATGCAATGTGCAGTCACACAGATGCAGTGAAAGGTATGCACTGACTGGTATTATAATACAATGTGCAGTCACATAGATGTAGTGAAAGGTATGCACTGACGATGCTGGGCCTGGCACAGTATGGCATGGGCCAGCTGCGACAAGACAGGGCTGTATATGCAATGTTAGTGGCATACACACACAAAAAAAACATCACAAGAACATTAGCTTTCAAAAGAGCTTTTTTTGTGGTGCTTTTCAGCAACAAATATCAGCAAGGAGCAAACTAACAAGACCTAAGTAACGCTTTCCCTATATCTCCAGCAACCTCTCCCTTCTCTCACTAAGCAGGCAGCAGACAGAGTGAAAAAAATGGCTGACACAGCAGCGTTTTTATAGGGGGGCGGGGGTCCAGGAGGGAGTGCAGCCTGATTGGCTGCCATGTGTCTGCTGACTGTGATGTAGAGGGTCAAAGTTTAGCCCAATGATGTGGTATAGGAGGTGGGTCGATCTCGCTAAATGTTCGCGATTTGCCGGTGTTTGCGCCGGCGAACCGTTCGGGCCATCTCTGCTTGGGAACCCTTACTCTTTAGGGACAGTCCCACTGCCACAGGTCACAAGTAGATTTGTCTACTTACTAGTGACCAGCCACTCATCCAGGAGGAAGCAAGAACCAAGAGAACACACAGGCAAATAAAGCCTGGAAAGGCGACCCCTCCATGGGCGCCACACTCTGACAGCCTGCAGTACCACTACAGGACATCAGGTGTCATCACGCCGTGGTGACGTGGTGATGATGTCTGACACAGGCAGCCCAGAAGGAGTCAAGGACGGTGATCGCACTGGTAGTCTTCTTTCTTCTTCCTTTGGGGCACCGTGCGCCACCAGCTCCCTAGCGGTTATGTCCTTCTGTCTGCACCCCCCTTCTTCTACTCGCCGGCCTGCGTCCAGGGCAGTCGCCCTACTTGCACTGCCCAAGAAATGGTCCTGGATGCGTGGACTTCGGGACGGCTTCGTGGGACGAGACTCCAGAGGTAAATATAACTGGAGATGGTTTAAACTTCCGATTTTGGGTTCGCAAATTTCCGCAAAAGTTTGTGTTCGCGCGAACCAGGCGAACCACCATCGACTTCAATCGGCAGGCAAATTTTAAAACATACAGGGACTATTTCTGGCCACAAAATTGATGGAAAAGTTGTTTCAAGGGGTCTAACAGCTGGAGGGGGGCATGGGGGAGTGGGATACATGCCAAAAGACCTTCGGAAAATTACGTATTTGACGTAGAGATGCATCACATTGCATTGCTAAATTGGAGGCATAAAGGATTAAAGTGCCTTAAAACATCTTGTGTGTGTATACATGGATCAGGCAGTGTAAGTAGTGTACTGCTTCACACTGACAGACCAAACTCACTGTGTAACGTACCGCAAACAGCTGTTTGTGTAGTGTTGGCCATGCTGGTGTGCACATTGGCAAGAGCGCAGGCGATGGCGGTTTTCAAGCCCATTTGGTCGCTGGGCTGAGGTAGCTCAATGACAGAACAACAGTGACTGTCCAGCTGATCGAATTTGGTCTGTCCACAATGAAGCAACGACCTTATTATCTTGGGTGCCCCCAACACACTCATATAGGTCATTGCTTCATTGTGATACGCAAGCCCCTTCACCGCGACAAGGTAAGAATCACGAGGGGGAATTGAGACATGTACATCCCTTTTGTTTTGTTGTTGCAGCCACAGTGAAGCCAGAAAAATTAGGCATGTACACACACCAGAAAAATTATTATTTTTTGTATTAGTCAGCGGCCTTAAAAATTCAGGAATCCATTTCGAGTCCTGGACCATGTTGGTGGTGGCGGGGAAGGCAGTCAAGCGGCCTGCAGGCAGAGATGCTGTGTGGGGACTGATTTAGTCTTTGGGCAGGCAGCAGCAGCGTGCAGGCAGAGATGCTGTGTGGGGACTGATTTAGTCTTCGGGTAAGCAGTCACCTGGTGTGCAGGCAGAGATGTTGTGTGGGGACTGACTTAGTCTTCGGGCAGGCAGCAGCGGCGTGCAGGCAGAGATGCTGTGTGGGAACTGACTTAGTCTTCGGGCAGGCAGTAGCCCTCTGGGATCCATGCCTCATTCATTTTAATAAAGGTGAGGTACTGAACACTTTTTTGACCTAGGCGACTTCTCTTGTCAGTGACAATGCCAAAAGAGATAACCTATAGTACTTTCAATCACAAATGTGCTGGCTTGTAATAGATAGAAGAGGATGGTAGAACTGCAAGGCCCAGCAGTGACTGTGGCCTGGCCTGTATGCAGTGTGTAACCCACACAGACAGATATTAATAACAGATACAATTAGAAGCTAAGCACAGCTTATGATAGACAGTGTGCTGGCTTGCTTGCAATAGTTAGAAGAGTATAGTAGAACTACAAGGCCCAACAACTGACTGTGGCCTGTATGCAGTGTAAGTGTAACCCACACACACAAATATCTATAACAGATACAGTAGCAAGCTAAGCACAGCTTATGATAGACAGTGGGCTTGATTCACAATGCCGTGCTAACTGTTTAGCATGGGTGTGCTAAACAGTTAGCACGTGAAGTGCCGTTCGCAGGACTTTTGCGCGCGCAAAGTGCCGCGATTCGCGCGATCGCAGACTTTTGCGCGTGCAATTTGCGCTCCCCTTTAATATAGGTAGCAAGCTCGCCTTCACACCACAGCGGCCATCAGTGTCACTCATTTCTCCGCTCCTCTCCTGTGCAGAAGCTTACTCTTCCTTTCCATCTCCAATGCTGCCATAGCCGTCGGCCACAATGCAAACGTGCAGAGAGAGCAAGGTGGCTGCTGCATAGGCAGCTAGCAGCAGAGTACCACAGTCAGGTGTTTGCCTGATCTCCTTGCATTGCAGCATTTGCAAGCTTGCAAATGCTGCACCAGTTTAGCCTGCTGCTTTGGTGCCCTTGCTCTTGTGGTGCCCTAGGCTATGGCCTAGGCGGCCTTGGTCTAAATCTGGCCCTGGGTACAGGTGCCCCTAGTATAGGTAGCAAGCTATAGGTGCCCCTGTTTAAGTAGCCAAGTAAAGGTGGTGCCCCAGTATAGGTAGCCAGGAACAGGTGGTGCCCTCAGTAAAGGTAGCCAAGTCTAGGTGGTGCCCTCAGTAAAGGTAGCCAAGTAAAGGTGGTGCCCCAGTATAGGTAGCCAGGTATAAATAGTGCCCCAGTATGGGTAGCCAGGTATAGGTGGTGCACCAGTATAGGTAGCCAGGTATGGGTGGTGCCCCAGTATAGGTAGCTAGGTATAGGTAGTTCCAGTCCCAGTATAGGTAGCACACACACACACACACACTAACACGAGCACGCATGCACGCACACACACAAAATTCATATTCATGCTGGCTCAATTGAAATGGCTCATGAATGACCATATGGAAGAGAAATGGCAAATGAGGGATTGTGTTATCTCATTGGAGGGGGGACTCATTCCATATTCACTAACAGTGTAGAGGAATTACAGCTGCCTGTCAAAGAAACAGGGAATCTGGGTAACAGTGACGCTGCAGACTGTGCATTGAGAATAAGCACTAGTTCACTAAAGGTCCCCTGGTAACAGAGCTCTGGGTTTCCCTAGCAACAGCATCCCTGTACCTAACAACGACGTGCTGCGCAGTGATGTCAGCTCGCCCGTACGCAGACTTTTCAGTGGTATCCGCCCAGGCCGGCGGTTGAGCTTCTGTTCTCTTCCGGACAACAACAATGGCGGTTGCTCTGCCCTCTCCCGGTACCGGAGACTCTACTCCCTTGTCCGGTAGCGACGGCTCCCAGCGGCTGTTCTTCTCTCATGATCTGGTGTTCGGTACCTACCGGGGCCATAGCCGCTTTGGCCTGGTGAGGCTCATCCACGGGGAGGACTCGGAAAGCGAAGAGGAGGAGGAGGTGGTGGTGCTGGGAGATGAGGAGACTGTCGGGGGCCACAGGAAGGGAGGAGGCAGCGCCGGTGTTGGAGGAGAGGCAGCTGAAGGAGCACAGGGGAGTCCCGGATCGGATACTGTAGGTGAAGCCAACAGGTTCGGACCCCTCAAGAGAGGCTATGTGAGAGTGCAGTGGTACCCAGAGGGCATCCGGCAGGATGTGAAAGAGACCAAGGTAACTTATGGCTACAACCGTATATGTGATACATGGGATGCAGATCAGAGGGCGGAAAGGATGGTTAGTGATCTGTACAAATGGCACATGCTGTATGGGCCCCCATCCTCCATTCCAGATGACTGATGTACATCGAATACATACATGTATATTACTTTACTGTTGTCAAGTAATCTAGAATTGAGGAGTGGGTCAGTCAGAAAAAAAGGCCTTGATAGTCTTAAATCATTATGACAGAAGTCATCTACAGACAATAAAAAAACAACTGAGAAAAATAGTAGTCTAGACTATTAGAAAATGCTTGGGAAACACTCATTATGGATACTATGGCAGTGGTCACATGACTGCTGCACAGTAATTGTGGCTGTGGAGGAGGGGTGCTCTCAGGCTTATTGAAATCAGATCCTCGTGAAGTAAATCTGAGTGGGGAGGAATATGTGCACTACCATTACAGACTCAAAATCTTATTTGCCCTTGCTTAGCTGTTGTGATGAGTCCCTGCTGTTCATGTTTTCTGACAAACTGGCCAGGAATGAGTAGGCAGATCAGGTGCTCTGGTTGTGTGCTTGCTTGTTCCAGCTGTGCGAGAATGCTTTGCTTTAAAAAACAAACAAACATGCAGTATCAATCATTTTTTCTGTAATTTCAAATAGGTAACTTTTAGCATCTACAGAATTGGAGGAGAGGGATTTCCTCAAGCTCCATCGCGTTGTCACTTGAAGTCAACCCGAGATGAGCGGTGTATGGAGGCTGCCATATTTTTTTTTTATTTCCTTTCAAACAATACCGGTTACCTGACAGCCCTGCATATTTTCTGCCCCTAATACATTTAGCCTTAAACCCTGAACAAGCCTGCAGCAGATCAGGTGTTTCTGGCATTATTGTCAGATCTGACAAGATTAGCTGCATGCTTTTTTTTTCTGGTGTAATTCAGACACTAGTGCAGCCAAATAGATCAGCGGGGATGCCAGAGAAATGGTACTGATTAAAAGGAAATAAATATGGCAGCCTCCATATACCTCTCAGCTTGGGTTCGCTTTAATATGGTGGTCAGGATAAAGCAGTGTGGGAGAGTTGCTGACCACCACACTCCACCTGCTAAAGGGGTGTTTACAGCCTATTTTTCTGTGTTAAATTTTAGCTTTAAATCCTAAAGAAAAAGGGGGGGGGGGGTATTTTATACTAATGTGCTTTTGTGTATTTTGAATTCTGCTTTAAATGGAACCTGTTCCGATGAAAATGACTGGGCTGCTATTGCCCAATGTGCAGTTTTTCTTTATTTTCTAGCTTTTCTTTAGCTTTTAGGCTTGTTGACCTAGAATAAGCTTGCAGGCAGCAACGTATGAACGGTTGGGACCTGTGTCCTTGTTCTGGTATTTGGAGCAAGAATCGCAATGATAACTAAAATAAAACAAGTTGAAAATAGACATTTAAGGCCTCTTACACAGTAAGACGTTGCGTTTGATGCGACATTAAGGTTGCATAACGTGCCCCCCTAACGCAATGCATTGAAAGACTATAACTTGGACGTTATTTAGCCCTGCGTTTAGTGCTCCGTTTTCGTCACAGTGATAGAACGAAAACGGTGCATGCGTTAAAAAAAAGAAAACATTACTGAGCGTGTGCAAATAGTCTAACGCAGCTAAAAACGTGTATAACGCATAGCATGCAGCACTTTCATTTAACGTGCAGCGTTAGACACCAATGTAACGTCTGCACTGTGAGCAGTACATTGATTTTTCATTTCTGTAGGTTATTGTGTTGTAACGTGCGACTTTAACGTCGCACTTTGAAAGAGCCCTTAAACCTGCCCTGTTTGAAACCAGTGTTTATTTTTTTGCTTCTATTAGAGTACAGTGAATGTTAAATACCAAGGATGGGCTCTAGCTCTAGAAAATATTTTCAGGTCTATTGGACCACCTGTAATGCATGTATCCATCAGAGTACTCTTAGGCTACGTTCACAGTGGCCGTTAAAACATATTGTGATGGCGGCTCCACATGTTATGCTCACGTCGGGTACAATGAAGCATACAGTCAGTGAAAAGCATGCTTCGTTTCCACACTTACCGTCCGTGCTTAGCAGTGATAAACTGCAAGCAGTGTATTACCATAATGCACCACACCCTCCACACTGTGACACTGTGAACGTTGCATAGTTGGTGCATTGCAGTGCGGTAAGCAGTGTTACAAAGCGGCCGTCACACCGCACCACTGTGAATGTAGGGTTAAGGTTTGGACCCACAGCGTGTTTTTTTTATTTTTTAAATTTTTTTTAATTTGCAACAAGTCCTACATGTGCACGATTCAGCGACATGCTGCATTTCCGACTCTAAAGGCAGCCATACACTGGTCGATTGCCACCAGATCGACCAGCAGATAGATCCCTCTGTGATCAAATCTGATCAAAGAGGGATCTATTGGCTGCCTACACTGCTAACAGATTTTGAATCAATTTCACTATGAAACCGATTCACAGTCTGGAGTTGTCGCCGCCCCTGCATACAATACCTGATCCCCGAAAGGAAGTAAGTGGAGACAGCGGGGACACGCGCCGGCGGCACAGGTTATGTATTGGCGCTAGCGTCGGTCGTCGGACATTCAAACGCCGCTATCGACGCACTATCGGATGGAAATCGGTCGATCGGGCAGCGTTTGCGCATCGCTTTCGCAGCAGATGCGATCAGTGATCAAATCTGCTTTCTATCGGCGGGAATTCGAGTAAGTGTATGGGCACCTTTACAACGGATCAGATCTTTAAGATCCCTGATGACTTCCATGCAAAGTACCACAATTGTTTAACCTCTAATTCATGCCTGTCGTGTGTTTCCACGGGTAGGAAGATGGGGGGGGGACGCTCTGTCGGGTGGCGTCTCTGTGAGGTTCCCCCGATCCATCCTTAGGTAAGTACTGAGCTTTAGTTTGGTTGCATGCACTACATTTTGAAGACCGAATGGATGCGCCAGATCTGAGGTAATTATGCAGCCACTGGCCGGTGAATAGGCGGAATTTATCTGTACGTTTTCTGTAGAGTTTATTGGTGTTGAGGCAAGGGATAATGTATTTATGAGATGGATATATAGATCTCTCTTTCTCTTTTTCTCTCTCTTTCTCTCTCTTTCTCTTTTTCTCTCTCTTTCTCTTTTTCTCTCTCGCTGTCGCTCTCGCTATCTCGCTCTCTCTCTCGATTTTTTTTTTTTTTTTTTTTTTTTTTTTTTTTTTTTTATATGGTGGTCATACACTGACTTATTGCTGGGCCCCAGATTTGACCATGACCATCAGATGGATTCCTGTCAGATCAAAGCTGATCTGAAAGGGATCTATTATTGCCACACATTAGGCATAGATTTTTAATAGATTATTAGAAGCTATCTAATCTATTCCTATAACTGCAGCATTGCACTGTTCCATGCAACGCTATGAGGCATCGATCAGCTGCTGGTCTTGACCAATCTCTGATCAAAATCTTCTATCTGGATTTTCAAAATCGTTAGGAAGATTGATCGATCATGCCATCTGTAGTATCAATTTCTAGCAGATTCGAACAGACTGATCATATCGACTGGATATAGATGACATAATGTGGATATAGAGACGAGCTACAAAATTGATACGTGGGATGGAAGGTCTCGCTTACCAAGAAAGGTTAGATAAACTGGGTTTATTTAGTCTAGAGAAAAGACGCCTTAGAGGAGATCTAATTAACATGTATAAATACATTAGAGGGCAATATAATAGCAGGGCGGATGAGCTTTTTGTCCCTAGGCCTTCTCAAAGGACTAGAGGACATGAGCTGCGCATGGAGGAAAAACGGTTTAGCCATTTATTTAGGAAAGGGTTCTTTACAGTAAGAGTGGTTAAGATGTGGAATGCATTGCCACAGGAAGTCGTTATGGCAAACTCTATACCTGCATTTAAAGGGGGCTTAGATGCTTTCCTTGCGTTGAAAGACATCCATGGCTACAATTACTAGGTTATGCCTAATGATGTTGATCCAGGGATTTTATCTGATTGCCATCTGGAGTCGGGAAGGAATTTTTCCCATTTGGGGCTAATTGGACCATGCCTGGTGGGGTTTTTTTCGCCTTCCTCTGGATCAACAGGGGTATGTGGGGGACGGGCTGGAGTTGTACTTTGTACTGGTTGAACTCGATGGACGTATGTCTTTTTTCAGCCAAAATAACTATGTAACTATGTAACATCACCTGCTAGCAGTAAAAATGTCAGCATGTGGTAAATGTTAGAATGTAAATCAGGGAGAGGAAAGATTTTACAATGAGCAAACACTGACTAAATCATTTATACATAATTATTGTAAAAATGAAGCACTTTTTTTATTACATTATTTTCACTGGAGTTCCTCTTTAAGATCCCTTTTACACTTAATCAGCTGCTCAGTTATAACTGAAAGGACAACTGAATTTCAGAGTAATGTCCATGGCTCAGTTCCCACTACAGTATACACGGTTTAACGGAAAGCTTTTTCACAATGCATTGCTATGGAAAGTAAAAATGGATCAGTCTTTCAGCGTATAGTGTAAAAGAGGCTTTAGTGTATGGTCTTCTTGATTGAATGAAGCCATATAAACTGAATTTTAAGCACTTGATGAGGAGTTCATTTATCAGTCACTTAATGCTCATGCATCCATCGTACCAGAGCTGAATGGGTTATTAACAGGGGTGGCGGGCATGCATTAGATGCTGTCCTCATGCCCACTGCTCCCCCTTCCCCATTCTTCTCCGTCCCCCTCCTTCTTACCCTATATCGCTGTTCCAGGGTTGAGTCTAGTCTGTGCACCGCCCCATATACCGGTATTCTGAATGGCAGGATGCTACCCAGCAGGGCTGTGGAGTCGGAGTCGGGGCAATTTTGGGCACCCGGAGTTGGAGTCGCTGATTTCATAAACTGAAGAGTCGGATGATTTTTGTTCAGCCCTGTCAAGTATTAGACTAAGGAGTTGGAGCCATTTTGGGCACCCAGAGTCGGAGTAGTTTCATAAACTGAGGAGTCGGAGTTGAAGATTTTTGTACATACTCCACAGCCCTGTTACTCAGCATAATAGCTCCACCCACTGTTAACTCATGGAACCCTGCTGTGCGAAGACACATAACCAATAATTAAAGAATAGATCTTTACTTGTGGAGGTTGTTTGAACCAAAAAAGGCAACATTTGGGCACAAGTTGGGATAGTTAGAGTCGTCTTTTGGAGTCAGGCTTTTTTATTTTTATTTTTTTTATTACAATTGATTTCCATTTACGAGCTGCACTATCTATCTCAGCCTAAGCTAATAATTGGTTTGATCTCTTATGTGGGCTTTAAATACAAGCATGCCATTTTTGTACAAGATGCAACTTCAACTTGTGTGAGGCCTTCATGTGAAGCAGAAATTGCTCATCTGTGTATATAATTTAGTTTGACTATATTGTCTTCTGTAGCTACACTGGGACTTTCTGGGTATTTCCTTTAATAAGCTGCATTATCATAACATACATGTCATATTTTTTCACTTGTCCATTATACTCTGCAGATTTCTCTCTGCCTGTGCCCTATGTGTCTCCTATACATACCGGTATATTGATGTGTTTGGAGTAATACCATTCTCTTACATCTGTTGTGTATTTCCTGCCATTTGGCTCCCCCACAAGCATATAAGGGTTAACTAATAATGCTGATTCAGATGCGAACAATAGGGATCCCTTCTGCTTGTGATGTTTGTGGGGATTTTAAGATGCAATTAGCAAGGAACAGAAAACTCCCAAGGGCAGGCCCTGGCCTTAAAATGTCCCCTTCGGCTTTTGGACTGTAATGTGGACAGGCTGCTTCTGTGTCATTATAGTGATCTTTCAGGGATGCCTGCACGCTTACTGAGGCTATCCTACTACTCCATCACTGTGCAAACTACCAAGTGCACAGGGGAAGCAGATCAAACCACGTTGTCTGCCAAAGGAGATAGGAGTGTCATTCTGTTTAGCCAGTCTTGTGATTCATATAGAGCCGCTAGACTGATTTGCCAGGCAAGTGATGCTATTATTTTAGATTTAGATGTTCTTGTGTCAATTTCCAGTTTATTGGGCATTGATGCCGCATATATGAAGATGCTGACTCATTGTCCAGGTGAAACAGATAGCTGCAAAAGACGAGAAGGAATTAGGTGGTGCGCTGTGCTTATCTCTATCAGACCAAAAGTTTGGACACACCTTCTCATTCAAAGCGTTTTTTTTTTCTTTATTTTCATGACTACGAACATTGTAGATTCACACTGAAGGCATCCGAACTATGAATTAACACGTGGAAGTAAAGTACATAACCAAAAAGTGTGAAACAACTGAAAATGTGTCATATTCTAGGTTCTCCAAAGAAGCCACATTTTGCTTTGATTACTGCTTTGCACACTCTTGGCATTCTCTAGATGAGCTTCAAGAGGTAGTCACCTGAAGTGGTCTCCCAACAGTCTTGAAGGAGTTCCCAGAGGTGCTTAGCACTTGTTGGCCCTTTTGCCTTCACTCTGCGGTCCAGCTCACCCCAAACCATCTCGATTGGGTTCAGGTCTGGTGACTGTGAAGGCTAGGCCATCTGGCGCAAGCACCCCATCACTCTCCTTCCTAGTCAAATAGCCCTTACACAGCCTGGAGGTGTGTTTGGGGTAATTGTCCTGTTGAAAAATAGATGGTCCAACTAAACGCAAAAACTGGATGGAATAGCATGCTGCTGCAAGACGCTGTGGTAGCCCTGCTGGTTCAGTATGCCTTCAATCGTGAATAAATCCCCAACAGTGTCACCAGCAAAGCACCCCCACACTAGGCCTGAACGATTTTAGGAAAAAATGGAATTGAGCGATTTCTGTCTGAAATTGCGATTTCGATTCACGATTTCCTTCAAATCAAGCTTTGTTCCCCCTCTGTCCCCCTGTCTCTCTTTGTGCCCCCTTTGCCTCTTTATGCTTCCCTCTGGGCCTCTCTCTTGACCTCTTTATCCCTCTGTGTCCCCTCTGTGTCCCCTCTGTGTCCCCTCTGTGTCCCCTCTGTGTCCCCTCTGTCCCCCAAGCTGCATCAGTTCTGGACATAGCTTCCAGCACGAGTCCAGCGATGCCCGTCTATCCACTTCATCTCCTGCAGGCTCTAATGCACTGAATACTTCCTGTACTATTATTATTTAGTATTTATATAGCGCCGACATATTACGCAGCGCTGTACTATATATATATATATATATATATATATATATATATATATATATATATATATATATATATATATATATATATATATATATATATATATATATATATATATATATTCTTGTCACTAACTGTCCCTCAAAGGAGCTCACAATCTAATCCCTACCATTGCCATATGTCTATATATTATGTAGTGTAAGTACTGTAGTCTAGGGCCAATTTTAGGGGGAGCCAATTAACTTATCCGTATGTTTTTGGAATGTGGGAGGAAACCGGAGTGCCCGGAGGAAACCCACACAGACACGGAGAGAACATACAAACTCTTTGCAGATAGTGCCCTGGCTGGGATTCGAACCAGGGACCCAGCGCTGCAAGGCGAGAGAGCTAACCACTACGCCACCGTCTATGTCATGTGACATACAGGAACCCGGAGTTTTGCCAAGCACAAGAGTAGGCAGACTGTGATAGAGGGCGGACAGCGGAAAGTCTCGTGCGGAAGGTATGTCCAACACTGTGGGCCGCACGCGCCAGGACTTTGGGGAAGTTTGAACCGCTTCTTCAAACTTCCCCATGTGGAAATGACGTGATCGCGATAATCGCCGCTTTGACGATTCAGAAATTGTGATCTTGGTGATTGCGATTTCGGTTTAAATTCGATGTATCTTTCAGGCCTACCCCACACCATCACACCTCCTCCTCCATGCTTCATGGTAGGAACCAGGCATGTAGAGACCATCCGTTCACCTTTTCTGCGTCGCACAAAGGCACGGTGGTTGGAACCAAAAATCTTAAATTTGGACTCCTCAGACCAAAGCACAGATTTCCACTGGTCTACTGTCCATTCCTTGTGTTCTTTAGCCCAAACAAGTCTCTTCTGCTTGTTGGCTGTCCTTAGCAGTGGTTTCCTAGCAGATATTCTACCATGAAGGTCTGATTCACACAGTCTACTCTTAACAGTTGTTCTAGAGATGTGTCTGCTGCTAGAACTCTGTGCGGCATTGACCTGGTCTCTAATCTGAGCTGCTGTTAATCTGTGGTTTCTGAGGCTGGCGCAGCAGAGGTGACTCTTGGTCTTCCTTTCCTGGGGCGGTCCGCATGTGAGCCAGTTTTTTTGTAGCGTTTGATGGTTTTTGAAACTGCACTTAGGGACACTTTAAAAGTTTTTTTCCCAATTTTTCGGACTGACTGACCTTCATTTCTTAAAGTATTGATGGCCACTCGTTTTTCTTTGCTGCTTTTTTCTTGTCATAATACAAATTGTAACCATCTATTCAGTAGGACTATCAGCTGTGTATCCACCTGACTTCTCCACAACGCAACTGATGGTCCCAACTCCATTTATATGGCAAGAAATCCCACTTATTAAACCTGACAGGGGACACCTGTGAAGTGAAAACCATTTCAGGTGACTACCTCTTGAAGCTCATCAAGAGAAGTCCAAGAGTGTGCAAAGCAGTAATCAAAGCAAAAGGTGGCTACTTTGAAGAACCTAGAATATGACATATTTTCAGTTGTTTCACACTTTTTGGTTATGTACTATACTTCCACATGTGTTAGGATAGTTTGGATGCCTTCAGTGTGAATCTACAATGTTCAATGTTCATGAAAATAAAGAAAACTCTTTGAATGAGGTGGTGTCCAAACGTTTGGTCTGTACTGTATTTAGATAGTTTAGCCTGTAATTCCCCATCATGTGTTACTAATCACCAGTGTAATTTGAGCTCTCAGCTGTGTCAGCTGGCTGCCACAGCAGAGCAGCTAATTGGTAAACACAGGATGTTAACCTTATGCCTGCTTCCATGAAAGCAGGAAATAGAAACACTGCAGATTTTTTTTTTTTTTTTGAAGACTTGTATCAGCTGTAACAAATAAATATTTTTCTTTAAAGAGAACCTGAGGTGGGTTTGTGAAATCCTATTAGGACACAGAGGCATATTATGTATACAATGACCAGCTATACTGGGTCCAGCCCCCTCCCCCCGGCTCTGCTGTCCTCCATTATAAAAAGCGTCAGGCTAACGACACACAGATTGTTGCTAGCCTGTTATTTACCTCTGCCCTGCCACTCACCACCGCTCCCCTGCCTCCTGTATAGCGTGGCTCCCCTGCCTGTGTCCCTCCCCTCCCCGCCTCCGTAAGCCAATTGGAGGAAGCTTACGGAGGCGGGGATGGGCACAGACTGGGAGCCACGCTATACAGGAGGCGGGGGAGGGGTGGTGAGTGGCAGGGCAGAGGTAAATAACAGGCTAGCGACAATCTGTGTGTCGTTAGCCTGTCGCTTTTTAAAATGGGGGACAGCAGAGCCGGGGGGGAGGGGGCTGGAGCAGTATAGAAGGACACGGGCTGGTCATTGTATACAGAATATGCTTCTGCGTCCTAATAGGATTTCACAAACCCACTTTGGGTTCTCTTTAAAGGTTATTATGCTGTTGCTTATCTTTAAAATATAAAATGTACTAGCATATAAACTGATATGTCCACTTTTCCCTCAGAAACCTGGAAAAAGTGATTTGACTCATGTATAAATCCACTCCACAGTAGCCAGATGTGCCCCCAGTACAAGTCAGCTGCCCTCCTCATAGCTAGATGTACCCCAAGGATCATACAGCTGTGTCTTAAGATGCCACTAGTTGGGGTCATAGATAAGAGACACAGCAATTGTCACACATGAAAAATCCCCAATCAATGTACCATTGACACGTTGCTTGCACGCTCCTTTCCACAAGCCAGGGGACACAGGTAGTCTTGAGCAGCACACTTAGCACACCATGTTGCAGGGGGTGGGAAGCCTGGACACAGCAGGGAGCCAGGTGATAGTGCACAATCCTTAAGCTCCTCTGCCAGTAACAAAACCAGCTCCACCAGCCATTCTGCTCCACTAACTCACATATTAAGAGGGGGTAACTTTTCAGCCCAAGGAAACCCATCCTGACGCAGAGAACCATAAAATTCGGAAATATAGTACCTGATCTCTAGAAGTGCCAGGAAATTTGCTGTGCGCAGGTAGCACATAGCATATTTACTGGTACTAATTCCAGGTGAGCTGAAAGGCAGCTCCACAGAGCTACAAGGCTATAGTGTCTGTCTTGTTGGAGTTGTCATGATTCAGCACTAACCCCTACGCAATGAACCTAGATTTCACAGACTGACTGCCATTGGTTACAGGAGTGAAATGGTTAATGGTGAGGGGTGGAGGATAGACATACATTGTCACATGACTGTGCAGAAATCAGCACATCAATATCAAAGCAATAGCCTCCCATCATCCCTGCATGTGTCTGTTCCGCTTTCCTTCCTTTCCCAAGCTGTTATTACCAGCATTTGAGCAGTGGTGCATGTGTGATGATCAGAGGTTACGAGAAGGGCAGGAGACCGCATGCAGATTATAATGTCTTGTTTAATAATAGATTACAGATATCAGTGGCTGAAGGAAGTGAAATCTGCAGTCACGTTAGGGGATGTGCTTACTTTCTTTGGCGGAGCACAAGGAAAAGTAATTTATTCTTCTCGCAATATAGCCCTGTCCCTGTAGACTGCGCTGCTTTTGTTTGTATGCCTGAGAAGCCGTTGCTTAACCTGCCCTTGTATTCGAGAGCAGTACTTGGCTGGGCAGTCCCCATCACTTTCTGGTGGGGCTTAGTGCAGGCCCATCCATTTCTCAGTCTCTAGGGATAAATAATAAAACATTGATAAACCCATGAATTGCATATACTGCTGGCTGCTATAGATAGGCATTGCTTCAGTTTTCAGAGCAATAACTGCATAGAATGCTTTGTCACAGGCTAATATGGAACATTGTACTACATTGTGTAATTATACTTTAGCCAACAGATGCCTCTCTGGAAAGTTGGTTTTTATTTGTTATCTTAAAGGGATACTGTAGGGGGGTCGGGGGAAAATGAGTTAGTTACCCGGGGCTTCTAATGGTCCCCCGCAGACATGCTGTGCCCGCGCAGCCACTCCCCAATGCTCTGGCCCCGCCTCCGGTTCACTTCTGGAATTTCAGACTTTAAAGTCAGAAAACCACGGCGCCTGCGTTGCCGTGTTCTCGCTCCCCCTGATGTCACCAGGAGCGTACGGCGCAGGCACAGACCATACTGGGGCTGTGTCATACGCTTCTGGTGACATCAGGGGGAGCGACGATACGGCAATGCAGGCGCAGTGGTTTTCTGACTTTAAAGTCTGAAATTCCAGAAGTGAACCGGAGGCAGGGCTGGAGCATCGGTGAGTGACTGCGCGGGCACAGGACGTCTGCGGGGGACGATTAGAAGCCCCGGGTAAGTTCAACTCATTTTCCCCCGACCCCCTACAGTATCCCTTTAATGTACTGCAATTGTTTTAAAGCAGCATGCACAGCCATAATTTCCCAGGAAAAAAAAATATAAGTAGATATCTACTTGTTCTTGTTACTTAACATATGTATTGTACTGTCCATGATTTGATTCCAGTGAATTTTATACAGTAAATAAAGATAAAACTGTTTCAGGCATTTTCCATCTTAACTCCCTCTGACTGAAGCCAACCCTGATGTCATTTCCTCCCTTACTTTTTTTTTTCTCTCTCCTAGAAACTGCACTGTCATAGTTAGCTTTCTTTGTAAACACTTGTGAGCACAGCATAGATCATATTTCAGCAGCACTGAACTGCCCTCAGCCAATCAGTGCGGAGCATGAATGTGGGAGGGGTGATGACAAGCTTCCTTCTTGTGGGCAATGTACCAAATAGAGCCAGGCTGGCTGAGATGAGATTTATTACAGCAGAAGCCTTTCTGAAAAGATTGGAGTGCTTGCAATGCAGGGTGAGGTTGCAGGCTGCATAATAAACAATGAGCAGTGGGTACATGGAATTTCATTTTGTGGTTGACAATCCCTCTTTAAAGGAGTCATCAGGGGATATAAGGACAATAAGTGCTACTTACCCGGGGCTTCATCCAGCCCCAAGCTCCCAGCATGTCCCTCGCTGCAGCTCCGCGGTGAGCCGTTCGCCTGTGAAGCTTTCCGGTCCCTGGTGATGACGTCAGGCTGACCTGGACCCTGGTTCGGCGCGTGGCGGTGATTGACAGCGCCGCTCACACAGGCGCAGTACAGGCCGACCTCTAGGTCGGCCTGACGTCATCACCGGGGACCGGAAAGCTTCACAGGTGAATGGCTCACCGCGGAGCTGCAGCGAGGGACTTGCTGGGAGCTTTTAGTACCTGGGACTTCTGCCAGCCCCCTGCAGCCAGCCTGTTCCCGCACCGGTCCTCAACAATCCCGCGGTCCCCAGCTGTAGCTCATTGTCACTTTGTAGAGTCACCGCCCACTGCACCTGCGTGGCCGTGGACGAGCGCGTCCTTGTTAGCACTCCTGTTGCTGGGTGCATCCTGCGCAGGCGCAAGAACGAGGAAGCGCAGGACCAGAGCCGTGGACGTCGACTTACAAGTTGGCGAAAAAAGTCTGAAAAGTCGCATCGTGTGTTAGCGGTGTCATGTGACCATACAGTGAGGCCTAGAGTAGTTTTGAAAGGATGCCTCAAAGCCACGGTAAACAGCATGTTTGCCTGTAAAAGTGCGTTATCCTGACAAAATGCATTGTGCCACATTCAATGTGTTAAGGTCCGTACACACGCCGGACTGGAGGCAACAACGGGTCCGTCGTCGCCTCCCGCTGGGTGGGCGTTCCAGCGACAGTCCGGCGTGTGTACAGTCTGTCTGCAGACTGATACGGCTGTTTCTGAGGGCGGATCGCTCAGAAACAGCCATATCAGTCCGCTGACAGACTGTGCACACGCCGGACTGTCGCTGGAACGCCCACCCAGTGGGAGGTGACGACGGACCCGTCGTTGCCTCCAGTCCGGCGTGTGTACGGACCTTTAGCCCCATAGGAATATCATTGCATCTGAATTGATGAGATGATATTGGTCTCAATTCACTAAGATCATGCTGGAGATAAGGCAAGCGAAAACTTGCCACCACACAGTGAGAGTTATCTTATCTCTTCGTTCCTTAAGTTATCTTACACACATTCTGTACTGCTGATAACCTTCTGCTCCCTGGTGTGTCCCCTTATTCTGTACTGCTGATAACCCGCTGCTCCCTGGTATACCCCCTTATTCTGTACTGCTGATAACCCGCTACTCCCTGGTAAACCCCCTTATTCTGTACTGCTGATAACCCGCTGCTCCCTGGAATACCCCCTTATTCTGTACTGCTGATAACCCGCTGCTCCCTGGTATACCCCCTTATTCTGTACTGCTGATAACCTGCTACTCCCTGGTATACCCCCTTATTCTGTACTGCTGATAACCTGCTGCTCCCTGGTATACCCCCTTATTCTGTACTGCTGATAACCTGCTACTCCCTGGTATACCCCCTTATTCTGTACTGCTGATAACCTGCTGCTCCCTGGTATACCCCCTTATTCTGTACTGCTGATAACCCGCTACTCCCTGGTGTACCCCCTTATTCTGTACTGCTGATAACCCGCTACTTCCTGGTATACCCCCTTATTCTGTACTGCTGATAACCTGCTGCTCCCTGGTGTACCCCCTTATTCTGTACTGCTGATAACCTGCTGCTCCCTGGTGTACCCCCTTATTCTGTACTGCTGATAACCCGGTACTCCCTGGTATACCCCCTTATTCTGTACTGCTGATAACCTGCTGCTCCCTGGTATACCCCCTTATTCTGTACTGCTGATAACCTGCTGCTCCCTGGTATACCCCCTTATTCTGTACTGCTGATAACCCGCTACTCCCTGGTATACCCCCTTATTCTGTACTGCTGATAACCCGCTACTCCCTGGTATACCCCCTTATTCTGTACTGCTGATAACCCGCTACTCCCTGGTATACCCCCTTATTCTGTACTGCTGATAACCCGCTACTCCCTGGTATACCCCCTTATTCTGTACTGCTGATAACCTGCTGCTCCCTGGTGTACCCCCTTATTCTGTACTGCTGATAACCTGCTACTCCCTGGTATACCCCCTTATTCTGTACTGCTGATAACCCGCTACTCCCTGGTATACCCCCTTATTCTGTACTGCTGATAACCCGCTACTCCCTGGTATACCCCCTTATTCTGTACTGCTGATAACCCGCTGCTCCCTGGTATACCCCCTTATTCAGTACTGCTGATAACCTGCTGCTCCCTGGTATACCCCCTTATTCTGTACTGCTGATAACCCGCTACTCCCTGGTATACCCCCTTATTCTGTACTGCTGATAACCCGCTACTCCCTGGTATACCCCCTTATTCTGTACTGCTGATAACCCGCTACTCCCTGGTATACCCCCTTATTCTGTACTGCTGATAACCCGCTACTCCCTGGTATACCCCCTTATTCTGTACTGCTGATAACCCGCTACTCCCTGGTATACCCCCTTATTCTGTACTGCTGATAACCCGCTGCTCCCTGGTATACCCCCTTATTCTGTACTGCTGATAACCTGCTGCTCCCTGGTATACCCCCTTATTCTGTACTGCTGATAACCTGCTGCTCCCTGATGTACCCCCTTATTCTGTACTGCTGATAACCTGCTGCTCCCTGATGTACCCCCTTATTCTGTACTGCTGATAACCTGCTGCTCCCTGATGTACCCCCTTATTCTGTACTGCTGATAACCCGCTACTCCCTGGTATACCCCCTTATTCTGTACTGCTAATAACCTGCTGCTCCCTGGTGTACCCCCTTATTCTGTACTGCTGATAACCCGCTACTCCCTGGTATACCCCCTTATTCTGTACTGCTAATAACCTGCTGCTCCCTGGTGTACCCCCTTATTCTGTACTGCTGATAACCTGCTGCTCCCTGGTATACCCCTTATTCTGTACTGCTGATAACCTGCTGCTCCCTGGTATACCCCCTTATTCTGTACTGCTGATAACCCGCTACTCCCTGGTATACCCCCTTATTCTGTACTGCTGATAACCTGCTGCTCCCTGGTGTACCCCCTTATTCTGTACTGCTGATAACCTGCTACTCCCTGGTATACCCCCTTATTCTGTACTGCTGATAACCTGCTGCTCCCTGGTATACCCCCTTATTCTGTACTGCTAATAACCTGCTGCTCCCTGGTGTACCCCCTTATTCTGTACTGCTGATAACCTGCTGCTCCCTGGTATACCCCTTATTCTGTACTGCTGATAACCTGCTGCTCCCTGGTATACCCCCTTATTCTGTACTGCTGATAACCCGCTACTCCCTGGTATACCCCCTTATTCTGTACTGCTGATAACCTGCTGCTCCCTGGTATACCCCCTTATTCTGTACTGCTGATAACCCGCTACTCCCTGGTATACCCCCTTATTCTGTACTGCTAATAACCTGCTGCTCCCTGGTATACCCCCTTAATTTGAACAGTCTGTAGAGCTTTAGTAACATGGGACAGAAGCACAGCCTGCAGGCCCCACCCCAGCAGATAATTCCACTCAGCCCTCCCATTATGGACCACAACCACCATGGGGCTTTTAGGTGGCTTGCTAACAGCTTGCAGCCTGGATAGGTACATTATAATGCCACTTTTGTGTGTTCTTACAGCATTCTTTGCATGCCTGAATTATTTATTGTTGTTTTATTTTTCACGTCGTGTATAGAGCACATTTTTCCACAGTTGTTTCAGAGAGCATTCAGCTGCTCGCATTACTTGTTGAGAAAGTGCAGTCTTTGACTTAACATTGCCAGTCAGTCATTCCCGTTCAGTGTGCTCCCCAGAATTTTTTTCCAGCCAGGTGACATGAAAAAGTAGCCGGGTGGGGCGAGATGAGAGAATGCAGGGCCGGAACTCTGCTTACAGCATAGGAGGAGGTGAGCCGATGACAGCCGGGAGTTCACCAAAACTAGCCGGGTGGCGCACCCTGCAAAAAGAGCCTGGGGAGAACAATGCCTTTTATGTGCAGAAAGTGCTGGTATGGCCTAGTTGTCAGCAGTCATGACTAAGCTGTTGCTAGGCAGATTATATTATATTTAACTAATGTGAATTTTCGCGTATGAAAATTCGCATAAAATGCATAAAAATTTACATGCGAATTTTCACCAACCAGAAAAACTTTATACGATTTTTTTTTTTTTTGCAGGCGAAAATTTCACGCTACGGTGGAAACGTAGCCTAAACATTCTATTATTAAGAGAATTCTCTAACACGGCTACTGCCTACTAAGTGCATTCTAGAGGCTGCCTTGCGAGCGCTTGGAAGGAATGCTCTTTAGGATATAACTTCAAATCAAGGGCGTGGGTTAAAGGGATACTGTAGGGGGGTCGGGGGAAAATGAGTTGAACTTACACGGGGCTTCTAATGGTCCCCCGCAGACATCCTGTGCCCGCGCAGCCACTCCCCAATGCTCCGGCCCCGCCTCCCGTTCACTTCTGGAATTTCAGACTTTAAAGTCTAAAAAACCACTGCGCCTGCGTTGCCCTGTCCTCGATCCCGCTGATGTCACCAGGAGCGTACTACGCAGGCCTAGTATGGTCTGTGTCTGCGCAGTACGCTCCTGGTGACATCAGCAGGAACAAGGACACAGCAATGCAGGCACAGTGATTTTCAGACTTTAAAGTCTGAAATTCTAGAAGTGAACCGGAGGCGGGGCCGGAGCATCAGTGAGTGGCTGCGTGGGCACAGGATGTCTGCGGGGGAACGTTAGAAGCCCCGGGTAAGTTCAACTCATTTTTCCCCTCCCCCCCCCCCCCCCCCCCTAAAGTATCCCTTTAAAGGTCAATGTTTACCAGCATTTTAATGACAAACATTTCTTCCATTAATACTGGACATTTTTTTTGTAATGTAATGCTACTGAAATTACCTTTCCAGCGCTGTATGCTGCAAGCTATGATTTTGAGACCTGCTGAGTGATGCAGTCTAGCAGCCATAGCAACATTCCACTATTTGTGGATATATTCACTTCACTTTCATTAGTGAATGTTTTCCTGTTCAGTGTGTGCTTCATTCCTGCAGGTCACTGTGCTTGTATCTGTAGGGAGCTCATCATGCCAAATGTTTTCTCACACAGCATATGCAGACACCTCAAATTCAGTGTTTGACTAGAACACTGTACAATTTCTGTATTTCACTAGGGCCATGTAAGGTGATTGACAGAATGGAGATTAAAGTTTGTTTTGGGGGAATCGGGAGCATAAGAGGTCATGTGGGGCAGAAGAAATTGGCTATCTGAATTAACTGGTTCGCGTTCCATGGTCAGGGATAAGCAACGGGTGAATACAGAATAGGTTTTATTCTGAATTCATCCAGGTAATTAGCACACCTGAGGGGAGGGGGGAGGGAAGTTGCGGGAGTGTTTTTAGAAGCTCAAAAACAAGCATGCAGCTAATTTGGGGTTGATTCACTATAACAAATGGCAAGCGTTACCTCCTGTAACGCTCGCTATCTCCTTTTGCTCCCCTTACTGCACGCTTAGCGTGCCTTATCAGAGTAGCATAGTGAGCGCTACGAACGTATGCCTTCTAATTGGCAATAATAAGAGCTCCACTCGTCCTGCCCTGAGCCCCTGCGGGCTAAAGGACATTATCCCCGCACTTTGATTGGCCAAACAGGCTGCCTGTCACTTGACTGGATATTTGACAGGCAGCCTATTTGGCCAATCGAAGTGCAGGGATAATGTCCTTTAAAGTGATTGGACCCACAGGGGCTCAGGGCAGGATGAGTGGAGCTCTCGTCATTGCCAATTAGCAGGCATAAGTTTGTAGCGCTCGCTATGCTACTCTGATAAGGCACGCTAAGCCTGCAGTAAGGGGAGCAAAAGAAGATGGCGAGTGTTACAGGAAGTAATGCTCGCTATTTGTTATAGTGAATCATCTCCCTTGTCAGATCTGACCATGATCTCAGAAATACCTGATCTGCTGCATGCTTGTTCAGCGTCTATGGCTAAAAGTATTAGAGGCAGAGGATCAGCAGGATAGGCAGGCAACTGGTATTGCTTAAAAGGAAATAAATATGGCAGCCTCCATGTACCTCTCACTTCAGTTGTCCTTTAACTCATTTTCCTGTGGAAGTTAAACCAGGCCAAGATATACAGTACTGCCCATAATTATTCATACCCCTGGCAAATTTGGACTAAATGTTAATTGTATTCAACCAGCAAGTAATTTTTTTTGAAAGGAAATGACATGGGTGTCTCCCAAAAGATAGTAAGACGATGTACAACAGGCATTATTGTGGAAAAAAAAACCTTTCTCTGCTTTTATTTACATTTGAGCAAAGTGTCCAGTTTAAAATTATCCATACCCGTCTCAATAATCAATAGAAAAACCTGGCCCTTATCATTTGAAAAAATTAGTGAGCTTTCACCATTCTATAACTTTTTAACAAGATTTCTGAAATCCAAAAATGTAAAGGAACCTACCCAATTTGAAAGAATGTGCATTTTTCAACCTCTAAAAAAAGGTAAAATTCTCCATGGTGTATGAATCAATGACTTCCCTAAACCCAATTTTAAACATTCAGTGGTGTGAAAAACTATTTGCCCCCTTCCTGATTTCTTATTCTTTTGCATGTTTGTCACACTTAAATGTTTCTGCTCATCAAAAACCGTTAACTATTAGTCAAAGATAACATCATTGAACACAAAATGCAGTTTTAAATTATGGTTTTTATTATTTAGTGAGAAAAAAACCTCAATCTACATGGCACTACCTGAGATCAATTTCTGTAGTCACCCCCCCCCCCCCCCAGGCCTGATTACTGCCACACCTGTTTCAATCAAGAAATCACTTAAATAGGAGCTATCTGACACAGAGAAGTAGACCAAAAGCACCTCAAACGCTAGACATCATGCCAAGATCCAAAGAAATTCAGGAACAAATGAGAACAAAAGTACTGTAATTGAGATCTATCAGTCTGGTAAGGTTATAAAGCCATTTCTAAAGCTTTGGGACTCCAGCGAACCACAGTGAGAGCCATTCTCCACAAATGGCAAAAACATGGAACGGTGATGAACCTTCCCAGGAGTGGCCGGCCGACCAAAATTACTCCAAGAGCGCAGAGAAAACTCATCCGAGAGGCCACAAAAGACCCCAGGACAACATCTAAAGAACTGCAGGCCTCACTTGCCTCAATTAAGGTCAGTGTTCACGACTCCACCATAAGAAAGAGACTGGGCAAAAACTGACTGCATGGCAGATATCCAAGGCGCAAACCACTTTTAAGCAAAAAGAACATCAAGGCTCGTCTCAATTTTGCTAAAAAACATCTCAATGATTGCCAAGACTTTTGAGAAAATACCTTGTGGACCGACGAGACAAAAGTTAAACTTTTTGGAAGGTGCGTGTGCCGTTACATCTGCCGTAGAAGTAACACAGCATTTCAGCAAAAGAACATCATACCAACAGTAAAATATGGTGGCGGTAGTGTGATGGTCTGGGGTTGTTTTGCTGCTTCAGGACCTGGAAGGCTTGCTGTGATAGATGGAACCATGAATTCTACTGTCTACCAAAAAATCCTGAAGGAGAGTGTCCGGCCATCTGTTCGTCAACTCAAGCTGAAGCGATCTTGGGTGCTGCAGCAGGACAATGACCCAAAACACACCAGCAAATCCACCTCTGAATGGCGGAAGAAAAACAAAATGAAGACTTTGGAGTGGCCTAGTCAAAGTCCTGACCTGAATCCTATTGAGATGTTGTGGCATGACCTTAAAAAGGTGGTTCATGCTAGAAAACCCTCAAATTGAGCTGAATTACAACAATTCTGCAAAGATGAGTGGGCCAAAATTCCTCCAGAGCGCTGTAAAAGACTCGTTGCAAGTTATCGCAAACACTTGATTGCGGTTATTGCTGCTAAGGGTGGCCCAACCAGTTATTAGGTTCAGGGGGCAATTTCTTTTTCACACAGGGCCATGTAGGTTTTGAGTTTTTTTTTTCTCACTAAATAATAAAAAACCATCATTTAAAACTGCATTTTGTGTTCAATTAGGTTATCTTTGACTAATAGTTAACGGTTTTTGATGAGCAGAAACATTTAAGTGTGACAAACATGCAAAAGAATAAGAAATTAGGAAGGGGGCAAATAGTTTTTCACACCACTGTAAATATATGATTAAATGGGAAAAAGACCTAGGTATCGACAGATCGCCATCAGAATGGTTTAATTCCTGTTTTATACTATCTAGTAATAGTTTGTACTATTCACTAATCGAAACCTCAATCAAACTCTTGCATAGGGCGTATACAACTCCTAGTATAATGAACCATATAAATTAATCTAACTCAGACAGATGTTTTTAGAAATTGTGGGGTGAGAGGAGATATATTCCACATCTGGTGGTTATGCCCAAAAGTAGCAAAATATTGGAACACTATAACTAAAAAAATAAACAAAATTCTGAAAATTCGTATAAAGATCCTATGGTATACCGGTATCTCTTAGGTTCCCAGATACCTAATATCTTAAATTTGTGAGCAAAACCTAGTTCAATATATAGTAATTGTTGCTAAAACTATATAATTGCCAGAAGATAGCTATCTCCCTCTCTATATGCCTCAGAAACATTCAACCTAGTATTGAATATTATGATTAGCTGAAAAATAATTGCCACTTTAATCGATAATGACAAAATTCAAAGCTATCTGGACACCTTGGATTGAAGACCTCTCTTCTACAGGCATTTTTGCTAAAGGGAAAATATAAAAATAAAATGTTTCCAAATTTTAGTTTGATAAACTCTCTAGTGTCGATCACTGTTAAGGATGGTCTACCTGTTACGACAATCTTAATCTTTACCGTTTAAAATTATTGACGTGTATTATGCATACTGTTTGTTAAAATTTTGCAAATTGTCAATAAAACAGTTGAAATCAATAGAAAAGACTTTATTTATACAGCAATCAAACACTTCCTATAATTGCAGACCAGCTTGTTGCGTATCTCCACTGGTATGTTTTGCCCATTCATCTTTAGCACTGAGCTCCAAATCTTTCAGGTTGCCGTGTCTTCTTGCCATTACTCTGATCTTTAGCTCCGTCCAAAGTTTCCCAATTGGATTCAAGTGAGGACCCTGGCTGGTCCACTCCAAAACGTTAATGTTGTCTGCTAACCATTTTTTCACCACTTTTGCTGGGTGCTTTGGGTCGTTGTCATGCTGAAATGCCCACTGGTGCCCAAGGCCAAGTTTCTCTGCAGACTGCCTGATGTTGTCGTTGAGAATCCTCATGTATTTGCCACCAGCAGAGCCCAGATTCACCAGGGTGGCCTTGGTGGGGATCTTTGAAATCTTGTTCCTCTCACTATCCACCTGCCTGGCTAGCACAGGTGTCACTTTTGGCTTCCGACCGCATCCTCTGAGATTTTTCACAGTGCGGAACATCTTGTATTTTTTAATAATACTTTGCACTGTAGCCACTGTAACATGAAAACATTTAGAAATGGCCTTGTAGCCCTTTCCTGACTTGTGAGCAACCACAATGCGCAGCCGCAGGTCCTCACTGAGCGCTTTTGGCTTAGCCATGACTGTCCACAAACCAACTGCAGAGAGCTGCTATTTTTCACCTGTTGAGGTGATTAAAACAGCTGTTCCCAATTAATCAGGGTAATTAGGATGCTTTAGAACAGCTTGGACTATTTGGAGTGGTATGTAACTTTGGATTTTCCCACAGACTGTGACAGTTTGTGAAGGGTATGAATAATTTTGGACTGGACGCTTTTTACTCAAATGTAAATAAAAGCTGATTTTTTTTTTTTCTTCACAATAACGCTTCTTGTACATTGTCTTAATAATTTTTGAGAGAGACCTATGTCCTTTCTTGTCCAAAAATTACTTGCTGGTTGAATAAAAGTAACTTTAAGTCAAAATTTGCCAGGGGTATGAATAATAATGGACTGCACTGTAGGCTCTGAATGTGCATGGGCGCTGCTCAGTGGTTCTATATACCACACTAGGCTAGTTTTTAGACCGAGCTAAATACCCCCTTTTTTTCTTAGCCTTGTGTGAGGAAATCTTTACACCTGGAAAAAAAAAACCGCACCAAAACTTTATTTATACTGATAGCATATGGCATGTGGCCTTTTAAAGGATGCATGAAATGAGACACAAAATGAGATAAATGTGTGTGTGCAGTTCCAAGCCTACATAGAACTAGGATTAGGCTTGTGCTCACGAGTCTGTAAGGACTTGAATTCATGATTTAAATGAGGCTTAATTGCCTCAGATATGTGGCTGGGAGAGAGGGGGTTACGTACCCATAAGTCCGCTGTCTTCTATGCACGTGTCCTATTAGACGCGTTACAAGACTCACTATCACGCACTTCCTCTTTCCGGCTTGATGGAGGAAGTGTGTGGTAGTGAGTCTTGCAACGCGTACAAGACGTTTGGAATGCATAGAAGACAGCGGACGTATGGGTAAGTAACCCCCTCTCTCCCAGCCGCACAGCTGAGTCAACTAAGCCTCATTTTTAATCACAAATTTGTGAGCCCACCGCTGACAAAAAATGTTTTTTCCCACTCACTGAAAGGGTTAAGAATTCAAGTATGCAAATGGCCCTTTTTCTTTACTTGAGTCAAACTGTAGTTAGTCATTCTCACTGATAACTAATGACATGCTTTGAGACTCTTGCATGACAAAGAAACAAGTCCACACAAAAATGGTGATTAAAATAGTAGTTTGCATTGCTGTGCTTGTTGCCTGCTTCACAAGGATGTCAGTGATGTTTATTGTAGCAGGTTAGGGAGCTGGAAGCTAAGGTTGCAAGATGTCATTGGAATCTGTGATGTATGTTTGCTTATGACTGAGTCGGCCAGCCCTCATAGGACTTTGTCCTGACCCTCTTGTGTATGGAGATGTATGCTATGTGGTTGTCCTTTCTATTGTTTGTGCTTTGTCTCTGAGATCTTTCTGCGTGATTCCAGAGAGCAGGTGACACAGCGCTACAGACTGGGAGTAGACTTTATTCTGATGCAGTGTGTCTGCATTGTATCCTAGGAGTGTTCTGGCAGCCAGCCCACATGTTCAGCATCAGCAGCACTAGCATTTTCACACCACAGGAATGAAATCTATTAGTATTGAAGTCAGCAGTTCCAGAGAGAACCAGACAAAAAAAAGGACAACTCACCTTTTAACAGTCCAAATAGTTCTCTTTTTAACCCATTGTCTATGCTATGTGCTAGGTCCCACGGATGACAGTAAATCCGGTAATTGTGTTCCCTTGAGAGGTTACTGCAGAAACCGTGTTTGAGAAGGACCTTTGGGATTCTTTCCCTGTGGGCAGTATGCTTGTAATCATTTCACACGCTATTGGCTGTGCATATCCAGTAACATACCAGTGACCAATACCTGGCTTGCTAGATTCACGGCTAAATCACACACACACTTTTTTATTTAGTAAAAATCATTAACCACTTAATGCGCAGCGTAATATGTTGGCGCCTTTTAAATACAATAAATAAATGCAAACAGGATGTACGTCCAGTGTAGCTGTGGAAAGTGCACCACCAGTTTGTTACTAAATGAGGCACATGGGGTATCATATTAACCACGAAGATTTGTAGAACACATTTTGGTGTGTCTTAAAGCTTGGACCCACATCACATAAAAAATAGGTAGGGACAAACTCAATTCAATATAAAACATTTTCAAAAATGTATGATCAAACTTGGGAAAGTTTTAGCAAAACTACACAAGATGTGGTAACTTTTTAACCGTAATAGAATAGATTTTAGAGTGTTTTAGGGTTGAGGCCTATGTCTTGTGTAGTCTTTTTAGTGACAAACTGAATCAAAAGTAATAACCTTTTTGCATATTCTGTACCAAAATGAAAACAAAGTGACAGAATATAAAAGAACATGCATATGTTGTTACCTTAGGAACTTGGCTTTTTAAATATGTATGCCATGAGGATATATTACTATTTTTGCAAAATCTTGCAATCGTTGATGGTGTACAATGAGAAAGCAAAAAAAAAAACAAAAAAACACAAAACAGAAGACACCTTTATTTCCAAATACAATATTGTCACCATAGATTGTACTGGGAACATAATGTAAATGTTGTAATAACCAGTATAGATAACCAAATCTAAATTTAAAAAATTATCTAAAAAAAAAATTAAATTTGTGGGTTTAACTTACAGTTAGCACTGTTTATTGCAAAGCTATAATGTGTGTAAATGGACAGTGTGCTTTTTTCTGTTTCCCCTTGGGCCCTTTTCCACTAGCAATCGCAATCACAAACGCCAGCTATTGCGATTTTTCATTTATTTTGCTATGCGATTGCGATATTTCATTTGCATTGCATTATCCCTCTTAAAATCGCTCGAGAAAGCGATTGCGATTTGCAAATCGAATCACTATAGTGGAAAATACTTATCATGATTTCTATAAGAGAGAAAGGAGATGGGCACAGCTGCTAAATTTCTATGATGATAAAGTAGCAACCCTAGCGATTTAAAAATCACTAGCAATTTGCGATTTTGCGATTCAGCTATGTAGTGGAAAAAGGCCCTAATTTTTCCTTTTAAAATGCTTAGAAAGTAAGGTAATTACTGAACAAAAATATCACCCACTAAAAGCCTAATTTGTCCTGAAAAAACAAACCATATATAGATTTGTGTCCTGAAAAAACAAACAAGCAATATATACTATACAATACAATAACATGTGTAAAGCGCTTTTCTCCCATAGGACTCAAAGCGCATAGCTGTGTCTCAGATCAATACAGGATTGCAGGCTGGACTGTGTTACAGAGGAAATAGTCAGGTGTTCATAAATGCTTGACTGAAGAGTTGGGTTTTCAGTTTAGACTTAAATGCTTCAAGGGATGGGGCTGTCCTGATTGGGTGTGGTAGGGGGTTCCAAAGTATAGGGGCAGCATGACAGAAGGCTCTGTCTCCAAAGGTTTTGAGGCGGACTCTGGGGTGACCAAGGTGACACATTCTTTTGATCTAAGATAGTAGAGGGTGTAATGCAGTTGCAACAAGTCCTTCAGGTATCCAGGGCCTGTATTGTGCAAGGATTTGAATGTCAATAAGGCCAATCTTAAACAAAATTCTCCATTTTAACGGTAGCCAGTGGAGTGAACCGGTACTGTGGAGTCGGTACAAAAATCATCCGACTCCGACGCCTCAGTTTTTGAAACCACCAAATACCGGTACCCAAAATTGCTCAGGCTCCTCGACTCCCACTCCTTACTTGTAATGCTTACCAGAACTAAGGATTTGGTACAAAAATCATCCGTCTCCGACAACTCAGTTTATGAAACCTCCGACTCCAGGTACCCAAAATTGCTTAGTCTCTTTGACTCCGACTCCACAACCCTGGAGTGAACACATGGTTAGTGTTATGTGGCAATGGAGGGGTTGGCTTGTTAACAGCCTTGCGGCGGTATTCTGTACTAATTGCAGGCGGCGTAGTAGTGGCCTCAATTGCTTCTTTCAGACAACTGGGAAACCACCCTTCTTGTAAGGAACCGTTGACTATTTTGTGAAATGTCAGTGTAAATAGCTCAGGGCATTTCAACATGAATTTAGTGGGGCCAGGGGCCAGATCGCAGGTCTGGTGAAGGTTTGAGAGGATATCCAAGATGTCTTTTTCAGTTATTACCTTGAAATCAGACCATGGTGGTAGGCTATTTTTGCATCCATTATCTGGCTCTGCATAGGTTTCCGGGGCTGTGAATTGAATGGCAGCTCGTATGGAGGAGGCTTAGGCCTCGATTCATCATTGTCTTTGGATAACTTTTTCCAGTTTGTTAAATTACCGAATTCGAAGTTTATTGATTTTCTAGTTGTATTCATCAAGGTTTTTCCGCATTCGGTGTGAATTCGATAAAATATTGATAACAATTCGGTAACCATTCGGTACCGTGTCGATATTTCCATTTTACAGTGGTAATTTAACACAAGGCCATAAGATTCCCATGGAATTGTGGGTAAAAGGCAGTCCTTTGAACACTACGTAGCAACATTCTGAATAGGGCTTAACACCTGGACCAGGATTCTGGAAGTGGCTTGGGACAATCCCACACTTTCGCCAGCTACGGCTTGATGGGAGCCTTTTCTGAAAAAATGTAGTGCAGCTAGCAATTTAGTTAACCCTGGCACTGCCTGTGTTCTCTTACAAGATGATTCAAGAGAAATGCAGATGTCCTGTTATAGCAAATAAATATATTCTCTTGCAAATTGATATGGTTCTAGACCTTATTCTTGCCCTTCTGCACCTTTGAATCACTCTCAGCTGATACATAACCACTTCAAATGGCTCCATCTTCTCTGTCAGCAATGATCTGACAGGAATAACGACAGAGCAGTGAAGGAGATAACTAATCCTAAATGTAACGCTAAACCACGCCCACTTTCATTTTCATGAATTGCACTTTTTCCGTTTTAACGCATCACTAACGAATGAATACCGAATGCTCGCTAACAGCTGTAGATAAATTTGATGAATCCTGAAATCAACTTAACAAATTCGGTATTTTACCGAACTGTCGTTAACCAATTCGATAAGTCTTGATGATTTGAGGCCTTTGTCTGAGAAGTGGTCAAATTTCTCACACAGGTCCTGTGAAGGTCTGATGCTGGATTTCTGGCTAGATGGATTGTAGAGATTGTAAATGGAAAAGTTGGGCAGGTCTGTTGGCTGCATTTGCAATCGCGTGAGACAGGAATAAGGACTTCTTTTTGTTGATCAGCATTTGATCTTTTTTCAGGTGAGCAATTGGGGAAAGTTTGTCTTCAGGGGACTGATGTTTGCGCCACTGTCTTTCTAGTCTGCGTCCCTGTTTCTTTATTTCCTTTACATAGTTGTCAAACCAGCGAGCGTGATGTAATGGTGCGGAACGTTTAATGTTTAAGGGAGCTATGGAGTCAAAAGCGTCTAAGACATCGTGGTTATATTTAATGACCATGGATTCAATGCCTAAGTTGTGATCTATCAGTTCGTCTAGATTGAGGTTGTTCTGAAGGTGTTGGGGTGATAAACTTTTCAAGGAACGATATTTTATTAGTTCTTTCACTTGGTGTTTTGTAACTGGTGCTGTAAAGGAGAAGTGGATGGTGCGGTGGTCTGACCAAACTACTGGATCAATTTCCACATTTGATATTAAGTTCTGAATGGAAAATGAGGTCCAAAGCAGGGCTGTGGAGTCTGTACAAAAATCCACCGACTCCAACTCCTCGGTTTAGGATTCCTCCGACGACTCTAATTTGCTAATTACAATCTTGTTGATTGAAATTATGTAACATGAAATTTGTCTCTTAACTGCCAACTGAAGTGAGGATATGTAGACTGCCAAATTTATTCCCTTTTAGTCATATACTAAAACTAGTGCTTGGTAAGAGTACTTGAAAAAGGTACAGACAGAAACAAAGAACATCTATCAGGCCCTAGGCAATGTAACTGTGGGTACATGTAAGAGTGATGTGCAGGTACTCTGCAGGAGAATGAGGAGATTCTTCTTCTATTACACATTCTTCATGTACAATCTGAACCAGGTTTATGGGTGATAGACAACACCTCTGTGTTCAATGTGCACAACATTCTTAGTGGATTCCATGCAGCTCTGGAGAGTGCATATGTAGATTATAGTACTACTGTGTAATGAAGTAAACCAGAGACAGATGAAATTAAAGGTGTTTTTTTTTTTTATATATATACATACCTGGGGCTTCCTCCAACCCCCTTCAGGCTAATCAGTCCCTTGCTGTACTCCACCACCACCTGCATCTTCTGCTATGAGTCCAGGTACTTAAGCCAGTCTGGTGTAGTGCGCATGCACAAACTCCGCCACCGGGAGCGTATTACACCTGCGTAGCACTATTGCGCAGGTGCAGAATGCTCCTGGCTGTAGGAGCGGCATGCGGCCGGACTGCACTGACTGGCTGAATTACCGGGACTCATAGCAGAAGATCCAGGTGGCGGAGGAGGACAACGATGGACTGATTGGCCTGAAGGGGGTTGGAGGAAGCCCTAGGTATGTATAAAACTTTTCTTTTCATCCGTCTCAGGTACCCTTTAATTCGTAGTCGCCAAACCAAATTTTAACATATTAAATGATTTGATTTCATGAGCAAAAAGAGTGCATATATTTGCATAAATCAGCATCAACGCAGAATTATTTCCATCTCATTGACCATCTCTGTTAGTGACACGGCTATACATCAGGCTTTATACTTACAGCATAGATGTTATTTAGTAGAAGTGGCCAAACTTCGGGTTCTGGCCGTAACATATATACAGTAAGAGATTCCTGTGTACACATCATATATACAGTATACCGTATATACTCGCATATAGGCCGAATTTTTGAGCACAAAAAATGTGCTGAAGTCACCCCCTCGGCCTATATGCGAGTCACCTGTTAGTGTTTGTGGTGGGATTTATCATGGGGCTCAGCGGTGATTCTGAGCAGGCTTGCTGTGCCTGCAGCGACGGTTTTCTAGTGATTGGGGCCGAAGAGGAGCGCACAGAGTACATCTGATGTCAGATCCCATGCCCGGGGAGAGCAGATCAGCTGCTGTGATACAGAACGAGCCTGCAGTGCAAGATGCTTCCAGCTGATCGGGGCTGCACGGAGTTCCGCTGATGAGAGGGAGCGATGTCATGCCCGGGGGGATTAGCGGCGATCGGATGCCCGGGGAGATCAAAGCAAGAGCAATGATTGGCCACCCAGAGAGTCACAGCAGGAGCGCTCCTCCATGTACATAATCTCGCGCTTCCTGCTGTCTCTGCACCTTGCGACCCCATTGGCTATACTATACCAGCCAATGGGGTCGCAAGGTACAGAGACAGCAGGAAGCGCGAGATTATGTACATGGAGGAGCGCTCCTGCTGTGACTCTCTGGGTGGCCAATCATTGCTCTTGCTTTGATCTCCCCGGGCATCCGATCACCGCTAATCCCCCCGGGCATGACATCGCTCCCTCTCATCAGCGGAACTCCGTGCAGCCCCGATCAGCTGGAAGCATCTTGCACTGCAGGCTTGTTTTGTATCACACAGCAGCTGATCTGCTCTCCCCGTGCATGGGATCACTGCCTGTCATCAGATGTTCTCTGTGTGCTCCTCATCGGCCCCGATCACTAGAAAAACGTCGCTGCAGGCACATCAGTATGCACTGTCGAACTCACCAATCCACTGCATTCTGTGAGGAAGGGTATGTACGGTGGTTCGTTTTACTCTGGGAGAGTACACTTTTTCAAAACTGTGATTGTTTAATAATTCAGCTCTTTTTCTTGGGGTAGGGGGTAACTACTAATCACACTGTCCCACAGCAAAATGTGGATGGGTTTTCCATAGAACATGTCCTTCCATGCAGATCCGGGTGGCTCCCATACTTTCATACTAGTGTGCTTTAGCAGGACTCTATATGCTAATTAATGAGTGGTATGAACGGACTTGGTACTGGTGGTATGAGTGTAGGCAGGAGTTATCTGCTACACAACTCATTTGTGTTGCTTCTCTCAGCACCACAAAAGTAAACATTTGCACTAACAAGTGTTGAAGCAAAGAAAAGCGAGTAGGGGGTTGGGAGGGGAAGTCTCAGGAGCTGCTACATTTCCTATCCTCGGCTTATATGCGAGTCAGTCATTTTTCCTGGTTTCTGGGGTAAATGTTGGGGGGTCGGCTTATATGCGAGTCGGCTTATATGCGAGTATATACGGTATGTATATCTGACTTTAAAAATACGGGGGACTGCTATATTGAAGCAGCACAAGTAACTAATTTTGATTGGTTTATTCCATTTTTGTGCACTAAGCACAGCTATTACTATATATATAAATTATTTATGATGACTATTATCTGAGAAATAGAACATTTTATCATATTTTCTATTTTAATTACAGTTTAAATTCATTAGGAGTCGGAGTCCGTGCATTTTTTTCCCGACTCCAGGCACCCAAAATTGCTCCGACTCCACGACTCCGACTCCACAGCCCTGGTCAAGTGTCCTTTTTTGTGGGCAGGGAGGTAGATGGCTTGAGAGAAGCCCAGTTAATTCATGGAAAGAAGTAGCTCAGTTCCTAATTGGGAGGCGTGTGTATCGACCCATACTTTTGTCTCCCAGAATTAGGGTGTTTCAGTGTTATGCAAGATCTATAGATGATTTAGGTGTGATAAGTAGCCGTAAAGGTATTGGCGAAAGAATGGGAGCAGCGCTGATATGTGAAAATTGCTCTGGGGCTGAAGTAGTTTATTATACAATACACAGCTCAGTGCATTCCTTATACCCTACATTCAGGCCGGCATGTCCACCGTGAACACATATTACGGTACTTCAAATGTAAATGACCTCGCGTCATGAGGTCAGCAACCGCTGCTGAAGTCCGTAGCAGACTTTTGACATGGCATAGTATGTTGAAAATGCATTTGTTCATGGATAAATAGATCACCTATCCAATAATTAAGTTGATTCCAATAGGATCCTGTTAGTAGAGTGCTAGCAGTTGTAGACCAATGCTGTTTAATTGCATGTGTGTGGTTATCTTAACGGACCACTATAGCGAAAAATGGTAACATTAAAAATACATGTAATCACATACCAATAAAAGGTATGTTTCTTCTAAAGTAAAATTAGACATAAATTACCTTTCTTCTATGTTGCTGCCACTTAAAGGGCAACTGTAGGAAGGCTGCCATGTTTTTTTTTTTCCTTTTGTGCAGTACCAGTTGCCTGGCTGTCCTGCTGACCCTCTGCCTCTGATTCTTTTAGCCATAGACCCTGAACAAGCAACAGATCAGGCGTTTCCGACATTAATGTCGGAACTGACAAGATTAGCTACATGCTTGTTTCTGGTGTTGTTCAGACACTACTGCATCCAAATAGATCAGCAGGGCTGCCAGGCAACTGGTATTGCTTAAGGGGGAACAAATATGGCAGCCTCTATATACCTCTTGCTACAGTTGTCCCTTAAAGAATGTAGTAAAAATCTGACAGAACCGATAGGTTTTTGGCTAGTCCATCTCTTCATGCATGGCATTTATTCTTTATAAAGACACTCCTTGAAAAAGATTTATACAAAGATGCTGGCCAGCCTCCGTGATTGCTGGACACGTTTTTGGTAGTTGGACAGAGCAACTGCAGTTCATTAAGTACTTTTGAAAATAAAGAAAATCCTGAGAATCCACCATTAGGAGATGGGCTAGTCCAAAACCTGTTGGTTCTGTCAGATTTCTACTACCTACTGAAGGGACAGCAACATAGGAGAAAAGTAATTTATGGCTCATTTTACTCTGGAAGAAACGTACTTCTTATTTGTTTGCATGTATCTTACATTTTACAATTTTTGCGATAGTGGTCCTATAACCACCTCCTTTCCTAACTACAGTATATTCACATCGTTGCAAGCGGCCCCTGAAAGCCACATGATGTGAATATAAATTGGCCCTTTATATAAGCACAGCATGGTGCTAGCACACGCCTGCACTCATCAACCCCCCTCCTTCTCACTACACTAAACAGGGATCCCTTCACAGGGGTCCGATATCCCCAACCCTGCCCGATCCCCGGTAATCACCCCCCACACAGCCATCCTGCAATTGGGCAGTGTGGAGGATTACAAAGATCTTTCACCTATTGTTGTTCCTGCGGAGATTCGGGCTCCCTTCCATTCAGTACTGCTGTCGGCCTCTAGGTGCCAAATGGATCGGGTACTGGCTTGATGATGTCATCAAGCCGGGACCCATTCCATTAGGTATAGTAAGGCTGACAGCGGTAATGAATGGAGGGGAGCCTGATCGCCACAGGAACTAGGTCAGGTGAGAGATCGTTACTTTATAATGCTTCCTTGCGCCCATCTTTGTGTGGGGGGGGGGGGGGGACTCCTAGCATTTAGGGGTGTCAAAAACGGGCCCACACCAGACTATGGGTGTAGCGCTCACTGGCCATCCATGGGGGGGGGGGGGGGTAGAGAGGCACATTGGGCCAACTTTGTGGGAAGGGGGGGGGGGGGGGAAATAGAGGCACATCTGGCTAACTGATGTGGAGGGGGGGGGGGGTACAGAGGCACATCTGGTTACCTGGGGAGGGGTGGTATAGAGGCACATCTGGCCTATTATGGGGGACGGGGGAATATACTGTATGTATAGGAGAACATCTGGCTAACTATGGGGAGGGGGGAGATGATAAAGAGTCACATCATTTACAATACAAATCGGACACAAAATGGAAAAAATGCACCTTTATTTCCAAATAGTTTGGCGCCATACATTGTACTAGGATAGTAATTTAAATGTAATACCCAGGACAAATGGGCGGGTTTAATTTTCAGTAGCACCTTTTTTTATTTTTAAACTATAATGGCTGAAAACTGAGAAATGACTTTTTATATTTTTTACTCCTTACTCCATTTAAAATGCTTACAAAATAATATAATTCTTAGCAAAAAAAACCCACCCAAAGAAAGCCTAATTGGTGGCGAAAAAAACAAGGTGTAGATCATTTGTGTTATAAGTAGTGATAACGTAAAGTTATTGGCTAATGAATGGGAGGAGTGTCAAAAATTTTGAAAATTGATCTGGTTTTTAAAGAGACACTGAAGCGAGAATAAATCTCGCTTCTATATATTTAGCAGGGGCATGTGTGCCCCTGCTAAAATGCCGCTATCCCGTGGCTAAACGAGGGTCCCTGATCCCCCAACCCCCCCTTCCCCTGCAAAATCAATGACCAACTTGGTCGTAGATTTTGCTGCTCTTCAGGCAGGGCTAACGGCTGCAGCCCTCCCCCAGCCCTCTTTCTCAGCGAAGAAAGACTGAGAGGGGCGGGGGAGAGGCGGAGATACGCGCTGACAGACGCGCAAGAGGCAGGGCTGCGGCGGTTAGCCCTGCCTCTATGCGGAAGAGGGGATGCTCTGTTCAGAGAGGATTTCGGGGGGTAAGGGACCCCCGTTTAGCCACGGGATAGCGGCGTTTTAGCAGGGGCACACATGCCCCTGCTGACTATGAGGTCTGAAGCGAGATTTATTCTCGCTTCAGACTCTCTATAAAGTAAATGAGAACCGCATTTAAAAAAAAAAAAAATGAAGCAAATACTTAAGGAGAGGAAAGGCTCTGGGTCGTATAGAGCCTTCCGTCTCCTCTCTCGGTGCCCCCCCCCCCCCCCCGTTTCAATCCCCCGCTGAAAGGGTATTTGGAAGTCTTCGGGAGCAGTGTCCAGCTATAAGCGACATTAATCCATGTAATGTCTTTATAGTTACCAGTCCCTTGGTCCAGGGTTGTTGTTTATTTTTATTTTATTTTTTTTTTTCACCTGGTTTCTGGTGTGGGTTTACTTTGATGGATATATGTCTTTTATTCAATCTAACAATTTGAACAGTTTTTGCATGTCTTCTTCTTTTTATTCAAAATGTAATTTTTTTTTCCTTCTTCAGTTGAAGCTGGAGGACCGCTCTTTGGTACCCAGAGATGTTGTACGTCGAATGGGCACAAAGGTAATATACGCTGTCAGTTGGTAAATTGTGTCCTTCCCACCCATAATCAGAGGGCTAAGAAATGCCATTGTGTTCTGTGCATTGTTGGTCTGGAAATATACAGTTGCTATGGAGCTGGGATGACAGTGCGGTGCATAATGGAATGGTTTCCAGTGGGCGGGATGATAACTTGATGTACAGAGGCGCCAGTAGGATAAAAGATATTTAAAAAGTTTAAAACAACTAGGTGGTGGTGGTGGACCAACCGACCTAAAACAGACACGATGCTGTCAATTAAAGTCAACGATAATTTATTCACATACTCCAAGGAACACTGCAGTGTTCCTTGGAGTATGTGAATAAATTATCGTTGACTTTAATTGACAGCATCGTGTCTGTTTTAGGTCGGTTGGTCCACCACCACCACCACCACCACCTAGTTTTAAACTTTTTAAGTATCTTTTATCCTACTGGCGCCTCTGTACATCAAGTTATCCAGCGATCCACCCTTGGTGGAAGGGTGACACACCCTCTTTTCTTCTATCACAGAGAGCGACATCTTAATCCTGAGTGGGGACAGGTTTATACTCCCCACCTGCCTATACAGTGGTTGCCTCAGCGGTAACCCATGTTTGTAAGTATAATACTTACTTGTCATTCAAATTCTCCTGGGCTAATACCTACTACACTATATTGGGCTCTCGGTTTGTCTTTTTATATCTCCCACAAGTGGGCTGGATGAGGCAGGGAACAATGTACTTGTTCTTTGCAGTTGAACCTGAGATGGGGCAGGGGAGACAATTTATACATACCTGGGGCTTACTCCAGCCCCCTCCGGCCTGATCGCTCCCTCAATGTCCTCCGCCCCCCTCTCTGTTCGTCGCGAGCGCCCTCACTTGCGCATGCACAGTACAGAGCCGCTGGTCTCCGGGAGCCCAAGTGCTTTATGAAGACTTCCGAAGTCTCCTGTTGCGGGAGATTCAAATGGAGGAGCCTGCGGGGGAACGGGGACATCGTGTGAAGACGGGAAAGATCTATAGGACCCAGAGCTTTCCCTCTCCTTAGGTATCTGTTTTATTTTTTATTTGATTTCAGACTTGCCTTAAAGTGGACCCAAATACAAGATTTCAGAAATAAAAGCTATTTTCTAAATGTATAATAATAAATAGCAGGCTTTTTTCAGCTGCCTGATGACAAATATAAAATATTTTACATTTATTGGAGGAACCCTTCCCTTCCTTTCAAATTGCCAGGACAAAATCCAGCAAACTGGTGGAGTAGATGGTGTCCAGCAAAGGAGGAATTGCTAATGGCTGCCCCCAGTATAACCCTAGTTATGAAAAGAGAAGGGTGAAAAGCATGCACTGAAATGATCATAGGTTTGAAGGAGTGTTTATCTTTGTATGTGTCAGAGTGGTGCAACTAAATATTTTTAATAAAAAAACAAAATGTTTGGTTTGGGTCCGCTTTAACCTCCTTAGCGGTATCCCCGTGTGTGACACGGGGTAAGCCGCCGGAGGGTGCCGCTCAGGCCCTGCTGGGCCGATTTAAATTTTCTTTTTTTGCTGGACGCAGCTAGCACTTTGCTAGCTGCGCCAGCACCCCGATCGCCACCGCCGCGCGCCCGATCGCCGCTACCTGGTGCGGCGCGCCCCCCCCCCCCCCCCCAGACCCCGTGCGCTGCCTGGCCAATCAGGGCCAGGCAGCGCCGAGGGTTGGATCCGGAGTCCCAATGACGTGCTGACGTCGATGACGTCATCCCGCCCCGTCGCCATGGCGGAAGCCCTCCAGGAAATCCCGTTCTTTGAACGGGATTTCCTAAACGGAGATCGCCGAAGGTGATCGAAGCGGGGGGATGCCGCTGAGCAGCGGCTATCATGTAGCGAGCCCTGGGCTCGCTACATGATTTAAAAAAAAATTTTTTTTTAAAAAACTGCGCTGCCCCCTGGCGGTATTTTTCATACCGCCAAGGGGGTTAAGGAACTGGTGTGCCAGATCTTTAAACAACACTAGGGGCAAGGCAGCCGTACACACACTAGATTATTAGCTAAGACCGCACTGAACTGATAACTTCCATCTAGTGTGTGTATGAGGTAATGTTTATAAAGTGTCTGTGGTAAATTTTCAGCTTGATTATATAAAATTGGGAATGTATATAATGTGTATGTTGGTTATAAATTCAGATAGTACTGGAAGCAAAACAATTGGGAAATAATTCAGTGGAGTAGCATGAAAACATCCCTCCCTCACAAGCTGCTGCCTGTAAGACTAGAGAACATGAGCAAAGCTAAATCTCATCACTACATCTGGGTCACCTCTGCAGAGCAGATTATTGCGTTATGTCAGCACAACTACCAGACATGTTGCTTGTACACACCAGAAGAATGCTAAATGTGAATGCAGCCAGAAGGATTGCAGATTCAATTGCTGTTAGTTTTATTAAAATGCCGATTTGCTTAATGAAGTGCAGAGTGTAGTGATGAATGCATTAGCTAGCATTGCTCCTGTTATCCAGGAAACTGATCTTTTCTTCCAGGCCTGTTAAAGTGAGACTCTGCTTTCTTTGAAAATCCCTTCAAACCTTTATCAGTGCTGCACAAGATTTTTTTGTATTTTAAAGGGGCACTATGGCGAAAAATTTTAAAATTTAAAATATGGGCACACATATACAAATAAGAAATACTTTTTTTTTCCAGAGTAAAATGAGCCATAAATTACTTTTCTCCTATGTTGTTGTCACTTACAGTAGGTAATAGAAATCTGACAGAAGTGACAGGTTTTGGACTAGTCCATCTCTTCATAGGGGATTCTCAGCATGGCCTTTATTCTTAATAAAGATATTCCCTAAAAAGGATTTGAACAATGATGCTGTCCAGCCTCCCTGCTCACTACATAGTTTTTGAGCAGTTGGATGGAGCAACTGTCATTCACTAAGTGCTTTTGAAAATAAATAAATCCCCTATGAAGAGATGGACTACCGTAGTCCAAAATCTGTCAGTTCTACTACCTACTGTAAGTGACAGCAACGTATGAGAAAAGTAATTTATGGCTCATTTTACTCTGGGGAAAAAAATGTACTTCTTATTTGTATATGTTAGCACATATTTTAAATTTAACAATTTTTCGCCTAGTGTCCCTTTTAATGTTTATTAACCTCTTCCAGATGGTGCTAATTGAAATCTACACCCTGTTTGGGAGCTGTTATCCCTGCCAAGACGTAGATTTCAATAAGCGCACTGCTCTCCTGCCACCACAGCCCTCTCGTCCTGCTGTCTGTATGACAACATAGCTTTGTGAGGCGGTCAGGAGATGATTTCATTAGCTCCTCACCAGTGATCACTGTGAGCCAATCTCATTTGCTCACATTGATCACATGGTCAGGAGGATTCCATAATAAGTTACATATAAAGGATTTTGCATGTATTCTAAAATAAGAACATGTTAAAGTGTACTTGAGCCAAAGCCGGGGTACAAGTTGAAATACTTACCTGAAGAGAGGGAAGCTTTAGGATCCTATTGAGGCTTCCCTCGGTTGCTCTGATGTCCCCCGGAAGATTGTCAAGGCATTGTTGCTAATCATATCAGGGCTGCACACCTCCCTTTTCCTATAGCATGGCTGCAAGTAGCCGCGCAAACTCAATAAGCCGGAGCTACTCGTGTATGAGCAGCTCTGTGCTACTGTGCATGCACGGCCACTATTAACAGAGGAGGAGCGCAGCCCTGATCGGGAGGGGAGCCACACTCAGTGACGGTGGACCACGGAGCACTGAGGGAAGCCTCAGTAGGATCTTGAGGCTTCCCTCTCTTCAGGCATATAATCTTATTTTAATTCTGAGCTTCGGCTCGGGATCACTGTGCTTTGACTATATGTGAAATAAAGCTCTGTGGTGTTTTGTGAAGTTTTTTTTTTAATTTTTTTTTTCCTTCAACCCATTGAGGACTAGCTGCCTAACTTCCCTTAAAGAGAACCCGAGGTGGGAATTACTTTTACTATTGGGGCACAGAGGCTGGTTGTGCGCACTAAGACCAGCCTCTGTTGCCCCATCGTGTGCCTCCATGTCCCCCCTGCTCGCCGCTATACCCCCCGCATTGCTGGCGACACGCAGCGTGTCGCCAGCTCAATGTTTACCTTGCGCTGTCTGTCAGCGCCGCTCCCCCGCCTCCTCCGCATCGGCGCCACCCGCCGCGTCACTTCCCTCCTATCAGCGGGAGGGAAGGGACACGGGCGGGTGCGCCGATGCGGAGGAGGCAGGGGAGCAGCGCTGACTGACAGCGCAAGGTAAACATTGAGCTGGCGACACGCTGCGTGTCGCCAGCAATGCGGGGGGTATAGCGGCGAGCAGGGGGGACATGGAGACACACGATGGGGCAACAGAGGCTGGTCTTAGTGCGCACAACCAGCCTCTGTGCCCCAATAGTAAAAGTAATTCCCACCTCGGGTTCTCTTTAAAGGAATACTTAAGATAAAAAAAAAAAAAATGAGATTTACTCACCCGGGGCATCCCTCAGCCCCCTGAAGCTAGATGGTGCCCTCGCAGCCCCGCTCCGATCGTCCTGTCCCCGCCGGCGGATACTTCTGGGTTCGGCGACAGCCGCCGACAGGCTGGGAACGCGAGTGATTTTCCGCGTTCCCAGCTGCTATATCACCCTCTGTGCTGCTATAGTGTAAATGTTATACGCTATAGCAGCATAGAGGGTGGTATAGCGGCTGGGAACGCGGAAAATCACTCGCGTTCCCAGCCTGTCGCCGAACCCGGAAGTAGCCGCCGGCGGGGACAGGACGATCGGAGCGGGGCTGCGAGGTCACCATCTAGCTTCAGGGGGCTGAGGGATGCCCTGGGTGAGTAAATCTAATTTTTTTTTTTTTTTTTTAGACTTAAGTATTCCTTTAAGGATCAGTTCATTTTACATGCGGGGAGGGGGGGCATTTGGGGGGGTCAGGCAGACGGATCCCTAGTATTCCTAGCTGGGCATGGTGTCCCCTATGTAGCCCGGTGTCCCCCGAAATGCCAGCAGCCTTTACTCACCTCCCAGGCTCCAGGGGTGAGCAGCTCTATCCCCCTCCGCTCTGACTGGCATCCTCGCTTGCACTGCCGTTAAGTTCCGGGTCGCGGCTTGATGGTGTCATCAAGCCCAGGACCCAACACTTACATCCGAGCGAGCAGAAATGCCGGCCAGAGCGGAGGGGAGCAACGATCGCGGAGGGAACGTCGGGAAGGTGAGTGGATCCTCTTCCCTACCGATCGCTGCTGCTCTAATAGTGATCAATACGATCCACCAGCGATTGTAGAGATCACGTGATCAGGAGCCAATCGCGATGGCTCCCGATGACTAAGGGGAGATGTCAGCTATTATATGACAGCTTAATTTCCCCTCTCGGGTACGCTCGATCGGGAGCTAAAATTGCAGTTGGCGTAAATCCTATGCCGCATCAGGCATAGACAGCCACAAGTGCGGAGTAGGATTTACCATCAGCGGCCCCCAAAAAGGCTAAGCAAAAAAAATTCCCCAAGCTGCTGAATAGCCAATATAACTTGTCACACTCAGCCCAGCGTCTAGTTTCTGCTGGAGAGGATTTGTTGTTATATTTTTGTAATGTTTTCTCTTTATCTCTCTTAGGATAGTCAATGCGGTACAGTTATTGATGTGAACATAGACTGCATGGTGAAGCTGGTGGGAACAAACTGTTTCTTGCACCCGGTTAACAGCAAAGACCTCCAGCACATATGGGTAAGATGTGACTGATTAGCTTGCAGCTGCAGGGTAGCTATCAATAGATGCTGCTTGCAGAGTGATGCAGGATCATCTAGTCTTATCGCACTTGTTCATGGTTTTTGTTTCTTTGGAGGATGGGTTGCTCAAACAGCCCTCATTAGCGGTCAGGGAGCCAAGTCTTCTGAACCTGTTGCTGATTTCTGGTTGAAGGTTACCTGAAGTGAGGAATATGGAGGTTGTCCTCTTCATTCTGTAATAAACAATGTGCACAATTCACTAAGCTTCTGTCTTTAATAACAGTAAAAACAGCACATAATTATCACCATGGTGATAAGGCATTTAGTATTCAATTAGCAATTCACCTACCCTAAAATAATGTCCTTAAGTTAAGAATTGACTTCTAAATTTAAGGTTTCAATCCTTAAGGCCTCTTTTCCACGAACTGTTGATAGGCAGTGAAATACCTCTTGAACTCTCACAACTGCTCACTGCTGCCTGGATACTGCTCGCTGCTGCCTGATAACTGCTTGCTGAGCACACAGCTCAACAGTCTGTAAAAGGAGGCCTAAAGGAGTTATCAGGCGTTTAGTAGTAAAATAAGGGCTACTTATCGGGGGCTTCCTCCAGCCCCCAGCTCCCAGCATGTCCCTCGCCGCAGCTCTCCCCGCAGCCGTTCGCCACCTCCCGGTCCGCGGTGATGTCAGGCCAAACTGGAGGTCGGCCTGTACTGCGCCTGCGCGAGTGGCGCTGTCAATCACCGCTCCGGTCCACGTGGCAGTGATAGCACCGCTAGCGCAGGCGCAGTACAAGCCGACCTCCAGGTCGGCCTGACGTCATCACCGCGGACCGGGAGGCAGAGGCGGTGAACGGCGGGGCGGCGGGGAGAGCTTTGGCGAGGGACATGCTGGGAGCTTGGGGCTGGACAAAGCCCCGGGTAAGTAGCCCTTATTTAATTAGTAAATGCCTGATAACTCCTTTAAAATAATGACATAATCCTAAAGTTAAAGACAGGATCGTAATTCAAAGAGAGGAAATGCAACGCAGGAGCCAGGAGCTTTTGTAAAACATACGCCCACTTGCGTTGCAGAGCAATGCGATAGTGTGGCCAGATCGTAACTCAATAGACCTAAAAGGTGTGTTTTACTATGTCATCATTATTTTTTTTTTTTTTTTTTTTGCTGTACAAGTTTTAGTTTACTCTTTACTTTTACTCTTAGCCCATCATGTATGGAGATTACATCGCATATGACTGCTGGCTGGGAAAAGTTTATGATCTCAAGAACCAAGTTATCCTGAAGCTATCAAATGGAGCCAGGTAATTTTTAGCATATTGGCAGTGATGATTGCTATTGTTAATTCTGTGATTTTATACGTTTTTATAACACACCCCTTCATCTCCTGCTGTAGGTGTTCAATGAGCACAGAAGATGCTTCTAAGTTATATGATGTCTGTCCCCATGCCAGTGATTCAGTAAGTACCTTTATAAATACTCGTTTATTAAAGCTTAAAAATTAGGAAGGGTGAAAAATGAAATGTCTATTTTCTGCATTTACACCTAATTTTCCCTATTCATTTTTCCCCAGTTTCTCTTTAAATCAGCTTAACCATGTCCTCATCCATACCTGTAAAGTCACTCTGGTCTATGTGACTTGCAAGACTCCACTTCCACCCATCTAACCTCAAGCAAGCATGTTGGAGTTAGTTGGATAGTTTGGGTGTTTGAATTCAGCATAGTAAATTTGAGCACCAAATATTCCCAACCGCCGCTGTTCAGCACCCGAATGAGCAGACGGGGTCAGGAGGAAATCACTGCCTTGTGTGTTGTGTTGTGCTTCACATCACTTTAAAGAGAATCTGTATTGTTAAAATCACACAAAACCTCTGTCACAATTTCGCTGCTCCCCGCCGCATTAAAAGTAGTCAAAGCAGTTTTAAAAAGTTTGTTTGTAAACAAATAAAATGGCCACCAAAACAGGAAGTAGGTTGATGTACAGTATGTCCACACATAGCAAATACATCTATACACAATCAGGCTGTATACAGCCTTCCTTTTGAATCTCAAGAGATCATTTGTGTGTTTCTTTCCCCCTGCAGCTCACTGAAGAAGCTGATTGTTTGTTTACTCTTGCAGACAGCTCTGCCTGGTTGTCTGTAATTCTGCAGTATGTGACTCATCAGTATGTGAACAGAGGATTTATCCAGCTTGTAAAAGATAAGAGAGCAGAGAAAAGCTGGCTAATGTAAATAAAACACACACAGGGGAGTGTGCATAGAGGGGGCATGCATAGCAGATCACACTGAAGAGTTGGCAGCCTTTCAGACACAGGACGACAAGTCCGACAGGGGAAAGATAAGCTGATTTATTACAGAGATGGTGATAGTATAAAGTGCTGCAGTAAGCCAGAGCACATTGTAATAGGTTTAGGAACCTGTAGGATGGTAGAAAACACAATGACATTTTTGTTACAGAGTCCCTTTAAACTGAAAGGAGGAAGTATCGGAGTCACGTGAAGCACAATGTGACTCTCAAGCCAGTGAACGCCGTCTTGTCCACTCATTCGGGTAGTGATCAGCGGCGGTCGGGAGTATTCCATGTTTGAATTTACTATGCAGCATTCGAACACCAACACTATATAGATTGAACAGAGATGTGACAATGCTCCTTTTTTGTGTGCACATGACTAGAGGTCAGTCTTATGTTTCAATGCAGAGCTTTGTTTGGTCATGTGGCTGGGTTGAAGGTGTGGCTACATTTTGTTTCTGCCTTTGGACTTACAGTATTTCGATTTATACAGCATTATTCTGTCATGTTTGACACAGAATTATTTTTAATGCTTTAGTTAATTGACTGGTCTAGTTAATTTGGATTTTACAAATACGATTTTCAGGCTTCAGTTTTAGCGAAAAGCGATGTGAATTTCCTACATCTGTTCCCTCCTATTTATGCTGTGTAACAGCGGTATTTGGAGACATTTTGGCCTCCAGAGGAAAACTTTTAAGAAAATAATCCCTGGGGGGCGGGTATATAAGATGCACTTATAGTGAACACGAGCTGAGAGGTATATGGAGGCTGCCATATTTATTTCCTTTTAAGCAATACCAGTTGCCTGGCTGCCCTGCTGATCTTCTGGCATGAGTAGTATCTGAGTCACAACCCTTAAACAAGCATGTGGCTAATCCAATCAGCCTCGAGTCAGAGCGCCTGATCTCCATGCTTGTTCAGGGTTTATGGCTAAATGTATTAGAGGCAGAGGATCCAAGACAGCTAGGCAACTTTTGTTTAAAAGGAAATAAATATGGTGGCTTCCATATCACTCTCGCCTCAGGTTCAATTTTAAAGGAAACCCAAACTGAAGTTAAAAAATAAAAATGTAACTTACCTGGGGCTTCTACTAGCCCCCTGCAGCCACCTTGTGCCTGCGCTATCACTAAGTGTCCCTCTAGTCCCCCGCAGCGGCCCGATTGTGGCCAGCCGACTGGCAAGTCGTCAGGCCACAGTGCATGCGCGGCCTCAATCACGCTCCAGTCGCCGGGAGTGTTCTGAGCCTGCGGAATAGAAATCTTTCCATACGGCACATAGACAGAGCGCTCCCGTCCACAGGAGCGCGAGCAGGAGGTGGCCAGGCATCCAATTCACAGAGGGTTGCGAAAGGATCGCTTTGTGATTGCACAGGGCTGCTGCAGGGGACTGGTAGACGCCTCAGATAAGTATTCATTTTTTTTTCCTTCAGTTTAGCTTGACTTTAAAATTGTCACAGACAGAGGTTTGTAATAATCTGGCTCTAGACTATTTCTGTTCTTTTATGTGGTTGTATTTTTTTTGCAGACATCTGCATTGCTGTAGTAGAAGCCCTATACGAGATTGTATAATGTGCTGCATGACTTCACTACTGCTGAAATTGTCTCCTCTGCTGCTCCTTCTGCTTACATTGTCAATTTCAAAACCTTGAACAGTCTTTCATGCTTTACTGATTAATCATTTTTGGTAGAGTTTTCTTATCATGGATGTGCTGAGATGATGGGTAAGGTGCTCTTGCTATAGCCTAATTCACATGGACAGCTGACAGTGATGGATTCACAGCCTGCCAGCCACTCATGTCCTGTGTACGATGTTCGCAAGTAACAAATGGTGGTAGTGGTACAGCAAATGGACGTCACTGTAGTAAATTCAGTAACATCCAGGTGGGTTGCATTTGCCCACCAGATTTTATATGTGGCAGTTTACATCTGTGTAGTTTATCACTGTATGGCAACCACAGATTCCAACTGCCCATGTTAGTGACTTCAGATGATTGCATGTTGCAGTCATTCAGATATTGCAGGCATATGAACTGTATGGTTCAACCACCTGTCTGAAGTAGCCCTAAGATGCAACCCAATTCTCTGAAATCAAAAGAGAAGAGTAGCAAATGAAATAGTTTTCTAAGAGGTACAAATTCCTTAATATACACTACCATATTTTTTGGACTATAAGACACTCCGGACTATAAGATGCACCTAGGTTTAGAGGGAACAAAACAGGGAAAAAAATATATTAAACCTGGTGCATCCATAGCCCAGGAGGGTCTTGTAGATGTTCTTTCCCCAGTTATGTCCTCCTCATATACCACTGTTGCCGTCCTCCTGTCCCCCTTGTGTCGTCATGTCCCCCAGTGTCCTGTGTCCCCCTTGTGTCCTGTGTGTCCCTCTTGTGTCGTCCTCCTTCTCCCCCAGTGTCCTGTGTGTCCCTCTTGTGTCCTCCTCCCTCTCCCCAAGTGTCCTGTGTGTCCCTCTTGTGTCCTCCTCCTTCTCGCCCAGTGTCCTGTGTGTCCCTATTGTGTCCCTCTTGTGTCCTCCTCCCTCTCCCCCAGTGTCCTGTGTGTCCCTCTTGTGTCCTCCTCCCTCTCCCCCAGTGTCCTGTGTGTCCCTCTTGTGTCCTCCTCCTTCTCCCCCAGTGTCCTGTGTGTCCCTCTTGTGTCGTCCTCCTCCTTCTCCCCCTTGTGTCCTTCCCCCTGTTCCCCTTGTGTAGTCATCCTTTCCCACAGTGTCCTGTGTCCCGCTTTCCGTCCACCTCCGTGGCCTGCTTTATGTCCGGGACTGTGTATGCCGTAATTAGTGGCAGTAGCTGGTTGTATCACTCCCCTAACCTGAGGGTGCCGGTGGCAACTAGCGGCTTCTCCCACTTCTCTCACTCACACTTTCTCTCAGTCAGCAATTCCTGGTCGCCTCATAACGTACACAACTGGCACTAGGGGGGAAGGAGGGAGCGAGTGGGTGGAGAAGCCACTGTTCGCTGCGGGCACCCTCTGGTTATGTGAGTGATACAAGGGGCTGCTGCTGCTAATTACAGCAAACACAGTGGAGCAAGAGGACACAGAGATGGCCTCAAAGTGGGACGCACAGTACACTGGGAGTACAGGGAGTCCCTAACGTGGCGGGTCAGTGGTTTGTATTGACGGGTGATCGTAAGACGGGGACTCCCTGTATTTGCACTTTTGGGGGAGAAAAAGTGCATCTTATAGTCCAAAAATATGGTAGTTAAATGCTGCGTACAAACATTACATTTTACATTAGATAGTTCATAAAAAGCTTGGTTGATGCTTTACCCATTACCGTACACCTTACAAGATGACATGCGTGGGCAAGCAAGGGTTGCATTTTTTAATTTTTTTTCTTTAGTGCAGAGAGAAGTGGCAGGTAGTTTTCAACTACAGGGACCTTCTTGTAGCCATTGGCTGAGTCAGATGTGCATGTCTGTACAAAGGTGGTTGTGCAGGTGGTAGATATACGGTACATCTGAGGACCTACTCACTTCCCCAATTCCAAAGCGGTATATGAGCAGTACCCACTCCCTCTGCTAATCTGCTTAGGTAGATGCCTTGGGTGCAGAGAGAGGGAGAGTTAAAAAAAAGTAATAGTTATAATAATAAAAAAATTTGCATGCTTAACACCCCCTCCCCCCCCCCTTTTGGGCCCCACAGAAAATGCAACAACTATTGCAATGTCTCAGCATACACTGAAGTTCACATCAACCATTTTATGAAATGTAAGGGAATGGCAGTTCATGTGTGCCGGGATGCCACATTTCATTCTGCAGCCTGGGGCAGTTAGAAGGAAGCGTATACAGAGCTAGTTAGAAATAGCAGATTACATTATTCAAACCTCTTCAGTTATGACAGCCTACTCATGCAAACAAAAGGATTAACCTATGAAAGCCATTGTAACAGATCTAGAGAGTTACAAACAAATGCAAGTGAACAAAAATGTCAGCTTTCATGATCTATTCCTATTTCTGTCTTATCAAGTTGCTTTCCAGGCACCAGTCAACTATGTGAATGAGACAAGTGCAAACGTAACGATCAGGCCCCTTTTACACTTGCAGGTGAAACCTGCGTTGCCCTTTGCTACCGCTTAGAAATTCAAATTAAATCTCTTAACTATTCAATGTCCATTTTATTTCCAGCTTTTCACAAAGTGGATTGTTTTACACTTTGATCAGGAGGGCCTGACACCATTTCGGACTAGTTCCAACAGCCGCACGACCAGTTGCAGCCTAAAAGCGCTGGCGTAATACTTCACTGCGAGACACAGCACCACGCTGGAGGAGCTCAAAGTGTCTTAGTCCGATACTCTGATCAGAGAGGTCCGAAACCATGTCAGAATAGATCTGGAGAATTCTCCTGTCGGACCATGTCTGACAATGGAGTGGAAAGTTATTTTTAGCATTTTTCTCAATGCCAAGCAGCAGCAGCTAAAGCAAATACAATACTAGGTTGCATAAACAGGAAAAGAAATCTTGATAAGCTGGTATACTACTCCTTCTGTATAGATCACTTGTGAGTCCACATCTGTTGTATGGAATACAGTTTTGGGCACCACACTAAGGACATCAATGTTTTATAACAGGTAAAGACGGTGTTCTCACCAGAATTATTTTTTTCAGCCGGGTGCCATAAAAATGTACCCGGGTAAAGCAAGACAGTGAAGCACGTCATCTGTGAGCACGCACAGAGATGCATAGTGCCGGATGACGGTGCGGCTATAGCTGCAACGCTACAGTCCACACCCTTACGGGAATTGCTAGACTCCGAAATTACTTCTCCCTCCGAGTTGCTACGCCTTGGACGGGGAATAGTAGTAATGCCATCCAGTGATTCAGCGGCAGCAGGGTGAGCCGTCGTTCGGCTTGCCCTGCACCCAACTGACCGTGCAACGTACCAGTACATGCCTGCGGGACGTACCCCCACCAAACACAGAATTCAAATCAAAGCAAATCCAACTGAAACTGTAATGTAGGTTAGCACTGCTTTATAAAATTTTTACCTGAGCATTCCTGACCTGATAAGTACTAAAGTGCAGTAGTTGTGAAACACAGCACAAGTTCTAAAACAAAGGCTTATGCACCCAATCCCTAATACTGATAATAGCCAGCAGCATAGCAAAAAATGACCACACGCACCATACAATTTTTAAAATATATTTTCAATTCAAGATTTGCAATCAATTTTTCTGACTGTAACATTTAAAAAAAATCTGAATACGCACGTGTGGTCAATTTTTACCCATTTTTGCTTGCACCCAAAATTGCTTGGAAGTATATAAAAATGGGAAATGCGATTGGATTTCTTGCTCGAATTTGTTTTTTTTAAATCTGACCGTTTTTATTGAATTGCCGTAAAATCGGATCTTTTTATTGTTTCGTTTGTGTGGCCACCTTTACAGGTATTTCAGAAGCAGGTGGAGGAGGTGTGCCAGCCTGGATTGCAGTGAATATTAATGAGGAAGAGAGGCTCTCAGCTTGGCTCTCTCCTAGCCTGTCAACAGCATAGAGTATGAGGAAGATCGTCTGCTGTATCTCTTTATGGCGCTGCTGCCATCCAGAGGATGCTGCCTGAACTACAAGATTTAGGTTTGCAGTATTGTCGAGTGAGGAGATAGAGGAAGCTGGGCACTCGGGGAAATCATCCGAGCGCTCTGGAAGATCAGGTGGGCGGTGCGTGCTGCTGATAAGGCTTGTGGAGAGCACTGAGTAAAGAGCTTTGATACCGTCTTTACCACAGCAAATATCCCCAGCTTTGATTGTTAGGTGTGGGAAGACGATACCTTTAACCAGTCAGAGAAAGTTTCTGCCGGTGGCTCTCTTTCCTCTGGACTGGGGTGCAGTGAGGCTCAAAAGGTTAAACTTGATGGACACGTTTTATTCAACTTGGATAACTTTGGAGTTGAAATCAAACGGGGACGAGCACACATCACAGGTGGTTTAGCATCAATATATGCACAGTGTAAACTCTTATTCTGTACATAATGCCATGTACACTGATGGGCCAAAAAATTAGAGACACTCTAATAACGAGTTGGTCCACCTTTAAGCTCTGATCACAGCCGATATTCTTCTTGACATGGGCTCGATAAGATGCCGATACCTTTGCTGAGGAAAATTGGCGTATGCTGACATAATGGCAGCTCTAAGTTGGGTCAGATTGGATGGTGGCGTTTCCAAGCTTTGAAGTGACTTTCGACTTTGTCCCAGAAGTGCTCAGTAGGATTGAGGTCAGGAGACTTGAGCGGCCATGGAACAAGTTAAACGCTGATTTATGTTCTTTAAACCAATTTGATACCGATCGAGCATGGACGGTAAACTTGTGAGCTATTGTTGCAAAGTTTACATACTTTACTATCTATATTGGACACAGTTGGTTACAGTTTAAACCTATTTAATTTCCTGATGTTTTCTATTGTGGGTGCTGGGTACCCGTATCTCAAAGTAGCTTCTGCTGCAGATAGTCTGTTCTGTGGAGATGCAACACTAAAATTGACTAGTACACTCATCTAGTTACACCATTACTAGTTACACTAGTGCCTACTCCTGACATCCATGTTGGTCAACATTGCTGTATTTGCCATCATAATACATTTTCAAAACGGTTTGCTGTTTTGTAGGGCCTGTTTTTTGATGACTCCTATGGGTTCTATCCGGGCCAAGTGCTGATTGGTCCCTCTAAAGTATTTTCTAGTGTCCAGTGGCTGTCTGGAGTAAAACCAGTCCTGAGTGCCAAAAGCAAGTTTCGTGTTGGGGTTGAAGAGGTGAGTGCTCTTTGTGTTACATTTCTTTGTCCAATCATTGTTGGCGTTTCTATCATACCTTATCATTAATTTTTACCCTTGTACATATGGCCTACCTCCCAAGTGTCCCTTTTTCGGAGGGACAGCCCCTCTTTGGGAACCAAATCCCTCTCTCTGTCCCTTCTTTTTCCTTATTTGTCCCTCTTTCAGGACTGATGTACAGATCTATGTATTCACATAATTTAAATTGATATTTTTTTTTCTATCGTAAAATGTTAATATGAAGGAAAATGAACCAGGATATACAGGACTTGTATTGAATTGTAAAACCTATTTTTCTTATGAAATCTTTATGGTATGCGTAACTAGGGGTGTGCCGGAGACATTATTAGAGGTATGGCAGGGGCTTGTTAGTGGTATGGCAGGGGCGTGGCTAAAGTGTCCCTCTTATGTCAAAAAGTTGGGAAGTACGCATATGGTATACACCTATATTAGGTGTTCAATTTCTGTTGCTGAGCTTTGAGTGTGCGCTGTAAACTTGGTGATCTCCAGACTGCCACCCCATCCTGCTACGGGGAACCGGCAGTGTTGCCAACTCATCCCTTTAATTACTGACACCAGGGGCGTAACTAGAAATCACTGGGCCCCCCTGCGAATATTTGGATGGGGCCCCCCCCCCCATAGGTGCCAAATAATCGTAATGGGGCAGCGTTTCACTGTAAATTAATTGTAAAGTGGGCAGCATTTTACCAGACAATCGTAATGTGGGCCAGAAAATCGTAATGTGGGCAGAGTTCACCAGAAAATCGTAATGTGGGCACCAGTCACCAGAAAATTGTAACGTGGACAGCATTCACCAGACAATCGTAATGTGGGCAGCGTTCACCAGAAAATCATAATGTGGGCAGAGTTCACCAGAAAATCGTAATGTGGGCACCAGTCACCAGAAAATCGTAACGTGAGCAGCAGTCACCAGAAAATTGTAACGTGGACAGCATTCACCAGACAATCGTAATGTGGGCAGCGTTCACCAGAATATCGTAATGTGGGACAGAAAATCGTAATGTGGGCAGCAGTCACCAGAAAATCGCCATGTGGGCAGCAGTCACCAGAAAATCGCCATGTGGGCAGCAGTCACCAGAAAATCGCCATGTGGGCAGCAGTCACCAGAAAATCCTAATGTGGGCAGCAGTCACCAGAATATCGTAATGTGGGCAGCAGTCAGTCACCAGAATATCATAATGTGGGCAGCACACACCAGAAAATCCTTATGTGGGCAGCAGTCACCAGAAAATCGCAATGTGGGCAGCAGTCACCAGAAAATCGCAATGTGGGCAGCAGTCACCAGAAAATCGCAATGTGGGCAACAGTCACCAGAAAATCGCAATGTGGGCAGCAGTCACCAGAAAATCGTAATGTGGGCAGCATACACCAGAAAATCGTAATGTGGGCAGCAGACACCAGAAAATCGCAATGTGGGCAGCAGACACCTGAAAATCGTAATGTGGGCAGCAGACACCTGAAAATCGTAATGTGGGCAGCAGACACCAGAAAATCATAATGTGGGCAGCAGACACCTGAAAATCATAATGTGGGCAGCAGACACCTGAAAATCATAATGTGGGCAGCAGACACCTGAAAATCGTAATTTGGGCAGCAGGCACCTGAAAATCCTAATGTGGGCAGCAGACACCAGAAAATCCTAATATGGGCAGCAGACACCTGAAAATCGTAATGTGGGCAGCAGGCACCTGAAAATCGTAATTTGGGCAGCAGGCACCTGAAAATCGTAATTTGGGCAGCAGGCACCTGAAAATCGTAATTTGGGCAGCAGGCACCTGAAAATCATAATGTGGGCAGCAGACACCTGAAAATCGTAATTTGGGCAGCAGGCACCTGAAAATCGTAATGTGGGCAGCAGACACCAGAAAATCCTAATATGGGCAGCAGACACCTGAAAATCGTAATGTGGGCAGCAGACACCTGAAAATCCTAATGTGGGCAGCATACACCAGAAAATCGTAATGTGGGCAGCAGACACCTGAAAATCGTAATGTGGGCAGCAGACACCTGAAAATCGTAATGTGGGCAGCAGACACCTGAAAATCGTAATTTGGGCAGCAGGCACCTGAAAATCGTAATGTGGGCAGCAGACACCAGAAAATCCTAATATGGGCAGCAGACACCTGAAAATCGTAATGTGGGCAGCAGGCACCTGAAAATCGTAATGTGGGCAGCAGGCACCTGAAAATCGTAATGTGGGCAGCAGGCACCTGAAAATCGTAATGTGGGCAGCAGGCACCTGAAAATCGTAATTTGGGCAGCAGACACCTGAAAATCGTAATTTGGGCAGCAGGCACCTGAAAATCCTAATGTGGGCAGCAGACACCAGAAAATCCTAATATGGGCAGCAGACACCTGAAAATCGTAATGTGGGCAGCAGACACCTGAAAATCCCCCCCCCCGGGGCCCGCTCGTGGCCGGTTTTTGGGGGCTGGAGGGGTGGCAGCATGAGGGGAAAGCCTTGCCCACAGTCGGCGGGGAGAGGGGAAGTTCCCCCCCCTCTCCCTCACCTCGGGGCTCTCCCCTCTGTGCCCCCCTCCAGCTAGTGAATGTGTGCGGGCAGCAGCGGCGGCGGGATACATACCTTCTTCCTTGCGTTCCATCGCCGCCTTCTCGCTCTAGCGGCTGACGTCACTTCCGCTTCCAGCCCCTGGAAGTCTTTTGGGTCATTTGCCGCGCTCCGGTGCTCCCCGGTGTCCTGCTGGCCACCCAAAAGGCTTCCCGACCTATCCGGGGACGGCACTTCTGCATGGGCGTAAGCGAGTGCCCACGTCATCAGGCACTTACGGCCCCTGTGCAGCATGCACCTGATGACGTGGGCGCATGCCCAATGGGTCAGCGAGCCTTACCGATGGCCAGCTAGACACCGGGGAGCACAGGAGCTGCAATTAGGGATCCAAAAGACTTCTTGGGGCTGGAAGAAGCCCCAGGTAAGTAAAGATGGATTTACAAGCGAAAATAAATTTGTTATAATGAATTGTATTTGTAGTACTGCTATGATATAGAACATTAGTAGCAAAGAAAAAAGTCTATTACCAGTACAGGAAGTGTTAAAAGAAAACTTCAGTTATCTGTGCAGAAGAGCTTCTCTGAGCTCATCAACCCACTAGATCGAATGCAGTACTGTTTTCTGAAGCTTTGAACCTCCCTAACGGTATGATTACTTTCAGATTTTAGGTTCTAAAAGCAGTGCAATTTTTTTCACAAGCTTTAACCACTTGAGGACCTAGGGCTTTCTACCCCTTAAGGACCGGCCACTTTTTTTCCATTCAGACCACTGCAGCTTTCACGGTTTATTGCTCGCTCATACAACCTACCACCTAAATGAATTTTACCTCCTTTTCTTGTCACTAATAAAGCTTTCTTTTGGTGCTATTTGATTGCTCCTGCGATTTTTACTTTTTATTATATTCATCAAAAAAGACATGAATTTTGGCAAAAAAATGATTTTTTTTTTAACTTTCTGTGCTGACATTTTTCAAATAAAGTAAAATTTCTCTATACATGCAGCGCGAAAAATGTGGACAAACATGTTTTGGATAAAAAAAAAACCCCATTCAGTGTATATTTATTGGTTTGGGTAAAAGTTATAGCGTTTACAAACTGTGGTGCAAAAAGTGAATTTTCCCATTTTCAAGCATCTATGACTTTTCTGACCCCCTGTCATGTTTCATGAGGGGCTAGAATTCCAGGATAGTATAAATACCCCCCAAATGACCCCATTTTGGAAAGAAGACATCCCAAAGTATTCACTGAGAGGCATAGTGAGATCATAGAAGATATTATTTTTTGTCACAAGTAAGCGGAAAATGACACTTTGTGACAAAAAAAATAAAAAAATAAAGTTTCCATTTCTTCTAACTTGCGACAAAAAAAAAATGAAATCTGCCACGGACTCACCATGACCCTCTCTGAATACCTTGAAGGGTCTACTTTCCAAAATGGGGTCATTTGTGGGGTGTGTTTACTGTCCTGACATTTTGGGGGGTGCTAAATTGTAAGCACCCCTGTAAAGCCTAAAGGTGCTCATTGGACTTTGGGCCCCTTAGCGCAGTTAGGCTGCAAAAAAGTGCCACACATGTGGTATTGCCGTACTCAGGAGAAGTAGTATAATGTGTTTTGGGGTGTATTTTTACACATACCCATGCTGGGTGGGAGAAATATATCTGTAAATGACAATTTGTTAATTTTTTTTACACACAATTGTCCATTTACAGAGAGTACGGCGATACCACATGTGTGGCACTTTTTTGCACCCTAACTGCGCTAAAGGGCCCAAAGTCCAATGAGCACCTTTAGGATTTCACAGGTCATTTTGAGAAATTTCGTTTCAAGACTACTCCTCACGGTTTAGGGCCCCTAAAATGCCAGGGCAGTATAGGAACCCCACAAATGACCCCATTTTAGAAAGAAGACACCCCAAGGTATTCTGTTAGGAGTATGGTGAGTTCATAGAAGATTTAATTTTTTGTCACAAGTTAGCGGAAAATGACACTTTGTGAAAAAACACAATTAAAATCAATTTCCGCTAACTTGTGACAAAAAATTAAATCTTCTATGAACTCGCTATACTACTAACGGAATACCTTTGGGGTGTCTTCTTTCTAAAATGGGGTCATTTGTGGGGTTCCTATACTGCCCTGGCATTTTAGGGGCCCTAAACCGCGAGGAGTAGTCTTGAAATAAAATTTCTCAAAATGACCTGTGAAATCCTAAAGGTACTCATTAGACTTTGGGCCCTTTAGCGCAGTTAGGGTGCAAAAAAGTGCCACACATGTGGTATCGACGTACTCGGGAGAAGTAGTACAATGTGTTTTGGGGTGTATTTTTACACCTACCCATGCTGGGTGGGAGAAATACCTCTGTAAATGGACAATTGTGTGTAAAAAAAAAATCAAAAGATTGTCATTTACAGAGGTATTTCTCCCAACCAGCATGGGTAGGTGTAAAAATACACCCCAAAACACATTGTACTACTTCTCCCAAGTACGGCGATACCACATGTGTGGCACTTTTTTGCACCCTAACTGCGCTAAAGGGCCCAAAGTCCAATGAGTACCTTTAGAATTTCACAGGTCATTTTTGTTTCAAGACTACTCCTCACGGTTTAGGGCCCCTAAAATGCCAGGGCAGTGTAGGAACCCCACTAATGACCCCATTTTAGAAAGAAGACACCCCAAGGTATTCCGTTAGGAGTATGGTGAGTTCATAGAAGTTTTTATTTTTTTGTCACAAGTTAGCGGAAATTGATTTTAATTGTTTTTTTTCACAAAGTGTCATTTTCCGCTAACTTGTGACAAAAAATAAAATCTTCTATGAACTCGCCATACTCCTAACAGAATACCTTGGGGTGTCTTCTTTCTAGAATGGGGTCATTTGTGGGGTTCCTATACTGCCCTGGCATTTTAGGGGCCCTAAGCCGCGAGGAGTAGTCTTGAAACCAAATGTCGCAAAATGGCCTGTGAAATCCTAAAGGTACTCATTGGACTTTGGGCCCCTTAGCGTACTTAGGGTGTAAAAAAGTGCCACACATGTGGTACCGCCGTACTCAGGAGAAGTAGTATAATGTGTTTTGGGGTGTATTTTTACACATACCCATGCTAAGTGGGAGAAATATCTCTGTAAATGACAATTGTTTGATTTTTTTTTACACACAATTGTCCATTTACATAGAAATTTCTCCCACCCAGCATGGATATGTGTAAAAATACACCCCAAAACACATTATACTACTTTTCCTGAGTACGGCGGTACCACATGTGTGACACTTTTTTGCAGCCTAGGTGCGCTAAGGGGCCCAATGTCCTATTCACAGGTCATTTTGAGGCATTTGTTTTCTAGACTACTCCTCGCGGTTTAGGGCCCCTAAAATGCCAGGGCAGTATAGGAACCCCACAAGTGACCCCATTTTAGAAAGAAGACACCCCAAGGTATTCCGTTAGGTGTATGGCGAGTTCATAGAAGATTTTATTTTTTGTCACAAGTTAGTGGAAAATGACACTTTGTGAAAAAAACCCAATAAAAATCAATTTCCGCTAAAATTGACAAAAAATAAAATCTTCTATGAACTCGTCATACACCTAACAGAATACCTTGGGGTGTCTTTTTTTTTTTTTCTAAAATGGGGTCACTTGTGGGGTTCCTATACCGCCCTGGCATTTTACGGGCCCAAAACCGTGAGTAGTCTGGAAACCAAATGTCTCAAAATGACTGTTCAGGGGTATAAGCATCTGCAAATTTTGATGACAGGTGGTCTATGAGGGGGCGAATTTTGTGGAACCGGTCATAAGCAGGGTTGCCTTTTAGATGACAGGTTGTATTGGGCCTGATCTGATGGATAGGAGTGCTTGGGGGGTGACAGGAGGTGATTGATGAGTGTCTCAGGGGGTGGTTAGAGGGGAAAATAGATGCAATCAATGCACTGGGGAGGTGATCGGAAGGGGGTCTGAGGGGGATCTGAGGGTTTGGCCGAGTGATCAGGAGCCCACACGGGGCAAATTAGGGCCTGATCTGATGGGTAGGTGTGCTAGGGGGTGACAGGAGGAGATTGATGGGTGTCTCAAGGTGTGATTAGAGGGGGGAATAGATGCAAGCAATGCACTGACGAGGTGATCAGCGCTGGGGTCTGAGGGCATTCTGAGGGTGTGGGCGGGTGATTGAGTGCCCTAGGGGCAGATAGGGGTCTAATCTGATAGGTAGCAGTGACAGGGGGTGATTGATGGGTAATTAGTGGGTGTTTAGGGTAGAGAACAGATGTAAACACTGCACTTGGGAGGTGATCGGACGTCGGATCTGCGGGCGATCTATTGGTGTGGGTGATCAGTTTGCCCGCAAGGGGCAAGTTAGGGGCTGATTGATGGGTGGCAGTGACAGCGGGTGATTGATGGGTGGCAGTGACAGCGGGTGATTGATGGGTGGCAGTGACAGGGGGTGATTGATGGGTGGCAGTGACAGGGGGTGATTGATAGGTGATTGACAGGTGATTGACAGGTAATCAGTGGGTTATTACAGGGGAGAACAGATGTAAATATTGCCCTGGCGAATTGATAAGGGGGGATCTGAGGGCAATCTGAGCGTGTAGGCGGGTGATTGGGTGCCCGCAAGGGGCAGATTAGGGTCTGATCTGATGGGTAACAGTGACAGGTGGTGATAGGGGGTGATTGATGGGTGATTGATGGGTAATTAGTGGGTGTTTAGAGGAGAGAATAGATGGAAACAATGGATTTGGGAGGTGATCTGATGTCGGATCTGCGGGCGATCTATTGGTGTGGGTGGGTGATCAGATTGCCCGCAAGGGGCAGGTTAGGGGCTGATTGTTGGGTGGCAGTGACAGGGGGTGATTAATGGGTGATAGGTGATTGGCAGGTGATTGACAGGTGATCAGTGGGTTATTACAGGGAAGGACAGATGTAATTAATGCACTGGCGAATTGATAAGGGGGGGGGGGGGGGGGGTCTGAGGGCAATCTGAGCGTGTGGGCGGGTGATTGGGTGCCCGCAAGGGGCAGATTAGGGTCTGATCTGATAGGTAACAGTGACAGGTGGTGATAGGGGGTGATTGATGGGTAATTAATGGGTGTTTAGAGAAGATAACCGATGTAAACAATACATTTGGGAGGTAATCTGACGGCGGGTTTGCGGGCAATCTAATGGTGTGGGTGGGTGATCAGATTGCCCGCAAGGGGCAGGTTAGGGGCTGATTGATGGGTGGCAGTGACAGGGGGTGACAGGGGGTGATTGATGGGTGATAGGTGATTGGCAGGTGATCAGTGGGTTATTACAGGGAAGAACAGATGTAATTAATGCACTGGTGAATTGATAAGGGGGGGTCAGAGGGCAATCTGAGCGTCTGGGCGGGTGATTGGGTGCCCGCAAGGGGCAGATTAGGATCTGATCTGATAGGTAAAAGTGACAGGTGGTGATAGGGGGTGATTGATGGGTAATTAGTGGGTGTTTAGAGGAGAGAATAGATGTAAACGCTGCGCTTGGGTGGTGATCTGATGTCGGATCTGCGGGCGATCTATTGGTGTGGGGGGGTGATCAGATTGCCCGCAAGGGGCAGGTTAGGGGCTGATTGATGGGTGGCAGTGACAGGGGGTGATTGATGGGTGATTGACAGGTGATTGACAGGTGATTGACAGGTGATCAGGGGGGATAGATGCATACAGTACATGGGGGGGGGGGGGGGGGGTCTGGGGAGAATCTGAGTGGTGGGGGGGTGATCAGGAGGGAGCAGGGGGCAGGGGGGGGATAAAAAAAAAATAGCGTTGACAGATAGTGACAGGGAGTGATTGATGGGTGATTAGGGGGGTGATTGGGTGCAAACAGGGGTCTGGGGGTGGGCAGGGGGGGGTCTGATGGGTGCTGTGGGCGATCTGGGGTGGGGGGGGGGGGGAAATCAGTGTGCTTGGTGCGACATAGGGTGGCTGCAGCCTGCCCTGGTGGTCCCTCGGACACTGGGACCACCAGGGCAGGAGGCAGCCTGTATAATACACTTTGTAAACATTACAAAGTGTATTATACACTTTGTATGCGGCGATCGTCGGGTTAACATCCCGCCGGCGCTTCCGTATGGCTGGCGGGATGTTGCGGCGGGTGAGCGGCGCCAGGCGGAGGCGGAGGATCGCGTCACGGATGACGCGATCGCTCCGCCCATGCCCCTACAAGGACCGCCGCCATTTGTCTATACGGCGGTCCTTGTGGGGTGCACTTCCCGGCCGCCAATTGTATATACGGCGGTCGGGAAGTGGTTAAGATCCTAAAAACAGGAAATAAAACCTACAGTAGAGAGATCTGCAGCAGCTCCTGCATCAGGCTCGGGATTACCGCTCTGAGCCGTTGATTTCCATCCCGATAACGCTATATAATTGAAAATAAAAATGAGTCTCTTTTCTTTGCTGTGAATGTTCTATTTATTATCCATACTACACATACAATTCATTATATCATAGTTTTTTTTATTTTTTTCGCTTTAGATTTGCTACAAATCATTTTGAGGAGGTTGTCAAGTGTTGCTTTGTTTGTAAAATAGATTTAAAAATTCATCATGATTTCAAGCAACTTCAAACAGCAGGTCCAGATTTTGCTTTCTATTTTTGATAATTTATGTTAGGGGTTCTGCCTTTCTAAATGGAGTCATTTTGGTGGTATTTTTAATGTTCTGGTTTTCCTGGACTCCTTAGAAGACCATATGAGCATACAAACCTGTATACGCTGGGAACTATCACTTGCAGGCATTTATTGAGAATCAGGCCCATTCACACGTGTCAAAAATATGCTCCAACCCAGCGGGATGGGCCGGTGTGTGAAAACTGATCCTATGTTGAACATAGGATCCATTTACACTTGCAAATAGTAACAGTGGGAGAGGAACGCACAATCCCAACCATCACGATTTTTCCAGTGCCCGGTTATGCTGCGAATACTCACGGAACCTGTGCAAGCCTATGGGAACAGACAGCTGTTATCTCCCTCCATTCCGGATCAGCTCACCTGTATTCTGTGTGCTCTCTGCATGTGCTCTCTGCATGTATTCTGGTCTTCCACACTGCTGACTGCTGCTGGGCTCCATGAAAAGTGCGGTTTAGAGTTCCTGCAAAACCAAGGCTATCATTGCAGTGCAAAAGACCAATGGGAATCCTCCATGGCACCAGAGAGGTTTTGGTTCCCAAGTGGTGGACCAATGAGAATACTCCCTGTTGCTAGGTAGGATCCCAATGCTCTAGCCCAGCCATGGGCAAACTTGGCTCCCTAGCTGTTACGGAACTACAAGTCCCACAATGCATTTGCCTTTATGAGTCATGACTATGGCTATCAGAGTCCTGCAATGCATTGTGGGACTTGTAGTTCCATAACAGCTGGAGGGCCGAGTTTGCCCATGCCTGCTCTAGCCTATGGTAGCCTTTCCACTGGTGCAGTCTACTGGCACTTGACCTGGAGCCCCGTGGCAGTGTCGGCATGCGTGGAGGGCCTAAGGACTGGATGCACAACTGTGAGTAGTGTGTATGCACCAGGCCCGGATTACCTCACAGGAGCCTATAGGCACAGGTGACCTGGCACCTTAGACTTCACCCTTCATGAACCTACAAGCCCCCACCGAACCGCACCGCAAGTGTCCTGGCTGTCCCAGCTATCACCTCTCCCTTCCTTTCATTGCCTGTCATAGTTACATGTGTCCCTTAGCATTAGCTAACCTGAGGCACCCTCAGTTAAGTAGCTAGTATAATGTAGCTGGAGGAACTTCAGTATTTAGTAGCTAGAGGTGCCTCTGACTGAAGGGGGATCTCGTCGGTGGAATGCCAAGAGCTGGGTGAGTAACCTCTCATCAAGACTCTGCATAAGGAAGGAGGAAGGGAGGCATGTGCCTACAGTGTCTTGTGGTAAATCTGGCCCTGCAGGGCACTCACCAGACACTGCGGTGGGGCCCAGCGTATCTGCACCCTTGTGAATTCGTCCTACATGTGAATCTAGCCTAAATCCACACTGCATGTGCTTCAATCCAATTTTCAAAGCGTATGTGTTTTGGTGATCGCAAGGGCACGATTGATTTACATAGTAATTGCGTTGCCTTGAACAGAGTAGTGCAGTTTTTAGTTTTTTTTTTCATCTTTATTTTTTAACCTAATTGCAAATCCAGTCCCTGCTGCAGTTTGCCAGCATTTGTGATGAGGTTAAATGAATGTGGGTGCATGCAAATTGCATACCAAACACGGTGCAATGCAATTTGCTATGCAGTCTCTCATTTGAAAATTTTCCCGTGGCTTTTTTGTTTTTCACATGTTGGAAGTTATCATGCCTGCCGATCACACCCGTAAATGCGGTGAATGCGTGCTCGGAAACCAGTGAAAATCAGAACCAGGAAACACTAGACCTGTAAGCTTAACATCATCGTGCGGCACTTCCGAGGAGCGCACGTAGCTTAAAGAGAAACTGTGACCAAGAATTGAACTTCATCCCAATCAGTAGCTGATGCCTCCTTTTACATGAGAAATCTATTCCTTTTCACAAACTGATCATCAGGGGGCTCTGTATGGCTGATATTGTGGTGAAACCCCTCCCACAGAAAACACTGAGGACCATGGTCCTGGCAGTTTCCTGACTGTGAATCTTGTTGCATTGTGGGAAATGGCTCTTTACAACTGTTTCCGACTGCCAAAAAACAAGCAGCAGTTGCTTCCACTGACATCACCTGCCAGCAGTAAAAATGTCACCATGCGATAAATGTCAGAATGTAAATCAGGGAGAGGAAAGCTTTTACAATGGGCACTGACTAAATCATTTATACATAATTATTGTAAAAATGAAGCACTTTTTTATTACCGTATATACTCGCATATAAGCCGACCCACATTTAAGCGGACCCCCCCAACTTTTCCCTGAAAAACCAGGGAAAAATGATTGACCCCCATATAAGCCGGGGGTAGGAAATGCTGGATTGGTGCAGCCCCCCAGTGTGTCCCAGTATAGCTAGTATAGTGCCCAGTATAGGTAGGTAGTGTTCAGTATAGCTAGTATAGTGCCCAGTATAGCCAGTATAGTGCCCAGTATAGCCAGTATAGTGCCCAGTATAGCCAGTATAGTGCCCAGTATAGCGCCCAGTATGGGTAGGTAGTGCCTCAGTTTAGCTAGTATAGTGCCCAGTTTAGCTAGTATAGTGCCCCAGTATGGCTAGTAAAGTGCCCAGTTTAGCCAGTATAATGCCCAGTATAGCGCCCAGTATGGGTAGGTAGTGCCTCAGTTTAGCTAGTATAGTGCCCAGTTTAGCTAGTATAGTGCCCAGTTTAGCTAGTATAGTGCCCCCAGTATGGCTAGTAAAGTGCCCAGTTTAGCCAGTATAGTGCCCAGTTTAGCCAGTATAGTGCCCAGTTTAGCCAGTATAGTGCCAAGTTTACCTAGTAAAGTGCCCAGTTTAGCTAGTATAATGCCCCAGTATGGCTAGTATAGTGCCCAGTTTAGCTAGTATAGTGCCCAGTTTAGCTAGTATAGTGCCCAGTTTAGCTAGTATAGTGCCTCAGTTTAGCCAGTATAGTGCCCAGTTTAGCCAGTATAGTGCCCAGTTTAGCCAGTATAGTGCCCAGTTTAGCCAGTATAGTGCCCAGTTTAGCCAGTATAGTGCCCAGTTTAGCTAGTATAGTGCCCAGTTTAGCTAGTATAGTGCCTCAGTTTAGCCAGTATAGTGCCCAGTTTAGCTAGTATAGTGCCCAGTTTAGCTAGTATAGTGCCTCAGTTTAGCCAGTATAGTGCCCAGTTTAGCCAGTATAGTGCCCAGTTTAGCCAGTATAGTGCCCAGTTTAGCTAGTATAGTGCCCAGCATAGGTAGGTAGTGCTCCCCCCGCGGCCGCCGCTGCTATTACCTGTTTAGGCAGCGGCCGCTTCCTAATTCGCGTTCCCCTTCTGAACTTTCAGAGTGTATCACAGCAGCGCGCCCGGCGCTGCTGCTGTGACGATGCAGGGGGCAGGAAAGAGCGCGGCTCCCTATAGCGGCGATCTGTATCGCCGTTACCAGGGGAACCGCTCTTTCCTGCCCCCTGCATCGTCACAGCAGCAGCGCCGGGCGCGCTGCTGTGATACACTCTGAAAGTTCAGAAGGGGAACGCGGATTAGGAAGCGGCCGCTGCCTAAGCAGGTAATAGCAGCGGCGGCCGCGGGGGGAGCGAGGCGCGGACCACCCACCACTAGACCACCAGGGAAGACTCGCATACAAGCCGACCCCCCCCAACTTTTGACCCCCTTTTTGGGGGTAAAAAATTCGGCTTGTATGCGAGTATATACGGTACATTATTTTCACTGGAGTTCCTCTTGAAGAGCGCACACTACAAGGGCCGCGCGTAGCGTGCGCTCACTGGTGTAACCTGCGCTGCTTGAGTGCGTTATTTTTCATGAATCTAACCCTATGGTAACCTCATCTGCTTTCTGATCATATCCTTCCTCTTTTCTTCCTTCAGGTACAAGTGACAGAACTGAGAGTAACCTGGATTACTAAAAGCTTCTGTCTTGGGGGTACAGATTCCATGGACCCACCACCATCCGTTATAAACCAAGATAACTTACATAAGTGAGTACGCCTTTACCATACATACAGCGCTGTATGACTCAAGCCCTGGATTATGGCCATGTTTAACTGCTTCACAACTGAGGGGTTTTACCCCTTCAGCATCCGAGCAATTTTCACCTTTCAGCGCTCCTTACATTCATTCGCCTATAACTTTATCATTACTTATCGCAATAAAATGAACTATATCTTGTCTTTTTTGCCACCAATTAGGCTTTGTTTAGGTGGGACATTATGCCAAGAATTATTTTATTCTAAATGTGTTCTAATGGGAAAATAGGAAAACATTTGGAAAAAAATCATTATTTTTCAGTTTTCGGCCATTATAGTTTTTAAATAATGCATGCTACTGTAATTTATTGTTAATTTATATTATTAAATAATGTATTTGTATATGAAAAATGTTTTTGGGTGTAGTTTTACTTTTTGGCCACAAGATGGCCACAGTAACTTTTTATGAATGCGTCCTGTAAGCGTCAGAAGTACACTTACAGGATGTTCAGGGAGGCTGGGAAACCCTTTTTGTTTTTCACAATGATTGCGCTGCTTCTCATAGAAGCAGCCGATCATTGCTGGGGGGCAGAGATCAACGAACGGGAATGGTTTTTCCCGTTTATTGATCTCCGGGCGGCGGCGTGCGCGGGAGCGTGCGAGCGGAAGCACGGACAGCGACTGCAGCGGCGTACATCTACGCTCCTCCGGACGGGGAACTGAAGTCCAAAGGAGCGTAGATATACTGTACCCGGGCAGCGAAGTGGTTAAGCTATGCTGCCAAGACTCCAGAACTGTAGCATTTATTTTATCAGAAGTTCTGTATGTTAACGTTTGTTACAAATGACCCCTATTAAAAATAACATTTAGATTCATTAGTAGTGGTGAAGGAAGAACTGTGGAGAGATTTCTCTTGCGTGTTCTTTGACCAGTTCTAATTGTTTTCAAATCAAATTGTGTAGTACACCACTGCGAAATCTACTGAGCATGTCACTGCATTTCTTTCAGCAGCTCTCTGATTCATCTATTCACAATCTTTCATGTTCTTTATTGTCTGTCCTGGTTTAATGAGCAATTTGTATCTGCTCAGCACAGGTACTTATAATGTATATCCTCAGCTTGGCTTTCAGCAACATTGTGACATGTACCAAGGATAGTCTAGTGCTGTAGTTAATAGTTGACAAGACACAGAACATTTATATTGCTCTTTTCTCCTGGCAGACTCAAAGGACCAGAGCTTCTGCCACTAGGGCACACTCTATAGGCAGTAGCAGTGTTAGGGAGTGTAGCCCAAGGTCTCCTCGCTGAAAAGGTGTTGGCTTACTGGACAGGAAGAGTCAAGATTTGAACCCTGGACTCCTGAGGCAGAGCCCTTAAACATTACACTGTCCAGCCACTGCAGTAGTTTAACAGAACATTACACATGTTTTTCTGTGGAAGAGGGGTTGTTAACCATTTAATGCACTCCATGAACAGGAGCATTTTATTCAGTAGATGGGTTTTACAAGGAAATGCTTATACGTATTTGCTGTGTTAAGACCACTACAGTGAATGTCTGCAGTTGGTGTCTCCATGTCTGCCATGCCACTTGTTGGCCAGCACTATCATAAGGCCATAAAAGGCATAGCAGAAATCCCTTCTGTGGGACTAGTGTGACAACTGCACTGATTCCTCAGCAGCCGCTTACTATCTTTTACCCACAGCTTAATATGATATAGGGTACAGTAGCCATTCCCCATACTGGCTGTGCTTTCACTGGTGGGAGGGGGAATTATGATTTTGTATAGAGATTAGAGACATTACTTTGGGATGAAGGCAGATAGGATAACGCCATGGTCAATAACTCCATGATAACTCCATGGTTAATAAGGAGTATAGATACTGCTTTTGTGTTATGCCAGACTTACACTAGTATTCTAGGTCTAGTATTCTTACACTTTAAAAGGAATCTGAGGTGTGAGACCTATGGAAGCTGACATATTTATTTCCTTTTAAACAATACCAGTTGCCTGGCAGACCTGCTGATCTTTCTGGTCAGTAGTGTCTAAATCGCACACCTAAAACAAGCATGCGGCTAATCTTGTCCGATTTGTCATATACATCTGATCTCCTGCATGCTTGTTTACTGTCTATGGCAAGTATTAGAGGCAGAGGATCAGCAGGGCAGCCAGGCAATGTGCATTATTTAACAGGAAATAAACATGTCAGCCTTCATATCCCTGTCACTTTCGGTGTCCCTTTTTAAAGGGAATTTAAAGTTAAAAAAACGTGTTTATATAATGAATATGTGTAGTACAGCTAAGAAATAGGTCATTGGCAGCACAGATATGAGTCTCATATTGTTTCTTGTACGGTAAGAGTTTAGAAACTTCACTTGTTCTCTATGCAAAAAAAAAGCTATTTAAGGACTCATTCACACTATGAGCGTTTGCGTTTGTTTAACCACTTGCCGACCGGCCACAGCCCATGGGCGGCGGTAAAGTGGACGCCTAAAGGACCGCAATACGCCTTCAGGCGGCGCGTCCTTTAGGCATGCCGGGGGAGCGATCGCGTCATTGATGACGCGCGCTTCCCCCGGCAACTGGCTCCGCCCACCCGCCGTAACATCCCGCCGGCCATACGGAAGCGCCGGCGGGATGTTAACCCCGCGATCGCCGCTACAAAGTGTATAATACACTTTGTAATGTATACAAAGTGTATTATACAGGCTGCCTCCTGCCCTGGTGGTCCCAGTGTCCGAGGGACCACCAGGGCAGGCTGCAGCCACCCTAGTCTGCACCCAAACACACTGATCTGCCCCCCCCGCCCACTGATCGCCCACAGCACCCCTCAGACCCCCCCTGCCCACCCCCCAGACCCCTGTTTGCACCCAATCACCCCCCTAATAACCCATCAATCACTCCCTGTCACTATCTGTCAACGCTATTTTTTTTTTATCCCCCCCCCTGCCCCCTGCCCCCTCCTGATCACCCCCCCACCCCTCAGATTCTCCCCAGACCCCTCCCCAGACCCCCCCCCCCCCCTGTGTACTGTATGCATCTATCTTCCCTGATAACCTGTCAATCACCCGTCAATCACCTGTCAATCCCCTGTCAATCACCCATTAATCACCCCCTGTCACTGCCACCCATCAATCAGCCCCTAACCTGCCCCTTGCGGGCAATCTGATCACCCCCCACACCAATAGATCGCCCGCAGATCCGACATCAGATCACCTCCCAAATCCATTGTTTACATCTATTCTCTCCTCTAAACACCCACTAATTACCCATCAATCACCCATCAATCACCCCCTATCACCACCTGTCACTTTTACCTATCAGATCAGACCCTAATCTGTCCCTTGCGGGCACCCAATCACCCGCCCACACGCTCAGATTGCCCTCTGACCCCCCCTTATCAATTCACCAGTGCATTAATTACATCTGTTCTTCCCTGTAATAACCCACTGATCACCTGTCAATCACCTGCCAATCACCTATCACCCATCAATCACCCCCTGTCACCCCCTGTCACTGCCACCCATCAATCAGCCCCTAACCTGCCCCTTGCGGGCAATCTGATCACCCACCCACACCATTAGATCGCCCGCAAACCCGCCGTCAGATTACCTCCCAAATGTATTGTTTACATCTGTTATCTTCTCTAAACACCCACTAATTGCCCATCAATCACCCATCAATCACCCCCTATCACCACCTGTCACTGTTACCTATCAGATCAGACCCTAAGCTGCCCCTTGCGGGCACCCAATCACCCGCCCACACACTCAGATTGCCCTCAGACCCCCCCCCCCCCCTTATCAATTCACCAGTGCATTAATTACATCTGTCCTTCCCTGTAATAACCCACTGATCACCTGTCAATCACCTGCCAATCACCTATCACCCATCAATCACCCCCTGTCACTGCCACCCAACAATCAGCCCCTAACCTGCCCCTTGCGGGCAAACTGATCACCCACCCACACCAATAGATCGCCCGCAGATCCGACATCAGATCACCACCCAAGCGCAGTGTTTCCATCTATTCTCTCCTCTAAACACTCACTAATTACCCATCAATCACCCATCAATCACCCCCTATCACCACCTGTCACTGTTACCCATCAGATCAGACCCTAATCTGCCCCTTGCGGGCACCCAATCACCCGCCTACACGCTCAGATTGCCCTCAGACCCCCCCTTATCAATTCGCCAGGGCATTATTTACATCTGTCCTTCCCTGTAATAACCCACTGATCACCTGTCAATCACCTGTCAATCACCCATCAATCACCCCCTGTCACTGCCACCCATCAATCACCCCTGTCACTGCCACCCATCAATCAGCCCCTAACCTGCCCCTTGCGGGCAAACTGATCACCCACCCACACCAATAGATCGCCCGCAGATCCGACATCAGATCACCACCCAAGCGCAGTGTTTCCATCTATTCTCTCCTCTAAACACCCACTAATTACCCATCAATCACCCCCTATCACCACCTGTCACTGTTACCAATCAGATCAGACCCTAATCTGCCCCTTGCGGGCACCCAATCACCCGCCTACACGCTCAGATTGCCCTCAGACCCCCCCTTATCAATTCGCCAGGGCATTATTTACATCTGTCCTTCCCTGTAATAACCCACTGATCACCTGTCAATCACCTATCAATCACCCATCAATCACCCCCTGTCACTGCCACCCATCAATCACCCCCTAACCTGCCCCTTGCGGGCAATCTGATCACCCACCCACACCAATAGATCGCCCGCAGATCCGACGTCCGATCACCTCCCAAGTGCAGTGTTCACATCTGTTCTCTACCTTAAACACCCACTAATTACCCATCAATCACCCCCTGTCACTGCTACCTATCAGATTAGACCCCTATCTGCCCCTAGGGCACTCAATCACCCGCCCACACCCTCAGAATGCCCTCAGACCCCAGCCCTAAACACCTCGCCAGTGCATTGCTTGCATCTATTCCCCCCCTCTAATCACACCTTGAGACACCCATCAATCACCTCCTGTCACCCCCTAGCACACCTACCCATCAGATCAGGCCCTAATTTGCCCCGTGTGGGCTCCTGATCACTCGGCCAAACCCTCAGATCCCCCTCAGACCCCCTTCCGATCACCTCCCCAGTGCATTGATTGCATCTATTTTCCCCTCTAACCACCCCCTGAGACACCCATCAATCACCTCCTGTCACCCCCCTAGCACTCCTATCCATCAGATCAGGCCCAATACAACCTGTCATCTAAAAGGCCACCCTGCTTATGACCGGTTCCACAAAATTCGCCCCCTCATAGACCACCTGTCATCAAAATTTGCAGATGCTTATACCCCTGAACAGTCATTTTGAGACATTTGGTTTCCAGACTACTCACGGTTTTGGGCCCGTAAAATGCCAGGGCGGTATAGGAACCCCACAAGTGACCCCATTTTAGAAAAAAAGACACCCCAAGGTATTCTGTTAGGTGTATGACGAGTTCATAGAAGATTTTATTTTTTGTCAAAAGTTAGCGGAAATTGATTTTTATTGGTTTTTTTTCACAAAGTGTCATTTTTCACTAACTTGTGACAAAAAATAAAATCTTCTATGAACTCGCCATACACCTAACGGAATACCTTGGGGTGTCTTCTTTCTAAAATGGGGTCACTTGTGGGGTTCCTATACTGCCCTGGCATTTTAGGGGCCCTAAACCGCGAGGAGTAGTCTAGAAAACAAATGCCTCAAAATGACCCGTGAATAGGACGTTGGGCCCCTTAGCGCACCTAGGCTGCAAAAAAGTGTCACACATGTGGTACCGCCGTACTCAGGAAAAGTAGTATAATGTGTTTTGGGGTGTATTTTTACACATACCCATGCTGGGTGGGAGAAATTTCTATGTAAATGGTCAATTGTGTGTAAAACAAATCAAACAATTGTCATTTACAGAGATATTTCTCCCACTTAGCATGGGTATGTGTAAAAATACACCCCAAAACACATTAAACTACTTCTCCTGAGTACGGCGGTACCACATGTGTGGCACTTTTTTACACCCTAAGTACGCTAAGGGGCCCAAAGTCCAATGAGTACCTTTAGGATTTCACAGGTCATTTTGCGACATTTGGTTTCAAGACTACTCCTCACGATTTAGGGCCCCTAAAATGCCAGGGCAGTATAGGAACCCCACAAATGACCCCATTCTAGAAAGACACCCCAAGGTATTCCGTTAGGAGTATGGTGAGTTCATAGAAGATTTTATTTTTTGTCAAAAGTTAGCGGAAAATTGATTTTTATTGTTTTTTTCACAAAGTGTCATTTTCCACTAACTTGCGACAAAAAATAAAATCTTCTATGAACTCACCATACTCCTAACGGAATACCTTGGGGTGTCTTCTTTCTAAAATGGGGTCATTTGTGGGGTTCCTATACTGAACTGGCATTTTAGGGGCCCTAAACCGTGAGGAGTAGTCTGGAAATCAAATTTCGCAAAATGACCTGTGAAATCCTAAAGGTACTCATTGGACTTTGGGCCCTTTAGCGCAGTTAGGCTGCAAAAAAGTGCCACACATGTGGTATTGCCGTACTCAAGAGAAGTAGTAGAATGTGTTTTGGGGTGTATTTTTACACATACCCATGCTGGGTGGGAGAAATATCTCTGTAAATGACAATTTTTTCATTTTTTTTTACACACAATTGTCCATTTACAGAGTTATTTCTCCCACCCAGCATGGGTATGTGTAAAAATACACCCCAAAACACATTGTACTACTTCTCCCGAGTACGGCGATACCACATGTGTGGCACTTTTTTGCACCCTAACTGCGCTAAAGGGCCCAAAGTCCAATGAGTACCTTTAGGATTTCACAGGTCATTTTGCGGAATTTGATTTCCAGACTACTCCTCACGGTTTAGGGCCCCTAAAATGCCAGGGCAGTATAGGAACCCCACAAATGACCCCATTTTAGAAAGAAGACACCCCAAGGTATTCCGTTAGGAGTATGGTGAGTTCATAGAAGATTTTATTTTTTGTCAAAAGTTAGTGGAAAATGACACTTTGTGAAAAAAACAATAAAAATCAATTTTCCGCTAACTTTTGACAAAATAAAATCTTCTATGAACTCACCATACTCCTAACGGAATACCTTGGGGTGTCTTCTTTCTAAAATGGGGTCATTTGTGGGGTTCCTATACTGCCCTGGCATTTTAGGGGCCCTAAACCGTGAGGAGTAGTCTGGAAATCAAATTCCGCAAAATGACTTGTGAAATCCTAAAGGTACTCATTGGACTTTGGGCCCTTTAGCGCAGTTAGGGTGCAAAAAAGTGCCACACATGTGGTATCGCCGTACTCGGGAGAAGTAGTACAATGTGTTTTGGGGTGTATTTTTACACATACCCATGCTGGGTGGGAGAAATAACTCTGTAAATGGACAATTGTGTGTAAAAAAAAATGAAAAAATTGTCATTTACAGAGATATTTCTCCCACCCAGCATGGGTATGTGTAAAAATACACCCCAAAACACATTCTACTACTTCTCTTGAGTACGGCAATACCACGTGTGGCACTTTTTTGCAGCCTAACTGCGCTAAGGGGCCCAAAGTCCAATGAGCACCTTTAGGCTTTACAGGGGTGCTTACAAATTAGCACCCCCCAAAATGCGAGGACAGTAAACACACCCCACAAATGACCCCATTTTGGAAAGTAGACACTTCAAGGTATTCAGAGAGGGGCATGGTGAGTCCGTGGCAGATTTCATTTTTTTTTGTCGCAAGTTAGAAGAAATGGATTCTTTTTTTTTTTCTTTTTTTTTTTGTCACAAAGTGTCATTTTCCGCTTACTTGTGACAAAAAATAATATCTTCTATGAACTCACTATGCCTCTCAGTGAATACTTTGGGATGTCTTCTTTCCAAAATGGGGTCATTTGGGGGGTATTTATACTATCCTGGAATTCTAGCCCCTCATGAAACATGACAGGGGGTCAGAAAAGTCATAGATGCTTGAAAATGGCAAAATTCACTTTTTGCACCATAGTTTGTAAACGCTATAACTTTTACCCAAACCAATAAATATACACTGAACGTTTTTTTTTTAATCAAAAACATGTTTGTCCACATTTTTCGCGCTGCATGTATACAGAAATTTTACTTTATTTGAAAATTGTCAGCACAGAAAGTTAAAAAAATCATTTTTTTGCCAAAATTCATGTCTTTTTTGATGAATATAATAAAAAGTAAAAATCGCAGGAGCAATCAAATAGCACCAAAAGAAAGCTTTATTAGTGACAAGAAAAGGAGCCAAAATTCATTTAGGTGGTAGGTTGTATGAGCGAGCAATAAACCGTGAAAGCTGCAGTGGTCTGAATGGAAAAAAAGTGGCCGGTCCTTAAGGGGTAGAAAGACTGTGGTCCTCAAGTGGTTAAAGCGCTTTCGATTTTTTTTTTTTATTATATAATTTATATAATTATATATTTTGATTATATAATTTTGATTGATATAATAGCAAACGCACTACATGTAACATTTTCTGAGTGCTTTGGCTCATTGGAAGGTATAGGGAAATTGCAAAGCGCTTTGTATAGTGATTTCCCGAAGCGCTTTCTGCTCCGAGTCAAAGAATTCATTTCGTGACTGACGTCAGGAAGTGAAAATCTTAATCCATCTGCACAAGCGCTTAGAAAAGTGCTGGTGATTTATAATGTGAACATAGCCCAACTGAAAATAAAAATGAGACCATTTTCTTTGCTACTAACGCTCTATTAATTATCCGTACTACACATACAATTCATTATATCATAAGGTTTTTTTCACTTCAGTGACACTTTATTTACTGTCTAGTGGTTTGCTGAACACAGTAAGCATGCAGCCCCGCCTACCCAGAGATTCCTTAGCCAGTGTTCATGAGAGACTGATGTCAGTAAGTTCAGCTTTACAGTAGAGACTCATGGTGGTACATACACAACTCTAGTAAGTGTGTTGTATAAGGTACTAGAGTTGCTGTAAAGACATGCTGAAGATACATAAGTTTTGAGTCATTTTACAGTGCTGTCTTTCCTTAGAGTGAAGAGGCTTGGCTCGTTTGATCACACCCAGAGACAGCTGGGAGAGAGATGCTTGTACATCTTCCCAACCATGGTGGAGCCCACTAAAATCTTGTGTGAAAGCCTGGAGAAGAACTGCTTGCTTGGAGAAGTTACAAGTACAAGAAAGGTATGCGGTTACAGCTTTTATATCAGACCATTATACAGTGGTTTGCAAAAGTATTCGGCCCCTTTGAAGTTTTCCACATTTTGTCAGATTACTGCCACAAACCTGAATCAATTTTATTGGAATTCCACATGATAGACCAATACAAAGTGGTGCACACGTGAGAAGCGGAAGGACAATCATACATGATTCCAAACATTTTTTACAAATAAATAACTGCAAAGATGCCGCCACCTGTTATACATTTAGGAATGTAAATCAGGGTAAAGAAACATTTTATAATGAGCAAACCCTGACAAAATAATTTATAAAGTGATACTGTAAAAAAAAAGCAATTTTATTAATAACTATATTTAGTAAAATTCCTCTAAATCACTTGCTTGGAACAGACCAGGCATTTTTCCCCCAAGTCCAACACTGGCTGCATCCTTGTTCCAGGTGTGTGACCAGCTTCAAGATAGCATCCTGCATAATGCTCTCTACCGTTATCTAATCTGCATTTTATTTTAAGCTGAGTATTTTATACAGCCTTTAATTCAAAAGAAAAGTTTTCTGTTGTAATTGAATTCTGCTGGCATTCACTTCTCTGATCTCCATGCCTGTGGTTTTGCTTTCAGCAAGGAGACAAGTTATGGGAGAAACAGATAGTGAAAATCATCTCATGTACGCAAGAGTCCTTGAACCAAGCTGACGTAGTTAAGAGGCATTCTAACGCTTCGTGTGACGTGAACGAGAAAGGGACAAAACAAAATGAAGCCACCAATGGGAAAGAATTAGCGAAAGTGCCAAGCTCAGAAGAATGTTCTGCACAGGACCAGCTGCTGGGCAACATCCGGGATATGTTTCAGGACCTACCCCTTCAGGCCAATGAAGTGGATGCAGATGATGAGGCAGCTGAAGACACTGATGATACAAGCTCAGTGACCTCTTCTGCCAGCTCTACCACGTCTTCAAAAAGTGGCAGTGGGACCGGCCGTAAGAAAAGCATACCTTTGTCTATACGAAACTTAAAGAGGAAACATAAAAAGAAGAAAAAGAGCAAGGTGTACAGAGAGTTCAAACCAGGGGACAGGTTTGTAAGTGGGGACACCCCAAAATTTCCTTTTGATATTCTAACATAATGTCTACCGAGTCTTTCTACAGGATAATTTGTGTTCACTGAACTGGAATCCACCATCTCACATCGATTATTATGTTGGATAGAAAAATGTACAGCTCAGTAACTGAAGCTGTATTTTTTGTGACTGATGTACAGTGTCTTGAAGACCTCACTTTAATAAAGCATCACTCTAGGTACCAGTTTTGAGGCCAGCCCATGCCCTGCAACCACAGGCTGACCTTCCCATAGGCTGTAATCTTCTGTATTACTTTGTCTCACAAAGGAACTCTTTGATTCTTAACAGTAAATTCTGAGGAATCCTGCAATTACAAGGACATTACCTTACTGAGCTGACTTGCACTTAGAACAACTGTAACATCCTAAAAGAAAAAAGTTAGATACTCACCTAAGCGGAAGGAAGGCTTTGGATCCCTTAGAGCCTTGCTGTTCCTCTCTGTGTCCCCTTGTTCCACCACAAGGCCTCCCTGTTGAAATCTCCCACTGATTGCGTCTTCAGGTCTCCAGAGTGCTTCCGAAGAGTACCAGCTCCTTACTGCACGTGGGTAGTACCGAACCGCTTGTCTTTGGAAGTACTCGGAGACCCAAGTACTTCCATGGCCTTCCGAGGATACCAGAAGGTTCTTCGACATTAAGTTGTAGGCTGGAACGCGGGGCCTGGCAGTGGAACGAGGGGACGCAAAGAGAAACGGCAAAGCTCTAAGGCATCCAGAGCCTTCCCTCCTCGTAGGTGTCTAAACAGCAGATACAATCCAGGCACCCTCCCTATGAAGCCCAGACTTTGATTTAGCTGCTGCTGCTGGCCACGGAAGGACATTGAGGTTTAGGAATAGGTAATAACTAGTGAGTAAATATAAAGGAATGGAAGATCTCCTAAATTAAGGTTAGACAAACTGTGCTAAATTATCTAGGAAAAGAGGACATAGAAGTCAACTAATAAACATGTATGAATCCACTGCAATATAAAAGCTTGGCAAATGAGCTTTTTACTGTAGAGGGAAGCTCTGGTATATTTTCAGTGACTACACAGTTTGTTGTTGCACTTTGTTGGAGTTACTGAACTGCTTAAATGGTAGATCGTTGATGAGGCTTTCACCTCACATTGTTGTTGTACAGTCTGTTCCCATACAGAAAAGGCGAATTCCGCTCTACCTCTGCTGCTACGGCAGTGCTGGCATCAGGCGACTCAGACCCAAATACATCAGCAGAAGAAAGCGAAATTCCGCACTATGCCCGTAGCAAAAAATCAATAATCCAATTTTATTAGGTCAGGTAAAAGTCACACATCCAGGTAACTGACATGTTTCGTACCTACTGGTCCTTAATCATAGCACCAATCATGCTATGATTAAAGGGGTTCTGTGGAGGGGTGCTGAGGGTAAAAACAAACACTTACCTGGGGCTTCTATCAGCCCACTGTAGCATTAATGTCCTACGCCGTCGTCCTCCGATCCGCCGTTCTCCACCGCCAGCCCCGGTCTAGCACGGCATGCTTTCCAACTGCGGCTGCACGGCCATGGCCGCCCGCCTGCTCGCGTCATCGGAAGCTTACTGCGCAGTACAAGAAACCGCTGTAGTGCGCGTGTGCAGTAAGCTTCCGATGACGCAAGCGGGAGTGCGCATTATTCGTCTTGTTAGACAAATAATAGCCCGGTGGCGGGGGAACAGCGGATCGGAGGAGGACGGCGTGGGACATTTCTGCTACAGGGGCCTGATAGAAACCCCAGGTGAGTGTCTGTCTCTTTTTACCTTCAGCACCTCCCCACAGAACCAGGCCAGTAGGTCCGAAACATGTGAGTTACCTGGATGTGTCTTTTACCTGACCTAATAAAATTGGATTATTTTTTGCTACGGGCGTAATGCGGAATTTCTTTTCCCATACAGACCTATTTAATGTGGGTGTGTTGTCTGACATGCATAACATGCCTTAAAAAATATAATTTTTTAGGAATTGAGAGATGAAAAGTAGGTCAGTACACTACACTACAGCATTCCGGGCTTCCTGTAAATGAAAGACTTTCCGTTGTACCCCTGTTCTGCTGCAAGAGCTATGAATATGTATGCAGCCAACTTTCTGTGACCAAGCCGCTCGGGTGACCCAAAACCACTAGGAAAGTATAGGGGACTAAAAGAGACCGAAAAGCCCTCCTACTAAAAAGAAATTCTTTGTGTAATTTGCCTTCTTAAAACAGAAGGTACTGAAGATAATTCAGCTTTAAGTAACATCAGTGGTTACCCACAGTGCACCGCAACTAAATATGCAAATTATCTTATGCCCTTGAAGCCAGGCTAGCATCCAGAACCGCTGGTGTATAGCAATGCCATGTACTGAGGAGGACCAAAAGTCTGAAACGGGCTGTCTGCATGTTGGGTTGATGTGGCTTTGTAAAATTTAGAGCTATAGGCTGGCTGTAGACCAGCAGTTCTGGATGAAAGCCTAGCTTCAGGGGCATAAAGAGACAATTTGCATATTGAGTAGCGGAGCGTTGTAGGTAACCACAGATCTTTAACTGACAAGTAACTGAGATATAACCCTGTTCTCTCTATTGCTCACAATTGATGTCTCCTCTTCTTGATCTTTAGAGTGGCAGTTGAAGTGATCACTACAGTGACTACTGCAGATGTTATGTGGCAGGATGGCACTGTAGAGACAAACATAAGGTCCAATCAGCTTCTCCCCATTCATCATTTGGATAACAACGAGTTTTGTCCAGGAGATTTTGTGGTGGATAAAAGAGGTTGGTGATTAAAAGAGGGTTTTTTCCTTTGTAGTTTATCAGTCTGCTCTCTAACTCTGCTCTCTATCCATTTGGGTATAGCCCATGCTATGCAAGATCCCGGTATATATGGTGTGGTGCAGTCTGGGGATCATACAGGACGTACTTGTGTTGTAAAATGGATCCGACTCAACACTGAAGGCAATGATGTTGAGGTGAGTGGAAGTTACTGCTCTACCTATATGTGTTTACTACAGTCACATCAAAAGAAAAAATAAAAGTGGCTTAAAGAGGTAGTTAACCAAAAAATTGTAGTTGAGGAGGCGAAGGGAGGTATAAATCAAAACCTTGCAAAGTAAAAAGTTAAAGACTAGAATATGAATATTGATATTGAAATGATTGATATTGGCATGTAATTCAGTCATGTTGTTTGAGCCACAATCAGCCTGCATGTCCTCATCTTTACTACTGGCAGACAAGAAAAAAACTAGACAGCACCAAGTGCTTTTTATCTATAACCACTCCCACTTACAATGCGATAGGCTAAAAGATTATTTTTTCTGTAGATATACATATGCACAGAGGGAGATATTGATTGCTTGGCAGTTGGAAACAGCAGTTATTTTCCACTATGCAACACGGTTTACAGAAAGGAAACTGTCATGACCATGGTCATGACATCACATTGTGGGAGGGGTTTCATCACAGTATCAGTCATACAGACACCCCTGATGATCTATTCAAGAGAAGGTAAAGATTTCTCAAGAGAAAGAGGGGTATCGGCTACTGATTGGGATGTTCAGTCCTTGGTTACAGTTCCTCTTTAATCCACGTACCAACAAACCTAACTGACTCTCGTTATGCAAATAATAAACTTATTGAACAATTGCCATTAGCTGGCTAGACCATTAGTTGGCTACAATAATCTGTACATATATGGTAAGTGTTAAAAGTTTTTCATTTGCCTCATTAAACAGAAGAGGATTTATTGCTCTTACTGAGCAATGTCTTCAAAGGAAACAACGTGCTTGGCTAGATTTTTATTTACTTTCCTCCTCAGCTATTACATGACATGAGTAAAATGACATCCTTCAGATAAATATTTTCATCCCAATGTAGCACTGACACTCTTCCCTACAGCACCGAGGACATTGGGCAAGTCACATCAATAACTGTCTCTTTGAGGAGCTCACAATATACGGTGCCTGTCACATGTGAGGGTGCACTTTGGGAAAAATATTTAATCTTTCATAGCTGGGTTCTTTCTTTCCTCTTCCTCCCTCATCCTTCATCTGTTTTCTGCTCCTCTTTTCATCTTCTCTGATTTACTGATTTAATTTTGCAATTTTTGGTACTTTGAGTCTTAATCGTTGGTTTCCTAAACTAAGGAGTCAGAGTCTGATGATTTTTAGACCCACTCAATAGCACTGCAAGGGCTGTAGAGTTGGAGTTGCAGTGTTCTCCCCAGAAATATTTTCCAGCCGGGTGGCATGAAAAAGTAGCCGGGTGGGGAAGTAAGGTTACGCAGGGTGCTGCTGGGTCAGAAATAAGGAAACGCTGAAAGGAGAGTGAGGGTCATACTGGCTGGGGAATCACACTGGCTGGGGAGAGGTCAGCATCACACTGAGCGCTACTGGGTGGGACGATAACTTGTTCAAGAAACAAAAATCGCATTGCGAATGCTCACAAAATGCTGTATGCAGTGTATTTGTGATTTTCATACAAATCACAACTGTAGTGTGAATGCCACCATAGGGCAACTTTGTCATAGCGATTCTCTGTTCGCTGGCGTTCAGCAAAGCTCTAAGGATTCCCTGAAAAGCACCTGTGTGAATGGGGCCTTAGTGCCATAGCCACATCATCACATATATGACCGGACACCATTCACCATCCCTGCATGCAATGTATGTTACTCCTGCTGCTGCACAGACACTAGTTGCAGAGGAGTGCTGATCACATGGGCAGGCAACATGAGTGGTGAGAACTCCAGCAAAGACTTTGCAAAAGCCATGCTAGTTTAAAGGGGAACTGAAGTGAGAAGAATATGGAGGCTGCCATATTTATTTCCTTTTAAACAATACACATTGCATGGCAGCCCTGCTCATCTACTTGGCTGCAGTCGTGTCTCAATCAGACAAGAAACAGGCATGCAGCTAATCTTGTCAGATCTGACAACAATGTCAGAAACGCCTGATCTGCTGCATGCTTATTCAGGGGCTATGGCTAAAAGTATTATAGGCAAAGGCTCAGCGAGGCTGTCAGGTAAATAAAGATGGCAGCCTCCTTATACCTCTCACTACAGTTGTTCTGTACAGCACAGTGATTTGTGAACATACAAGTATTCTGTCTGAACTCAATGGATGTATGTCTTTCTCAACCTAAATAACTAACTGCTGAGACAAAAAAAAAGGCTAAACTTGATGTAAAATGCTGAACTAAACTTTTTGCCATTGCCCATACTGAAAGCTAGATATCACAGTGATGGAACTAAACTGAACAATTTGGGGTTAATAGCTAGCAAACCAAGTGTCAGCTTGTGATAAAGTGCAGAGACACAGGAGGCAGAATGAAAGCTGCCTTTTACAGCCCCTGTAAACCACTTATCTCTCTCACTGAATGCTCCAGAATAAAGAAACATGTTGATATGTTAATGTGCCACACTTCTTTGAGGTCTCTGACATTCTTGTGACCTGAAGGACCTGGGGAAGGGGGCATTGTACATGCTGCTCTGACAGGGAGAGGAAGAGAAGAGCGTCTGTCCACTGTAGTAGCCAGCGGGAGTGACTCACCAAAAGATAACAAATCAAACCGCACATTCTTTTCAGTGCGGACTCCATCTGAAAGTTCCCGCAGTCTGCCTGTTCCTCTCTCTGCTATGAGATTTCCCCGCCCTTCCACGCTGCTGATAGGAAGGAGCTGAGGAGGAGGGCGGAGATGGTGTCTCTGCTTGCCTTCCAAGCTGTCATGTCTATCGTGCGGAGGAAAGAATTTATGATGCAGACAGCGGCCAATCACAGCAGCCGGGCGGGGACAGAGATCTGGTGGGCGCTCCGCCCGGGTAATAGGCTCTGGGGAGAACACTGAGTTGGAGTTGGAGCAATTTTGGGTACCTGGAGTCGGTGGGTTTATAAACTGAGGAGTCTGAGTTGGAGTCGGATGATTTTTGTACCAACCCCACAGCCCTTAGGCTCTCATAAGTTCAACTCCATGCTAAAATAGAAGAGGAAAGTGATCTACCAAAAAGCTTTTTTTTATGACCTGGTCCTTTGTCCCTCAACAGTGAAGTCTGTGGCAATCGTATCCATCAAATGATGTACATTACTTCTGGTCACTGATAATTGAGTAGCCCCTGTCACCCAAAGGCACCCCTGTATCTACCAGAAACTACTCAGAGGCAGTTATAATATATTCTGAATTGCTTACCAATAAAGCCCACTTTAATTAGTAAGGTATTTCAGGCAGGTGAGTTGTGCAGTTTGAACGCCCTTTTCTGAAATAAATCCTGGAAGCCTAGCTATTTGTATCTAACAAACAGAGTGAGGTGCTCCAAAGAAATACAATTATTAAAAACCGTTTAAAAAGTAAGCTGAACTTGCCTCAAGAATAAGCTTGTCAGTTCAACAAGCAAATAGTTTAAAGTGTACCCAAGGTGAGAATGATAGGGAGGTTGCCATATCTATTTCCTCTTAAAGGGACACTTGCGCCAGGAATAAAAAAAAAAAAAATCAGTTTTACTCATCGGGGGCTTCTACCAGCCCCCTGCAGCTGTCCTGTGCCCTCGACAGTCACTCAGAGCCTCCAGTCCCCCACCGCCAGCTAGTTTTGTTTTCGCTGACCGGCCCTCACAGGGAGGCGGTGGGCTTTCTGCACATGCGCAGGCCTGGCCACGCGTGTCCTTCTTCATGTTCCCGTCCTCAATAGAGTCCTTCACAGACACAGAACACTATTGCAGACGGGAAGAAAAATATGAGTGGCCAGGTCTGTCAGCGAAAACAAAACTAGCTGGCAGCGGGGGACCTGAGGCTCCGTAAATGACTGCGAGGCCACGGGACGGCTAGAGGGGGCTGGTAGATGCCCCAGGTTAGTAAAACAGATTTTTTTATTCCTTGCTTAAAGGGAATCTAAAGTGAAAATAAACTTATGATATAATGATTTGTATGTGTAGTACAGCTAAGAAATAGAACATTAGCAACAGAGATATGAGTCTCATATTGTTTCCAGTGCAGGAAGAGTTAAGAAACTCCAGTTGTTATTGATGCAAAAAAGGCCACTGATCTCTCCACAACTTTCAAAGAGAGTCTCAGAGAGCTCTGTCTTCTGAAGCTTGTTATCTCAAGTGTCAGTCACTGTATTGGTTTTTTTTCTGCAGAGAACAGTTCAAAAGTTCACTAACCTGCTCTGTAAAATCATTTAGAATGCTGAGTAGTGTGTAAACTGCCAATATTAGAGAATAATGAAATGTTATAACAAAAAACAATATAACTGAAAATAAAAATGAGAATATTTTCTTTGCTATTAATGTTCTAGTAATTATCTGTACTATACAACCAATTCATTAGATCATAATTTTTTTTCCCGCTTCAGTGTCACTTTAAGTGTCCCTTAAAACCTCAGTTTTCTGGCTGTCCTGTTGATTTTCTGGCATCAGTAGTATCTTGAGTCACCAACCTGATACAAGCATATGGATAATACAGTCAGACTTGAGACCGAGCACCTGATCTGCATGCTTGATCAGGGTCTATAGCTAAAAGTATTAGAGACACGGGATCAGGGGGATAGCCAGGCAACTTGCATTGTTTAAATGGGAATAAATATGGCAGCCACCATATCACTTGCCTTATGCTGGGCATAGACGGGTCGACCGGCGGCTCGATCCCAGCCGCGTCCCCGCTCGTCCGCGTGGATCGATTGCCGCTCGTCCCCGCCGGCGCTTCCTAATCAGCTGCTCGATTCCATGCCATTGTCCGCCGGCGGGAATCGAGCGGGCGCGGGTCGATCGGCTTGATCGGGCCAGCTGAATATTGTCAGCTGGCCGGATCAGCTGGTCGATACACGGCACGTTTTGCTGGTCGATACACGGTACAGAAACGTACCGTGTATCCCCAGCATTAGCTTCAAATAAATAAAACCCAAAAATGGACAACTTGTTTCACGGGCTAAACCTGCTTCTTCATGTCAGCACACAATGTGTTTGAGTAAGCCTGTATTCTAAAGTACAAAACATTTTGCCTGGCGTAGACCTGTTCTTACACAGCCGATCATGTAAACATGTCAAAAGGGGGGGGCACACAAATTTGGGCACACGGTGAATCCAAAAAAATCTCACCCTGCTGTGGAAAATTTCCCAGTGTTTTGAATGACTATCCCCCCTTGGAGGCGTTTATACAGTGGGGGTAAGACTCAATTCAGCTTCCAGCATTGCACTGGTTTTATCATAATTTGAGCTCAGTCTTTTTGCTCTAAGTATTTGAGTAAGTAGTGTACAACAAAAGGTCTGAAACTTGTATTTTGAAGTACAAAAGTACAACTAACAGATGGCTTTTAAACTGTACCTGAGGATTCTATAATGGGGATATTTATACTTACCTGGGACTTCCTCCAGCCCCATGAGGTGCATGGGCTCCCTCCTCGGCTGCTTGCCAGGCTCAGCTAGTCGTGCGCTTCTGTGCATGCCCGGCTGCGCAGGCGCAGAACGCTCCCGATTGTGGGAGCATAATGGGTGGTGCATGTGTGGCTGACCAGATTACCGGGGGGATTACAAGACAATGGATTGGCCGAAGAGGACAGCAAGGGAGATCACGCACTTCATGGGGTTGGAGGAAGCCCCAGGTAAGTATTAATACCCCGTTATAGACTTCTCAGGTGTCATTTAACCACTTAGCAACTTCTGCCGCGCTTTTCTACGTCCTTGTTTACAAACCCCTATAAACACATGTAAATATTTGGTTCTGTTTTCTATTTTTAGAAAACTGAGTACGTATAGCATCATCTTGTGGCCAAAAAGGAAAACTACTTCCAAATACACCATTATTTACTTACCATAGAAAAATTAAATACATTTTTATTATTTTTTAAACTCCTTCACCCCTAACCCAAAGTAAAAGATTATCGCCATACTTTGTACTAGGGACACAATTTAAACATTGTAATAACTGGGACAAATGGGCAAATGTCTGTTTAATCTACAATAGCACATTTTATTTTTAAACTACAATGGCTGAAAGCTGAGAAATGGTGATTTTTTTTTTTCATTTTTTCCTTCTTCCCTGTCAAATGCATATAAAATATAATTCTTAGCATAAAGTACTGCCCAAAGAAAGCCTAGTTTTTCCCACAAAAAATAATGTCTAGATCATTTCAGTGTGATAATTAGTGATAAAGTTATTACCGAATGGATGGGAAGAGCTTTTGAAGGGGGGAAAAAAACCTGTGGTAGAGAAGTGGTTAAGCAATTTGGACATCAACTTAATATCCAGGTCCATATTAAGTAAATGAAAGCATATTGACTTTGCACAGTAAACATTTGATTTCATGCCATTTGAATCTGCTTGAATAAAGAGGACCTGTTGTTGTTTCAGGTGACTGGAGAGGAAGAAGATGTCAGTGTATATGACATAGCTGATCACCCAGACTTCCGCTTTCGGGCCACAGACATTGTGATTCGCATTGGAAGCTCAGGGCCTGATGCTTTTCCAGATGGCAGCCAGGTAACCTTCCTTCTGTCCATTGTGTAGCTGTGGGCCACTCATTAGGGGAGCTTCAGAATGTGCCAAGTAAAATCATCCTCCAGTTATATCAGTTTTCAATGTTAGTCTTTGAAAGGTATTTCTGCAGTTGAAAACACTATGTAATCCTGGAACTTAAAGCCTGAAACAATAATAATCGCCTGAAATAATAATTCTTGATAATTTTGGACAGTGCTTCTGCATACAAAGGCTGCTCATTTATTTGCCGATCTGTCTTCTGCTCTTTGGCCTCGACTCATAAAGCGTTGCCACATGCGTTATCGCCCAAGCGGTAAATTACCGCATGGTATGTTGTTGATAGTGGATTCATAAAATTTAACGTATATTTTACGTATGTTTTACCGCATACGGTAATAGTGCGGTAATGAAAATGTTGTTTGTGTCGGTAAACTGAATGTAATGTATTCATGAAAAAAAAGGGAGTAAGGAAGTGATAAATAACATGTTATCGGCAACAAAGACCTGGCGAGTTTGCTCTACACAGCAGCATTTTAGGTGAGAAATGGAGCCCTTTCAACTTAATGTTATGGAATTTTTAAGGATACAGAGGAGGAAGGGTGGTTGTAATATCACCCAGGCTTTTAGAAATCGCACAGTTAGATAATTTATAAGAATAATTAATAGATATCGATATAGATAGATATAGATAGATAGATAGATATAGAGATATTTATTATAATAATAATGTATAATTTATAATAAGTCGCATGTGTCTAAATCTGCCCACTTCTACCCAGCATGCACCTTGTCATTAGGTAGTCAGCGGCAAACTACCGCACTCAGCAAATTATACCGACAGCTTTCCGCACCACACCGCACACTTACCGCACTCTTACCGACTGCTGTCGCAATCACCTCACACTTTTTTTATGAATTCACTGCAAAAACCCTCATTTACCGCTAGCGGTAATTTCCCGCCCTTCTCTGAACTACCGCACTCTCTCTTATGAATCGAGGCCTATGTAGGGTAAAAGCAAGCAGGAGAGACCTGTTACTATAGGGATTGGCTATAGTTTTTCACCATGTGCAGCTACAAACAAGCAGTTCTTGGCTTATGAGGAATACTTCCTGAAAAGATGTATGAAATGGTCATAAACTGTCATTTTAAGGTCACCTGATCCGAAAATGTGTGCATGTCTTAAAGTGTGTACCACATTAACAGACAGAGGGAAGCTTAAAAGAGCACCTGGGAGTACTTACCTTGGGAAGGTTGAGGCTCCTTCCTCCTCCATTCCAGTGCTGTCAGCCACTGAAAAAGTGTTGGGCTCCAGGATCATAACAATCCTGTGATAGCCTTGCGCACACGCAGTAGTGGCTTTCTTTCAGGCTCAGACGGAAATTACCAAGCCTGATTGGATCCACTCTACTGCCCAGTAGTCTCTGTAACACAATAATGCTGCTCGTCCACAGCAGGACTTAGGGGATTGGTGAACGGGAACATGTGTGCCTCCAATCAAGAGCCATGTTTATTCATGGAAATGAAAGTAAAAGTAGTGTAAAAAAAAAAAGATCAAACACTTTCTAGTAACCCAGGATAGTATGTAGTAATAGTAAGTAAAATACATCCTTTTTTTTTTTAACTATAGCTATTAACTCCTAACTCTTCTCCCCCGTAGTGCACAAAATAAAACGCTTAAACAGCATTAAAACAAATTCATAAATGGTTACCTTTGGAACTCCGCTTTTAGTATGTTATGAGAATATATTTGTTATTTTAGCAAATAAGGGCTTGTAATTATTGATGGGGAACAAAAACACAAAACAGAAAAAATACACCTTTATTTCTAAATAATATATTGTTGCCATACATTTTCCTAGGAACATAATTTAAATGTTCTGATAGCCAGGGCAAATGACGTGTGGGTTTTATCTATAGTAGCATTGTTTGTTAAAACTGTAGGAGATGGAATTCGATTTTTTTTAATTGTTTTTACATTTAACATGGATAGAAAAGTATTACTGAAAATGAGTATCGCCCACATAAAGCCTAATTTGTGGTGGAAAACAAAAGATATCATTTAGGTGTAATAAGCAGTGATAAAGTTGTAGCAAAATGAACAGGAGGAGCACTGACATGTGAAAATGGCTCTTGGCAGTAAGGGTAAAATAGCCTGTGGGGTGAAGTATTTAGCTACCTACACGCTTTCAGTAACTATTGTCCCTTTTCATTCCCTTATAAAGAATGCCTGGCTGTCTTGCTGACATGTTGGCTTTAGTTGTTGTTGAGTTTGACTAGGATCAAAGCATCTGATCTGCCAGCTCATTCTGGGCCTTTGACTTTTTAGTATTAGAGACAACATCAGCACAGAAGTCAAGCAACAGTCATTTTTTAATATAGAATGAGGACAACAGCTTCCGTATTCCTCTTACTTGAGGTTCCCTATACATTTAAAGACCAAACAGATCCCAAATACTGAAAGTAGGGCGGGGAACTCCTGAGCTTATTCCGTGGCAAATTGCAGACTCCCAGCCCTGCTTGGGATTATGGATAATTGTTGTTGTGATTACACATCTTTTGAGATGATTTGTAGTTTCAAAATGTAAAGAAAAAGTTGTATAATCATCTTAAAGAAAACCTGAACTGAACATTAACCACTTCCGGGTGGTTTTGCTGATCTGTGCTGCGGGGGCTCTTCAACCCGCAGCACAGGTCAGATAGCAGCCAGGGCGATCAGACTCTCCCCCCCCCCCCTTTTTTTTCCCCACTAGGGGGATGTCCTGCTGGGGGGGTCTGATCGCCGCCGGCTGTTTGCGCTTGCGGGGGGGGGGGGGCTCTTCAAAGCCCCCCTCCGCAGCGCTTTCTGGCCTCCTTCCCCTTCCCTCCCTCTCCCTCCCCCTGTGAGTGGCGCAGGACGGAAATCCGTCCTGCGCCGCCTCAGATAGGCTTCAGCCTATCAGATGCCGGCGATCCCCGGCCAATCAGTGGCCGGGGATCGCCGATCTCCTCTATGGCGCTCCTGCGCAGCAGCGCCTTATGTATGTAAACAGCCCCGCGTGTTTACATTTACCCTGCGAGCCGCGATCTTCAGGATTCAGGGGCGTACTTATGCGTACGCAGAATCCTGAAGTGGTTAAAAGTCAAAATAAACATACACAAGTCATACTTACCTCCTGTGTAGTCTACTCCTCAATCTATTTTTCCCCTCCTGCGTCCCGTTTGTCCACTGTGATCAATGGAATTCTCCGTCCTCCATTTTGAAAATGGCTATTACCCTATAACAGCTTCCTGATCAGCACACAGTTAAACTGTAACATCGCCCACTTGAGCCATAGGTAAACATGGACACCTCAGTTCTCCTCTCAGCTGTAACTGACAGCAACTGATATATAACTGACAGCAACTGATATATTTCAGTTCTGACAAAATGTTGTCAGAACTGGAAGGGATCACTGTAAGCAGAAAAAAGTGAGCTTCTGAGAGGAACTGATGGCAAGGTGACTATGTAATGTTCATTTGAAGTTACCTCATGTGTTTATTTTAAATAATTTTACATAGTACAGGTTCTCTTTAAGTCACCCCTTCTGCTAGTGGCACAGTCCTATTTCCATAGTACTGAGTTTTTATATTGGAAAACTGACTAATAAAATTGCCATTATTTCCTAAAATCTTCCACTGTGATTGTGACAAAAATAGTATTCGTAAATAGTATTAAGGGGAAAAAAAAATTTGTCGACATACGGTAGATGTTGAAATAGAATAAATCAGAATCTTTTATTTCGCCAAGCACGACTGGGCCGTGCCTGGAATTGGATTTGGCAAATACAGGGCTAGTGTGAAAAAGAACAAGACATACGATACAAATACATAGTAAGCAGCAGGACAATATAAAGGGTACAGTTACAGCAATTGGATACATTTGAACACGTATACATGTAGTGTGCAGCCGTGCAGTCAGGCTTGGTGCTACCAGTAGAGAGACCTAAGAGTTCAGATAGTTTACGGCTGAGGGGAAGAAACTGTTCCTGTGCCTTGTGGTCCTGGTGTAGATGGATCGGAACCTCCTGCCTAGGGGGAGCCTACTGAAGAAGCGAAAGCCTGGGTGGGACGGATCATTTTATGAGCTCTGAGGCGCATTCTAGAGTTGAAGATTTGGTCTAGAGGGGAGTGGTTTCCCAATGATTCTCTCCGCTGATCTGATAACCGTCTGCAATTTGTGTCTGTCACTGGCGGAGGAGCCAGCATACCAGACCTGGATAAAGGAGCAGAGTACAGATTCAATTGTGGCAGTGTAGAAGCTCGTCAGAAGCTCGCGGGCCATACCGAACTTCTTTAGTTGGCATAGGAAAAATAGTCTCTGTTGGGCTTTTTTCTGGGTGGAGGTTGTGTTGGCTTTCCAAGTCAGGTCCTTAGAGATTGTCATGCCGAGGAGGCGTGCACAGGGAATGTTCTCAACTACCGTGCCATCAATGCTGATCGGGGGTGGAGTGGTAGCGTGTTTCCTAAAGTCAATGATCATCTCAACCGTTTTTGCAGTGTTGAGGACCAGCCCATTCTCCCTGCACCAGTGGCAAATTCTGTCAACCTGGTGGCTTTGACGGAGTTCGCAGTGGACCTGCAATTGTTAGTGTATAGGGAGAATAGGAACGGCGACAGTACACATCCTTGAGGGCCCCTGTGTTGGTGATCCTTGGTTGAGACATGATTGTGTCCAGCTTGACGGCCTGGGTTCTGTTACTTAGGAAGTCTGTGATCCAGAGGGAGAGGGTAGGATAGACCTCGAGGGCAGCCAGATTCTCTTGAAGTATTTGGGGGCTGATGGTGTTGAAAGCCGATCTAAAGTCGAGTAGAAGGATCCTGGCGTATGAGTCAGGTCTATAATTTACGAGTTCCAGGCAGATGTTTATGGCGTCGTCAGTAGACCTGTTTGCTCTATACGCAAACTGAAACAGGTCCAGCAGGGACTCAGTGGATAGCTTGAGGAGAGGCAAAACCAAGCTTTCAAAGGATTTCATGATGATCGATGTGAGAGCCACCGGCCTGAAATTGTTGAGGTCTGAGACACCATGTTTTTTGAGGGACATGGATGATTGTGGACCTCTTGAAGCAAGCAGGGACCCTGCCTTCCTGGATGGATTTGGTGAAGATGGATGAGAGAATTGGAGCAAGCTGCTGCGTGCGTGCAGGTTTTCAGACAGGCTGGTGACACTGCATCTGGGCCTGAGGCTTTTCTTGCATTAATCCCTGACAGGTGTTTTCTGGCATCTTCCTCATCCACCGCTAGAGGGGGTGGGCTTGGATGTGGGGGTGCCAAGTCAGAGACGCAGGAGGCTCTGGGGACCTTGCTGGGACTGGCAGGTTCTCAAATCTGCAATAGAACTCATTGAGGTTCTCAGCGAGCTTGGTGCTGGGAGTTGCATGCTGGTAGTTCGTGGCAGCCTTAAAGGGGAACTGAAGAGAGAGGTATATGGAGGCTGTCATGTTTATTTCCTTTTAGACAATACCAGTTGCCTGGCAGCCCTGCTGATCCTCTGCCTCTAATACTATTAGCCATAGCCCCTGAACAAGCATGCAGCAGATCAGGTGTTTCAGTGGTTCAGACTTATAAGTCTGATCTGATAAGACTAGCTGCATGCTTGTTTCTGGTTTTCATCAGATACTACTGCAGAGAAATAGACCAGCAGGGCTGCCAGGCAACTGGTATTGATTAAAAGGAAATAAACAGGACAGCCTCCATATACCTCTCTCTTCAGTTCCCCTTTAAGCCCCTTCCAGACAGTTCGTGTGTCCCTTGAGGAGAGGTTCTGTTCCAGTTTTACAGCGTAGTTCTTTTTGGTTGCTTGTTTAGGGTGTTTTTAGCCCTCCTATACTCCTCCTGGTTGCCAGACTTGAACATCAGTTCCTTGCTTCTGCGCAGGTGACGAAGTTTATTGGAGAACCATTGTTTGTTGTTCGGGTAGTGTTTGCGGATTTTTGTTGGGACACACTGGTCCTCACAGAAGCTGATGTACGAGGATACGTCTGCCCACTCATCTAAGTTCGGTGCTTCCAGAGCCTTCCAGTCCGTACAGTCAAAGCAGGCTTGAAGTTGTAGTTTAGCCTCCTTCGAAAACCTGGATACACTTTATATAGTCCCCTAACCTTTTCCCTATCCATATACACACATTTTCTCCTAGTCCCTGTATCCTCAGCTTCTGAACCAGGCTGGAACATTTTATTTGCCGTATATTCCAGCGTATAAGACGACTGGGCGTATAAGACGACCCCCCAACTTTTCCAGTTAAAATATAGAGTTTGGGATATACTCGCCGTATAAGACTACCCCTCTTCCAACGCACACCAAATTAAAATAAAAAATAAAAAAATCATATACTGGTGCTGTGTATGAACAGATACTGGTGCTGTACTGTATGTGTTACCCAGTATATAACAGTATATAGTCAATTGACTTGCTGCATTTATCAACTCTCCTTAAGTAGACTGGTCAGCTCTCCTAGTCTACCTGTTTATCAGAGCGGTATGGAAGAATATATTGCGCTCCCTCAGCATGGAGATCTGAGAGGCGGTAACAGGCTAGGACGTATCACCCGGCGTCAATGACACCCGGCGTATAAGACGACCCCCGACTTTTCAGAAGATTTTCAAGGGTCAAAAAGTAGTCTTATACGCAGGAATATACAGTAAGAGCTGAATGAACCATCTCACACTTGGCTGTTGTACACATTTCATTTCACAGTTAAAATGTAATTGCTTGCAGTGACGATAATCATGCAAGACACCAGGATAGCTCTTTATACATTTGCTACGAACATACACAATTAATTGTGGCTTGAGTTTACGATTAGTTTAGGATTGCTTTAAATGATTACAGTGGAAAAGGTGTGGTGGTGGTCATCTAAAGCTGTATTTACCTACCGGTAATTTTAGGGTCTGCTAAGAACCGGGTGATTTTATTATTAATACGAATAATAATGTCTTGATGAGTAAAACCCTAGAAATGAAATGGGGTGTACGGTTTTCTTATGAATATGTAATTTTATATATATATTTTTTCTAACATTTGTATTCTCCCTCTCTTGCTCTCCAGCCATCGGTGGGACAAGTTGCTCGTGTTGATGTCAACAGCAAAGTGGAAGTAATCTGGGCTGACAATACTCGATCCATTGTTCTTCCCCAGGTAAACCAGTTTAATATCGCTGCTATGGAGACATGGCGCCTTCATATCTCTAGATGATTGTAGATTAGCTGGAAAAATTGATTCCAGGTTCTGCTTCAAATCACCATATTCTTTATTAGAAAAAAAGTCAACACTCCAAAACCAATATTGATCAAGATTAAAAACTGATAACCACTAGTACACATTCATCCATCAAAGTCCCAAGACTATCCTGCATGTGCTGCAGAATTATAGCAGGCTGCAAAGCTCGTTAAGAAGAACAGTCACTGAGCAAGGGTTGGTGCATATGCAGATTGCAAGAGATAGAGGGTAAATGCAGGCATCATAATAGATCATGCAGTTCCAAGCGGGCAGCGTAACATTCAACCACACTATAACTTCCACTTAGGCAGGTGTCCACAGATAGCCTCAGTCAGTTTCAGTGTAAGCCGTACAAGGCACTTTGAGCACAGAAACACTGTAGAAAAGCTTTGCCTCAGTGAGGCTCTCACTTCACCAATGACCATAGATATCGGGGATCTCCAGGCTCTAATGATGCAGTGCTGTACTCATTGAGCATATCATACTGCTTGAGCTACTTGCCCCAGGTCTCCTGCTGTCCTGTATTGCTGTGTGGTAAAGTTCGCGCTGCTCCCATTTAAGCCAAAGGCACGGTGGAGGGTAGGCACCAGCTGACACTGGTATAGGCACGTCGGGGCTGCGGTTATCCGTTGCTGTGGGCAGAGAGTGGAGACAGATGCCTGTTTTTACTCTTGTTCAGTATTGGTTTTGCAGTGTTTCCTTTTTCTAATAAAGAATATGGTGATTTGAAGCAGGACCTGGAATAAATGCTCTCAATTTACTAGCCTTCCCCAGACCCATGCTCCACTTTTTTTTTTAGGGGTGCCACCACTGTGATATAAACAGTGAGTTTCCCATCAGACAGGTCGAATTGACTGGAAAAGCTGTCCTTAGATCGTGTGTGGTGGTGGTGGTGGGGGGTGTTAACGGTAGATTTTGTTGGGAGTGGGTGAGATTCAGATCAGTATTCAATCGGATCTTTGGTTTAAATCTGATCTATACCTAATGGTGCACAGTGGTAACCAGATAACCAATATTAGGAAAACATCTAATTGTGTTATTGACCTGATGCAGAGAGTTTGAGTATTTGTACGAAGAGTTTTTTTTTTTTTTTTTTTTTTTTTTCTGCCTGAATTTTTGTTTTTCCTTTTCTGCAATTTATTTTAGAGCAACCCCATCCTTCAGTCTATCATCTCATTGGTCAGTCCTTCATAGTTACCGTGACTTCAGTCCCACAGCAAAATCACGGGCAACAGCAGTGTCACCATAGAGGCCAAGGTGTTTTGTCACACCAGTGTTTCCTTGATATTACATGTTCGATCAAGGTATGCAGTACAGAGGCGCCAGCAGGATAAAAATTCATAAAAGTTTTAAAATTGCTGGGAGGAAGTGGTGGACTTGCCTCCCAAAAGCAAAACAGACTACCTGTTTTCAAATAAATAACACGTTTATTATACGATACCCCAGTAGGAAATGCAACGCGTTTCGCGGGTCAAGCCCGCTTCATCAGGCAATCAAGGGGTTAACTGTAAGTGAAAAACAAATAGTAGCAATAAACAATATTGGCTGGGATGGAGGCTAAAAAGTTACTACAGGCTATGTATAAAGTACAGACAATGTTGTTATTATATAAAAAGCGCTAATTAGAATCAAACAAAATGCACAAGAAGTCTGTGTATAGAAAATCAACTCCATAATATATAGTGCAAAAAAAATTATAAATTAAAATCACCTAAGTAGTACATGGTACGGTATTTGGGGAAAAACATTTTTGTTGTATCTCTGAGGAATGTTTAGTGGGTGGTACCAAAAGATAAGGGGAATGGTAAGGGTAGTGGGAGGCAATGCAATAGAAGAGAAGCTGATGTAATGCTAAAGGTGATAAAGGTAAATATATCAGTACAAGTGCAGACTGATGTGGTGCACCTAAGTTAGAAGTAAAAAGTAATACGTAGGGACAATATGCAGAGACAATAGTGACAAATGAGCAGAACTTACCAGGGAATCTGTAGTAGCAGGGTTAGCGCCTCAGTGGCATGTTACCTGTACTGGTGTGCTTATATGTGTGAAATAACGGAGGGAAAATTGATTGAGAGGGCGTGGGTGAGTAGGGTGGGCGGGGTTAGATGTCCTAGCTAGAAGAATGGGCGTGTTGGAGGCTATGCAGAGAGCGGTGGGTTCCTCCGTAATAGGGGTGTGCTTACAAGTGTGAACAGCTGTTGGTGGGCGTGTTAGGGAGAGTGATTGGCAGTATACCGAAGGCAGATGCCGGTCGCCGGGGAATGACGCATTGATGTGGGCGCCAGGGGCTGAGCGAGTACTGCGCCTGCGTCGGATACAACGCTGGGCGCATTGAGTCTGGAGTGCGCTGGGGGCCTGAGTTGGCAATGCGCATGCGTCCAGGCTGACGCCGTGCGTGTAGGGTATACGATGCGCACGCACCTCGAAGGTCTGTGCGCAGGGGGAAGAGGTAGCCATTGGTAAAGAGGGCAAAATGCCCTCCTAGCGCGTATCTAATGATAAGGATATATATATCCACTGGGGCAGTGTTAATGTGGTGAGACCTAGTGTCGTTCAATAAAGTGTACAGACGAACACATTGTGTTGTGATTATTATGAATTTAGAACATGTATAACAGGCTAGGTAGACTAATCACCATAGTGATGGTGTTATACTGCCATCTAATGGTGAATATTTAGTGTGTTCCTGATACAGAACAAAAAACAGATTGCTCAATACATGATATTCTGATGTCATAAAATAGTAGAAATCATGAAGAGATAAATACTAAAAACAAAAGAATTGTGGAATACTAGAACCAAAGAATTTTAAAATATTAATAAAAATATATATGAAGCATAGAAACCTATTATAATGTGGAACCTAAACGTGAGCCACATGATGTAATGGAAAAACATGTATGTTGATAAAACAAGATTATAAGTATGAGTGTCACAAGAGCTAATAGCTCGAGAGCATCGACATTGTTAGTGACAGCATTTATATGAACAAAAACCTAAAACGGGACTAGACCCATAATACAATTCATGATAAAGGCAATATTAAACATGATAAAAAGACAAAAAACAACAGGAGTAAAAAGACAAAAAACAACAGGAATAAAAGAGAGCAACTGACAAAAGGAAAACGGAGCGAGGGTGTGTTTAGTAGATTTTTTCTATTACTTCATTTAGCCCTTCTGGGTTGAGGGTTTTTAGGGTTTGAATCCAGAACATTTCGTGTTTCTTTAGAATATCAAAGGCGTTTGGCAATTTGACATCCACTGAGTCGATCAGTATGATGTTGAAGAAAGTTGGGTTGTGCTCGTGGTGGGTGCTGAAGTGCCGCGAGACGCTGTGAAGGGGGAAACCATTGATGATGTTACGTTTGTGTTGTCCAATTCTACAACGTGCAAGTTGTGTGGTTCTCCCCACATACTGGATATTGCAGGGGCATGAAATAAGGTAGATAACATATTTGGACTCACAGGACAGGTGTGTTTTGATGGGATATTTGGTGCCAGTAGTGGTTGACGTAAATGAGGCACCTGATTGTATAAATTGACATGCTAGACATCGATTTTTATTACATGGGGAGCATCCTGGTTCCTGTGGTGATGGGGTGTCTAAGGAGGGTTGATTGTTTATTGTGCGTAATTTGCTTGGTGCTATAAGATTGCGTAGGTTTGGGGCTCTTCTAAACGTGATGGATGGTGTTTTGGGTAGAAGGGGTCGCAAGTAGGGGTCTTGCAAGAGGATATCCCATCTGTTTTTCAATATATTGCGTATAATAGTATGTTGAGCATTGTAACGGGTGATGAATCTCGGTGGGTCCTTCTTGTCGGTCTGTGTGGATATGTCAGGGCGTGGATGGGGGTGCATGGCTCTGTATTTGGCGTCTTTAATTAATTTTGTTGGGTATTGCCTGTCTATGAACTTTTTAGTGAGAACCTCAGATTGTAAGCTAAATTGCATAGGGTCGGTGCAGTTTCTGTGGATTCTTTTGTACTGGCTGTAGGGGGTATTGGTAATCCAGGGATGGTGATGGAAACTGTTAAAGTGTATATAATTGTTGGCATCGACCGGTTTGAAATATGTCTTGGTTTTGATGCAGTTGGAGTCAATGTATAGTGTAAGATCTAAGAATTCTATGGACTGGGGGTGCTGGTGGAATGTGAACTGGAGTTCTGCTGGGTTCGAATTAAGGTAATTAACAAATTTTGGGATGAGAAGGACGTCACCCTTCCAGATGAAGATGAGATCGTCTATGTAACGTTTATAGAATATTATGTTATTGGCAAATGGGTTATGTGATGAAAATTTCAGTGATTCCAGGAAGCCCATGGTAAGGTTGGCGTATGAGGGGGCAAATGAACTCCCCATGGCCGTACCACTGGTTTGATGAAAAATTTTGTCATTGAAGGTGAAAATGTTGTTATGGAGTATGAATTCTGCGCATTGGAGAAGGAATGTTTGTTGTGCAGAGGGCATTAGTGTGTTGGTGGCTAGGGCATATTGTAGAGCTTGGAGGCCATAGGGGTGGGGTATGTTAGTATACAAGGATGTAACATCGCATGTGAGCCAAGTGTAGTCTGTCTGCCAGGTGATATCATGTAGTAAGTGAATGAGCTCTTGAGAATCTTTGAGATAAGACGGAAGGGAACGCACAAGTGGTTGTAGGTGTTGGTCAATGTATTTTGAAAGATTGCAAGTGATGGAATTCATGCCGGAGATGATAGGTCTTCCTGGTGGTTTTTGTAAATTCTTGTGTATTTTCGGTAGATAGTAGAAGATGGGGGTGGTTGGTTGTGTGTTGATGATGAAGTTCCTTTCGTTTTTTGTGACTATGTTGGATGCAAATGCCGTATTGATAAAAGATTTGAGGGTATTATTGAGGTCCAAGAGGGGGTCAGTGGTTAATGTCTCATAATGTTTAGGGTTGTTGAGAAGCCTCGCTGCTTCCTCTAGGTAATCAGCACGGTTGAGAATTACTATACCTCCTCCTTTATCTGCTGGTTTGATGACTATGTTGGGATTAGATTGAAGTTTTTTAAGGGCGAAAGTTTCTTGTTGTGTGAGATTGGATTTGGGCGTGGGTAGAGTGTCTGATATACTTTGAATGTCTTTTAGGATGAGGGAGTAAAATGTTTCTATGAAGCAGCCTTTGGAGGCTACTGGATAAAATCTGGAACGTCCTTTCAACTGTGTCGTGATGTATTTTTCCAAATGGAGGTCGGAGGGAGAAACAGATGTGATTGGTATATTGTCGTTGGTTGTGATGATGAGGGAGGTAGTGTCTGTGTTGTCGGAGGGTTTGAGGTTTTTCATAGCAAAGTGTCGTTTTAAGGTTATTTTACGGATGTAAGTGTTTAAATCGGTAAAAAGTTCAAAGTTATTGATCTGATTGGTGGGGCAAAAGGAAAGACCTTTTTCTAATAGGGTGGTTTCATGAGTGGAAAGGATATGGTTAGATAAATTGAAGATACATTTGGTGGTGGGTGGGGTAGGGACCAGCGGAGTTAGGGTTTGTTTCTTTTTCCCTTTCCCTTTCCCTCTACTTCCTCTTTTTCTATATCTGATAGCTGTCGTTTGGCTTTGTTGGTGGGCTGGAGGAATACTTTGTCTGACCTGGGGCTCGGAAGTTGGGTTGCTAATATATTCTGGGATAGGGCTGAGGGGAGTTCTAAAAAAGAAGGAGACAGGGTAAGATTGGCCGGGTTAGATTCTGGGAGGGGGAGGTGGTCTGTATTGGATGGCGAATATGTTATGGTGTTGGTTTGTGTTATGGAACCTTGTTCTTTTTGGGTTGAGGATTCAACATTTTGGGACTGTGTCACGGGATGTAATGTGTAGTTGAGTATTTCTGGTTCAGAGTTGCAGAGACTGAATTGTGAAAGGGAAGTTGGTGTGTTTGGGATTTCTGAGGGTGGTCCTACAGGTTCTGGAGTAACATTTTCCTTGGTGTTTTGGAGTTCGGATAGGGTGGTCGGGGGGCCATTTGGAATGAAGTTGAATTTTAAGGTGGACTGGTATTTAGTAATTGTTTTATTGCTAGTTCCAGCATGTGGGGATGAGACCGTGGGTCTTTTCCTGTCTGGTTTTGTGCGTTGAGTCTTAGGTGTTGTGAAGGAAATCTTGGTGATGTCAAAGCTCTTTGGGGGGGGAGGTGTGCCCAGAAAGCTAGTGAGTTTGGAGGGCATGTTTTTCCGTGGTGGAGGAATGGGGATGGTGAGTTGGGGTGTGGGTAAGGGGCCTGTGTTGGGCATGTGTACTGTGGGCTGGGCGTGTTGGGCCAGGGGAGTGGGGGCAAGTGGTGTTTGGGGTTTGGCTATAGGTGTGGGTGGGAGGGGTGGTGGTGGAAATGGTGGATATCTGAAGGGTGGTGGGGGAATGTTCAGACTCATAAGTGGGACTAATGGAGGTAACGTGTTTGGACCAGGTGGTGGTGGTGCTTTTGGTCCCATTGGCTGAGCATAGGGAGCAGGGCGTTGCTTGCGTTCCCTCTCCCGATGCTCAGCATACGCCAAACGGTCGCGGTTAAGTTTCTTCAACTTTGCTTCAGTGGTGTCTAGTTCGAAACGTTTGACCCGCGGGGTGGTGTCGGTGATGCCAGGATTCGTCTCCTCAGAAGTATGTGGGGCTTTTTTGAATTGGGCTAGTAGGTCGTCTCTGTGAATAGATCTGTTTTCGATAAAATTCATGATGGGGGCTGCTATCGGTGTTGGTGGTTGCCTGTTCGCAGAACTGGCCAAGCTGAGCTTGTAAAGAAAACTAAAGAGAAAAACCGAGAGCCCAATATAGTGTAGTATGTCAGGAATGTTGATAAATGGTAAAGTGAGAATAATTATACTCACAAACATGGGTTACCGTCCAGGTAACCACTATAAAGGCAGGTGAGGAGATTAAGCCTGTCCTCACTCAGGGCTAAGAAGTCGCTCTCTGTAGAAGTAGGAAAGTGGAGATGACACTCCCATCCACCAGGAGTGGACGCAATGTATTGGTATGCAGTACAGAGGCGCCAGCAGGATAAAAATTCATAAAAGTTTTAAAATTGCTGGGAGGAAGTGGTGGACTTGCCTCCCAAAAGCAAAACAGACTACCTGTTTTCAAATAAATAACACGTTTATTATACGATACCCCAGTAGGAAATGCAACGCGTTTCGCGGGTCAAGCCCGCTTCATCAGGCAAACAAGGGGTTAACTGTAAGTGAAAAACAAATAGTAGCAATAAACAATATTGGCTGGGATGGAGGCTAAAAAGTTACTACAGGCTATGTATAAAGTACAGACAATGTTGTTATTATATAAAAAGCGCTAATTAGAATCAAACAAAATGCACAAGAAGTCTGTGTATAGAAAATCAACTCCATAATATATAGTGCAAAAAAAATTATAAATTAAAATCACCTAAGTAGTACATGGTACGGTATTTGGGGAAAAATTTTTTGTTGTATCTCTGAGGAATGTTTAGTGGGTGGTACCAAAAGATAAGGGGAATGGTAAGTGTAGTGGGAGGCAATGCAATAGAAGAGAAGCTGATGTAATGCTAAAGGTGATAAAGGTAAATATATCAGTACAAGTGCAGACTGATGTGGTGCACCTAAGTTAGAAGTAAAAAGTAATACGTAGGGACAATATGCAGAGACATACACAAGAATTTACAAAAACCACCAGGAAGACCTATCATCTCCGGCATGAATTCCATCACTTGCAATCTTTCAAAATACATTGACCAACACCTACAACCACTTGTGCGTTCCCTTCCGTCTTATCTCAAAGATTCTCAAGAGCTCATTCACTTACTACATGATATCACCTGGCAGACAGACTACACTTGGCTCACATGCGATGTTACATCCTTGTATACTAACATACCCCACCCCTATGGCCTCCAAGCTCTACAATATGCCCTAGCCACCAACACACTAATGCCCTCTGCACAACAAACATTCCTTCTCCAATGCGCAGAATTCATACTCCATAACAACATTTTCACCTTCAATGACAAAATTTTTCATCAAACCAGTGGTACGGCCATGGGGAGTTCATTTGCCCCCTCATACGCCAACCTTACCATGGGCTTCCTGGAATCACTGAAATTTTCATCACATAACCCATTTGCCAATAACATAATATTCTATAAACGTTACATAGACGATCTCATCTTCATCTGGAAGGGTGACGTCCTTCTCATCCCAAAATTTGTTAATTACCTTAATTCGAACCCAGCAGAACTCCAGTTCACATTCCACCAGCACCCCCAGTCCATAGAATTCTTAGATCTTACACTATACATTGACTCCAACTGCATCAAAACCAAGACATATTTCAAACCGGTCGATGCCAACAATTATATACACTTTAACAGTTTCCATCACCATCCCTGGATTACCAATACCCCCTACAGCCAGTACAAAAGAATCCACAGAAACTGCACCGACCCTATGCAATTTAGCTTACAATCTGAGGTTCTCACTAAAAAGTTCATAGACAGGCAATACCCGACAAAATTAATTAAAGACGCCAAATACAGAGCCATGCACCCCCATCCACGCCCTGACATATCCACACAGACCGACAAGAAGGACCCACCGAGATTCATCACCCGTTACAATGCTCAACATACTATTATACGCAATATATTGAAAAACAGATGGGATATCCTCTTGCAAGACCCCTACTTGCGACCCCTTCTACCCAAAACACCATCCATCACGTTTAGAAGAGCCCCAAACCTACGCAATCTTATAGCACCAAGCAAATTACGCACAATAAACAATCAACCCTCCTTAGACACCGCATCACCACAGGAACCAGGATGCTCCCCATGTAATAAAAATCGATGTCTAGCATGTCAATTTATACAATCAGGTGCCTCATTTACGTCAACCACTACTGGCACCAAATATCCCATCAAAACACACCTGTCCTGTGAGTCCAAATATGTTATCTACCTTATTTCATGCCCCTGCAATATCCAGTATGTGGGGAGAACCACACAACTTGCACGTTGTAGAATTGGACAACACAAACGTAACATCATCAATGGTTTCCCCCTTCACAGCGTCTCGCGGCACTTCAGCACCCACCACGAGCACAACCCAACTTTCTTCAACATCATACTGATCGACTCAGTGGATGTCAAATTGCCAAACGCCTTTGATATTCTAAAGAAACACGAAATGTTCTGGATTCAAACCCTAAAAACCCTCAACCCAGAAGGGCTAAATGAAGTAATAGAAAAAATCTACTAAACACACCCTCGCTCCGTTTTCCTTTTGTCAGTTGCTCTCTTTTATTCCTGTTGTTTTTTGTCTTTTTACTCCTGTTGTTTTTTGTCTTTTTATCATGTTTAATATTGCCTTTATCATGAATTGTATTATGGGTCTAGTCCCGTTTTAGGTTTTTGTTCATATAAATGCTGTCACTAACAATGTCGATGCTCTCGAGCTATTAGCTCTTGTGACACTCATACTTATAATCTTGTTTTATCAACATACATGTTTTTCCATTACATCATGTGGCTCACGTTTAGGTTCCACATTATAATAGGTTTCTATGCTTCATATATATTTTTATTAATATCATTTTAAAATTCTTTGGTTCTAGTATTCCACAATTCTTTTGTTTTTAGTATTTATCTCTTCATGATTTCTACTATTTTATGACATCAGAATATCATGTATTGAGCAATCTGTTTTTTGTTCTGTATCAGGAACACACTAAATATTCACCATTAGATGGCAGTATAACACCATCACTATGGTGATTAGTCTACCTAGCCTGTTATACATGTTCTAAATTCATAATAATCACAACACAATGTGTTCGTCTGTACACTTTATTGAACGACACTAGGTCTCACCACATTAACACTGCCCCAGTGGATATATATATCCTTATCATTAGATACGCGCTAGGAGGGCATTTTGCCCTCTTTACCAATGGCTACCTCTTCCCCCTGCGCACAGACCTTCGAGGTGCGTGCGCATCGTATACCCTACACGCACGGCGTCAGCCTGGACGCATGCGCATTGCCAACTCAGGCCCCCAGCGCACTCCAGACTCAATGCGCCCAGCGTTGTATCCGACGCAGGCGCAGTACTCGCTCAGCCCCTGGCGCCCACATCAATGCGTCATTCCCCGGCGACCGGCATCTGCCTTCGGTATACTGCCAATCACTCTCCCTAACACGCCCACCAACAGCTGTTCACACTTGTAAGCACACCCCTATTACGGAGGAACCCACCGCTCTCTGCATAGCCTCCAACACGCCCATTCTTCTAGCTAGGACATCTAACCCCGCCCACCCTACTCACCCACGCCCTCTCAATCAATTTTCCCTCCGTTATTTCACACATATAAGCACACCAGTACAGGTAACATGCCACTGAGGCGCTAACCCTGCTACTACAGATTCCCTGGTAAGTTCTGCTCATTTGTCACTATTGTCTCTGCATATTGTCCCTACGTATTACTTTTTACTTCTAACTTAGGTGCACCACATCAGTCTGCACTTGTACTGATATATTTACCTTTATCACCTTTAGCATTACATCAGCTTCTCTTCTATTGCATTGCCTCCCACTACCCTTACCATTCCCCTTATCTTTTGGTACCACCCACTAAACATTCCTCAGAGATACAACAAAAAAATGTTTCCCCAAATACCGTACCATGTACTACTTAGGTGATTTTAATTTATAATTTTTTTTGCACTATATATTATGGAGTTGATTTTCTATACACAGACTTCTTGTGCATTTTGTTTGATTCTAATTAGCGCTTTTTATATAATAACAACATTGTCTGTACTTTATACATAGCCTGTAGTAACTTTTTAGCCTCCATCCCAGCCAATATTGTTTATTGCTACTATTTGTTTTTCACTTACAGTTAACCCCTTGATTGCCTGATGAAGCGGGCTTGACCCGCGAAACGCGTTGCATTTCCTACTGGGGTATCGTATAATAAACGTGTTATTTATTTGAAAACAGGTAGTCTGTTTTGCTTTTGGGAGGCAAGTCCACCACTTCCTCCCAGCAATTTTAAAACTTTTATGAATTTTTATCCTGCTGGCGCCTCTGTACTGCATACCAATACATTGCGTCCACTCCTGGTGGATGGGAGTGTCATCTCCACTTTCCTACTTCTACAGAGAGCGACTTCTTAGCCCTGAGTGAGGACAGGCTTAATCTCCTCACCTGCCTTTATAGTGGTTACCTGGACGGTAACCCATGTTTGTGAGTATAATTATTCTCACTTTACCATTTATCAACATTCCTGACATACTACACTATATTGGGCTCTCGGTTTTTCTCTTTAATGTTCGATCAAGACTCCTCTGGCCAATCGGACACACTGGATCACTAGATTAAGGTCAATATCTGTGGTTGTGCCAAAGGCAATAGCAAGACTTCTCCCACTTTCCGAGACATTGCCAGTTCACAGAAAAGGGGAACATTTTTTGTTTGCTGTTCAGACCAGCCGGAGTCATAATTTCAAGTGTATAAATCCTTTTTTTTTTCAGGTTTTCGTTACTTAGGGGTATACTCTGAACCAAAACACCTCTCAGATAATCACGCCACCATCATGGGCCTCTCATCCATACACAGAGCTGGTACCCACTACGCGCCAGTGTTTGGGGAACACTTCCCTCACTTTTGACCAATGTGAGCTATAGGGAGTAAGGAATCTCAATATGCTATCTTTGACTCTGAGCATTTTCCTCCCCACCAATAAACCAGTGCATTGGAGGCTTTGTGCCTTGTCAGTGCTCAAGCACACACCTCATGTCTGTGACCTTGCTCATGGAAACGTGCAAACATGTCCCATGCTTTGCTGCAAAAATGCTCCAAATGTGAACATTTGCGGGGTATACTCATAAATTGTTCCGTGGGGATGCCGTGGATTAGGCTGCGTGGCTGGTGGCATAGAGGAGGGTGTTACCTGCATTGGGTTTTCTAAAAGTATTGGTCATCAGACCATCGTCGTTCTTCCAGATCAACAGGTCTAAGAATGAAATCCTTGCACGGCTCTATACCGAAATCAGGTGGATGTTACGCTGATTGCAATTTAGGTTGGATATGAACCAATCCAGGTTGTCCTCGGTTCCCCTCCACACCAGCAACTGTTGTCTATGTAAGGCAGTCATACTATGATGCTCTGATTGAATACTACAAGTGGGTACATGTCGGTTCTTTCCCACATGCCTTGGAATAAACAGGCATAGGTAGATGCGCAGGCCTATAGTGGGAACTGCTGAACATAAAACAGTTGTGGTTAAGGATAAATCTCAATGCAGAGACGACAAACTGATTGTGAGACTAGACATCAGGATAGGCATCCTGCAAGAAAAATTCTACGGCGGGTAGACCATCGACGTGTAAAGGCTCTCCACGTCGATCCCCGTGAGGATGGCATCCTGCTCGCCTCAACACATCCCAAGAGTCCCGGACAAAATATGGTAGAGCACTTACGATGTTCTTCAGTTTGGCATTGACCCCCTTGCCCAGCTTTTATGTTAGGCCATTAAATGCGCTGACAATGGGCTTGCCGGAGGGTTTGTTGATGTTCTTATACACCTTTGTCATGGCCAGTAAGTGCCCCCTTGCTCCCACTTTTAGTGGGGCCAGTATGTGCCTCCCTGCTGCCCCTTTTAATGGCTGGGAGTCAGTGTGTGCCTTCCGGCTCTGCAGTGGCCAGAGTGCTTTGATCCCTCTCCCCCTCTCTGCAGCACCAATGCAGGGACCTACTTTGATCCCACCTCCCCTACCACCCAAGGGGAGGGGACACCTTTTTCTATCCCAAAACGTGTGCAGGTAATTATTAATGGTCTTCCTGACGCCTCCAAGTCCTCTCCTGATCAAGGAAAAAATGCACACCTAGAATTTCTTTAGAGGAATTCTAAAGCCTTGTACGTTCCCGGCCAAGGCGGCTTCTGCCAAGAATATAGTGCATAGCGCCTCCTGGCCTCTCAGGTTCTCGGCCAGTGATCAGCCTGGTGGGATGGACTTGGACAAACACTGGCCAGGGCTATCATTCTCTTGTCTCACTCTGCCCTGTGTGCCCAGTCATGCGCCGCTTTGTTGGCCCTGCAAACCGACAGAACACCTTGCTAGCCTGAAGGCTAGCGGCATTGTCGCCTGCAGAAAGAAGCCCTTATCCTGCTCTGGCTACAGTCCATGTGTATGCAGTACAAGGCTTAAGCTCTTCCTCCTCCAGTGGGGCTTGCAGTTTATCCACTCGTTCCCAGAGACAATGTAGGCACAAGCCAGTCAACGTTCCAGTGAAGTTGCTAACTGCTAAACTGAAGCATGGGACATTTTTGGTACCACCGCATTATACTGAGAATTAAATTTTGTCACAAGAAGAGCTGTAATGACAGATAGTAGAATGTAATAATTTATTCAGGATGCCCATTTTTACCTTCATTATCCTAGTTTCAGCATAGGGTGAGGTAAGATTTTAAAATGGGTAAGCATTGGTTAGATAATTTATACATGAATATTGCGGGGGTAAATTGAGCAACTTTATTAATTATGTTCCTTTTTTTTTTTTAATATCTCCCTCCAGCATCTGTACAATGTAGAGTCTGAGCTGGAGGAATCCTTCTATGACTCTGTGGATAGCAGCTCTAGTGGTGCCTCTTCTGATGAATGGGAGGATGATAGTGATAGCTGGGAGACTGACAATGGATTAACGGAGGATGAACATGCCCGTCTCATGTCAGAGCCAACAGAGGAAGCTCACACCCAGCCTGCAGCAGCAGAAGCCACACCACAAGCGGAAGTTGCAGAAGAAGCAGAGCCAGGTGCTTGCGCAGCTGCATTGGTGGTTCCAGGGCTTCCTGCCAAAGTAAATGAAAAAGAAGGAATAGTAAAGAGCTTTAAAGAACTTAAGGAAGCTATTAAAATTCTGGAGAGCCTGAAAAACATGACTGTGGAGCAGCTTTTGACTGGTTCGCCAACATCGCCCATCGCTGAGCCAGAAAAGTTCACCAGAGAAAAGAAATTCCTGGATGACATCAAGAAACTGCAGGAAAATCTCAAGAAGACCCTAGATAATGTTGCCATAGCAGAGGAGGAGAAGATGGAGTCTGCTCCAGAAACTGAGAAAGAGGAGAAAGCAGAGGCTCAAACTCCTGTCCGCTCTGAATGGCCCAGCGACACACCTGTCCTCTGCCAGCAATGTGGCGGCAAACCAGGGGTTATATTCACAAGCGCCAAAGGAGAGGTTTTCTCCATATTGGAGACTGCGCCAGGTAAGGCAACATGTTATTGTATCCTTTAAAGGGAACCTAAACTGAACCTTAAAAAAAAAGTTTAACTTACCTGGGGCTTCTACCAGCCGCCTGCAGCTGCCCTGTGCCCTCGCCATCACGAAACGATCCTCCAGTCCCCTGCAGTGGCTCAGTTTTGATTTCTGTGACTGAGCCAGTCGATAGCCACGGCACCTGCGCGGCCCTAGCCGCACATTTCCTTGATCACGCTCCTGGTGGCGGGAGTGCGATTGAGGACGCACGCAGGAGGGAGAATTGCAGCGTTGGATCCAGGGGAAGCGAGTAAGTGCAGGGGCTGATGCAGAACTCACTGAGGTATGATTTTTTTTCCTCCCTGCTTTTAGGGTTTAAAATCTGGAAATCAACATACCACCAGGGAGTTTAAATAAATAAAATACAGGTCTATTTAGCAGGTCTATAAAATACAAAATTACGCCAAAGTCCTCAACGTATCACTTGCAATAATTCACCCGTTGTTGGGAACGCTGCATGTAGTCCAAAAGTCCAGTATAATTCAAACGTTACTGCTGCGCTCCCTACACCTGAAAAACATATATAGAACTCCACATAGGGTGATACCATTCAAACTGTCAATATTCTCCAGCACACCATCTTAGTGCCCTTGTGAGTTGTGAAAAATGAGTGCCACTTTCCTCTAGGCCCACATCCCCTCTCCTTATATGCTCACCAGATATGGGCCATCTCAGCTTCCAGGTGGCTCTTAAACATTAGTCATACACAGCTCCCTTGAAATCTTGATCCTGCAGTAGTGAACAATCTCGACATAGGGTAATACTGTACAGAACTATATACAGTATAACAAACTATCCTTAGTGCTTTTAGTGCTCTCACTCCGTGAATGTGATATTCCCAATCACTGCACACCAATTTGCTCACCAGATACAGCCCACCTATAACTGCAGGTGGAGATTGCGCTTAATGAGGACTTACGAACGAATTCATCAACTCTTGTCCAAGACCTTAACCTCTCTCGAGGCTTCCTTTTAATCCGGTATAAAGTCTCAAAATCATAAAAAATGCACATAGTGTAAAATTGTTACAGCCAAATAGACATGCACTTACGCGTCCAGATTAGTTTTCAGCATATCACATAAGATGCTCTCCAATGCCCATCTGCTGAGAGGTGAAGGGTGATGATACCGCGGCGTCCTGCTCAGGTCCTCCTTCCAGCTGTATAGTCCAATGCGGTCCACGCACCTAGCAGTGACCGGCGGTCCGTTCCGTGTGCAAGTAGTACGTCAGACGCTAAGCTCCGCCCATATCTGGTGAGCATATAAGGAGAGGTGACGTGGGCCTAGAGGAAAGTGGCCCTCATTTTTCACAACTCACAAGGGCACGAAGGTGGTGTGCTGGAGAATATTGACAGTTCGAACGGTATCACCCTATGGGGAGTTCTGTATATGTTTTTCAGGAGTGGTGAGCGCAGCAGGGAGTTTAAATGCTCTGAATTTCTTGCTATAACTGGAATTTTTGTGCGTCTAACAGTCTCTTATAGTGGTACATTGCCTTTTGACAAAGAACTGAATGGATGGTTAACGATCTTGTTACAATAGTTTCCTGACTCTATCCTTCACACTAGAGTTAACACTAACTTTAACCCGTTCAGTATACCCAACACTAATCTTTGAAGTAAGAGCCGTTTCACACAAGACCTTGCAGCTGTAATAAGTATAAAGGTGCATGCAGACGCATGGTTACTGTAGCCCGCAGAGGTCAGGACTCTAGCCTTTAGGCTATCGTTGTTATGATCCTATAGAGTGGGAGTAGGGACAACGGCACACCATGCAGAGTGAAAAGGAGAACAATATGGTTTGGTGTTGCTCGGGCGTTCCCTGTAAAGAGCCAGCATGCCATATCTATAAGCCCCACCAAGGGACACATGTGGACATGCTAGATTCTTGGCAGAGATGTATAGTGCATAAGTGATCCCGTTGGGAACACCTTGGCCTTCTGGCAAATTAGCCATCAGATTAAAAAAAAAAATACTTCTTGAACAGGAGAGAACAGCCAGTGTTGCTCTTGAGAACTTTCATAAAGCAATGACTCGGCATAATGGATGGATTTTGGGGACTGGCAGTTTGATTCTGTATAATATAAGTTCACAGTTACGGTGTACACAAAGTAGCCAATTCATCATGCATAGCTCTTATAAGTACTGCAAGAAACCTTATTATTTCACCCTGTAATATCTTTCTGCCTTCCCCAGAGAGCCACGCCTTTAAAAAGATTGAGTTCCAGGCTCCGGAAGCTAAGAAATTTTTCAGCACTGTACGCAAAGAAATGGCTCTTCTTGCCACTTCCCTTCCTGATGGGATCATGGTGAAAACATTTGAAGACAGAATGGTGAGTGAAGTTTGTTTTATGAATGCTTTAAAGGGACCCTCAACAGAGTTAAAAAAGGCAAATCTGGAGTTACCTGGGTCTTCCTCCAGCCCCCCCGTAGCCCGAGAGGTCCCTTGGTGTCCTCCGGGTCCCCTCCGTGGTCCTCCTGGCAGCTCCGGTAGGTGCGCGACTTCAGCCAAAGTCACGCAAGCACTGCCCATCAAGGCACCCGGCGCATCATTTCACAGTCGCCGTAAGGGTCCTGCGCGGTACTGGAAAGACTGAACTGAAGTCGCCAGGTTTATGGAGCGGCCAGCGGGACCACATAGGGGACCCAGAGGACATCAAGGGATCTCGTGGGCTGGAAGAAGCCCGAGGTAAGTCCAGATTTGTGGTTTTTTTTGCCTCTGCTCAGAGTCCCTTTAAAGCAAATCTGAAGTGGAATTAAAGAAAACAAAAACAGATACTCCCCTATGGAGGGTGAAGGCTCTGGGTCCTATAGAGCGTTCCCGTTCCTCTCACTGTCCCCTCGTTCCAGCGCTATCTTCCCCCATTAGAGTATTTGACCCATCGGTTAAACACTGCTCTGTGAGGCTTCGGAAGGCTTCTAGAGCCCGAGTGCTCCTGAAGACAGGCCGCTCAATATTGCTCATGCGTGAGTGCGCTTGCGCAGTACGAGGCCACTTCTACTTGTAGTTTTTGGTGTTTTCTTGTTTCACTTGCTCCACAGCATGATTTATTTATTTTATACTGAATCGGTTAATGTCGTTGCACTTTGTAATAATTTTGGCAATTTAACGTGGGTTGCTATAGATTTCACCAGTGATGCCATGAGCCGCATGGTTTTTGCAGGAGTAGGGAACCTGGGCTCTCCAGCTGTGATAAAACTACAAATCCTAGCATGCATTTGCCTTTATTAATCATGACTGTGGCTGTCAGAATCCTGCAATGCATTGTGGGACTTGTAGTTCCTCAACAGCTGGTGTGCCAAGGTTCCCTACCCCTGGTTTAGAGGGTTGTTAGCAGATCTCCAAGCCTGTGAAGTGCATTCCATTGGAGCATGTGGAGCATTTTAAAACTAAATACAGTAAAGGAGTTAACTACTTTTTTTTTTCTTTTTACTCTGTGTGAAGTAACCTAATTAAATGAAAGCCAATTTTGTTTCTCATAAAACATGCTTTATCTTCTATAGGACCTCCTCTCTGCCTTTATAAAAGGACCCACGCGTACTCCTTATGAGGATGGGCTATTTCTGTTTGACATTCAGCTACCGAATATCTACCCAGCTGTGCCTCCCCTGTTCCACTACCTATCTCAGTGCAGTGGGAGACTGAACCCCAACCTCTATGACAACGGGAAGGTCTGCGTCAGTCTGCTGGGAACCTGGATAGGAAAGGTAATTAGTCACTTCTATATTACAATACCTTGTCGTTTTTCAGCTGAACATCAATGGACTTAACAGGCAGCATGCGTTAAAGACAGAACTGTGGTCAGAAGATGGAAAATCTCAATGTAATTGATCTTTTAAGCAATGGTGGAAAAAATGGACTAGGGTCCTAGGTTCAAATCTTGGCCAGGACACTATCTGCATGCAGTTTGTATGTTCTTCTCATGATTGCATAGGTTTCCTCCCACATCCTAAAAACATACAGACAAGTTAATTTGGTACCCTCAAATCTGGCCTTATTCCATGACAGAGGCATAAGACTATGATTAGCTAGTGGTTGTTAGGGACATTTAGTGACATGGCTGTATACTCTGTAAAGCGCTGCTGAAACCTACATATTAGGGTTTGCACACTCTTGTTGAACCAAGTTCAATATTTTAATTCAAGTTGAGTGACACATGCCATTCCATATACCAACGATTCATTTCGGGGCCCCATGGGGTCCCCTTTGTCAAGGTATCAAACAGAATGGTCACCATTCTGTGTTTCCTCGACAAAGGGGACCCCACGGGCCCCAAAACGAATCGTTGGTATATGGAATGGCATGTGTCACTCAACTTGAATTAAAGTATTGAACTTGGTTCAACAAGAGTGTGCGGATCATCTGGATTGTTTTTGCATGATACCTTGATCCAGCACCTCCACGGTGATGTGCAATTCCATGCGGACTTGTGGATTTACATATTAGGGTTGGTAACTATCTGCATGTCTAAAGGCTCCTAGATATGTTCAACAAAAGCGCACAACTAACCTGACAACTGACCGGCCAAGTAACGCTGAGGCTCTCTTTCTGAGCCGGGCTGAAGGGGAGATGAAGGGCCCAGGGGTGGAATAGGAATGCAAATTCCGCTGCGGTAGTTATGCCTATAGGCACAGGGGAGAAAAGCGAGGCGGGTACCCTTGGGGGAAATGGAGAGGCAACCCCCAAACCTTCACTGCGACCGATCTGCATATAGCCATGGGGATGAAAGAGAGGCAGGGCACCCAGGTGGAGGAGTAGGTTAAGTAAGTGAATACTGCTGGGGGGCACACTAATTAGTGGTCACACTGATAGGGAGGTGGATGCTAACAGCACAGATTACGGGGGTGGAGGGGGGGGGGGAATGATAGATGATGGCCACACTGATTGCTGGGGTGGAAGGGGTTAATAGATACAGGCCACACTGATTACTGGGGGGAAGGGGGTGTTGCTTCCCCTGCACAGTAAGGGTGATAGCTGCAATAAGGGACCAGGTGGGGATAATAGCTGTACTTGGGGACATGGAGGCTTTATTGGCGGTACTTTGGTGGCAAGGAGAGGTTAATGGCTGCAATACTTTATGCAGTGCAACCATTAACCCTTCCTGGTCCCCAAGTGCAGCCTTTAACGTCTCCTGTTCGCTCAGTGCAGCCATTCATTTTCCTGGGTTGACTTATATTTGAGTCAGTAAAAAAAGATGACAGTTTAACAGTGTCAAATAGTAGGTTGGCTTATCGATGAAGCTCTACCATGGAAATAACTCCACTTTTAAGTTGCAAGATGGCTCTCCACATTTTTAGCATGATTTCCAAACACAAGTGGGGGCGCCCGGCCTAAATGTAGTGGCAAGTGTCACATGATCTCACTGATGACATGATGCAGGTCTGTTCTTTCCTTACTGCTTTGTAGTAAGAAAAAAAAATGGATTGCTTATAACAGCAGTACCAGGGTTCTTGTTCTAATGGTTTCAGGCAGTAATGGTTTTCGGGCTTCTCTACAATAGTTACCTAAATGGCAATACTTAGGCCTCTTTTCCATGAGCAGCTGACAGGCAGTGAATTCATCCATCCACCGACAGGGTGCTTGCCAGCTATTGGGACAGGCAGCCCCACCATAGAGTTGCATCTGAGCATGGTGGCTGCCATGCTCAGACGCAACTTGTATTTCACCATATGGTATCACTGCCGCATGTCATCGCTTGAGACGTTTGGTGTTGCAAACCATTCAGCTGCATTTAAATTGCACCCGAATGGCAGTAGTTGGTGGAAGATGGGAAGCTGAGCTGCTGGACAAATGAGCAGTCGATGTCCATGGAAAAGAGGCCTCAGTAGGGCTGTAATCTGACATGTTTCATCATTGAAACCAAAAATCAAAAGAGCAAAAGAAAACCTCAAAGAAAAGCAGTGGTGTTAGCGCGACATCTCCTCCACCTCCTCTGGTAAGCTCTCTGGTCACCCCCGTCGCTTCTTGCCTCCTCTCCTGTCCACTAGGAACACTTTATCTTCACCTCAACTATCACTTCTTACTATACTGGTGGTCTGATACGTTTTTTCGTGTGGTGGTTTTTGTTGCACCTCTGGGATATTCACTGTGACTCTATTTGGGATTTTCTTTGATGATTTCTTGTGGGCTCATCATTTGTTCCTGTTTTTCCTGCCTGCCCTTTGGGTGTTGGTTTCACAGCACTGTGGCTTTGTTTTGACGTGCTGCTATTATTCATTCTTGATTGCTCTGATTGTACCTATATGCACTCAGCACTTTATAGGGTGGATTGATAGTGTTATTATTACACCGATTGTCTATGTGCATCTATTAGCCTTCTATCTATCTATCTATCTATCTATCTATCTATCTATCTATCTATCTATCTATCTATATATATATATATATATATATATATATATATACACACACAGGATCTTCTCCAAAAATTAGCATGTTGTGATAAAGTTCATCATTTTCTGTAATGTACTGATAAACATTAGACTTTCATATATTTTAGATTCAAATACACACAACCGAAGTAGTTCAAGCCTTTTATTGTTTTAATATTGATGATTTTGGCATACAGCTCATGAAAACCCAAATTTCCTATCTCAAATAATTAGCATATTTCATCCGACCAATAAAAGAAAAGTGTTTTTAAAACAAAAAAAAAAAGTCAACCTTCAAATAATTATGTTCAGTTATGCACTCAATACTTGGCCGGGAATCCTTTTGCAGAAATGACTGCTTCAATGCGGTGTGGCATGGAGGCAATCAGCCTGTGGCACTGCTCAGGTGTTATGGAGGCCCAAGATGCTTCGATAGCGGCCTTAAGCTCATCCAGAGGGTCTTGCGTCTCTCAACTTTCTCTTCACAATATCCCACAGATTCTATATGGGGTTCAGGTCAGGAGAGTTGGCAGGCCAATCTTTTTATTGTTGTTTATACTACAGCGAGGGGTGCAGGTTTGTTTTGGGGTCTTCTTTCTCAGACTCTTCTGGTCGTTAGTTGGTGCTGGCCCTACCTCCTTTTTTCTACAGTACATGTTTCATAATTGTACCCCATGTTGGGAGGGGTAAAGTTTGTCTCTATCCAAAAGTCCTGTTAGCTGGCTGGTAATCCAAGAAGTTGCAGGTTTATATGCTGTACTGGAAAGAATTCAAAATAAAAAGAGCATAATATACATTTGCTGGATGGTGCCGGTTCTTCGTCCTCCTTGATTGCTTGCCCGTGGTGCATCCGGATCTATCAGGGCACATCCATTTGGAACTTCGGGGTTTGCTGCACAACTAATTCAATCAGAGAACATCAAAATAACACTCGGAATCAAATTATTTTAATGACTTCACACTTTAAAAAGATTCCTGATACTGTAGGAACTGAACGGTTCTGTTCTATATAATTTTTTTTTCTGTCTTTAGGGAACTGAAAGGTGGACAAGCAAGTCCAGTCTTCTCCAAGTACTAATATCAATTCAAGGTGAGTACTTTTAATGTGCAGTCTGTCATTTTGATAAGCATGACACCGGGATATTGCCACTGTATGCTTATTCTGTGTGCCTTGTATGTTTTCTCCCTTCCAGGCCTTATTTTGGTAAATGAGCCGTATTACAATGAGGCTGGCTTCGATAGTGACCGAGGTCTGCAAGAAGGCTATGAGAATAGTCGATGCTACAATGAGATGGCTTTGATCAGGGCTGTACAATCTATGACACAGTTGCTGAGGAGACCGGTGGAAGTTTTCCAGCAAGAGATCGTGGAGCATTTTCAAAGTAATGGATGGCGTTTGGCTCACAGGATAGAGACCTGGCTAGAAACCAATTCCCTGATAGATAAGGGTGGGGAGTTGACTAATGGAGAGGAGCACCCTTGCATTGTACCATACAGTCCCAGTGAGTCAGAAACCACACCCGAGCCTTCCTTCACTTCCAAGGATTTGGATGATTCTGGGTGCGGAGCTTCAACCCTTTCTCCTGGAGAGGCTCCACAATGTTCTGACTTGGAGGGCATGGGTAAGGGGCAAGCTAGTAGCACCTGTAGCCCTGCAGAGGAACCACGAGGAGCAGCTGGCGGAGCACAGCCAAGTGTGAAACCAAAGAAACGCAGGAAGAGCTATCGTAGTTTTCTACCTGACAAACGGGGATACCCTGACATTGGCTTCCCATTGTTCCCATTGTCTAAGGGCTTCATTAAAAGCATCCAAGGTGTTTTGGCGCAATACAAGGCTGCTCTCCTGGAAGCTGGTATCTTAGAGCCCCGTGGAGCCAGACTGACATTACCGTTGTAGAGATGAGACCCTTCCCCTTCTCTACTCACAATATCATATAGATTGTTCCCCATCCTTCACTGCCTGGTGAGGCTCAATAAAAAGAAAAAAAAAAAGCTTGGGGTAACATAAGACTTGCAAACCACAGTGTCTGCTGTGTGACCAAACAAGATTGTAACCTAAATATTAATGGCTGATGATATGCTGTATGCTCTGCTGTTCCCTTCATTTACTCTGTCCAGATAATCTGCTCCTGGTTTAGTGCCTGGGGCTGCCTTGCTGCTATGGGGCAGAGAATTGTATCATTTATTACTCATGAAGAACTTACTCTTTACCTCTGTGTAATGTCCCAGACCCACATCCTTCAAGAGTTGTCAAGTTGGCCACGTAGCTACTCTTGTGCCTACCCTTAAGGGTACATAGAATTGAAAGTTAGACCTATTCATTTCAAATGACTGTCAGGTGTTGAGCCAGGTCAGGATGGAGAATGCTGTTTAACCCGAGTACCCTCCTTACTCCTTACTGAGTGAGAACACTACATTGTTCTTGCTCTTATCTGGCTTCATTATCTCAGTTGTGTCTTGATGAGTCTGTAGTCATGATAGCGAGAATGAATCGCATATGAAAAATGTTTTTGACCCATATTTTACATAAGTGGCAAGTATTGGTGAAAATGTGGGCACCTTCCAATGAATAAGCTTTTATTTATCATAATACTCTGTATGGACCTCTGAGAACGTAACTGCTCCTCAAGGTTCGATGCACTAGCAGCAATATAGCCTACAAGTCGTCTTCTCCTCAGATCGGGCAAGTTGCTCCATGCTAGCGAATGGTTAAATGCTTCCGTTTTAATACTTACTTTGGCCCATCTGCCTGTTCCTAATACTATTGCGCCCCAAATTAATGGACGGGCTCAGCTCTGTTTAATATTTTAGAGGTCAGAAGCTATAAATCTGACTGCTCTGACATCTTGGCTACTGGTAATAAAGTTTAGGATAAAAAAACTGACTATTCCATAAAAAGAACTGTCTGTAGCTGCATTTATGAATCTAATAAAACACTGCCATGAACAATGAAGACAGTGCCGGCCGGTGTTTCCTTGCCCCCTTGTCTTATCTTTATAATGTTTACATTTATTTTTCCTTAGAAATGTGAATTTTTGTGGAGGGATTTGCTGCTACCACTTTCCTCCATTGTGGAGTTATTGATCATCTCTGCACCATTTAAAAGAACATCTATCATTTGTTATGGACCTGGTTAATTCTAACTGAGCATATGATGGTAAAATACATAACCCTAGTTTACCTGTTGACAACACTGCATGCTGACAGCAACAGAAGTTCCAGAGATGATGGTTGCTAAAGTAATATGCAACTTTTGAGTTTCCATGTAAAAGTCAACATTGGCACTACCCCACCTATCTTCCTGTTGGTTCGCAGTGTACCTACACTGGTTTATGTACACTACATTTCGGCAGCCTGTATCTCTAGGACTACTGAGTGTTTGACATGCATTTTTTTGTTTTTTTTTAATAGAAGTCAAACCTCTGGCTTTATTTTTTGTCATTGTTTGATGACTTTCTACTGCCTCAGTTTTTTTTTTTTAATACAAATTTGCTTTAAAGGGTCAAGACTACACTAAACAAGCGTCTAAAGGTGCAAAATGAGAGCATGAGTAATATATGAGCCTTTTAGACATATGCTGTGTGACGTTATTTAATTCATGTATAGAATGCGCTGTATTTGTTTTGTTTTGTTTTAAGCTGCATTTTTAACCCCTTCCTCCCTGAGGTCCTACTTAGTGATTTATTTCAATTTCAGGTAGATGGCTGAGAAGTAGATTTGAAGAAATAAATTGGGGAGAAATCTCTGGTGGTGTAATGTGTTCCCCCATACAGTTGTTACCGCCTTGTCTGCAAATACCCTATAAAATTGTGAGAGAAAAAAAAGGCGAGAGCATGTTGACAATTTATTGGTCACACCATCAGCACTGTAGCTATTATGCAGTCATCAGATGAGTAGTGGGTGCTAAAAGGGAGAGAGGGGGGACAGTGTGTGCAGGCACTGGAGAGTCTGACAGCCGTTTTTTCGTGCTGAGCGGCACTTCCTCTGTGGCTGTGTCCCTATAAAATTGCGCATCTCTGCATAGCAAATCCATTTTTTTTAAGCTCATATAGCCTTGGATCTGGTTTCATGTGTTACTGTTTATGCATTTCATGAGCTCTCTCTCTACTAGAGGGTGCTACTAATCAGAAATGTGAAAGGTTCTAGGAATAAGGGCTCCTTCATCCTGGAAGAGTGTGCGCAATGCTCACTGCTCAGACAGCACCACTACTTAATTGCTACTCGCTAGACTTCCCTATTCAGGATATTGTGTCCGCTCACAAAAATGAAGTAAGAAAAACAAAAAATGCCAGCCAGCAGCATATTTTGGTAAATGAGTGTGATCCCATTTAGTTGGATTGAATGAGCTCATGCCACACTGCGTCAGTCGTGCTGTGTTTTGAGGTTGGTACCAACAATGGCTGTGTTTTTCATGTCCGATCGGGGTTCGACCAGGTGTTCTGTTCATTTGATTAGAGTAACAAAGCCACCTGAGCTAAAATTAGCCCAGGGGTAAGGGGATGCCATTACACAGCAGTCAAGTTATCTTGGCCTAGTTCAAATCAATGCTAGCTTCTTCTGCACTTTTTTGCATGCAGTAAGCATGTTTGGGGCTTCATTTTTTTTTTGTTACACTTTTCAGGCTGGAGAGATTAGGGATGAGGGTGGCAGAGGAATAAATCCTATATACTTAGATTGCAAAAAAAATCGTACCTTACAGAAGGGAAACTATGATATTCTAGAGAATGATGGAGTGGTAGTAAAGCCAGATGATTTTTTATTTTGCCAACATGCACTGCATTACTTGGTTTTCACACTGAAGCCATCATTGGCAACAGGGTGTTATTGTCAAAGCTATACTAACGCGGACACCATTTCTTATCACCGCTTCCTGTGTGAACAAGCCCTGTAGCACTGCAGTTCTGATTAGCACCCTCTAGTGGCGGGAGTAAGAACCAGCTATACAAATATTGTCTGATAATGAAAATGTTCCGTAGTCAGAAATTTGGTGTTGTGCTTAGCAGAGACTGACTGGATTTTATTAGGGATACTGAATGCAGTCCTTCTCTGTAGGTGACCTAGGCAAATTGACGTGAACATTATTTGGGCAGTATTGTAGGCACAGAGGTCTTTAGCAGAGATAGTCAATAAGATGCCAATTATTTCATCTTGCATGCAGATTGTATGCATCTTGAAATTAGGCCAATAAAATGCATTTCCTGCTGAATTTGTGTTGCCCAGTTCCAAACTATATACAGTTTGCACACAAGCCAGAACAATCTCTAGTCTTTAGTATCCCTAGAGCCATAGAAGGCAATAGTTAGTTCAGCCTGCCAGAAGCAGGCTGACTGAGGGCCGTGTGACGTGTTGCACTAACTTATATGCTTGGTGCGTGTCCGGTGTGGAGGTGTGTTGTTCACAGGATGACTGGCAATGCTTTCTGCTGTTCAGAATGCAACACAGCAGTGGATGTGTAAAAGCATGGACCCATTGCACGTCTGTTGCGTTGTAGTACAACACAGTGTGTACTGTCCTATTGGAATTCTGATCAGGGCTGTGGAGTCGGTTCAAAAACCATCTGACTCCTCAGTTTGAGACCACCGACTCAGACTCCAGGTACCCAAAATGGCTTCAACGCCTCAACTCCGACTCCTAATTCTTATTAGGACTGTGGAGTTTGTACAAAAATCATCCGACTCGGACTCCTCAGAGACCTCCGACTACAGGTACCCACAATTACTCCAACTCCTCGACTCCGATTTTGACTACACAGCCCTGGTTCTGATGGGAAGAGGGTTAGTGGATCTATGGTTGCCTTCGTTCAACAATAGAGAACAAAAAGCAGCACATCTTAAGTCTTTTTGAGCTGATGAGCCTTTTGTAGTGTGGGTTGTTCTGCACTATTCATAAAAGCAGCTGATTGGTGTTTAGTGACTTACCTTCTCTAGTTGGCTCTTGACATTTACTTCAAACCCCACTGTTCTCACTGCCAGTTTTTTAAATTCCTATTTGAAAACATAACCCGTACGGAGCTTAGGCAGAGAATATGACAGCTCCCGGTCATTGGTAGAGAAAATAGCCTAAACATATGGCTGTCGGAGATCAATATGTAAGTGGTCATTCTTAAGGTGCCCATACATTCGATTTTCCAATACAATCAATTAATTAAAACATTTTATTGAATTGGGGAAAGACTCAATGTATGTTTCATTCTGTTCAATCGATGGAAATTGGCTGCTATCTGTTGTCGACCAATTTACTCGATGTTGCTGTGATTGAACTGTTCCCTATGGACTTTCATGCTGGCTCACCTCAAACATACTAGCTCCCAGTTTAAATGTTGAGCTATTCAAAGTCTATGCTTGAGGGTAGATGGTGAAGTAAGCTGCCTCTTTTTCATGGTGTACTCCAGTGTCCTCACATATAAGATGGCGGTAGGGCAAGCTCTTCCTTTTGCTATTAGCATATCCTAGTTTCCTCTAAGACAAGTGTAAATAGACACACAGAACTAAAATGGATTATAAAAAACCCAACACTGTGTACAGAGCATATTATCTCTGCCATCCACATCTTGAAAAAAATCTTATATTTATCTAAAGATAAAAGGGCCTGGCCTTAATGGGGCAGGGACTGTGCAAGATCATGACATGCTCCTTCCTTTGCCAGAGGGGGATTAATAAGGTTATAGTTATCCACTTCCCTCAGAGCAAGAACCACCACCAGCAGGAAGTGGCCTGGGGCAGTCATGTGACCAGTTTTGCTAGAGATTTAAAGTGTTTGAAAATAAATTTTTACACGAAATCTGTTAGACTTAATTCCTGTGGATTAATATGAATGGGGCCGCTGTGAGATTTTTTGTTTTTTTACATCTACTGCTGTTACCTCTCCTATTGATCTATCTGATGGTAAAATCTGGTGGTCATCTTTAAGTGTATGATCGCCTTTATGCTGGGTTCGCACAACGCAACTTCCCGTCCGATCGAGGTGTGTACATATCCAAACTGCTCCCGATCGATAATGGATCGAATGTTCCGTGATGACTTTGGAAAATCGATCCCGTTATTGAACGGGAGCATATATCTAACGTGACGGAAATAATCTTCCTATTCCCGTCGATTGGACGGAAAATTGCATCGTGTGTACCCAGCATAAGACATAAAATTGATCTCAGGGCTGAAGGGGATAAAAATACAAGGAATGAACATATACCCTCCTGCTTCTGGCAGATGTACAGTATTTATTGCTGGCAATGGATTATTCTGAAAACAAATGCTGTAACATTGAGTGCTGGTGCTTCTGATGTGTGTGTATAGTGCTGTAAGACAACAAGAGTTTTTTTTTTACAATTTGTTTTCCTTTGTTTGCCAATTTAATGTTTGAGAAAAAAATATGCAGGATTGTTTAATTAAAGATGCCTCTGCTTAAGAATGTCTCTGATTCACTGATGGGTATGTGTAAAATAGAAATATTGTGTGATCATTATAGAAAGTCCCTTTTTCACTGAGATCTACATGAACCGTCTGTCAGCTGCTCCCGTTCACCAGCTGGATGCTTGCCAGCGCTCTATACAGGCGGTAGACAGTCGCATACATTTGAAATTGGTGCCGGTAGACTTGGGTGCAGGATACAGCCAGTACATGGCTGATCCTGCTTCTGCACAAGTCCCGGCTGTATTAATTACTATTCCCCCTCCAGGCCGCCATGGATAGTGGGGGAATGATATAATTCGGCTTCCAGCAACTTCGGCTCCATCTTCTGACGGCGCCAACGTTACTCACTGAGCGCCGCTATAGATGCGATTCCTATTATAGTCGATGGTGGTGCCGGCTGTGCCCAAATCTAGCAGCGCTGAAAAGCACTGCTCCGCTGTACAGGCGGTGGACAGTCTCCCCCCATAAAGTTGCATCTGAGCACCGTGGATGCCATCTTCAGATATTACCCTGGGTAACGCAATCGCTTGTCAAATGTGACACGTTGTGTTATCAAAAGCTGCCATTCAGCTGCACGTTATTTCAGCCGAATGGCATTTGAGTCCAGCCGCAAATAGCTGCAGCTTTTTTCCACAGGAGGCTGAACTAAGTAAAAGGAAGGCATTTTCACTAATGAATTGTGGTCAAACGTGAATATGAATCAAATTTAACGTTCACTCTTTTTTTTTTAAGGCAGCATTTTGTCTTGATATTGGCCTCCTTGTGTTGGACGGTTGGGATGTTTGTGCTTGTTTGACCGGTTGCTCAAACAACCTACAAGCAGATGAATAGGGCAATCCCTGCCAGTGCTGGATACTGGGGAACTTGCTCCTGTCTGTCCTGCCTTGCCTACATGAACTTGTCAATTAAACCCCCCCCCCCCCCCCCCAAAAAAAAAAAAACTGACTGGTGGACACCATACATGCAGGCCTCACACATCTCACTTACTTTCAGGTAAGCCACACCCCTTTCACCACTTAGGCCCACTTAGCCATGTGAATGTTAAGCCAAAGTAGCCAGATGTCCTCACCTTACACCTCAATGATTAGCAGTGGGTTGACTGGCATTTTAGCTTGGTCAGCATTAAAAGCCAATATGTATGTTGTGGTCCCACCAGATGCTCAGAAATTTATATTAGAGGTACACTCTAATGCCACAAGGTAAGTGTGGCAGTATTGTTTATTATTCATATTGCTATAGGATTACTTTAAATGTATGGTATTTTTCCTCATGTACATCTGTTGTCATGCAGGAGTCATTAAAATCACTCAACAGAGAGACCTGGTCATTTGGAGAATTTCTACAGTCTTGTAAATGAAAAGTGTGTGTTGTCTGTTATTGTGGGTCTGAGGGACCAGTTAGCTGAAACCTTCTCCTCAGCATGTCCCACCAACACCCCTTGCCCTTCCCACTTTTAGGGCCCATTTCCACTTGCGCGGAAACCGTGCCGAATCCGCAGAGTTTCCCCGTAGGCAAATCGCACGGGGAAACTCTGCCATAGGGATGGATAGTGCCGCTGGCCGAATTGATAGCGATTCGGCCGGCTTTTCTATCCAATGGGACTCGTCTGCGTACCCATAGGACCCGGAAGTGCCACCGCGTGCGGCACAAGTGGAAATGGCCCATATTGTTCAGTCCAAATAGCTTCCCCTCTTCTCCAGACTTGTTCAGCTACTGTAATCCATGAGATGCTAATGAAATTCAGTTGCTTCTGATTTGGATGTTTGGATTAGATGAATAATTGCAGAGGCTGCCATCTTCATTTGGTAATAAACCATGCCAGTTGCCTTTCTTCTGTGCTTATGCTCTGCCTCAAATACCTAAAGGGTAGGAACACACTAGGCAGAATTACATATGCGTTTTCCACCATGTGCTATGGGGAAAACTCATGCCATCCTACCTAGTGTGTTCCTATTCAAAAATAAACCTGAAGTGAGGATATGGAGGCTGACCTATCGCTTTCCTTTTAAACAATGCAAATTGTCCAGTTGTCATGATGATCTCCTGTCTGTAATACTCTTGCCCATAGTCTCTGAACAAGCCTGCAGACTAGGTGCTGTGACTGAAGTATGACTAGATTAGCCACATGCCTGTTTTAGGTGTGTGATCCAGAAACAGCTGATGCCGTAAAGATCGGCAGGGCAGCCGGTTGAATTGTTCATAAGGAAATAAAGATGGCAGCCTCCATATCCCTCTCGCTTCAGTTGTCCCTTAAAGAGACTCTGAAGCCAAGAAAAAAACAGGTTTTTACTTTAAAAACGTGTTTAATATAATTGCCCCACCTAAAACGCTGCATCCCTGCAGCAGAAAACTCAATCACCACTAACTCCCTGGGCAAAAATCCACAACTTTCTTGGCCATGGATTTTGCTGCCCTAAGGAGGCAGAGCTTTGGGCTGTAGCTCTGCCTCCATGCGCGTCAATCAGTGCTGATCACCACCTCTCCCTGCCCCTCTTAGTGAAAGAAGACTGAGAGGGGTGGGGAGAGGCAGTGACCTGCGCTGATGGACACGTGTAGAGGCAGAGCTGCAGCCCAAAGCTCTGCCTCTATGCGGAAGGAGCTCCGCAATGTGCCCCGGTCAGTTTGGGTGATTTATGGAGTTTTCAGTCATGAGGATGCGACGTTTTAGGTGGGGTAATTATGTTATACAATTATTGTATAGGTCCTTGTCTGGCAAGACAGTTATAGTGTAAATCACACAGAGTGCCCACATTTCAAGTGTGGGTACACCAACCGTCTGCAGGCCTTTAACTGAAAACCATACAATGTAAAGCACTACCACCTCCAAAAAAGTTAGCTCAGGCCTCACTTGCCCGTTATCAAAAAATTGTCTTTATTGTGAGCTTCAACCACAGATGTGTATCGAAACCATTAAAAGCATTAAGAACCTCAGGAATAGCCCAACCTGTCCCCACATCCACACACGCCACATGCACACCAATGATTTAGCAAGTTATTTTTGCATGCACCAAGGTATGGCAATTGCCCCATATGCTGCAGCAGCTGCTTCAAAGTTAATGACACGTTAGCATTCTTATAGTTGCATTTAAAGGGAACCAGAGACTAAGCACCCTCATGTATTTTACTATATATATATATATATATATATATATATATATATATATATATAATCTCAATGGGAACATTAGAGAAAACACCTACCCTGCTCTCTGTTTCATACTTCACTGCTCAGCCTGCTTGTTAACAGCCCTGATAAGAATCCCCGACTGAGCATTCAGTCTAGCTTTTACTGGAATAATTATAGCAGAGTCAGTTTTCTGTGATGTCTTTTCAAGCCCAAATCTGCCCCATTGTGGCTCTGCTTTGCTGCTTCAAGGATAAATAGCAGGAAAGCAGAGCCACAAGGGGGCAGACTTGAGCTTGAAAAGACATCACAGAAGACTGACTCAGCTGTAATCATTCCAGGAAAAGCTAGACTGAATGCTCAGTCAGGGATTCTTATCAAAGCTGATAATACGCAGATTTAGCAGAGAAGAATGAAACGGAGAGTAGAGTAGGGGTTTGCTGTCATGTTCCCATTGATATATATGGTAAAATACGAGTGTGCTTCCTCTCTGGTTCTGTTTAGTACTCAAAAATCAAAGAACAGGTAATTGGCTGTACCATAGGAGAACAACCGGTCTTCAATGGTGTATAGTCCTTGTATTGATATCTCAGCAACACAGCAGACTTTTCCTTTTCAGCTGATAAATAATTTTAACATCGCAAGTCCAAGTACGTAGCTAATAGCTGTATTATGCAGCTTGGATATAATCAAGCGTTTGATAACAATCCAGTTCAGTCATTAATATCTCATATAGCACTTCCAGCAAGTCTGAGCACAACATGCAGTACACGGGTTCCATATAACTAATATAGCAGTCCCTGTATAGCATTAGTAGCCAGTTGCAAGCATTAGTCTCTTTGGGAGATTGCCAAGTCCCTGCAATTCACATACCCCCACAGATGCGCTGTGGCCTTGTTACTGACACTACTTTCATCCCGTCATCGGCGGCTATGCACTTTGATCTACCCGCTTCTCAGCATAGTAGCAATGGCGGGGATCAAGTTCTGGGTAACATGTGGCTGAACGGTGGTGGGTGAGGCTGGCCTCCTGTAGTGCCTCCCACCTACATAATTTACCCAATCAGGCTTCTTCCGGGTGTGGCTTCGTGCTGTGAAGCAGCTGCTGCAGCATATAGGGCAATTGCCATACCTTGGTGCATGCAAAAATAACTTGCTAAATCATTGGTGTGGATGTGAGGACAGGTTGGGCTATTCCTGAGGTTCTTAGTGTTTTTAAACTGGGGCAATTATGTTAAACAGGTTTTTAAAGGCTTCAGATTCTTTAAATAACTGACCAGAATGAGCAGTTAGATCAGATGCTTTGACTCTGATATCTGACTGCATGCTTGCTGCAGGTGTGTTACTCAAAAATAATGAAAGCCTAAAGCTCAGCATGACAGCCCGGCAACTGGTATGGTTTATAAGGGAATGAAGATGGCAGCCTCTGTATTCTTCACTTCATGTTCCCTTTAGAGAACAGCTATCGATAACCCAGTATTATAAAATGACAATGTACAATTACTGTTTATTATTTAATAGCTGAGTAAGCGTTTACCCACTTTTCATGTTAAAATCAGAGGTAAAAGCACAAGTTTTAAGCCCTGTCCACGTACACTAGATGACAAGGTGGCTGATAACCACTTCATCTGCTGAGAATGCAGCATGTGTGCCGCAGCTCTCGGCCATCAATTCATCCAAGTGATAGCCGAGGGCAATGTTCTCTCCACTAACCTGGCTCCCGTGTAATGCTTCTCCATCATCCCTCTGCGCCCTATCCCTGCATCACAACAGTACACACAGGCGCGGTCTGTCCTGTTCCTGGGCAGTGTGGCTGTGCTTGTACACGGATGGGAGCACAATTGCGTGAGCCTATTTAACCACCGCTTTTGGAATAGCTTCAGAGGGCCTCAGCACTGGAACGGCGAGCTCAAGAGGGGGATGAGGTAGCCTCTGAATTGTGCATCCCTCTACTGAGGTAACTTTTTTTTTTTTACTTCACGTACACATTAAGTAGCATTACCCTTTTCATTGATGTGCCCTAAGAATTGTAAAACTGAAAAGTCATCATTGACGCACTTAATCTCCTGCGTGGACTTGGGGGTGAAGAAAAGAAGCCAGGAGTGGTAATCCTGAGCCTGACTTGGCGTAGCCGTCGGGAGGCATGGAGACCCAGTGCAGCATGGCAGAACTTCTAACTCTCCTCCCCTGGGATCCAGATGCTGGCAGCCATTCTTCTTCTGGTCTTTTGAGGCTCTCAATCCCTCAGGTGAGACTGCTGTTTATCACATGATGACAGACTATGATCTCACCACAGAGGTAGAATGCCACCCAGAGGACGGTGGAAGAATAGTAGCGCTAGGGGAGATGAGTAAATGAGCAGGGCTGCTGCAGATCTCTCTAGGGTATGAGATTTTCCTGCTTTTAGGGTCTAAAAGCTCAAGAAAAAATTGCACTTTTTTTAGACCCCAAAGTCCAGAAATAATCAGTGCCAGGAAGGTTTAATGGCTATGCTTGCCTGTTAACTACAACATGGAAAGATAGCCCAACCCTGTTGGCAATATTGTGGCAAATTCCTCCTCATTACTGCTTATGGTGGATAAAATAGAATTATGCAAAATGTCCACTTCAAGACTGACCAGTTAAATATGGCAGCTGCAGAAAATTTGCATCAACTTAAAATTATTGAAATTTGGTCAATCTTCCTTTAAAAAAAAAAAAAAAGAAAAAAGTTCACCTACCACCAGGAACAAACAAAGCTTTACCAGAGCTCATCAGACCAATATTATAAGGTCTGGACAGCATTATTATTATTATTTAGTATTTATATAGCGACAACATATTACGCAGCGCTGTACAGTGTATATATATATATATTGTCTTGTCACTAACTGTCCCTTAAAGGAGCTCACAATCTAATCCCTACAATTGCCATATGTCTATATTATGTAATGTAAGTACTGTAGTCTAGGGCCAATTTTGTAGGGGGAGCCAATTAACTTATCCGTATGTTTTTGGAATGTGGGAGGAAACCCACGCAGACACGGAGAGAACATACAAACTCTTTGCAGATAGTGCCCTGGCTGGGATTCGAACCAGGGACCCAGTGCTGCAAGGCGAGAGAGCTAACCACTACGCCACCGTGCTGCCAAAGCATGAGAGATGGTTATCACTGACTCTTCACCACTGTATGAGGCAAGGGGCTCACTTTACAAAATTGGACCCCAAACATGCCATTTGGTGTGACAGGTCCTTAAAGAGTAACTGTCAGGCTGCAAAAGCTAATTTAAACCTCTATTCTCCTGTGTTAAACAGTTTAGAAGGAAGCCAAAAAGGCAATACTGAAGTTAAAAATCTCTCTTACTTTTGATGTGTGCTGAACAGCAAGGCTGTTATTCCCAAGCTCTTAAAAGGACGAGAGGCCGCATAACATACTGCAAAGCATTCTGGGGCTGCTTCTCCACACCTTGGGTCCTCCCCTCGGCTGCTAGTGAGACGTTACAGGCTCATGTTACAGCAGCTTGTAATGCAGTCCAGCTCACGGCACTGAAAAATCACAGGGCAGAGTATACTGCATGAGTCCGCTATTGTTTCTAGCCACATGGCTAATTAATATTCACTGCACAGTAGTGTTGTCCATTAGGATCTTTTTTGTGAGTTGAATCATCAGGAAGCAGGGAGGACATAACGACACAATTGGCTTCATAGGAGACAGACAAACATGGAACCTGCCATGAGCTGTCAGGAGCATCATTCTCTGCAAATACTATATAAAAATTCTGTGAAATCCAAACGTGGACAGTGAAATGCATATGTAATGTAGGTACAGCCAATATTTAGCTACTGATATGTGGTTTTTTTTCTCTGAGACCTTATACCTAACAGCTCCTCTTCAAGTAACTCTGTGGTGGGAATGACATCTATAGGAATTGGCAGCATGTGGAAAGAAGATGTGGGTAGCAGCACTTGTCCATCCCCATCAAGTACATGCTGCCAACATCTGTCTCTGCAGTAGCAGCAGGTACTGTAAAAGAGCAGGGCTGAGGCAGAAACTAGAGCGTCATCAGCCTCAGAGGTGTGAGGGTGTATTCCCAAGGCTGCAATAGGGGCAGTAAATCAAGTACTGCCATATGGGGCCTGCCCAAACTGGGGGGGTGGGTTTATCTTTCCTCCCTACCCTCAGGCCCCCCTCCTGTACTCCCTGTATTTGCTGAGTTACACGCAGTCGGCAGGATTTACAGTAGTGGCTTGCCTCCAGGTGCTAGAGGTCCTGTCTCTTCTACAGCGCTTACTGCGTGTAACTGCATATGGGGGAAGGGGGGCAACATCAGTGGTACAACCGCCCAGAATACTATGTGGGATCACTTGATCACCACTACGGAATACAATGGGGGGGGGGGGGGGGTAGAAAGACCATTAGAACACCAGGAAATACTGTGGGGGGAAATCACTAGACTACCAGGAAAAAGTATATGGGAATGGGGGGGGGGGGCTACTTAACCAAAGAGACATATTGTGGGGTCATGGGGTGACCACTAGACTACCATGGAATTTTTATTTTTTATCTTGAGGGGGGGGGGGGGGGGGTTGAAACAGACTACCAGGTACTACTGTCAGTGATGGGGGAACCACTAGACTATAAAGGAATACTATAGAGAGGAGTGTGTGTGGAGGTGGACAGTTGGACTACCAGGGAACTCTGGGGAGGGCCCACGGCATCAGATAGGGCACTATAAGAGTTCCTATACTGTCTCAAAAGCACATTTAAATTAAAGCCTGACTCCAGGAGAATATAGATAATGCAGAAGGCGTTTGTGAGGTGGTTTGTCATCTCCTTCCCACCGTATGAATTTGCATCACTTCCTGGGCAAGTCTCTGCCTAAGGGGCACCGGCAGCACAAAATACTTTTTTTTTTTTTTTAATGAGGATGTTTATGTTTCAGATTTCTATTGCTGTTCCGCATATTAGAAGCATGGAGGTCCAAAGACCAGTCAGTGATACTTAATCAGACTACAGTATAAAGCCTCAAAGGATTGTCACCTCTTTCTCCATTATCCAAAATAAAGATAAATTATTTCCCATTTAAAAGATACACTTTTTGTTTTTTAAGAGAAATTAAAAAATACACTGTAAATCAATGAATATTATATTTTTTATAATTTAACATTACAAAATTAGCTTTCATTTTCAATCTTTGATTATCTAAAAAACTGCTCCAAAAATTCAAATTCTGCTTCCTGTAAATGTAGCAAATTGCTTTACGCTACAGACTGTATGCAGTATTTTTTGGTACTAATCCATTAGCCGGGCGCATCCGGCAGGTGGCGCTAATTACTATTCCCCCTCCAGGCCGACATGGATAGTAGGGAAAAATGTAACTCTGGTGGAGTTTTGTCGCCACCTAGAGGATGCGCCCGGCTAATGGAGAAGTACCTATTTTTTTTTACCTCAGCGCCTTCTTGTGTTCACTGCATTGAACCCTTCATCTACGCTGAGAAATGAAGCTGCACATGTACATTACTGGCAAGAGATAAATCCCAAATCTTTCCTAGCAGAGATGAGATTATGTGACTACAGATGGTAGCCAGCCAAATGACCACCCCCCTGGCACTTCCTGTCAAGTAAAATCTTTGCAATATTCAACATTGACCTGGAAGGAATTTTCTCCCCCTCTACAAAACTGGAAGCTGAACTGTGAAGTGGTTGCACTGTTTCCTAAATAATACTTCTCTGTAGTTCCAACAATGACTAAGACTGCTTTCTTGAAATGTCTTCTCAAAGTATAAATTAACACCTACTCACAGAGCTATTTTAAAGTAAATGCAGCCTTGCTGTACTTATTGGGACCAGTAGGAGGTCTGTGCAGTAGGTAGCGGAAGCAAATCTTTGTGCTTGTTACACTGACTTTTGAATAAACTGTGCAATATTTGTTGTTGAATGTACTTAAATGAATAAAATGTACTCTTAAAGAGTGTCTGTAGCATATTAAAAAAAAAAAAAAAAAAAAAAAAAAGATACCCAAGGAGGGTGAAGGCTCTAAGTCCTATAGAGCAGAGTTCCCCAACCCTGTTCTCAGGGCCCACCAACAGTGCATGTTTTGCAGAAAACCACAAACATGCACAGGTGGGGTAATTAGTGTCTCAGCAGAGCTGATTAACTCCCTCTGTGGATTTCCACAAAACATGCACTGTTGGTGGGCATTCAGGACAGGGTTGGGGAACACTGCAGTATAGAGCCTTCCCGTTCCTCTTATGGTCCACTCGTTCAAGCGCTGGCTCCTCCATTTAAATCCCGACCACGGGAGGCTTTGGAAGTCTTTGGGAGCCTGTACTGTGCATGTGCACAAGAGAGCATGCTCGTGCATGCACAGTATAGAGCAGCCCATCTTCAGGAGCACTCAGGCTCCCGAAGACTTCTGAAGCAGCAGAGAGCAATCTCCGACCTATCTGTTGGATATTGCTAATGGGGGAGCCAGCGGTTGAAGTCTGGGACAGCAGGAGGAAGGGGGAGGCTCTATAGGACCCAGAGCCTTCCCTATCCTTGAAAGAGTATTTGGGTTTTTTAAATATGCCTCAGACTCCCTTTAAAGTGCATGTTTCTTTAGCCATTCATACATCATTACTGTCTGCTTTATGAGCCTGAGCAATAGATATCACACGGCCCAAGCCCTTGTGCATCTGACCCTGAATTGGGCTGCACTGAATGACCTCTCCATCCACTGTCATTATACCAGTATGTTCTTGTGGTTCTATACGCAATGCCAGCACAGGAAGGTGAGTCAGATGTGGAATATCCAGGTCTAGATGTGTTCCCTTCTCCATTGCTACAAATAGCTTAATAAGGGATGTCCTTGTGATTCTGGAGGTAGCATAGTACAGGTGGATAATCCCTTCACCTGGACCTTTCACCATAGGTGCTGTAAAGTGTTCAGCCCCAAGGTGTGACTGGTAGAGTGCCAGAACCAGGACAAACTGGTCTTCAATTGTCTGCCAGTGACTTGGAACAGGCTGATCCAGAGGAACCAGTAATGTGTCTTCCAGGACTTGTGTTCCCGTGCCATCTGATGAAAGGCTTTGTCCACCATTGGTGGTGACTGTAGGGTCTGCTTCTGCAGGTGGGGAGATGGCTGGAAGGTATGAGAGACGACCTCTGTATGTACGCAAAGCAGTCAACCGCACAAAGGTGCCTACAGAGAAGCGGGCGTAACCCATAAACCTGTATTTCTCGCTTTCTATGTCAACATCTGAAATGAAGCCCCAGGATAGGCTAAGAAAGGAGAACATCCTCTTCCCAGATGAGGTGGTAAGAGATACAATGTCCAGAGGGAGAGGCTGACCCTTGCAGAGGATGAACGCACAATTCGTCAGGAGTTTTTTCCCTGTGACTTGTTGGTGTCTGTACAAAAAAAAAGGAAAAATAATAAAAAATAAATAACATTGCGGTTTTTAGTTACTGATTCATTATAACATTTCTGAAATTGCCTGGACTTTTACTTTAAATGTCCCTTTCACACTGGGATGTTTTCATTGCGTTGTGTTACCCTTTTTTGCCGCATGGTAAGACTAAAGCAATTAAAATCTATGGGGCATTTCAGATTGGATGCGGTGCAATACTATGCACCGCAAGCATCCGATCTGACGCAACATCACATCAGCAAGCATCTACAGTGACTGCTGCGATCGTAAGCAAAAATGTAAAACTTTCGCGTTGCGGTGACCATGCACTGAAGCGTATTTCTTCAATACACTTCCGTGCAAATTCGTATTTTCACCACAGGAAGTGAGCGCTAGAGAACCTCACTTCAGATCTGAATCACTGTCAGGATTTCCATGCCAGGATTTAAATGAAGGCTCATTACCGTGCATTGCTGCAGGTGCCTATGAAGCGGTTTTAGCGGTGCAATGCAATAATCAAATTGCACCACAGCCAAAACGCCGGTTATTAGCGGGAAACCGGCCTAAGGGTTAAGAAAGGGGGCTGGCGAGGAAATGCATACTTCCTCCCTTGCTTTCCCACAGCGTAAAGTGAACGAGACGAATAGTTACAAAATATACATACCTGGGGCTTCCTCCAGCCCACTCCTCACTGATCGCTTCTATGCCGTCCTCCTCCGCCTTCTCGTTGTCCTGGTAAGAAGCCCAGTAAGTTTGGCCAGTCGGGGAGCAATGCGCATACGTGGTCCAGCTGCATGTGCGCACCCCACTATCATAGCCGTGAGCACGGCGCAGAACGCTCCTAGCCTCGAGACGGGGAGCGCACGCAGTCGCACTGCACATGCGCCGACTGGCCAAACCAAACGGGGCTTCTACCGGGACAACAAAAAGCAAAGGAAGACTGTGTGGGAGGGGGCTGGAGGAGGACCCAGGTATGTATAAATATTTTATAACTTCGTCTCTGGTACACTTTAAGGTCCACATTGCTTATCACAGCTCAACTTGCATAGTGTGAAAGGAGCCTAATAGTGAAAAAAAAATGGTTTTTAGTCAGCTGATTTCTCTATTTGTGGACATTGCTTCTCTTCTTGTTCAGAGGATTACAAAGCCCTACACTGTAAGCTTTCTTACTATCACAGAGACCACAATAATTACCCCTCAGAGAGCTGCTGCACCTTACAGTATTGTCGGCACATGTAGCTTTGCAGGCACTAATAGCTGTGCAAAGCTACATCGCGCACAGCCCAGTGCAGTGCGCGTGCAGCCGGTAATAGTGCGTGGTGCGCCGATAATGTCCCACCCGCTGCCCTGTAGACGAAAATGGCGCATCGGGTGCCCTCGAAATAGTGCATCAGTACCGGCTGCGTGTGCACTGCCCTGGGCTGTGCGCGATGTGTGGGCGCAGACCACTTATCTCCGTGGTTTGTGCCCACTAGCGCTGGTTAGTGAATCAAGGCCAAAATGTATTTCACGTGTGTCTTTAGCTGTCTGCGAAAAGCAAAGCAAGTTATATAGTAAGTATCCCGTGATAACAAAGTATATGGCGAACATATATTCTGTGTGTTACCCATCACTAACTCAAATGCAGACTTATTGTGAATAAATTGTCCCATTGTTTGCAGGAAGTCTAGGTCCAGCGTGTGATGAGGTGCATTCTCAACAGCTAAGAGAATGCATAGGGCATGATTCAGGGCTGGTGCACACCAGAAGAGCTTTTCTGAGCGCTTTGTTATTTTAAAAGCTCCTGCTAAGGTTATCCTATGTGTGTTTGTGTGTGCACACTGGAGCGATGTGATTTTGTAAAAATCCCCCATAGCATTGCATTAGCAAGAGCTTTTAACCTGCCTGGCGTTCTATTAAGATCGCCAGGCAGGCTGCGGGAGGGTTTTTTTTGAATAAAAAAAAAACTATTTCATGCAGCCAACTGAAAGTTGGCTGCATGAAAGCCCACTAGAGGGCGCTCCGGAGGCGTTCTTCCGATCGCCTCCGGCGCCCAGAATAAACAAGGAAGGCCGCAATGAGCGGCCTTCCTTGTTTTGCTTATATCGTCGCCATAGCGACGAGCGGAGTGACGTCATCGACGTCAGCCGACGTCCTGACGTCAGCCGCCTCCGATCCAGCCCTTAGCGCTGGCCGGAACTTTTTGTTCCGGCTACGCTGGGCTCAGGCGGCTGGGGGGACCCTCTTTCGCCGCTGCTCGCGGCGAATCGCCGCAGAGCGGCGGCGATCAGGCAGCACACGCGGCTGGCAAAGTGCCGGCTGCGTGTGCTGCACTTTATTTGAGCCAAATCGGCCCAGCAGGGCCTGAGCGGCAGGCTCCGGCGGTACTGGACGAGCTGAGCTCGTCCAGACCGCCCAGCAGGTTAAAGGGAACCAGAGAGGATGAAATATACATACCTGGGGCTTCCTCTAGCCCCATATGCACGGACCGCTCCCACGCCGCCATCCTCCGCTGCCTGGATCCGCCGCCACCGGGTCCCGTCATTGCCGCGAGTCGGCCGCGGCCAATTCTCCGCATCACCAGGAGCTCTCTCCATACAGATACGCATGTGGCTGCCTACTGCGTATGGGTATGGAGGGGGCCCCGGTACCGGCGGATCCAGGAAGCGAAGGATGGCGGCGTAGGAGCAATCCAGGCTTATGGGGCTGGAAAAAGCCCCAAGTATGTATAAAATCATTTTCTATTTTGGCTGGCCATTCCTCTCTGGTTCCCTTTAAAATCTGTAGCGTTTAAAAAGTTCTTGTGGTGTGCACCAGCCCTTACAAAGATTTTTCACCTTATCTATGTTACATTCTTAAGCTTCCAAAGAGCAAAAATATAATATAATGAAGGTAAGAAAAATAATATTGAAATGAAGTTAATCGAGAACAACTTACTTTGGATTATTTTGCTTGTAAAACTGCTGAAAGGTTATTTTTACCAATTGGGTACAGACTAACCAGCAAGCTCATGGTGAACCAGAACTCATGTCTTATGGCTCTGTACTAATTTAGGGCTGGTGCACACCGAGCGGCTTTTTGGGCGTTTTCAGATCCGCTTGCGGCTGCGGATCCGCTTGGTCAATGTATCTCAATGGGGTGGTGCACACCGGAGCAGGCGGCGTTTTGCAGAAACGAAAAATGCCTGGGTGAGGCATTTTTTGGATTTCGGATGCGTTTCTGCCTCAATGTTAAGTATAGGAAAAACGCAAACCGCTCTGAAAAACGCCTGTTCAGAGCGGTTTTGCAGGCGTTTTTGTTACAGAAGCTGTTCAGTAACAGCTTTACTGTAACAATATATGAAATCTACTATACTGAAAACCGCAGCAGCAATCCGCAAAACGCTAGCAAAACGCCTCATAAAAATAAAAAAAAGCGTTTAAAAATCTGCTAGCATTTTGCGGATCTGCTTGCGGTTTTTGGTGTGCACCAGCCCTAACAAGCTGACACATCATTGCACTCCAGCGGATCTGGAGGTGTGTTTTGCTTCTAAGGATGACAATGGATAATTTGCATATATTCAGCAGTGATGCACTGAGAGACACTTCAAGCTCACTCCAACCTGAATTTTTGCAAATAACTTTCTGTTTTAAGAAAGCAAACTTTTGTTTACCAATTAGGTGATGTCATTTATGAGAAGTTTTGTGAATAGAGCCCATTGTGTCACCAGAGGGCGCTGTTCTTGGGACAATAACCTTTGAATGTGCCCTTTTCAGAGCAATATCTACAATGCAAGCAAGGTCAACAGTTCACCAACTGCTTGAAAACACCAACAGAAGTAACCCATCTGCTATTATTGTCCTTATAATCTCCCTTGGGAATGTTGTATGGGCTCATCAATCCTACCTTCCCATTCATCCCTCTGCACCAATAATCTGCTAACTCCCAACACCTCCAGCCATTATATTAGCAATAGTACTGGTTCTGTGTATAGTGTAGGACACAATGTCCTGTTTTCTATTGTTGCATATTATTGTATTAAAATACACATTTTAATTCTTTGCCCAGCTTAGCCCGATTCATCATAAAAAAAGCTACAGAGGACACAAGTTTTATTTTTTTTTTAATTGATTAGATATAGATAAAAATATCTACTCTGATCAAGTAGAAAAAAAATGTATCGGAAAACAGAGGACTCCTTGATTTCTGTTCAGTCAATCAGGTTGATGATTGGGGAGGCGGTTTTTTAATGTCTCTATTAGATGCCTCCCCCTACTCATATGACTTTAGGGCCTGTTCAGACTATGCGCGTTCCTAGCCGTTTTCAGGGAACGCGTACGGGTACAAAAAAACGCATAGAAACGGCTCCTAATGCTTTTGAATGGGCTAGTTCACATGTATGCGTATGAGACGCATACGTTTCTTATCCGCATTGCTGCATGCAGTTCTGTGCGTAACGCATAGAAACGGACGCAATGAAAGTCTATGGACGCATATCAAAAACGCGTACTATTGCGTTTTTAGCGTACGTTTCCCTCTGCGGTTCCCATAATTTTTTTTTTCCCCTGGGTCACGTGTGTGTGCAAAACGCAATAGAAAACGCATTAGAACGCAAGAAAAACGCATGCGTTTTTCAACTTGCGTTTCTTTGATTTTTATACGCGTGCTTCATACGCTGACGGTCTGAACAGGGGTCCTCCACATCCCCCTCTTCTCTCCATTTTCCTGTGAGTCTCCTAGTGAGTGCATGAGCAAGATCCAAGACTGTGGGCAAATACAACGTGAGCACCGATCAGGGATGGGTGCTGCATACATATGAATTGGCCGCCTGGAGACTTGGGCGCAGGACACAGCCGGTATATGGCTGATCCTGCTGCTGCACAAGTTCCCAGCGGCGTTATATACTATTCCCCCTCTAGGTCCAAGTGGATAGTGGGGAATAATGTAATTCGGCATCCAGCCAAGGGCCCGTTCAGACTACAAAATGCGGACCGCAACGCATGCGGACCGCAACGCGTACGAACGCACGCATGTCCGCGTTCGTATGCGTTGCGTGGCTGATCCCATCACTGAAAAGTGAATGGGACAGCCGCGCGTTTTTGTAAAATCTGCGTGCAGCATGCGTTCCCGGACCGCACAGGTCCGGAACGCATGCTGTGTGAACATCAGACATTGCACTCTATGCAATGTCTGATGTTGTGCGTTTTGGCCACCTGCACGCGTTTCCAAAACGCGGCTGGAAACGCGTGCAGTGTGAACGGGCCCTAAGTGTTTTAAAATCAATTTCAGCTGCGTCTTCTGACGGTGCCGAAGTTACTGACTGTGCGCCGCTATAACCGTAATTGCTATTACGGTGTACGGTGGTGCCGGCTGTGCCCAAATCTCCTGCACTGTAATTACAGCACTCGTGGGTGCCACCTCAGGTAAGCTGGTAGAGAGAATAGGTTATGTGTAGCTGGTACCTATGTGGAATGTCAGCTGTTCTTTGCTACAATGGGAAGAATGGTGGTGTAGTTGTTAGCACTCTCAACTTGTAGCACTGGATATCTGGTTCAAACCCCAGCCAGGAGACTATCTGCATGGAGTTTGTATGTTCTGTGTGGGTTTTTTTTCATGCCCTCTGGTTTCCTCCCACATCCCAAAAACACAAGTTAATTGGCTTACAAATAAATTGGCCCTAGACTGTGATACATACATAGACATATGGCTATGGCAGGGATTAGATTGTAAGCCCCTCTGAGGGACAGTTAAAGTAAGTCTGAAGGGACAAAAATACCCAAAAAACAAAAAGACAGATATTCCTCTAAGGAGAGGGAAGGCCCTGGGTCCAATAGAGCCTCCCCATTCCTCCTACAGTGCCCGTGTTCCAGTGCTGGATCCCCCATTCCATCACTTCTGCCGATGTTCCAAGCTTCGGTAATCTTCGGGAGCCCGAGTGATGGGGTCTTTCAGGAATTCTCGTAATGGTTACGCTGAACTTTGGCGTAATTAACCTGCAAGCTATGGCTCTTTTTCTGACTAAGCCGTGTAACTTTTTTTTTTTTCTTTATACCTGAAACTTTATTGTGCCTTGACTGCTCAATATAGCCACATATATCATCATGCAGTCAATGCTCTTCTAGCAAGTCTGGTGTAGTGGCTAAATCACCAAACTACTGTGTTCAGAATTACTGATATGTGAGTTCAAATCTTGACCAATTATTTTCCATTTCCCAGAAAGTCATACGTTTTAAGGAAGTTCAAGTAGGGCATGGAGAACCTAAACTCATAAGTGTTAGAGATAGCTTAATGGTTAAGCTCTTGGGTTTCCTAACACAGAGATCACAAGCAGTTTGGGGTTCAATTCCCATCCAAGCAGCATCCTTGAGGAGGCCAGAAGAAGGATAATGTCTTGCCAATGGCGTATAATGAAAGAATGTTTTAGAACTCAGCTGTCCTGGGCAGGACAGCGTCGTTATAGAGAAGATTCTTCAGAAGTGCCAGCAAGATGCTCAGCAGTTATACCAGTCATGAGTTTTAATGTAGCCCTACATGTTTGGGAAGCTGGGACAGTGCGTGATTAAGTGACTTGTCCAAGGTCACAAGGAGCCGATGCCAGGATTAGAACCTGGGTCTTTCAGGAATTCTCGTAATGGTTACGCTGACCTTCGGAGTAATTAACCTGCGAGCTATGGCTCCTTCACTGATTAAGCCATATAACCTTTTTTCCCTTATACCTGAAACTTTGTAATTGCATCTTGACTGCTCAATATATCCACATATACCATCATGCAGGTAACACTCCACTAGCATGTTTGGTGTGGAGGTTAAATCACCAAGCTACCATCCATGGAGTTATTGATATATGAGTTCAAATCTTGGCTAATTGTTTCCTCTTTCCCAAAAAGTGATAGGTCTTCAGAAGTTCAAGTAGGGCATGGAGAACCCACAATCATAAGTGTTAGAGATAGCTTAATGGTTAAGCTCTTGGGTTTCCTAACACAGAGATTACAAGCAGTATTGGGGTTCAATTCCCAACCTAGCCAAGTCTGAGGGCTGATTAAGCCATACAACCTTTTTTCCCTTATACCTGAAACTTTGTAATTGCATCTTAACTGCTCAATATAGCCACATATACCATCATGCAGTCAATGCTCTATTAGCATGTTTGGTGTCGTGGTTAAATCACCAAACTACTATACACTGAATTATTTATATACAAGTTCAAATCTTGGCTAATTCTTTTCTTTTTCCCAGGAAGTGATAGGTCTTAAAGAAGTTCAAGTCAGTAGGTCAAGTAGGGCATAGAGAACCCAATCTTGTAAGTGTTAAGGTGTCATAGACCTGACGATTATCGGCAGATTCAACAAATTTATCTCTAATTGAATCTGATTAGATTTCGGCCCAACATCTTGCGGCATGCACAATCGACAATGCAACCAATCTCCATCCCGAAATTTGTCGCTTTGTTGGTCGGGCATGCACTTGGCTCCACCGATTTTCATCCAATTTGATTATAATAATCAAATTGGAAGGTCGATTAGCCGCGAAGTCATCTGATGTAATGTCTATAAGCTAACTATTAAAGAGACTCTGAAGCAAATTTTTTTTTGCTATATTTACCTTTTAATTAGCTTTAGAAGTCTCATCAGCGGTAAACCGCCGCATCCCCGCTGAAAAACGAGTGCTGCAGACCCCCCAAATCCACGGGCAAACATCCACGACCAACTCGGTCGTGGATTGTACTGCCCTGAGAGGCGGAGCTATGAGCTGTAGCTCTGCCTCTCCTGCCGTTAATCGCCGCACAGATCGCCGCCTCTCCCCACCCCTCTCTGTGAAGGAAGAGTGAGAGGGGCGGGGCGCACGCAATTGACATCAGAAGAGGCAGAGCTACAGCAGAGAGCTCTGCCTCTTCAGAAGTGCTTGCCAGATTTCCCACCCCCCCCCCCCCCGGGATTTGGGGGGTCTGCAGCCCTCGTTTTTCAGCGGGGATGCGGCGGTTTGCGTCTGATGAGAGTATTGAATTGAATTAAGAGGTAAATGTAGCAATTTTTTTTCGCTTCAGACTCTCTTTAACCTAATGGATATAGCTTAATGGTTAAGCTCTCTGGTTTCCCAACACTGCAATCCCAAGCAGTTTGGTGTTCAATTCCAAGGTCTGGCCAGTGTCCTTGAACAGGCCAGAAGGAGGATACCAGTGGTGTAGCAATAGGGGGTGCAGAGGTAGCGACCGCATCGGGGCCCTTGCACTAGAGGGCCCCCCCCCCTTCAAACACAATATTAGCTCTTCATTGGTCCTGTGCTGATAATATTCACTTCTATAGACGCTTTGAATAGTAGTGATCATTAACACACTGTTTCTCAACCCATGCTTGCACCTCTGACATCTTTTTATTGGTTTTAGTGCCTTGTATCAATTGTTATCTATAGAATGCTTGGGAGGCCCCAATGCTAGACTTGCACTGGGGCCCACGGCTTCTTAGCTACGCCACTGGAGGATACCATCATGCAGTCAACACTTTACTACCATGTTTGGTGTAGTGGTTAAATCATTAGACTACTCACAAGCACCATATTCTGTTTTAGGTGAATGACAAGTAGGAGTTACCTTGTGGGGACAATGACACTCAGCTCTTAAGGTGGCCATACATTAGAACGATTATGGGCAGATTCGACCAAGAGACAAATTTATCTCTAATCGAATCTGATTAAAGATAAATTTGTCTGTAGTTGAATCTGCCCATACACTACAGGCCGATTCCCGTCCGATTTCAGCATGAAATCATCAGGGAATTGGCTGAGCCGCCGCGTCCACCCACGAGGCTATGCGGCGCCGGCGTGTATGCGGAACCCGGCGAGATGGACGGAAACCGCATGGAGGCTGACACCGGACAGGTAATGTATAAATGCACACACACCACATACATTTATACATTGCGGCGGCAGCGGCGGGGGTTTCGTCGTCTCGTCGCTCGTTCGCAATTCGGACGGTGTACCGCCGCGCACCTGACCAACCAACTTCGGCCCGACATTTTCCAGCATGCGCGATTGACCGTGCGGCCAAATTTCTGTCCCGGAATTGTTTGTCGGTCGGGCATGCACTTGGCAACACCAATTTTCATCCAATTCGATTATAATAATCGAATTGGATGATCGATTGGTTGGTCGGCTGGCTGATGTATGGCCCCCTTAAGTGATTTAAAGTGATACTTAAGTGAGAATAAACTGATGGGATAACTAATTATATATATCACCATACTTCTGAAAATGACTTTTAGATATCCCACAATCTTATGTTATGTTTGAAAACTAAAAAAAAGTAGATTTATTGTTTTGTCTCAGTTCAATGAAACAGTCAGTCTCTTATCTCTTAGTGCTAAAATATATGAACTATTAACCTTTTTATCTATCCCCTACTCTCAAAAGTTCAGTTCTCTGCGGGGAAAGCTGTAGTTACTTATAAGCGAAGGAGGATATAGGGGTTGATTCACAAAGGCTGCCTACTAGGCCAATCAAAGTGCAGGACTACTGTTCTTTGAAGCTACTGGACCTGCCGGGCTCCGGGCGGGTTCAGTGGAGCACTCGTTAAGTTTAACGAGCCACTCATTAAAGTAACAATGAAGAGCATAATTTTGCAGCGCACATTATGACTGCATAGCATGCGCTGAGAATTATTAACAAGCGCTGTAGTCATTAAGCAGCGCAGCTTTGTAAATAAACCCCACAGTCTGACTGGATCCCCACTAGAGAAGTCAGTCCCATAGCCGAATATTAACTCTTTGAGGCAGAGAAAAAAAGAAAAGCAGCACAGCATTTATTTGTGTGCTTGGCACTGTACATACACGTCTATCTCAACATGTCACACTGGACCACCAATGACATATTTAGACATTACTCTTACTAATTTTTCACACATGATTATCTGGGGTGATCTAGCATCTACAGCGATTTGTGCTGGCCAATCAGCAGCTGGCGGGCATGGAGCATTGCCTGGTGCTTTATTTCTGAACTGCAGGTGAAGAGGAGGAAAAACATGGATCATCTCATGCAACTTGCACAACCCATTCCCTGACCACCACCACCACAATCACACAAGAGCACTGTAATAAACAGTGCAGGAGATTTGGGCGCAGCCGGCGCCACCATAGACCGTAATAGGAATTAAGGTTATACCGGCGCACAGTGAGTAACTTCGGTGCCGTCAGAAGACAGAGTTTAAGTTACTTTTAAAACACTGTGATTCATCTGCCAGCAATAGCTGGAAGCCAAATTACATCATTCCCCACCATCCACATCAACCTGGAAGGGGGATTAGTAATTAACGCCGCCGGGACTTGTGCAGCAGCAGGATAAGCCATATATCAGCTGTATCCTGCGCCCAAGTCTCCAGGCGGCGATTTCATAGGTACGCCCACACACACTGAGTTTTCAATCCTAAGGCCCGGTTCACATTGGCGTTTATTTGCGGACTGCTGCCGGACCGCAACGTCCGCAAACGGAACGGACGAGTAAGGGTCCATTGTTAAGCAATGGACCCGTGCGCACTCGTCCATTCCTCCAGATCCGGACGCGGTCTGCGGTCCGGAATTTTCCAACCTGCTCCAATTTTCCGGACGGCTCCAAACAAGAAACCCAGCACAACAGGAACTGATGAGAAACGGTAGTGCACAACACACTTCCGGATGAAAGCCGGACGTCCTACCCCACTTCCTGTGGGGTTCTCTATGGTACAGGCGGCCATGTGGATGTACCCTGCTCCGGACAGCCCCCAGCCTCTCCACAGCCACCCCAGAACACAGCGGAGGACAGGGAAGGACCCGACCATCCAGGGCCCCGCGGGATGAGGAGGATGATGTCCGCACAGCAGGCTCTCCCCAAGAAGGACTCCAGTGCTATTCCAGACCTTCCAGGCCCCTCTTTGAAAACGGAAATGGATTCAGGACGCATGAAGAACGGAAGAAGATCCGGATGCAAACTGAACATGACCTGACCGGATCCTGATGGCCTCCTGATGGCAAACGGATGTTCTCAGAACGGAACGGAACGGACCCCTGCCACCGGTAAGTATTTGCTCAAAACGCAAGTGTGAACCGGGCCATACAGTTATAATTTAACTGTTTATTTTTTCTCCGAGAGAAGAAGTAAGTATGGCTGGTTGTCTTTACAAGCATAACGAAGGAAATGGTACATTTTTTACCCTGAATAATAATTGAGAGAAGCAGCCAGGGCATTTCCTGATCCACCTGGAAGGATAGAGAGTGGCTTCTTAATGGCATCTGCCCAGTCTGGTCTTTCCATTAACCCATTAATGACCTGGTAAAGAAAAGCAGAGTTAGATAAGATACAAGTGTTGAAATGAAGAGAATCCCTTGTGCTAAAGTGGTAAAGTAAGCTTTAAAAAAAGATACCTCAAACATGAGTCCATCGCCTGACATAACCGCGATCACATCCCAGTTAGAGAGATCCTGGTCACGTACCACCTCCCATGCCTGGTTGGGTCGCTCTGTGATATGACAACAAAACAGTACATGTGAAGCTTATTGTGGGCAATTCTCCTGGGTTCTACTTAAAGAGATTTTGTAACGAAAAAAGTTCCCCTGGGGGTACTCACCTCAGTAGGGGGAAGCCTCTGGACCCTATCAAGGCATCCCCAGTCCTCCTGTGTCCTACGGCGGTCTCGCTGCAGTCCACGGAACGCACAGCCGACAATTTGTCAGGCTGTGCAAAATTTACCTTTTCTGGTTTCAGCGGGTGGCGCGTTGCGGCTCTTCCCACTGAGATAGGCGAAAATAGCCGATCTCTGTCGGGTCCGTTCTACTGCGCAGGCACAGGAGACTTGCGCCTGCGCAGTAAAGCGGCCCGACAGAGATCAGCTATTTCCGCCTATCTCCGAGCAGAGAGCAGATACTGCGCCTGTGCTGGAGCCAAGGAGGTAAATATTTACATCGCCGCCGCTCGGGGAGGATTTTCGCCTCCTCCGTGGGACCAAGGAGGACGGGGGAATTCCTCAATAGGATCCGGAGGCTTCCCCCACCCGAGGTGAGTACCTATTGGGGGAACTTTTTTCGTTACAGATTTTCTTTAAAATAAAAGGAACTGTAACCACCAAGGATTGAACTTCATCCCAATCAGTAGCTGGTACCCCATTTCCAATGAGAAATATTTACCTTTTCTCCAACAGAGAAACAGGGACATGTGTATGGCTGATTGTGGTGAAACCCCTCCCACAGTGTGACATCAAGACCTAGGTCCTAACAGTTTCCTGTCTGTGAGCCTTATAGCGCTGTGGGGAATAACAGCTGTTTCCAACTGGCAAGGAACCAGTATCTCCCTCTGTGCATATGTATAGCTATTAAAAAATAAAAACGTTTAGCCTATTGCATTGATAAGGGGTGTGATTATAGGCAATGACAGTTTGTGCTTTCATGTCTGCCTGTAGTAGATGATGACGTGCAAACTGATTTCTATTCGCCATGTAATTTGTTCACATTGTTTGCTCCACAATCAATACCTGATCTTTTTTCTATTTGTTGACTACTCGCTTTGCAATGTATTGATTTATTTTTTTCCCCTGTTGCCTGCAGTGGCATTCCTAGGGCATTTGACACCTGGTGCTGGGTATTAAATGGCACCCCCCTTCCCCCCCCAAAAAGGGAAAGGAGTTAGTGCGGCATGCTAAGCGCCACGGTGGGTAATGCAAGGTATAGCTGCCCCAAGTATTATAGGTAGCCTGGTATAGTTGCCCCCAGTATAGATAGCCTAGTATAGTTTCCCCAGTATAAGTAGCCTGGAATAGTTGCCCCCAGTATAGGGAACCTAGCATAGTATAGTACAGATGAGTTAACATAAATCCATCCGTATATATGCATAGGTAGTACAAATTTACTCAAACCAAAAAAATAATACTAGGTTCCCCGAGAATACGGGATATCCCTCTTCCCATTCAGTGGTTGCACTAAAAATAAGTTTGTATGAGGGGTGATTGATTGTTAGTATCTTGGGATATCCCATATTCTTGGGGAACCCAGTATTGTTTTTATGGTTCGAGTAGATTTGAACTACTATGCATATACGGATGGATTTATGTTGGTGGTAGTGTTTCTTATCTCCTCTAGGGTCCCCCGAGAGTTTGTCACTGTCCATATGTAGAGGTGACTTATTATCCTCTTATGAGCAGGGGCGTAACTAGGCCCCACCTGGCCCCCCTGCAGAATTTCAGAGCGGGCCCCCCCCTAGGGCCCGCTCGTGGCCGTTTCGTGGGGGCTGGAGGGGTGGCAGCATGAGGGGAAAGCCTTGACCACAGTCGGCGGGGAGAGGGGAAGTTTCCCCCCTCTCCCTCACCTCGAGGCTCTCCCCTCTGCGCTCCCCTCCAGCTAGATATAGTGTGGGCAGCAGGCAGCGGTGGGCAGATACATACCTTCTTCCGTGCGATCCACCGCAGACTCCTCGCTCTAGCGGCTAACGTCACTTCCGGAAGTTTCGTCACTTCTGGAAGTGACGTCAGCCGCTAGAGCGAGGAGTCTGCGATGGAACGCACGGAAGAAGATATGTATCTGCCCGCCGCCCACACTATATCTAGCTAGAGGGGAGCGCAGAGGGGAGAGCCCCGAGGTGAGGGAGAGGGGGGAAACTTCCCCTCTCCCCGACGACTGTGGCCAAGGCTTTCCCCTCATGCTGCCACCCCTCCAGCCCCCACGAAACAGCCCCGAGCGGGCCCTAGGGGGGGGCCCGGGCCCCCCCACGGTAGCATGGGCTGCAGGGTCTATTGTTACACCACTGATCGTGAGGACTTCAGCTACCCCTGGGTGGTTTATATGACCATCCACCTGTGGGATAGGAACTCATTTCAACAACAGAGTCTGGGTTCCCCCCCATGTGGTATATGTTATGGTGAAGGGTAGTTAGCCCGATTTTAATATTTATACTTATTAAAGGTAATGTTTTAGGGATTATATTACCATTTAGAAGGGCTTATTGGGGACTTTGTGTAGTCTCGGTGTTTGTGTGATAAACTAATATGGACAGAACCATTATTTACTTCCTTTGAAAGTGAACCTTGTACAGGACGGAAGAAAACCTAGAGAAATGCACCCTGTGTGTATTCCCTCCTCAGCTGTGACTAAGCACAAGTTGTAATTTGATCCCTCAGCTGTGTCAGCTGCTTGCCACACAGAGAGCTAATTTGTAAACACAGGATATTAACAATATGTCTGCTTCCATGAAAGCAGGAAGTAGACACACTGAAGATTTATTGCTGCATTTGTATCAGCTGTTACCAAAAAATGATGAGGGGCGAGTAATACATTTTGAATGAGATGTGCTGCATTGCTACCCAGAGACGTCATGCATACTCCTGCAGCCAATATGAATCTGTAATGGTTTTCCGTTCTTTTTTGCATTACGCATTGGTTCTCTGTGTAAATATATTTGTGCTCATGACCTCTGGAGCTTTCTCCCAGTTCGAGGGTTAAGTCCATAACTACAGATAATTCTCTGTGTCATCCTAATGTCCCTTTACCCCGCATACCTGTCACCAGCAAAGTGAATCGGACATTGGCCTCTGTCAACATGGTCATCACATGTGCCTCAAACAGAGCTAAAGCTTTTCCAGTTCCGCCACAAGGATTTACCAGGACAAGAATGCGCACTTCTGATGACAAACGCTGCAGCTGACCTGTGAATGACAAAGAAACAGAACATTACTGTGGTTTTTTGTTTAAACATGTTTATTGGTAGACTAATAATGGTACAAAGGTCAAAGCCAAAAGACACCATATTCTAGTCAAGGACAGTGTCATAAAGTCAAAAGGTGGTATATATTGACACAATATAAAAAGTACAAGAATGACATTGTTCACATAAGACATATGTATATAGTACAAACAAGGCATTGAGTGTTGGCAGCGGAAAAAAAAAAAAAGAATTGTACGGAGCAATCAGAGGATAGCCAGTATCCACCACAACGCAACCCAACATTACTGTGATTACCATGGCAATTGAAAGTAAATGGGGAGCTGAAGATCTATGTTTCAGTTTGGACATGATGGAGTTGATGCACTAACCACTGGTAATATTAGCATAATGTTACAACCGTCAGCAGTGTAGCACACGCTCCACAATTAGGTGACATGAGCATTGCTGTGGTAATGGGTAACACTCACGTAAATCATGTGCTTCCTGTTTACTATGACGTCACAGGAAGCAGATGGAAGTCCGATGCCAGACAGTATGTGTGCATCAGCAGTAAGAGGACTCGACTGCCTGCTCCGCTGCGCTCACTCTGCCTACAGGGAGGGGAGGACACAGACATACATTAGGAGGCATTCAGAGAGAGGGAGGAAGGGAGGAAGTAATGAAGCCGGCTCCCGCATCCCTCAATACCGCGGCTGGAGCCTCGATCAGTTTTTCCGCCTCCATTCTCTGTCCAGGCACCCCCCCCCCACACACCTAAAAGTGGCACCCTCCTCCCCACCCACGGGCATTCTCCCCACCCCCTCCACTGACAACCCCCCTACCCACCAAGTGTCAGTGTACCCTGGCCCATGCACCCTGGCCCCAGGCTTCCTGGCCCCAGGCACCCTGCACCCTTCCCCAGGCACCCTGCACCCTAACCCAAGCACCCTGGCCCCTGAACCCTTCCCCAGGCACCCTGCCCCTGGCCCCTGCACCCTTCCCCAGGCACCCTGCACCCTTCCCCAGTGTCAGTGTACCCTGGCCCCTGCCCCAGGCACCCTGCCCCCTTCCCCAGGCACCCTGCCCCCTTTCCCAGGCACCCTGCTCTTGGCCCCTGTCCCAGGCACCCAGTGCCTGGCCCCTGTCCCAGGCACCCAGTGCCTGGCCCCTGCTCCAGGCACCCAGTCCCTGCACCCTGCTCCAGGCACCCAGTCCCTGCCCCAGGCACCCAGTCCCTGCCCCAGGCACCCAGTCCCTGCATCCTGCCCCAGACACCCTGGCCCCTGCACCCTTTCCCAGGCACCCTGTCCCTGCCCCAGGCACCCTGTCCCTGCACCCAGTCCATGCACCCTGTCCCTGCACCAGGCACCCAGTCCCTGCACCCTGCTCCAGGCACCCAGTCCCTGCCCCAGGCACCCAGTCCCTGCCCCAGGCACCCAGTCCCTGCATCCTACCCCAGACACCCTGGCCCCTGCACCCTTTCCCAGGCACCCTGTCCCTGCCCCAGGTACCCTGTCCCTGCACCCAGTCCATGCACCCTGTCCCTGCACCCTGCTCCAGGCACCCAGTCCCTGCACCCTGCTCCAGGCACCCAGTCCCTGCTCCAGGCCCCCAGTCCCTGCACCCTGCTCCAGGCACCCAGTCCCTGCACCCTGCTCCAGGCACCCAGCCCCTGCACCCGGCTCCAGGCACCCAGTCCCTGCACCCTGTCCCTGCACCCAAGCACCCTGCTCCAGGCACCCTGTCCTTGCACCCTGCTCCAGGCACCAGTCCCTGCACCCTGGCCCCTGCACCCAGTCCCAGCACCCTGCCCCAGGCACCCTGTCGACACCCTCCTCCTTCCCACCCACTAGCACCCTCATTTCCACCCAGTGTCACCCTCTCCCACCCACTGGCACCCTCCCCCGCACACTCCTCCCATTGTCACCCTTTTGCAAAAGCACGGGTGTGGCTTAAGGCCACACAGGGGGCATGGCTTAAGTGTCCCTCTTTCACATCTTCAAAAGTTGGGAGGTATGTATATACACAGGATCTTCTCAAAACAATAGCATATTGTGATAAAGTTCATTATTTTCTGTAATGTACTGATAAACATCAGGCTTTCATATATTTTAGATTCAAATACACACAACTGAAGTAGTTCAAGCCTTTTATTGTTTTAATATTGATGATTTTGGCATACAGCTCATGAAAACCCAAATTTCCTATCTCAAAAAATTAGCATATTTCATCCGACCAATAAAAGAAAAGTGTTTTTAAAACAAAAAAGTCAACTTTCAAATAATTATGTTCAGTTATGCACTCAATACTTGGTCGGGAATCCTTTTGCAGAAATGACTGCTTCAATGCGGTGTGGCATGGAGGCAATCAGCCTGTGGCACTGCTCAGGTGTTATGGAGGCCCAGGATGCTTCAATAGCGGTCTTAAGCTCATCCAGAGTGTTGGGTCTTGCGTCTCTCAACTTTCTCTTCACAATATCCCACAGATTCTTTATGGGGTTCAGGTCAGGAGAGTTGGCAGGCCAATTGAGCACAGTAATACCATGGTCAGTAAACCATTTACCAGTGGTTTTGGCACTGTGAGCAGGTGCCAGGTCGTGCTGAAAAACGAAATCTTCATCTCCATAAAGCTTTTGGTGGTCGTCTTTCAGCCTTTCTTACCTTGCCCATGTCTCTGAGTATTGCAAACCTTGTGCTTTTGGGCACTCCAGTGATGTAGCAGTTCTGAAATATGGCCAAACTTGTGGCAAGTGGCATCTTGGCAGCTGCACGCTTGACTTTTCTCAGTTCATGGGCAGTTATTTTGCGCCTTGGTTTTTCCACATGCTTCTTGCGACCCTAGTGACTATTTTGAATGAAACGCTTGATTGTTCAATGATCACGCTTCAGAAGCTTTGCAATTTTAAGAGTGCTGCATCCCTCTGCAAGATATCTCACTATTTTTGACTATTCTGAGCCTGTCAAGTCCTTCTTTTGACCCATTTTACCAAAGGAAAGGAAGTTGCCTAATAATTATGCACACCTGATATAGGGTGTTGATGTCATTAGACCACACCCCTTCTCATTACAGAGATGCACATCACCGAATATGCTTAATTGGTAGTAGGCTTTCGAGCCTATACAGCTTGGAGTAAGACAACATGCATAAAAAGGATGATGTGGTCAAAATACTCATTTGCCTAATAATTCTGCACTCCCTGTATTATATGTATGCACCATTTTGATATATGCCTAGGTTGGTGACAAAGGAAAAATACTACCAGACTTATGAACTCCAGAACAGCAAGATCCACTATCAGTGTGGAAAAATCCCATAATACGTAAGTAAATCAACACACTGACAAACCAAATAATGTTATCTGTGGAGACGCAGCAGGTATTTGGAAACCATTAAATAAATAATCCAATGAAAACATCCAACGAGTTTATCACAATACTGTATTTGGAGACATCTGACCAAACATTCCTTTCACAAAACGAAACATCTGAACTGGATGCCATGACCTCAAATGTCTTTCTGTGGTGATTTCAGGGAACCAATGCCTACACCTCAATCTATATGTGGCTGGATAGTGTACTGGTTAAAGGCTCTGACACAGCAGACCAGGGTTTGAATTTCAGCACTTCCTGTTCAGTAAGCCGAGACCTTGGGCAAGACTCCCCAACATTGCTACGGTCTATAGAGTGTGCCCTAGTGGCTGCAGCTCTGGCACTTTGAGTCCGCCCGGAGAAAAGCACAATGTAAATATCTATTAGGTATGAACAGCACCATATAAGATACATGGAAAGCAGCTGGGAACATAAGACCTGAAGTAGGGCTTGAGAATACTGGCTGATAGATACCATATGCAGATATGTTGAATATTTTTTTTCAATAAATACATTTGTTTAAAATTCAATTGTTAAAAAAAATAAAAAATGAAAAATGTAAATGTTAAAAATACTGGTTGATAAGTTAAAGCGGACCCAAACCAAACATTTTTTTAATTAAAATATTTAGTTGCACCACTCTGACACATACATAGATAAATAAACACTACTTCAAGCCTATGAGCATTTCAGTGCATACTTTTCGCCCTCCTCTTTGCATAACTAGGGTTATACAGGTGGCAGCCATTAGCAACTCCTCCTTTGCTGGAGACCATCTACTAAACCAGTTTGTCGGATTCTGTCCCGGCAATTTGAAAGGAAGGGAGGGGTTCCTCCAATAAATGTAAAATATTTTAGATTTGTCATCATGGAGCTGAAAAAAGGCTGCTATTTATTATTATAATTTACAAAATAGATTTTATTTCTGAAATCTTGTATTTTTAATTTGGGTCCACTTTAAGCAACTGTATTAAATGCCAAGCAGCAGCAACAAATGCAAATACAATTCTGTGATGGGTAAAATGGGAAATAAAATCATGAAATACTAGTATATTACTCCCTCTGTATAAACCATTCGTAATGCCACATCTGGAGTATGGGATACAGTTTTGGGCACCAAACTAAAGGAAGCACATTCTGGAACAGGTAAAAAAATGGCAATTAAAGTAATCAGAGGGTCACATATCTTGGAGTCAAAATCTCCTCCAACTCATCTGATCACTTTCTATTGAACTATGAACCTCTGATAGCTAAGCTCAAACAAGATATGGTCGTGTGGAACTCACCCTCCATCTCTTGGATGGGGAGGATCCAGGCGGTCAGGATGACCCTGCTACCTAGGAGCCTATATTTATTCTGCACCCTGCTGGTTCCCCTAACCCAGGCCTCATCACGGGCTCTTCAGACGTTTATTTTCAGGTTTATCTGATGAGGAAGGAAAAGTAGAATCAAAATGAAAACCACGTTCATGAACAGAGCTAGGGGAGGCTTGGGAGTGCCCGATCTGCAGTATTTAACTACTACTGCACAGCACAAATTGCCCATCTGGCCCCAATAAATGCTGGGAAAAAATGCCACACTCGGGGTACAAATAGAAAACAACCTACTGGCCTCGTTCACCATTACCTGTTTAATCTGGTCCATGGGAGAGGGCTTGCCGAAACTCAACCACGCCTCTCCTGTCTCCTGACACTCTATTTGTATGTGGAATAGGCTGAGATTTGTGAAAGGCCTACAATCCAAGGCTCCTTCACCGGCCCTCATCTTTGGCAACCCTGGTTTTCCTCCAGGCGTGGAGCCAGGTGCCCTACTTTGGTGGAGGTCTAAGGGCTTTTTGCTATTTAAACATCTAATGTCGAAGGGCAAGACCCCCACCTCTGCCATGTAGATTTACCATTGGCAACACTCCATACAACCCCCATCAGCTTCACCTGAACCGAGGACCTATTTTGACTCATTGGGCTCGATTCACTAACCAGTGATAACTGAGTTATCACGTGTTAAGGCTTTGCACATGCAAACTAGGGTGCTAAGTAGTTTGCACTGCAAAGCTGTCGTTCCATTCGCGTGCTAAGTATCATTAGCAGGTGAAGTCATTGCTTATCACGCTACTTAGCACGCGAAGCTGCTGATTTTGCATGCAAAACGCTGTGCGCAAAACTTTACGCGCGCAAACTCTTTTGCTTATATTAACGCGTGAAGAGCCAGTTAGCACGTGCTAAGCAGCTTTTCACTGGCGTGCTAACACTTAACACGTTTTAGTGAATCAAGCCCATAGTGTGAAAACAGAGTCCTAGAGGTGAGGGGCCTTCCTATACTCAATATTTTCACAACCGTTGGAGATGGCGAAACTGTTGGCAATTGCGCAGTGGGAGCAGTACCTGGACTTTCCACTCTAGGTAGCTCGTCGAGCTCCAAGACAGTAGCTATACAATATAACTATACATGAGCACATCCCTCACCCCTGCCTGACTACATAGGATAACTCCGACTATTTATGATCAGTGCATCAGACATTCCTCCCAGGTGGGTACAATAGCCCATATATGGTGGTATTGCCCTGCTGTTAAAAGCTTTTGGTCCAAAATGTCGGCTCTATTAAGCACTGTTTTCAAGATCACTGTCTCCCCAGGTCCATGGATGCTGTTGAGGGAGGGTGGAAATTTCCCAGGCACAGTTTGGCCCAACATATTGTTGGCTGTGCGACTTCACTTTGCCAGACAATGGTGACAATCCACCCTATCAATAGACCTTAATACAAAAATAGTCACAGAAATTCTAATAGCGGAAAGACTACTCTGTATAGCAAACAGTACAATGGAAGTATTTCTGAAGACGTGGCAGCCTTGGCTCACTTATATAGACAACCTGGGCCTGTGGTCCCTGGCTACCTCCATCTGAAAAGCCCCTAAAGCGTAAAGTTTGCCCTCTGCTATTCTCAGATTGCTGTTTTTGGTAACCTATTTGGGATGTGGCTCATTACATCTGTCTCTCTCCCTGTACTATTACTTGTATACTATATTACTATTTTTTGATTGACCTGTTAATTTATAATTTCTTATGTTAAGATCTGCCCCACAATTGGGGTACTCTCTGGCTCTTTATTGTTCAAGTGCTATACGACTTTTTGACTTTTTGTCAATAAAAACCTTTTGAAACTAAACTAATGAAAGGGATGGAAGGTCTCACTTACCAAAAAACGTAGACACACTGGACTTATTTATCTTTAAAAAGATGACTTAACATGTATAAATACACCAGAAGGAAATACAAAAGCATAGCAGATAATGTCACCTATTCCTTTGTACAAGCTTAGGGACAAGATGCTGATCTGTGCATGGAGGAATATGTTTTCCCCACCTATATAGAAAGGAATTTTTTTACAGTAAAAAGTAGTTATGGAAAATCTCTATCTACAGTAAAAGAGTGCTTGGATACTTTCCTTGCATTTAAAGCGTAACTGTCAGGCATAAAATCAAAATTTTATTCTTTTGTTTTATCTGGTAAACAAGTAATAAGGATGCTAACCAGGCAATCCAAAACATAAAATTCACTCTTATTTTTTTTTCTCCATAAAAGATCATTCCCCAGTTTCCCTGGATCTTATTTGGTACATCTGTCGCACAAAGGAAGTTGCACGGTATGCAGAGTTTTCTTTTTTTCTTCTTTACTTTCCCTTCAGACATAACTAATGCAGCCTGATTGGCTGAAGCCTCTTTCCCTCCTGTTTTCCCTCCCACACCTCTGTTCCTCTCTGATTGTCCAATATTTCTCATGCAGAGACAATGCACTTTCTACTGTAGAGCTGGGTGGGAGTGTCTGAAGACTGGGAGGAGGGCGGGCAATGATACACATACAGAGTAATGGAGGAAATGATGTCAGGATGGGCTTCAAGATAGACAGAATCCTAAGAAGGATCTTTTCTTTTTTTAATATAGAAAAATCACTAAAATCAAAATGTGGACAGTGCAATACATGTGTTATGTAAGTAGAGCAAGTATTAATCTACTTATATATGTTTTTTTTTTCTAATACGGTATGGCTGACAGCTCTTCTATAAGGACATCCATGGCCTGCGCAGTCCGCTCCGGTCCACGCGGTGGTGATTGACAGAGCCGCTCGCACAGGCGCAGTACAGGCCGACCTGGAGGTCGGCCTGACGTCATCGCCGGGGACCGGGATGGAGCTACGGCGAACGGCTCCGGGCAGAGCTGCGGCGAGGGACATGCTGGGAGCTTGAGGCTGGATGAAGCCCTGGGTAAGTAGAGCTTATTTTGTTACATTTGCCTGATAACTCCTTTAAGGCTAACTGGCCCAAGCCTTGTAAAGGTTTTTTTTTTTACTTTCTCTGGATCAACTGGGATATGTGAGGGTGCAGGCTAGTGTTGTACCATTTTATGTCTTTTTGGTTGAAAAAAAGACATCTGTCTATCTAGTTCAAACTATGTATGTATAAAATGTGTGTACATCACGCATTACCTATGATGATTCTTTATTTGTAAAACACTTGTTTTCATAAGGAGATTGATATTTAAGGATATTGAGAAACACTGCCCTATAAGGCCTAGCCCACTGCTGGGCGCACCCACCTCCACAAATGTTGAGTGTGATCCAGTGGCGTTTCTAGGACCTCCGAAGGCTCGATACATCCCTGGGCTACCCAGAAGGAAAACAATGTTCAGCTTGTATCATGCATGGCAAAAAGCACCTGCATTCACAGTAGCCTATAGGTGGTGCCAAATAGGTTTAACCTAAATGTACGGTTTTCAACATGCCCCACTACATACAGCATAGGCAAACGCATTGGGGATTACAGCTGCCCAGAATCCCTCTCAGACCAGGTCCAGTGCAGTATCTGGGGACAGGCACAAGTTGAGAAACCAGAATATATGCAGGTATCCTGCAGCTCACAACACTGCCCCCTTTCTTTCCCTGCTACAGTTGACTTTGGATGTAGCAGCAGTGTGTGTACAGAGCATGGAGCAGCAGTGTGTGTACAGAGCATGGAGCAGCAGTGTGTGTACAGAGCATGGAGCAACAGTGTGTGTACAGAGCATTTAGCAGCCGCTGATTGGAGGGAAGGGACACGGGTGGGGACCGGAGCTATGGAGGAGGCGGGGGAGCGCCGGGACTGACAGCTGCAGATGTAAACAGCCGGCTGCGACACACTGTGTGTCGCTAGTTCGGCTGATGATTTATGGGGGCATAGCAGAGAGCAGGGGGAACTTAAATTATAAAACTTAAAGAATAAAAAAAAAAATCCCCCATGAGGAGATGAACTAGTCAAAACCCGTCGGTTCTGTCAGATTACTACCCACTGTAAGTGACAGCAGCATAGAAGAAGAGGAATTTATGGCTCACTTTACTTTGGAAGAAATATACTTACAGTACATGCATTTTGCATTTTACAATTTTTCGTGATAGTGCTCCTTTAAAGCACCTTTAATTACAGTGTTCACAGTTATAGAGATCCCTGTTATGGTGTCTCCAGTTATTCTTTCCTCCATTATAGTGCTTTCCATCATATATGCCACCTTCCTGTATTGTGTCCCCTGTCATTATAAGCCCCGATTACAGTGCCCATAGTAGTATGCGTCTCTAATATAATATCCCTAGTTAAAGGCACTCCACTTTGAGTGCCTTTCTTACAATTCTCCCAGTTATAAGGGTCCACCTTACTGCCCCCCTTCCCATTTACAGTGTTACTTATTATTAGCACCCCCTTTTTATATTAGAACACACCCACACACACACAAACGCCTTCCTAGCAAAGATGCCAGATGGACAGTGAATCTATCTCTTCTCATTCCCGCCCTTTTGAATCTCAAACCCCATGTGATCTCTTCCCCATTCCTGGCATAATATGCCCATCATGCTGGTAATACGCAGCAGGACAACTCAGAATGGCGGTCAGGTGGGATACACTACTTGACATCAATCCTCTTCTCTCCATAGAGCAGAAAAGGGTCTGTTCTAAACACACTACATGAGGCTGCTTATTACGTGACGTTTTCAAAGGAACCTGTCCTAATTTCAATACAGTGGTTGCTATCTTTATTTCTTTTTAACCGCTTGAAGACCGTAGGCTTACACCCCCTAGTGACCAGGCTATTTTTTTACAATTCAGGCCACTGCATGTTTGGGGTTACATAAAGCACAATTTGGGTAAAGAGGCGCCCCAGCGTGGCTAAAATTGGATTAAACACAGGATAAAATCTGGATGAAACCTTTGCTGATCAGCGATTTGCAATTGGCCTGAGGAAGCGGGCTTAGACCCATGAAACGTGTTGCCTGTGCTAAATAAATATTTCTGTGTCTATAAAAAGATCTTGTCATTGAGATAAGCCACCTTATTTTTTAAAATTTTATCTTGTTTTTAATCCAATGTTATCCACACTGGGGCGCCTCTTTACCCAAATTATTCTCTCCGTTTTACTTCTGTCCTGTGCAAGAGATCAGGTCCATTTTAAAGAGTTCCTTATGCACCTTTACAAAAATATCCTCATGTCAGATATAGCTTTCTTGCATATGATACAATGAATACATACTTTTGTGCAGAGTTTAAGAGCAAAGGAAAAGGCTTCCTTGCTAAATGTGAAACATTACATCAGGACCAGCTGATAAATGTGCACAGCACGTCCTTTACAAAGCAAGAGCTACTACTAGTTATTATACATACAGAACATATACATCACTTGGCTTGAAATGTTATCTGCTGTTTTGGACTCTGTAATCTCCACTTTGCTCTTTATCAGCTGCACACAGCCTAAAAACTGAAATGACCAGCCCCTAAAGTTCAGTCTGGAAACCTCTCCCTTGATTAGAACTGTTTTGTAGGCATCTTCTAAGAACCGTCAAAATAAATACTAATGAAGCAGTAATGTACTTTTTTGCAGGCTGGAAGCCTTCCTTCATGTCTAACACTAGCTTACTAAAACATCTGATGTGATCCACACTGTGTTTTAGAGTTAGATCTTGAATTTCTAGAAGGTTATTACTGCAGCTTTTGTATCATTTGGTAGGCTAAAAGATAACCAGTGCTCAAATATGAAGCCTGCATGCAAAAGCATAGCAATAGTCATAGTGCCTGCTATGGGGCCCAGGGCTTGGGGGAGGGGAAGGCCCATTTGTTTATGGGCCTTTCCATCTTCTTATATTGCTCCACTGACCAGTGTATCTAGAAAGTACTGCACAGCTCCGGTAGGGGGAAAAGTGGTATGTATGCAGTTTGGGGAATGTCCTCTAAACACATAGGCCTGGTGCACACCAAGCCTTTTGGTAGCGTTTTCAAAACCGCTGCCGCCTCTGAAAACGCTTGGCTAATGTATATCAATGGGATGGTGCACACCAGCGATGTGAGGTTTTTAGCAAACCGCAAACGTGCCTCCTGCTGCATTTTTGCATTTTGCAGATGCGTTTCTGCCTCAATGTAAAGTATAGGAAAATCTCAAACCGCTCTGAATAACGCTAGATCAGAGCGGTTTTCCAGGGGTTTTTGTTACAGTAGCTGTTTAGTAACATCTTTACAGTAACAATTTATGAAATCTGCTACACAAAAACGCTCCAAAAAATGCCAGGCATGTTTAGAAAACCTCTCTAAACATTCCTAGAATCGCTCTGAAATCTGCTTCAAAAACCTCTAGCGTTTTCAGGATCTGCTTGAGGTTTTTGGTGTGCAGCGGGCCAAAGACTGGATAGTATGAAGTTACTATCTGTATGAAGTTAGTAGGGGAAGTTATAACTATACATCTCCATGTCCCACGCACTGAATGTACTGTACATTGTATGTGACTGTAAATTGCCACATACACTTAAAGAGAACCCAAGGTTGGCTCATGAAAAAAAACTAGGCTACCTGACCTGGGGTGCTGAGCGGATCAGGTAGCCTCTGAAACCGCTGCTCCCTGCCGCTCCTGTGGGCCGCAGTGGCCCACTTTCACTTTCGCGACCTCTGGGTCACGACGCTGGAAAGACAGATTGATTCTCTCTCCCGGCATGCAGGGAGGCGGGACAATGGCAGGAGGCGTGGCCAGGGAGAGAAAGCTGCTTAATGGTTTTGAGCAGGGAATCCATCTGCCACATGTATCCCATCATACCTCCGAGATAGCGACAAATACTGTCGCTAATCTCAGGGGGCTATAGCATGGCGGTGGGGAGCAGAGAGTGCCTCTGTGTCCCATCAGCCCCCCCCCCCCCCCAAAAAAAAAGCACCTTGGGTTCTCCTTAAAGGACTACTATTGCGAAAAAAGTAGGCAGTTAAAATCTGAAAGAATCGACAGGTTTTGGGCCAGTCCATCTCCTCATGGGGGAATTCTCACGGTTTTCTTTGTTTTCAACAGCATTTCCTGAACAGCAGTTTAATTGCCAAAATAGTAAAATACCAGCCAGCACCCCTAATCACTTGCACACAATTTTGGCAGTTAGACTTTGCAACTGCTGTTCAGGAAATGCTGTTGAAAACGAAAAAGAACCCCGAGAATCTCCCATGAGGAGAAGGACTGGCCCAAAATCTATCAGTTCTGTCAGATTTTAACTGCTTACTTTTTTTTTGCGATAGTGGTCTTTTAAATCAATGACTGGAAAGGACGGTATTGCACAAGTTCACCTAGGCTGAAGGCACCATGAAAGTTTTACTAGAAGTCCTCATAATTAGTACGCTTTCTCTTCTGACTCACAGACCCATAAGAAAAGATGAATTGTAGGTTTGCCTTTTTTTAAAGTTGACCTGAACTCAGAACCTCTGCTCTAAAAGATACACAACAGAATAATAACCTTTAAAGAAAAAACATTTCTTTATTACAGCTGATACAAATACTGCAATAAATCTGCAGTTTGTCTACTTCCTACTTTCATGGAAGCAAACATATTGTTAACATCCTGTGCTTTCAAATGAGCTTATCTGCCGTGTCAGTCAGATGACACAGGGGATCAAATTACAGTTGAGATTAGTTATAGATGAGGGGGAATTACACAGGCTAAACTCTCTAAATACATCCAGGGTGCATTCTTTCTGTCCACTTTAAATAAAATTTAAAGTGGACAGAAAGAAGTCCACTTTAAATAAAAATTATAACCTAGAGGGCCCTTTCACACTTAGGCGGTGCAGTATTTTTACTGCAACCCAACCACCGTGCAGTGAAAATCTATAAAGACTTTCATACGGGGATGTCGGGAGCGACGCGATGGAAGTGACGTTTTTTGCCGCATGCCCGACTCAGGGCCACAACTACATTACCGCGCGGATTCTGCAGCGAGGTGCATCGGCCCGGAAGTCATGTTAGTGTATGGCGAGGCGTAGATTTTGGAGCTAACACCGACGTGGCGCCGATGCTTCGGTGCACTTCCGCTTAGCCCAAGCCGGAAGTGACGGCAAGCGCACGTCCCCTGCGTGTCACTTCCTGCTTGGCCGGCGGCCGGACAGGGATCACCGTGCAATAGCGCGGTGATTCCTGAAGGCCTGTTTTTGATGGTGCGATATGGTGTGTTGGGCGCGCATCGCTAATGCCGGTTTATAGTCTGAAAACAGCCTGAATGTCACTGACCTGTCCATGAATCTATTCATGCATTAGGAACTGGGCATGTATGGATGTGCTTTAAGGGAACAGGGCTCATAAGGCTTTTCAGGAGGAAAAACCAATTATGTATAGCTGCATTATTGATCAGAGGCAGTTTAGAATAAGTTATTTTATACTGAAAAGGCACAGACACAATTTAGATTTTCCACTGCCAAAATAATCACTTGAGATACTTTTGGTTGAAAATCTATGATCCCTTGGGTGAAGGTTTGTGGTCGATCCATTACAGACGGGTCTTTAGCCTGTTGCTATGGGTGCGGCGGAGGGGCGATGCGCAGCACATGAAGGAGGGGGTGGAGCAAGGGAGAATACAATAGAGTCTGGCTGCGCTCAGGCAATATGATCCAGCATGCCATATCTCCCGCTGATGTATCACACACTACATTCTCGCCCAAGGTGGTCTTTAGCAGCCACTTTGGCCAAGTTTAATCTAAAGTGTGTATGAACCTTTATTATTGCCGTATTCCCCATTCCCCTCTCCATGCAACAGACAAAGCTGCTCATGTCTGTATACTACTCCTTACAAACTATCATCTGAAACAAACTACAGTATCTCTCAGGGCAGCTTCACATTGCCCGCTGATTCTCGGCGATTGCGTTCAGGTCCGTGATCGCGATTCGGCAGCCAAATCTTGCTATTTCAGCGCAATTTGCGCTTGTGATTCCCGTCAATAGAACGAGAATCCCAGCGCAATCGCCCCAAAGACGCTGCATGCAGTGCGTTTGCGACTGATCGAAATCACAAATGCTGCAGTGTGAATGTATCCATAGGTATACATTAGCAGCAGCGCTTTGCTGATTGCCAGTGACCAGCAAAGCGCTGAAAAAGCACCAAGTGTGAACCAACCCTAATGATTATTTCAGGAGACTATAGTTTACAATGTGTGTAGGTGTGGCTTAAAGAGTACCCATAGCCCATACATGGTACAATTTTTTCTTTTTTTTTTTGATTAGATAATTTTGTGCAATTATTCCATTAGATCAAATATAAAGATTTTTCCAACATGTGCAATCTTTTATTGAAAAACTGGATAATCAATTGTTTTTTCTTGATCCCTCCAAAAAATTATTATTTTTAAATTTCATTTGATTCGATCGTTTTGGTCGAATAAATGGGAAAATTGTAACGTTTTTATTGTACCGTGTATGGGCACCATTACTTGCATTTGTTGGAAGCTAGGATCCTAAGCATCATACTTTTCTAATACATGTCGATTTTTCTCCTGTGGCTCCACCTCCCCACATTCTGAATTGCCAAGGGAGGGGCCAGCACTGACTGTGCTACCTCCAACCCATTCTCGCCTACCCCCACGTGAAGGCCCACCTGCTGGTGTCTGCAATGCTCATTTGTGACTAGTTTAATTAAAAGAAACCCCCAAAATATAAAATGATGCATAATTGAGCCCTAAGGCCGCATACACACACTCAACTCATGTCGCCCATCGGGGACCAGGACCTGATCCCCTAGGGCGACATCGCTGGGCCAAGCTACACACACGCTTCACAACTGTGTAGCTGAAGATGCGCTGTGTTGCTATGCGTGGGGGGGAGCAGTACGCTCCTGGTGACATCAGCGGGAGCGAGGATACAGCAACGCAGACGCAGTGGTTTTCAGACTTTAAAGTCTGAAATTCCAGAAGTGAACCGGAGGCGGGGCCGGAGCATCGGTGAGTGGCTGCACGGGCACAGGATGTCTGCGGGGGACCATTAGAAGCCCCGAGTACGATCAACTCATTTTCCCCCGACCCCCCTACAGTATTCCTTTAAGTCGGTTTAAGTCAGGCGTGTGTACGAGGCTTAAGCCTGCAGACAAAGCTCTTGTAACCGCCATGATAAAGCAATCATCAGAGCACTGGTCTTGTTTACCTACATAACTACACACATCTATCTGATAGGACCTGCACCAACTAGGAGCTGGCACTATACCATTACTAAGGATAATTTGCTGCTGTAAAACTGAAGCCGGAATTGAGAATATTCACTGTGACTGGAATGTGTCCCAACTCGTCACACCTGTCTTTGCTGTGTCACCTAACAGGTTACAACTGCCTCTTCCTGTGCATGGCAATGCTCTGCAGGCTGAGGTCAATGACTCGCCAGAGAGCTAACACAACTCTGTACAAATACACAGGCCTGACCAGGGGCGGACTGACAACTCATGGGGCCCCCGGGCACTAGGAGATTATGGGGCCCCCATACCAGTGTTTCCCACCTTTCACGTTATATATTTTTACAGACTAAGATATAATCATTTACTGACAACAGTAAATATTTTATATTGTGATATTTTATACTGATAAAATGGGTGCGCCGAAAAATGGGTGTGGTCACGCAACATAATGTGGGCGTGGTCATGGGTGGGGCAAAATATACATGACCTTAGCAGTGGTGTAAAACCTAGGTTCTCAACGTGTGGTACGCGTACCCCAGGGGGTACTTCTGATGGTTCCAGGGGATACTCAGGCTTGATATACTTAACCATGAACAACAAATCTAGGTGTCTCCAGAATAGGTAGCCAGGCCTATAGGTGTCCCCAGTACAGATAGCCAGGTCTATACGTGTCTCCTGTATAGATAGCCAGGTCTATAGGTGTCCCCAGAATAGCAAGGTCTATAGGTGTCCTCAGTATATGCAGCCAGGTCTATAGGTGTCCCCAGAATAGCCAGGTCTATAGGTGTCCTCAGTATATGTATCCAGCTGTATAGGTGTTCCCAGTATATGCAGCCAGGTCTATAGGTGTCCCCAGTATATGCAGCAAGGAGTATAGGTGTCCCCAGAATAGCCAGGTCTATAGGTGCCCTCAGTATATGTAGCTAGGTCTATAAGTGCCCCCAGTATATGTAGCTAGGTCTATAGGTGTCCCCAGGAGGGGAGGCAGCCAGTGAAAGAGGGCGATGGGCAGTGGCGGAGGAGGAAGGGGGGGGGGGAAGTCTCCCCCCTTCCCTCACCTTGGGGCCCCCCTTCCTGGCTCTCCCCTCGCTGATCTGTGTGCCGCTAGTCTGGTCTACTCAAGACCAGACTAGCGGCGCACAGAGCAGAGCTCCCTCTGGTGGCTGTAACAGCGGTAAGTCCCCGCCCGCTGTCAGCCGCTGTGCGACACTTACACATTCCGGAGGGGAGAGCCAGGAAGGGGGGCCCCAAGGTGAGGGAAGGGGGGGAGACTTCCCCCCTTCTCCTCTGCTATGCCCATCGCGCTCTTCCACTGGCTACCTCCCAGGGTTCTCTGGCAGGCCCCCCAACACCCCCCCCCCCCCCCGACTTGAAAATGGCATTGGTGAAAATTTGCAAGCAACACTGGTGATCATACTTGTGGGAACAGATATGAAGACTCAAGACGAAGCAAAGAGCAGCAACAGCAAGCAAGTACCTATGCCTGCCAGCAGTGGCGTAACTACAATTCAAAACTTTGATGAAGCCCCCATGTTCACACCCCTTCTTATGCCTTCCCCTTTGGTGCCCTTCACTGCCTTGGAGCCCATCTCAGAAGGGCCATCAGGATCTTCATACCCATAGCAAAGTGTAGCCTCAAACACACCTGATGTGAAGTATAGTCCCCTGTATTGAAGGAAGGTTAATAGGACCCCAACAGCTCTGCCCCCCCTCCCCCATGTGATTGCAGGTCCTGCTCCCCTCACCCATGCCTGCCAGATGCTCCCTCTGTCACTCTGCAGGTGAGGTGGGAGAGGACATACAAGGGGACCACTGATTTGATTATCCAGCACATCCCACAGATGCTTAATTGAACCAAGATCTGGAGGAGAGAATATGATTCATCAGACTGTGTCACCTTCTTCCTTTGCTGCACAATCTAGTTCTAGTATTTATGTGCCCACTGTAGGGGATTTGAGCAGCGGACAAGGATAAGCATGGGCACTGGATTATGGCTGCGCTGCCCCATAAGCAACAAGATGCAGTGCATTGTGTTTTCTGACACCTTCTTCTTATGGCCAGAATTAAGTTTTGTAGAGATTTGTGCTACGGTGGTTCTTCTGTGGGATTGGTTGGCCTTCACTTACCCTATGAATGAGCTGTGGATGGTCAGGATCCTGTCGCCGATTCACCAGTTCTGCTTCCTCACACCACTTTGGTAAGTGCATACTGGGAAAGTGCAGTTCTGAAGATGCTCTGATCTACCCATATAGCCTTCACAATGTGGTCCTTTTGCATGTCATTAGATCCTCACAATTGCCCATTTTTTCAGTTTTGCCTTGAAGGACTGACTGTTCACTTGCTGCGCAATATTTACCATACCATTTACCAGTTTCCACTGTATGAGGATCAGCTCACCTGGCAGTGGTTTTATTGGTGTGACTGATCAGTGTGTATCACTACAACAGACCCAAACACTACCTGGGAGGTATCGCCTATGCACCACGGGGACCTGCACAGTGTATAGCAAAAGCTTGCAGTCACATAAACCTACCATATGTTAACAGAAACTAAAATTCACTAACGATTAGAAAAGAACTGATCCCAGTCCACTAAATAAAAAAAAAAAAAAAAAAAGTGTGAAAAATCAACCTCTATTAACTGAATGGGGAGCGTGTGGCTCTGGCACCTTAACCCGGTCCTAAACCCAGAACTTTCTCTCTGCTCTAAAAGACACACATCAGCATAATAACTTTTAAAGAAAAACATTTGTTACAGCTGATACAAATCAGGAAATAAACCTGCAGTGTCTCTACTTCCTGCTTTCATGGAAGCAGACATATTGTTAACATCCTGTGCGTTCAAATTAGCTGCTCTGCCGGTACAGAGGAGATTCCTGAGCTGACACAACTGAGAGATCAAATTACGGTGTTGATTAGTCACAGATGAGGGGGGAATTAGACAGGGTAACTCTCTAAATACATACAGGGTACATTTCTCTGTTTTCCTTCTGTCCTGTGCAAGAGTTCAGGTCCACTTTAAGGTTTTTATAATTCACTGTGATTGGCTCACAGTGATCAGGGGGTCAGGAGCCAATTAAAAATCGGCTCCTGGCCAAGGTACGGAGCTCAGCTGTCTTTGACAGGGACGCGCGTTTGTGTCCCGTGCATAGGAATCAGTGGCAGCCAACAAGTGCAGCTTAGTTTTAATTACGGCCAGTTCCGAAATCATAATAATGAATTACTGGGCTATATACACTAATCTATAGCGAAGCGCTGTAAGGTACTAGGTGTATGAGAGGAACAGTGAAAGCCCACTAATAAGCAGAAGGGGGGCACAAAAAGCACATTTATCACTTCCAGCTGAATGCAGGTTTCCATCCTCAACAGTCTCTCGTGTGCTAGAAAGGGTAGCAAGTAACCACCTGCCACAGTGTTAGCCTCACCATCTGTAGCCAAACACCTCCTAGACAACTAAATCAAGACACGAGAAATAGAACAACCCTACATGTTTTCCCTCCTATTTAAGAGCTTCATTGGGGTGTGAAGTTTAAAAAGACAAGAATTGCCAAATATTGAGCTAGAGTGCTGTTATATGTTTTTGTGTTGGCACTTGTCTTTTTACATTTGAGAAGCCTTCAAAGAGGTGGGGAACGTAGGCTTTTTCTGTCTCACGTCTTTGTATTTTGTTGTCTTGGTGGTGTTTAGCTACATATGGTGAGGCAGATGAGGCTAACAGTGTGGCAGCTGGTTACGCGTACGTTAAAAAGGGGCGCTGGGAAAAAAGGGCGCCGGGTTTTTAACGATAAGCATGGATAACGTTTAAAAATGTATTGTACTGTATTTCGTTTAAAATTAATGTTTTTTAAAGTTATAAATCATTAAATAATGTGCATTAAATCGGCAATTGTAAAAACGTTAATCTTTCGTTTAAATACTGAAACGTATAATAACGTTAAATTTTTTTTTTACTAAGTAACCCTCCCTGTACCTACCCCTAACCCCTAGACCCCCCTGTTGATGCCTAAACCTAAGACCCCCCCCCCTGTTGGTGCCTAAGTAACCCTCCCTGTACCTACCCCTAACCCCTAGACCCCCCTGTTAGTGCCTAAACCTAAGACCCCCCTGTTGGTGCCTAAACCTAAGACCCCCCTGTTGGTGCCTAAACCTAAGACCCCCCTGTTGGTGCCTAAACCTAAGACCCCCCTGTTGGTGCCTAAACCTAAGACCCCCCTGTTGGTGCCTAAACCTAAGACCCCCCTTTTGGTGCCTAAACCTAAGACCCCCTGTTGGTGCCTAAACCTAAGACCCCCCCTGTTGGTGCCTAAACCTAAGACCCCCCTGTTGGTGCCTAAACCTAAGACCCCCCTGTTGGTTTTTTCGTTTAAAAATAATGTAAAAAAAAAAAAGTACTGTTTTTCGTTTAAAAATAATGTTTGAAAAAAAATATTGTACTGTTTTTCGTTTAAAAATAATATTTAAAAATGTATAAATCATTAAATAATGTGTAATCATGAGAAGCAGTAATAAAACATTAAGTCTCCGGGCGCCGCTTTTAAAACGTTATTTTTCACCGGCGCCCTTTTTTCCTATCGGGCGCCCATTAAACGATATTTATTATAGGAGTGAATGGCGGCGCCCGATTTGTCCACTAGCCTCAGGCGCCCGAATTTACTGTTTCCGCTGGTTACTTGCTAGCCCTTCCTAACACATAGGGAACAGTTTTTGAGGTAACTGGTGTGATTCAGACACTTTGAAAAAATATTTTCTTTTTTACTTCCTCAGAAATTGAAGCTCAGCCTTCCATTTTTACAGCAAACTTGAAGTGAGGAAAAATGTTACAGTTAAATGCTTACCTACCTCAGAAGTAAGAAGCCTCTGGGTAGTTCAGAGGGTTACCCCATGCTCCTGGACCCCACTGATCAAGTGCTGTTACCCTCTAAGTATATCCGACAAGGGCTTGTCGGATATATTCTTTGGGCCACGCTCCTATCCATGTACGAGTGCTTTCGTACTGCGTATGAGTGAGTCCGGTCCACATCTACCCATTAGTTTGAAGCTGCTTGTGTACTGGACACATCATACTCACGGATGAGCAGCATGGCTGTGCTCGTACAATGACGGGAGTGTGGCCGTGAAGAAGTAAATGGCCCCGGCGAGCAGTGCATCTATAACACTTTTTTTCTCCTCTCAGGTTTGCTTTGAATCGGGCTGTTCAACTGGTGGCCCCCGAACCGCAATCACTTGCCAGGAATATTTTTTGTGTCAGGCCTCCTCCTCTGGCAGGCCCATCTTTTTGTTTGTGCTTGGCTCCGCCCCCCAAAGCCAGGACATTAATACTCTGCCTGCTTCAGCTGGAAAATCTGGTGCTAGACACACACCCTGCCCATGAAGTTGGACAGCACTGCTTTAGGGCCCTTTTCAATAAGCAGTTGATAGGCAGTGAAAAGACTGGCGAACTCTCACAACTACTTGCTGCAGCCTAGCAACTGCTCACTGCTGCTTGGTAACTGCTCACTAAGCATGCAGTTCAGCTGCCTGTGGAAAGGGGCCCTCAAATGCACATACACAATGTTTCTGCATTGCAAGCCTGTACTTTCTGCACTAAATATGTTTAAAACTGTTTGGCCGAGTCCTGCAGCTTAAATTCCTATTGAGGAGACAATTTTACTGGACATGAAGCTGCCCAGTCTTTTCCCCATCCCATCATCACACACATATGAAATGTTCAAGCCAGCCAGTCTCTCCTTGGGAACCCAGATCACTTGATGTCTCACAACTCATCCCTCTGCTTATAGATTAACATTTTGTGGCCAGAAATGGAGCTACACCTCAGTCTTGTAAAAAGAGTGTGCTGAGCTGCAGTGCTGGTCCCAGAGAGTTAATCTATTAGCCGCATTTGGAGAAGAGTGAGAGCTGCTCTCCAGCTGACACTCTGCTTGCAGCATGTAAAAAGTCTCTGTGGGTTACTTAAAAATACATAATAGTCTAGATATTAGTAGGGGTAGACCATACCACTCAAAGTCCACCATCCAAAATCTCAGTATCAGATAAAGGAAAAAGAGGAGGTATGGGTGCAATTATGAATAGGAAATACTAATTTTTTATCTTTCATGTGCTTAAAGAATGGGCAATTAATAGCCAAACATATACAGTATAGACTGCAGGGGTCTCAAACTCGCGGCCCGCGGGCCATTTGCGGCCCTCGGTACAATATTTTGTGGCCCTCGCCAGCAAAAGCAAAAGAGACATGGAAGCAAACTATTTTACCTTATAGTTCGCTTCAGTGCTCCCAAGTAATCCGCCGCATCCCCGCCGCTAAACGAGGGCTGCAGAGCCCCCAAATCCCCCGGGCAAACATCCACGACTGCGCTGAGGGGCAGAGCTTCCAGCTGTAGCTCTGCCCCTCCTGACGTCAATCACTGCATGGATCGCCGCCTCTCCCCGCCCCTCTCTGTGAAGGAAGAGGGAGAGGGGCGGGCAGAGGCGGCAATGCGCCACGATTGACGTCAGGAGGGGCAGAGATTTGGGGGCTCTGCAGCCCTCGTTTTGCATTGGGGACACGGCGGATTACTTGTAATGGGAGCACTGAAGCGAACTATAAGGTAGGACACTTCATGTTCAGAAGAAATAATTAAAACTGTTAATAATGACATTTGAGGACTTTTTTTTGTGAAATCCCTTATGCGGCCCAGCTTCATCCTGACTTTGCCTCCTGCGGCCCCCAGGTAAATTGAGTTTGAGACCCCTGGTATAGAGCCTGGGTTCACATATGACATAGCGTGAAAGGCTGCGTTTTATGTCATGTTTTATATTAACCACTTAAGTACCAGCGGCCTCTGCCCTCTTAAGGACCGGAGACCGCTGGTACAAGAAATGGCGGAGTAACGACGAATCACCACACTTACCCGCCGCAATCGCCGTCCACGCCAGGAACCTCATCCACCCACTCTGCTTTCTCTATGGCGACACAGTTCCTGTGAGCCGGTCAGGAGTTGCTTTTATTGGCTCCTGTCCCTGCGTTGATAGACAGGGTTAAGAGCCAATGAAATCAGCTCCTCACCCGCTCACAGGGCTCTGCTGCTATAGAGATGGCAGAGCGGTTTGCTGCAGCGGGGAGACAGCAGCGAGATCGCTGGGAGCAAGAACGCGCATCGCCGGTGTATTGAAATCTATGCCCTGGCAGCCAGATAGCCATCAAAACAGGGCATAGATTTCAATTAGTGCAGTCCTCAACTAATTCATGTTGTGTGTGTTTTGTGCGTTTTTATTGCATTTTTGGTGCGTTTGCAATGCATTTTTCGCGTGTTTTGCGTGCATTTTAATGCGTTTGCGGTTCGCATATACAAACCACATATGCATTTTGTGTGCGTTTTCCATACGTTTTTATACTTCCAGTTATGCAAACGACTTGGAAGACCAGGGCTGTGGAGTCGGTACAAAATCTTCAGACTCCTCAGTTAATGAAACCACCGACTCCGACTCCAGGTACCCAAAATTGCTTCGACTCTCCGACTCCTTAGTCTAATTTAAAAAAAAAAGAACTATGGATTTGATTCAAAAATCATCCGACTCAGACTCCTCACTTTATGGAAACCACCGACTCCAGGTACCCAAAATTGCTCTGACTCCGACTCCACAGCCCTGTGGAAGACAACAGGAAGCGGAAATACAGCAAAAAAAAAAAAAAAAAAAGTATATTTTTGGGAAAAAAACGCATGGAAAACGCATTAAAACGCTATGCATCACCATAGACTTTCATTATATGCGTTTTGGCAGTGTTCCTGCATAAAAGGTTACAAAACCAGCATTCTAAAAACGCATACTGTAAAACATTTTTTTTCGGCGTCCCTTTGACTAACATTGCTGCATACAACGCAACGCTAGCGTTTCTGCTATGTGTGCACCCAGCCTGAAACAAGACTATCTGGTGCTTGTTTAATTAACTTTTCTTCCAGGAGATATCTTCACACCTAATCAATAAAATGCCCTTTGAGCTACTAGCAAGCAAGATACTGAAAGTACATTTGATATTACTTTTTTATCTACCCAGTAGTTGTTTGTTTTGTTTTTTTTCAATTGCAAAGGATTGAAATATTTTGTAGAGAGGATGAAAAATGATCTCCTGGGAGAAAAGTAGAACAGTTAAAGTGAGCGGGATATGGAGGCTGACATATTTATTTCCTTTGGGGCAGGGAACACACATAACATAGTGTGAAAGGCTGCGTTTTATGTCATTTTTTATGCTAATGTGTGCATTTTTTGTGCGTTTTAATGTGTTTGCGGTTCGCATATACAAAACGCATATGAGTTTTGTACTTCCATGCGTTTTTATATTTCGATTTATGCAAATCACTAGGTAGACAATAGGAAGCGGAAATACAGCAAAAACAAACAAAAATAAAAACGGATATGAAACCACATACCATTGCGTTCCCAATGACTTTCACTATGTGTGTTTTTGCGGCGTCTATAAATATTATGCAACAAAATCAGCATTTTTAAAAACGCATATAAAACGCACATGCGTCTTTATATGCGTTTTTTCATGCGCCCCATAGGCTTCCATTAGCGGCAAAAATGCAGCGTTTCTGCTATGTGTGCACCCGTCCTCAAACAATGCAAACTGCCTGGCTGAAACTTGTTTCACTGAGGGTGGGAACACACTAGGCAGTGTGGGAAAGGCAGCGTTTTGCTGTATATGGGTTTGTGCGTTTTCTAGTGCGTTTTGTGTTTTTTCCCTGCACATGCGTTTTTCTTGTTTTTGCGTGCGTTTTATTGCGTTTGCATATATAAATTGCATATGCATTTTGTATGTGTTTATTGCAAATCACTAGGGAGTCAACTGGAAGTGGAAATACATCAAACTTGTTTTTTTTTTCTTCAAAAACGCATAAAAAAATCCACTAGAACGCAATACCTCTGCATCACCATTGACTTTCATTATATGCGTTTTAGATGCGTTTTGAAAAAATATGCAGCAAAACCAGCGTTTTTAAAAACGCACATTGCAGAATGAAAACACATGCGTTTTTTTCATACGGCCCATTGACTTGCATTATGTGCGTTTCCCGCACACTAGCGTTCCTGCCTAGTGTGTTCCTACCCTGATGCAGTATATTTGTTCAGCCATTGAGTCAGATCTGACAAGATTAGCTGCATGCTTGTTCCTGGTGGGATTCCAACACTGCTGCAGCCAAATGTACAGCTAAGCTGCCAGGCAACTGGTATTGCTTAAAAGGAAATAAATATGGCAGCCTCCAGATGCCTCTCACTACAGTTGTCCTTTAATAGTACCCATACCTCCTATCAGTTGAAAAGGTTGCCCCCTATAACAGCAGGCCCCGGGGCTGCTCACAATGTAAACTGTGGCTACCAACAGTGGCCACCTACTCTGCTATCAGCTCCATGGTTGCTGAAAGGTAGAGATTGTAAATGAGAGGCAAAGAATTTTGACTTGCATGCAGATTTAATGCAAATTGTATGCCGTTGAGATTGGGCCAGTTAAATGCACTTCCTGCTGATTCTGATTGCATGCAGGTTGTTATTATTAGCATCTCATTGGCCATCCCTAGGTCACATGACTGACTTTCTTAAAGGGAATTTCTATGGCAGAGCTGCATCCAGTGGCGTAGCTAAGGAACTATGGGCGCTGATGCAAGTTTTACATTGGGGGTCCCAAACACTCTATACAAAGCAATTGATACGGCGCAGCAAAATCTGCCAATGCCAACTACAGTGTCAGAGGTGCAAAAAGGGGATGGGGAGCAGTTTGTTAATGATTACTACTATTCAAAGTATCTATAGAAGTGATTATTATGAGCACAGGACCAATAGAGAGCTAATACTGCAGTTGAGAAAGAGCCCTTCGGGGCCCCGATGCGGGCGCAATCTCTGCAACCACTATTGCTACACCCCTGGCTGCATAAAATAAGGAAACTGTGAGTAATGGCACTGTTCCTATTTACCTTTACCAACCCTTGGTATAGTAAACTAGGGCTTTAAATGTAACCTGAAGTGAGTAAAATTATTATTTAACACATGATGTAGCTGCAAATGATTATTACATATTTACCTCACCATCAGTTCCTCTCAGAAGCTCACCATTTTCTTCTTACAGCGATCCCTTCCAGTTCTGACAATATTTTGTCAGAACTGAAATCTACCAGTTGCTGTCAGTTATAGATCAGCAGCTGTCAGTTACAATTGAATGTGCAAGGTAATGTCCATGTTTCCCTATGGCTCAAGTGGGTGATATTACAGTTTAACAGTGTGCTGACCAGGAAGTTGTTATGGAGTAATGGCCATTTTTAAAATGGAGGACAGAGAATTCCTCTGATCACAGTGGACAAACAGGACGCAGGAGAGGAGAAAGAGATTGAGTAGTAGACTACACAGCAGGTAAGTATGACCTGTGTATGGTTATTTTGACTTTTTATTTTTAGTCCAGGTTCTCTTTAAAAGGAACTCTAAAGGCAAAAACAAAACCGTTTAACTGACTTGGGGCTTTTTGCAGTCCCCATGGAGTCATCTTGTGCCCATGCCGTCCTTCTGAGACCCTCCGACCAGCAGTGGCGACCCCTGCAAAGCTGGCTCCTTGCTGCATTCCCATCGCCGGGAGCGTTTTGCGCACAAGCGCAGTATGCGAAAATCACGATCAGGGTGCGTGCATGTTGGAGCTGCGTATTTCAGGAGGTCGCTGCTACTTGCTGGAGGGTCTCGGAAGGATGGCGCAGGCAAATAATGACTCCAGGGGGCTGCAAGAAGCCCCAGGTAAGTTCAGGTTTAAGCAAGGCAGCTTTCCCATGTATCTAACTTTAAAAATCAAATGCCTTTTTCAGGTAAAAAATCCAATCTTTCTGCGTTTCCACTGACAAATACTGGTAAGCAAATCACATCTCCATAGTGAAAAAAAAAAAAAGAAAACCTACATGCGAGCCAATTTTTTTCTGCACATAAGTCAAATCTAATTGACAAAAAAAAAAAAAAAAAGTACAATTAGGCCTCTTTTCCATGGACTGTTGATAGGCAGTGAAATGCCTCTCACAACTGCTTGTTGCTGCCTGGTAACTTCTCACTGCTGCCTGACAACTGCTTTCTGAGCACACAGCTCAACAGTCTGTGGAAAAGAGGCCTAACACAAGTCAAATTTGATGCCATTAACTTGCATTAGGCCTCTTTTCCACAGACTTAATAAGGCAGTGAAATGCCTCTCAAACTCTCAGGGCTGGAACCCACTAGAGCGTTTTTTTGAGCGTTTAGGAAGCGTGAGAAATTGCTAGCAATTTCCCTAAACGCTCTGCCAATGTAAATGGATGGTGCAAATTCCACAGAAGCGGTTGCGATTAGCAAAATCACATACGCAAGACATGCAGCATTTTGTTAGCGTTTGCGCTTCAATGTAAAGTATATAATCACTGGCATAATCGCTCATCAAAACCTGCAGGGATCGATTTTGCTAGCGTTTTAAAGTTAATGTACACTGTAACAAAATTAAAAATAATTGAAATGACCAATCAGACTTTAAAACGCTAATCGCTAATCGCTACACCACCGCTGGCAAATTGAATACACTTTCTAAAATCGCTCCCTAAAACTCTCATGAAATCACTTACAAACTGCTCATAGAAAACGCTAGCGATTGCGATTAGCGATAGCGTTTTGTATTAGGTTCCAGGCCTGACAACTGCTTGCTGCTGCCTGGTAACTGCTCACTGCTGCCTGGCAACTGCTTGCTGAGCACACAGTTCAACAGTCAGTGGAAAGAAGGCTTAATGTGCAGCGAATGCAAATTTGCAAAAATGGAAAGTGCACACAAATCCTGTTGTGTGAGGCCTAAGGCCTCATTTCCACGGACTGTTGAACTGTGTGCTCAGCAAGCAGTTACCAGGCAGCAGAAAGCAGTTGTGAGAGTTTGAGAGGCATTTCACTGCCTGTAAACAGTTCGTGGAAAAGAAGCCTTACACAGACTGTTGAACTGTGTGCTCAGCAAGCAGATACCAGGCAGAAACAAGCAGTTAACGGGAAGCAGTGAGAGTTTGAGAGGCATTTCACTGCCTATAAACAGTCAGTGGAAAAGAGGTCTAAGGGCCCATTCACACTAGAGCATTTTGCCACGATTTCGGTAAAACGCTCAAAAAGCTTTTAAAAAGCGCTAGTGTAATAAAACCCTATGGGCCTGTTCTTACTTGGGCGATTTGTGCTAATCGCCACAAATCACCCAAAATTGTGAAACGCAAGCGCGTCGCCTGCACCATTTTCAGGCGATTTCCCAGCGATCGCGTTTCAGTGCTATAGAAGCGCTAAACGCAATTATGGAAAAATCGCTGCAGTGTTCAGTGATTTTTCCGCGTGAAATCTACCATTGCTACCATTCCCACCAAGACAGTGATGTGTGGGGAAGGAGCTATATCACTGACTCACAGGGGAAGGGAATCAAACAGGAATTTCCTCCTTTTTAAATAGTGCGTGAAAGGAGGTGGTTAAACCCACCTCCTTTCACGCACTATTTAAAAAGGAGGAAATTATTGTTTGATTCCCTTCCCCCGTGAAGCCAAATTTTAAATAAAAAATAAAAACAGATACTTGCCTATGGTGAGGGAAGGCTCTGGGTCATATAGAGCCTTCCCGTTCTCCTTACAGTCCGCTTGTACCAGCACCATTAGCAGTCTTCGACTGATGGGAATACTGCTCTGTGCCACCACCAGAGGCTTTGGAAGTCTTCAGGAGCCCAAGTGCTCCCGAAGACGTGTGTCTCCGTACTGCGCATGCGTGAGTGCAGAGCCACTCGCTCCCGAAGACTTCCAAAGCCTCCAGTGGCAGGAGATTTGACCTGGATTCTTTTACCTGGGTGCTCCACCCGGCTAATTTTGGTGAGCACCTGGCTGACATCGGCTCGTTTCCTCCTCCTAATTGTGCCGGTCCTGCATTCTCCCGGTTGTGCCCCACCCGGCTACTTTTTCATGCCACCCGGCTGGAAAAAAAATTGTGAGGAACACTGCTGTGTCTCTCTATGGGCTCTATTCACAAACCCATGTGCGGTAACTCTTTTTTGGGTGAAAAATTACCTCCAGTTATAATTCACTAAAAATAGTGAAAAAAGTGAGTATTCACTAAAAATGTACCAAGTGTGATAAATGTTTGATAAAAGTGCGGTAAAACAGGTGATAAAACAGGTGATAAAACAGGTGATAAAACAGGTGATAAAACTGTCAGTAATAGGTACGGAAATAAAGCTTTTTTGACCACTGTAGGGCAGCCCATATACTTGCCACCCATTACACAGAGATGACCCAGGAAAGCCTGTCACGTTTAAAGTGGGACCTCAACTCTTGCACAGGACAGAAGGAAAACATATATAAATGCACCCTGTATGTATATAATTTAGCCTGTCCTTCCCCCTCATCTGTGAATAATCACAACTGTAATTTGACCTCTCAGCTTTGCCAGCTGGCTGCCTCAGCAGAGCAGCTAATGTGTAAACACAGGATGTTAACCCCATGTCTGCTTCCATGAAAGCAGGAAGTACATACACTGGAGATTGTTTGCTGGATTTGTATCGGCTGTAACAAAGAAATGTTTTTCTTTAAAGGTAATTATGCTGTTGCTTATCTTTTAGAGCAGAGAAGAATTTCCTCCTCGGCATCTATTAAATCATCTAAAAGACTGTACGAGGTCGGAAAGTGCGCCTTGAGATTAGACACACTCGTCTTTTCTGCCTTCTATGTAAAACTGACATAAACTCGAGCAAACAAAGCTCAATAGGCTCCATCCTGAAGGCCAAAAGCAGAGAAGTGATAATTATCACCTACCATTTGTAGGTGATAAAAACATCCTTAATTAACACCAACTTTTCAATTGAGAATCTCAAATTGGAGATAAATTTGAGGTAATTACCACACTTTTACCTCACTTTTACCGCATGAGGTAAAAAAAAATTGTGAATTTGAAAATGGAGATATTTTGGTCGGTGTTTATCACTACCTAATTTAACTCATGCGGTAACTCATTGAGAATAGAGCCCATTGAGGCGGTCATATTTATTTCTTTTCAAACAATACCAGTTGCCTGCCAGCCCGACTTATCTATTTGGCTGCAGTAGTGTCTGAATCACCAGAAACAAGCATGCAGCTAATCTTGTCAGATCTGACATTGGGCTCTATTCTCAAAGACTTCCCGCATGCGGTAAAGTACATGCGGGAAGTTTGCACCCAAAATACCGGCAAGTTGGGATTCTCAAAATGTTCCGCATGTTTTTTCCGCATGCGGAAAAAGTGTGATAAAAGTGCGGGATTCATGCGGTAAAATTTCCACAAAAGTCGGTATTTTCCGCAATAAAAGATCAATTCTCAAAGATGTTCAGGCGCATCATTTCTTCGTTAATTACCGAATTTTTATCACCTACAAGTAGTAGGTGATATATTCCGCATCCCATTGACTTTAATGAAGTGTGGAGGCTTAAGAGGAACTCCAGTGAAAATAATGTAATAAAAAAAGTGCTTCATTTTTACAATAATTATGTATACATGATTTAGTCAGTGTTTGCTCATTGTAAAATCTTTCCTCTCCCAGATTCACATTCTGACTTGTATTACATGGTGACATTGTTACTGTGGGCAGATTATGGAGCTGTTTCTAGCTGGTCTGGCTTTAACAGACAGCTATTTCCTGTCTGAACATTGTTACATTGTGACAGTTTGCCCAGAGTACCGTACGGTACCAGAGCCTCTTGTGGGAGGGGTTTCAGCACAAAATCAGTCATACAGCGCCCCCTGATGGTCTGTTTGTGAAAATCATTATTTTTCTCATGTAAAAGTGGGTATCAGCTACTGATTGGGATAAAGTTCAATTCTTGGTCGGAGTTTCTCTTTAAGGGCTGTGCTTGGTGGACTTTAACTTTTTTTTTTTAAACACTTTTTCATGCGACCTTTTTACCGCATGATTCCCGCATGAATAATGCCTGTTTCCGCATCTTTTTTCCCGCATGCGGAAAACATGCGGAAAATGTTAGTGAATGCTGAAAAAATGCGGAGTTTACCGCTGGCGGGAATTTAGCGCTAAAATTTTGCGGTACTTTTGGCTCTTTGAGAATAGAGCCCAATGTCAGAAACACCTGATCTGCTGCATGCTTGCTAGTATCTATGGCTATAAGTACTGGAGGCAGAGGGTCAACAGGGCAGCCAGGCAACTGGTATTGCTTAAAAGGAAATGAATATGGCAGCCTCCATATCCCTCTTACTTTAAAGTACATTTTAAAAGAATTGGGAAGGGGTGGTGATTTTTAACATTACATTGTGAAAAAACAGTAATACATACTGAGATAAAACTACACCATTTTAGATACATGTTAATATACCGTAACTACCTAGATGAATGCTTTAGTGTTACTGGGAAAGTTGAGCCCCACTTTAAGGCCTGGAACCCACTAGCAGAACATTACTAAGCGCTTGTGATTTGAAAAGCTCTTGCTAATGTAACGCTATGGGTGTGATTCCACTTGAGTGATGTGATTTTATAACAATCCCCCATAGCATTGCATTAGCAAGAGCTGTTCAAAACACAAGTGCTTAGAAAAGGCTGTTAGTGGGTTTAAGCCCTTAGGCCTGAAACCCACCCGCAAAGCACCATCGTAATCACTAGCGATTTGTGGTAGCGCTTTGCAAGTGATTTTGGGAGCCATTTCCCTGCTCCTATAAATCACATTGGAATGGAAACGCTCCCAAAATGCTGCATGTCCTGCGACTGTGATTTGCCTTATCGCAATCGCTCCAGTGGAATCTGTCCCATCCATTTACATTGGCAGAGTGTTTAGGGAAATTGCTAGTGATTGAAAGCGATCCTTAAACACTCAAAAAAATGCTCTAGTGGGTTGGGCTGGACTTTTATTAATTTTGGGTGAGAGACAGGTAACGCAAGGCGGACAAAAGAAACCATTTGTGGAAATGGACTTTAACAAGCTATTTATATACCAGTAGGTCCAGATGTAAACCTGGCTTACAAGTGCATAAAGGAATGATCTGCAAATTCCACCCACTGTTCCATAGTGATGCATTATTGGTATTGATTCTTGCTCATGTTGGGGGGGGAAACTTCCATATAGCTGGGATAGCGCTGTGCAAGAGTGTTTGATGAAGCGGGTGTGCTTTTCAGCTCCAGTAAACAAATATCGGTAAGTCAGCTGCCTTTACACATACTGCAGTCAGGCAGTACTTTCTATAGCCAGAAACTGAAATACAATTAGATCTACTACAGACTAAACACAATTCAATTGAGGACTAGGCTACATTTATAAATGAATGAAAATGAGAAACATGGCTAAGAAGTTTCCTTAGCAGCTTAATTAGTTGCCATAGCAACCAAACAAGCTATACTCTTTCTTCTCATAGGTTGCCATGGACAACTTCTGAACAATCGCTCCGTTTCCACCTTTGGATCTGCTGACCCACATATCTGTGGACAGCTAGAAAAAAACAGGGTCAGTTCTTGGAATGCACAGTACATGATTCTGCTTCAGACCTAGGAGTAGAATGATGTAAAGGTCACATAAGGAGAGAGACTGCTTGCTGTACAAGAATTAGGGGGGGGGGGGGGGGGGGGCTGCACACAAAATGGGGGGTGCTGTATATGGAAGGCAGGGAGGGGCACATATGTTGGATTATTGTAATGTAAAGTAGCACCTGACCATGAAAGGTTTGGGGACTCCTAATCAGACCTCACACAAACGTATCGTATGCTGTCAAACCCCAGCTAGGGCACTATATGCATGGAGTTTGTATGTTCTCTCTGTGTCTACGTGGGTTTCCCCTGGGCAATACAAGTGAAATCAGCTCAACCTTTGTCACCAGGGCAGTGCGGAAACTGAAGAAAGAAAGTGGGTTCCGCACAATGCCGTTCCAATCTGAAAAGTGCCTTTATTGAATCAAGTATAAAACACACAGCCAGGTTACTGACATGTTTTGGACTCACACTGGTCCTTAGTCATAGTACCATGGACACCCCCCCCAGGGCCGTGCCGACACAGAGGCCAGGGAGGCTGGAGCCTCAGGGCGCAGGTCATTAGCACTCTGGGGGGCGGAAGTTTGCAGTCTGTGACTCTCTGTTTGTGTTACCTCTGCTGGCCGCCTCCCCCCCGCTGTATTCGTGCTACCTGCTGTGCCGCCCAGCGCCCGCCGCCGCTATTCGCAAAATGCTGGCTGTATCTTTCTAAAGCGGGAGCGGAGTGTATACATACTCCGCTCTCCACTACCTTGTTGTCATGGTCACCGTCCCGGTGACTCCAAAGTGCGCCGCCGCCCGCCCCTCTCTCACACACACAGAGCAGCCAACCAGCGTGCGCCTCTGTGTGACGTCGACTTTGCAGCCTGTGGGTCCCGCCCCCTCTAACGTCGCGCTGTCTCCTTGCCTGTGACTCAGCACCTAGGGAGGAGTCAGGCAGGAGACAGTGTGGCTGTGTTGACGGGGGACTCGCCTGCCCTGTGTGGCCCGCGGCTGGCTGTCTGTCCCTGTGTGTCCCAACAAGTAAAAAGTAAGTGTGAGTCTGACAGTGACAGGCAGCATCATTATGGTCGGACTTGTCTTGGATTGGATAATATTATAGAAGCCCCCAATGCCTCCCATCCATCAAACATTTATATTTTAGATATTAATAATGTGACAAGCACAGGCTGACTCTGAGCTCCTGGCTGTCTGTTCTGCATTATTGATAATATATTACATATATTATAATGTGACAGCACTGGCTGTGGCTGCACATGACATCTATATCAGCTGCTGCTGATAATATGGTATCCATTTATGGTGCATTAATTTATTTGATGGATAATATTAGTGTGTCTCTGCACTGTCAATGACAGTGCACAGACACACTAATATTATCCATCATATAATGCACCATAAATGGATACTGTATTATCAGCAGCTGATATAGATGTCATGTGCAGCCACAGCCAGTGCTGTCACATTATAATATATGTAATATATTATCAATAATGCAGGACAGAGGTCTGTCATCAATCGTGTCACTCAGGTGACTGCCTGCTATCCATGGGATTGAACAATGCACCTTATTTTGGTGTTAAAGGAATCATTAGGTAAAAAATTAGCTTTACTCACCTGGGGCTTTCTCCACTCCGCTCTCCGCCGCTGTCCTGGGTTCGCCGCACGGTGCAGAGGACGACCTCGAGGTTGTCCTTACTGCGCCTGCGTGAAGTGCCGCTGTCAATCATGGCCACAGTGTCCGCTGCGCAGGCACAGTAGTTCTGCGCAGTGCACAGCGGACATTGTGGCCATGATTGACAGCGGCTGTTCTCCTGTGGAAAAATACTGCCTTATTTTTGGATATCTTAATTGGGGGGGGCGCAATGGGGGGGGGCGCACTTGGGCAGCTCAGCCTCTGTTGCTGGTGGACCTTGTCCCGGCCCTGACCCCCCCCCCCCCCCCCCCCAACATGAGAAATAAATATGGCATGGTAATATGACTAAGGACCAATGTGAGTCAGAAACATGTCAGTAACCTGGTTGTGTGTTGTATACTTGATTCAATAAAGGTGCTTTTCAGATTGGAATGGCATTAATGTGCGGAACCCACTTTCTTTCTTCTGTTCCCCTGGGTAACTCGATTTCCTCCCACATCCCAAAAACCTACAGGTAAGTTAATTGGCTTCACTCGAAATTGTCCCTAGACTACGATATATCCACTGTACACAGACATATGACTATGGTAGGGAGAAGATTGTGAGCTCCTCTGAGGGAAAGTTAAAAATACCAGGGCTGTGGAGTCGGAGTCGAGGCAATTTTGGGCACCCTGAGTCGGTGTTGTTGATTTCATAAACTGAGGAGTCTGAGTCGGGAGTCGAAGTCGGATGATTTTTGTACAAAATCCACAGCCTTGTTAAGTATTAGACTAAGGAGTCGGAGTCGAGGAGTCTGAGTCATTTTGGGTACCCGGAGTCGGAGTTGCGGTTTCATAAACTGAGGAGTCGGAGTTGGAAGATTTTTGTACCGACTCCACAGCTCTGATAAATACTAAATAATACTGTTACAAATTTCCTTTCACATCTATTCTATCAAATGCTGCTTACCTTCTTCCGCAGACAGTTGCCATATCCGCTCTGTCCAAGTCCTAGCAAGTTTTAGGTTCTGCTCTCTGTCCCGTGATGCTTCTGTCCGGAAAGTTCGTGTAATTCGCTGCCTGTAGCTGGTGGTCCCTAGCATCCCCCTGAGAGGGTAAAACACAACAGTGAAATAAGCTCCTATGTCCCCGGGGTCTTCACCTCTGAAGGAGCGACAGCTGACACAGTCCATTAAATGAAATGATGTCTGGGGTGATCCTGATGATGAGGTAGCATCCAGGCTCTGTACTATCAGTTCTTTAGGCGTCAGGATCAGTGATAGGACCAGGCCATCACTAGGCACCTGGGTGAAAGTGTCACATAAGACAACATCAGGTGGACCACCAGATAACCCAGGAGCCTCATCCATGTTCAAAGAAGAGATGCAGCAAAGACACAAAGAGTATATGACATAACCTGAGATAATGGGATAAAGAGAAAGAGATCTTATGGAGAAGACAGGCAATGCGTGAAGCAGATTGAGAGAGAAAAAAAGAGCACAGGCTTCCTCTTAGCTTGTCAGGTCACATTTGACTCCTGTGTGCGTGTATGACTCTGTCCAAGTTTATAGTACTCAGCACCCTCTGCTCCCTGCTGCTCTCTAGTGGTGGCAGGTGAAACAGACAGACGTCTCTACTGAAACTGAGAAAACTCCACCTGCATATCAGAAAATGCTGTACTGTTCCCAGGAAATGCAAGTTTACCAAGTTTGCATGCAAATAACAGCCAGCCAAACAAGTCCTGCATCTTTGTTGGGCTCAGGTTAAAGCCGCATGCTATTTAAATTCAAACATTGAAAAATACCACACCATTGACCTAGCATAGAAACTAATCACCATTTCACAACAGAATGTATTGTTATTTAGTATTTATGTTTCACCAACACAACACTTTACACAGTGTCTCTTAGGCTGAAGGCGCTTTCTGTGTTTTTTTTTTTTATTGACTTACATTAAAATTACAGTAGAATTATTGCCATTTTGTTTTTAATTCGAGATTAGGGCAATTTTAGCCCAATTTTTACCTCAATTTTAATGCAAGTCAATGTGAGCATTTTTTTTTAAATAGAGGTGCCTGGCTCCTCTACTGACCACATATGCTATTGCTTCGTTGTTATTGCCTGATGAAGCGGGATTAAACCTGTGAAACGCATTGCATCGCCCCCCGCTGTATGTAAATAAACTTCTTGTATTTGACAAACACATTGGAAATTTTTGTGTCTGCTTGGAGGAGGTAAGTCCACCGTTGCCTCCTCAGCTTTTAGATACTGTTATCCTTTTGCCGCCTCTGTATCCATACTACGTTTTTTAAAAGCACTCAAAGTGCTCACAATGTGTCTACAGCTTGAGTGTAGGAACCCACTATGGCGTTTTTGGCAGCGTTTTGGGATCACTGACAATTGCCGGCGATTCCCAAGAAATGGTTGCCAATGAAAGTGAGTGGGGGTGAACTCATTAGTGCAATTGCGATTAGGGACATGCAGCATTTTGAGCTAATTTGCAAAGTATATAAGCGCTGCATAAATCGCTTCGTAAAGCTCTTTGGGGGCTCAGCGATTAGCTTTTAAAAATAACTTTATTATACTTACCGGGTCTCTGTATTTCTTTCTTCCGTCCATAGCCCCACCCCCTAAAGGAAGAGGTAACAGGCGCTTCTCTTATTGGTCATGGAGAAGAACCTATGACCACTTCCTTTAGGGGCAGGGCTGCAGACGGAAGAAGGACGCCTGGTAAGTATAATACAATTTTATTTAAAGAAAAAAAAAGTCAATCGGAAGTGCTGTACAGGTTACTGTATGTATGTTGCGGGAAATCGCGATCGCCTGTATGTTTTAACGTCTATTAGTTGCACAAAGACAAACGTCTAAAAGTTGTTTGTACACGTGTACGGACCTGACAGTCGTTTGCACAATAGTTGGTCCAACTGATCCGCTAAGCAGATTGGGTAAACTGGCTGTTGTCAGTCACTCGACTGTGCGTACACATGTCCAACTTGACGTTCAAATGACAAGTCGGTCCACAAGAAAACCAGGACGTGTGTACGTACCTTTAGTGAGCACTCCTCCTTTGCCGAGATAATCCATCCCACCTCACGGGTGTGGCGTAACAAGATGCTGATTAGACAGCATGAATATTGCACAGGTTTGCCCAGAGGCGTATCTGGGTTAGGCCCAGTGCACACCAAAAACCTCTAGCAGATCTGCAAAACGCTAGAGGTTTTTGAAGCAGATTTCAGAGCAATTCTAGGCATGTTTAGAGACGTTTTCTAAACATGCCTAGCGTTTTTTGGAGCGTTTTTGTGTAGCAGATGTCATATTCTTTTACAGTAAAGTTACTGAACAGCTTCTGTAACAAAAACGCCTGGAAAACCGCTCTGATCTAGCGTTTTTCAGAGCGGTTTTCCATTTTTCTATACTTTAATATTGAGGCAGAAACGCCTCAGAAATCTAAAAAATACTGCAGCCCCCGAGTTTGTGTTTGTGGAAAAACCGAGCCACTCTGGTGCGCACCATCCCATTCACTTTCATTAGCCAAGTGGTTTCCCCCCTGCAAGCGTTTAAAAAAACGCTTCAGAACCGCTCTGGTGGACACCAGCCCCAATACAGCGCTTATGGCAAAGACTGAAATTGTGCCCCCCCACTACTCCCCCCCCCCCTTCCTGTTTATTGGTTGATAGGTCACTTAGGCAAGTTGGAAGGTTCCAGTCCAACAAGAAATGGGAAACTACAATTCAATACTGCCAGAGAGGCAGTTTAGCTTTTCACAGCAGCCTGCACTACTGTGATAAGACCAATGAGTTTAAAATGCCCTTGGATACATAAATTCAAAAGCCATGGTCCCCTAGATATTAGAATTAAGTAACCATGTGCCTCAAAATTAAATTGTAACATGCTTCCAGATAAGATAATAAAGTAGTCACATGCTTCCAGGTAAAGTAATCAAATAGTTCCACAGCGCCTCCGGATAAAAGAATCAAGTAGACACGCCATCAGATAATTCATCAAGTAGTCGTGTGTTGCCAAATTAAAAAAAAAAAAAAGTTGTCACAATCATCCGGATAAAATAATGAAGTAGTCACACGCCTCCAGATAAAATAATTAAGTAGGCAGGTGTCTCACAATAAAATAAATTATATAGGCAGGTGCATCAAGATAAAATGATTAAGTAGCAAAGTCTGGCATACATACATAAATCATGTAGCTATGTTCCCCAGATAAAAGAATTAAGTAGCCATGTGCGCACACACACACATCCTCCTAGATATTAGGTAGCCATGGCTGTCTCTGAATTGCTTGCTGGGGTAGGGTGCTGACTGCCTGGGGCATGGTGCAGGCTGGAATAGGGTGCTGCTTGTGCTTGGGGCAGGGTTCTGTCTGAGGTAGGTTGTTGGTTTGGGCAGGGTGCAGTCTGAGGTAGGGTGCAGGCTGGCTTGTGCAGGGTGCTGGCTTTCTGGGGCAGGGCGGGTGGCTGACTGGGAGTAGGGGGTTGCTGGCTGACAAGAACAGGGTACTTGCTTACTGGGGCAGGGCAGGGTGCTGGTTTGCTAGGGCAGAGTGCAGGCTTGCTAGGGCAGGGTGCTGGTTGACTTGGGCAGGGTGCTATTTTGCTAGGGCAAAGTTATGGTTTGCTGGAGCAGGGTACTGGTTGCCTTGCGGAGGGTGCTGGTTTGCTGGGGCAGGGTGCTCACTGGGTGCCATTACACAGACCTCAGAGACCTCAGTTTTCTGCAAATGCTTAATTTGTTTAAGTTGGTATTGTATTTGCACTGTATTTGTGTTTGTATTGTATCTGTACTTGTTGTATAGCTGTTTGTCAGCCCTATATGCCAAGCTCAATTCCGGGCACGACCCTGTCGTGCTTGGCAAAATAAATGATTCCAATTCTAATCATGGGTGACCAGTCCTCCGATTAGTTCCGCTGCTGCCTGAGCATCCTCTTCAATGATGTATCGGACCTCTGACCAGCGCAACAGCACAGATAGAGTAAGACGCACGCTACTCATGCCCGGTGTGCTCCAAATGCGGAAATGACTAATGATGTCAAATCTGCATTTGAGTACAGCAGGCGCCAGTAGCATGCGCTCTTCTATGCCTCTGCTGCTGTCACGCTGATCGAAGGTCTGTTACTGTGATAGAGAGGGGGCTTCAGGCAGTGCAGCAAGTGCAGTTAGTATCTGGTGTGACCACTATTCACCTCATGCAGCCAAACAAGTCTTTGTCGCATAGAGTTGATCAGGTTGTTGATTGTGGCCTGTGGAATGTTGGTCCACTCCTCTTCAATAGCTGTGCAAAGTTGCTGAATATTAGCAAGAACTGGAACACCCTGTCGTATACACCGATCCAGAGCATCCTAAACATGCTCAGTGGCTGACATGTCCGGTAAGTATGCTGGCCACGCAAGAACTGGGATGTTTTCAGCTTCCAGGAATTGTGTACAGATCCTTGCAATATGGGGCATTATCGTGCTGCAACATGAGGTGATGGTCGGGGATGAATGGCACAACAATGAGGCTCAGGATCTTGTCACTGTATTTCTGTGCATTCAAAATGACATCAGTAAAATACACCTATGTTCATTGTCCATAACATACGCCTGCCCATACCATAACCCCACCGCTACCATTGGCCACTCGATCCACAACGTTGACGTCCGTAAACCGCTCACCCACATGACACCACACACGCTGTCTGCCATCTGCCCTGAACAGTGAAAACCTAGACTCAGAGCCGGGACAAGGTCCTCCAGCACCCAAGGCTGAGACACCAAAGTGCACCCCTCCATCCCTGCCACCCCAGCCATCACACACTGATTGCTATTAGACTAAGAGGCGCCACAGGGCCCACAACCTCCCCAACACCTTAATATCTAGTTATCTGGCTTGCAGTCACTTCCATGTATCCCCTTTTCTTATTTGTTTCTGCTTCAAACAATTAGGAATGACAGCTCAATGAATTCTACGCCCCCTCCTACACTGCGCCCTGAGGCTGGAGCCTCTCCAGCCTATGCCTCGGCCCGGCCCTGCTGCTAGACTCATCCATGAATGCCTCTCCAATGTGCCAGACGACATCGAATGTGAGCATTTGCCCACTCAAGTCGGTTATGACGATGAACTGCTGTCAGGTCCAGACCCCGATGAGGATGATGGCCATGCAGATGAGCTTTCTTAAGACTGTTTCGGACAGTATGTGCAGAAATAATTTGGTTATGCAAACCGATTGTTGCTGCAGTGGTCACACCCGTGAGGCGGGATGGATTTATCTCTCTCTACACAGATTTATCTCACTACACAGATTTAGACAGATTTGTAAACAATATTTGAGAGTAATGAGTCTTTTGTGTATGTAGAAAATGTTTGAGATCTTTGAGTTCAGCTCATGCAAAATGGGCGCAAAACCAAAAGTGTTGCGTTTATGTTTTTTGCTCAGTGTACATAATTATTCACAGCCTTTGCCATGAAGCTTAAAATTTAGCTGCATCCTTGAGTGTTTCTTCAGCTTAATTGTGGTAAATTCAGTTGATTGGACATGATTTGTTGAGGCACACACCTGTCTATATAAGGTCCTACAGTTGACAGTTCATGTCAGAGCACAAACCAAGCATGAAGTCAAACAAATTGTCTGTAGACCCTCAAGACAGGATTGTCTTGAGGCACAAATCTGGGGAAGGTTACAGAAACATTCCTGCTGCTTTGAAGGTTCCAATGAGTACAGTGGTCTTCATCATCCATAAGTGGAAGAAGTTCAAAACCACCAGGACTCCTCCTACAGCTGGCTGGCCATCTAAACTGTGCTATCGGGGGAGAAAGGCCCTAGTCAAGCAGGTGACCAAGAACTATGTCACTCTGTCAGAGCTCCAGAGGTCCTCTGTAAAGAGAAGAGAACCTTCCAGAAGGACAATCACCAATCAGGCCTGTATAGTAGAGTGGCCATAGTAAAAGGCAAATAGGGCACGCCTGGAGTTTGCTAAAAAGCACCTGAAGAACTCTCAGCCCATGCTAAACAAAATTCTCTGGTCTGATGAGACAAAGATTGAACTCTTTGGTGTGAATGCCAGGTGTCACTTTTGGAGGAAACCAGGCACTGCTCATCACCAAGCCTATACCATCCCTACAGTAAAGCAAGGTGGTGGCAGCATCATGCTGCAAGGATGTTTTTCAGCAAACTGGGAAACTAATCAGGATAAAGGGAAAGATGACAGCAGCAATGTACAGAGACATCCTGGATGAAAACCTGATCCAGAGTGCTCTTGAACTCAGACTGGGGCGACGGTTCATCTTTCAGCAGGACAATGACCCTAAACACACAGCCAAGATAACAAAGGCGTGGTTTCAGAACAACTCTGTGAATCTCCTTGAGTAGCCCAGCAAGAGCCAAGACTTAAATCCGTTTGAACATCTCTTTAGAGATCTTAAAATGGCTGTGCACCAAAGCTTTCCATCCAACCTGATAGCGCTTGAGAGGGGCTGCAAAGCGGAATGGGGGCGAAACTGGCCAAGGACAGGTGTGCCAATCTTGTGGCCTCATATTCCAAAAGACATGAGGCTGTAATTGCTGCCAAAGGTACATCAACAAAGTATTGAGCAAAGGCTTAACCACTTACAGTGGTTTGCAAAAGTATTCGGCCCCCTTGAAGTTTTCCACATTTTGTCATATTACTGCCACAAATATGAATCAATTTTATTGGAATTTCACGTGAAAGACCAATACAAAGTGGTGTACATGTGAGAAGTGGAACGAAAATTATACATGAATCCAAACATTTAAAAAAAAAAAAAAAATTAACTGCAAAGTGGGGTGTGGTGGGGTGTGCGTAATTATTCAGCCCCCTGAGTTAATACTTTGTAGAACCACCTTTTGCTGCAATCAGGGCCGGCCTTTGCTATGAGCGACCTGTGCGGTCGCTCAGGGCGCCGTGCTCTCAAGGGCGCATGTGCCCTGTCGCCCCTTGCCGCCCCGCTGTCTCCCCGTGTCCTCTCAGTTTATCTTTAGAGCAGGACTACAAGAAAATGGCCGCCGACGTCCACAAATGCAGACAAACGGCGGCCATTTTCTTGTAGCCTGCTCTAACTACAGATGGAGCGGGGAGAGAAGAGTGACGTCGGCGCTGGAGCTGGATGTCAGGTGAGTCAGTCTCTGCCCGGCCCGCTGCCACATAAAGAAGGGGGGGGGGGCATACTGGGGCAAGCTACCCACGCTGGGGGCAAGCTACTTACACTGGGGGCATACTGGGGCAAGCTACCTACGCTGGGGGCAAGCTACCTACGCTGGGGGCATACTGGGGCAAGCTACCTACGCTGGGGGCAAGCTACCTACACTGGGGGCAAGCTACCTACGCTGGGGGCATACAGGGGCAAGCTACCTACGCTGGGGGCATACTGGGGCAAGCTGCCTACGCTGGGGGCATACTGGGGCAAGCTACTTACGCTGGGGGCATACTGTGGCAAGCTACCTACGCTGGGGGCATACTGGGGCAAGCTACCTACGCTGGGGGCAAGCTACCTACGCTGGGGGCATACTGGGGCAAGCTACCTACAGTGGTAGCATACTGGGGCAAGCTACCTATGCTGGGGGTATACTGGGGCAAGCTACCTACGCTGGGGGCAAGCTACCTACACTGCTGGGGGCAAGCTACCTACGCTGGGGGCATACTGGGGCAAGCTGCCTATGCTGGGGGTATACTGGGGCAAGCTACCTACGCTGGGGGCATACTGGGGCAAGCTACCTACGCTGGGGGCATACTGGGGCAAGCTACCTACGCTGGGGGCATACTGGGGCAAGCTACCTACACTGGGGGCATACTGGGGCAAGCTACCTATGCTGGGGGTATACTGGGGCAAGCTACCTATGCTGGGGGTATACTGGGGCAAGCTACCTACGCTGGGGGCAAGCTACCTACGCTGGGGGCATACTGGGGCAAGCTACCTACGCTGGGGGCATACTGGGGCAAGCTACCTACGCTGGGGGCATACTGGGGCAAGCTACCTACGCTGGGGGCATACTGGGGCAAGCTACCTACGCTGGGGGCATACTGGGGCAAGCTACCTACACTGGGGGCATACTGGGGCAAGCTACCTATGCTGGGGGCATACTGGGGCAAGCTACCTACGCTGGGGGCATACTGGGGCAAGCTACCTACGCTGGGGGCATACTGGGGCAAGCTACCTACGCTGGGGCAAGCTACCTACGCTGGGGGCAAACTACCTACACTGCTGGGGGCAAACTACCTACACTGCTGGGGGCAAACTACCTACACTGGGGGCATACTGGGGCAAACTACCTACTCTGGGGGAAACCATGCTACTACACTAGGGGAAACTGTACTAGCTACACTGAGGGCAGCTATGCTACCTATATGGGGCAACTATACTACCTACACTGGGGGCAACTATGCTACCTATATGGGGACAACTATGCTACTTATGGGGGGGGGGCAACAAAATCCGGTTTCGCTCAGGGCGCTGTGAAACCTAAGGCCGGCCCTGGCTGCAATTACAGCTGCCAGTCTTTTATGTTATGTCTTTACCAGCTTTGCACATCTAGAGACTGAAATCCTTGCCCATTCTTCTTTGCAAAAAACAGCTTGAGCTCAGTCAGATTAGATGGACTGCGTTTGTGAACAGCAGTTTTCAGATCTTGCCACAGATTCTCGATTGGATTTAGATCTGGACTTTGACTGGGCCATTCTAACACATGGATATGTTTTGTTTTAAAGCATTCCATTGTTGCCCTGGCTTTATGTTTAGGGTCATTGTCCTGCTGGAAGGTGAACCTCCGCCCCAGTCTCAAGTCTTTTGCAGACTACAAGAGGTTTTTTTCCAAGATTGCCCTGTATTTGGCTCCATTCATCTTCCCATCAACTCTGACCAGCTTCCCTGACCCTGCTGAAGAGAAGCACCCCCAGAGCATGATGCTGCCACCACCATATTTGACAGTGGGGATGGTGTGTTCAGAGTGATGTGCAGTGTTAGTTTTCCACCACACATAGCGTTTTGCATAAAGTTCCATTTTGGCGTACATCAAAAAAGGGCGTCGGGAAAAAAGGGTGCGTGGTGTAAACGATAAACAGTATTATCGTTTATAGAAATATTGTGTAGAATTTCGTTTAGAAATAGTGTTTTAAGAATTTATAAATCACTAAATAATGTGTATGAGATCGGCAATTCTTAAAACGTTAATCTTCCCTGTTTGTAAACTGAAACTTATATTTACGTTTGTTAAAAACCCTCCCTGTACCTATCCCTAACCCCTAGACCCCCTGTTGGTGCCTAAACCTAAGACCCCCCTATTGGTGCCTAAACCTAAGACCCCCCTGTTGGTGCCTAAACCTAAGACCCCCCAGTTGGTGCCTAAACCTAAGACCCCCCTATTGGTGCCTAAACCTAAGACCCCCCTGTTGGTGCCTAAACCTAAGACCCCCCAGTTGGTGCCTAAACCTAAGACCCCCCTATTGGTGCCTAAACCTAAGACCCCTCTGTTGGTGCCTAAACCTAAGACTCCCCTATTGGTGCCTAAACCTAAGACCCCCCTGTTGGTGCCTAAACCTAAGACCCCCTTGTTGGTGCCTAAACCTAAGACCCCCCAGTTGGTGCCTAAACCTAAGACCCCCCTGTTGGTGCCTAAACCTAAGACCCCCCTGTTGGTGCCTAAACCTAAGACCCCCCAGTTGGTGCCTAAACCTAAGACCCCCCAGTTGGTGCCTAAACCTAAGACCCCCCTGTTGGTGCCTAAACCTAAGACCCCCCTGGTGGTGCCTAAACCTAAGACCCCCTATGGATAATAATGTTTTACAGACATTAATAAATAAAAAATGTAAATAAAAAAATGTAAATAATTTTTTGGGGTGGGTAATAATGTTTTAGAAATGTTTTAGAAATAGTGATTTAGTATCTTTATAAACGTTATTCGTCACAGGCTCATTTTGTAAAGTTAAATCATCACAAACATAGTTATAAATCCTTAAAAATCTCCGGGCGCCGTTTGTTAAAACGTTAATAATCTCCAGCGCCTTTGTTAAAACGTTAATCTCCAGCGCCTTTTTTTCCCTGTTCGGCGCCCATTAAACGATATTTATAATGGGAGTGAATGGGGCGCCCTTTTTGTCCACCTTGTCTCATGCGCCCAAATCTGCTGCTTCCTCCATTTTGGTCTCATCTGACCAGAGCACCTTCTTCCACATGTTTGCTGTGTCCCCCACATGGCTTGTGGCAAACTGCAAACGGGGCTTCTTATACTTTTCTGTTAACAATGGCTTTCTTCTTGCCACTCTTCCAAGGCCAACTTTGTGCAGTGCACGACTAATAGTTGTCCTATGGACTGATTCCCCCACCTGAGCTGTAGATCTCGGCAGCTCGTCCAGAGTCACCATGGGCCTCTTGACTGCATTTCTGATCAGCACTCTCCTTGTTCGGCCAGTGAATTTAGGTGGACGGCCTTGTCTTGGTAGGTTTGCAGTTGTGCCATACGCCTTCCATTTCTGAATGATCGCTTGAACAGTGCTCCGTGGGATGTTCAAGTCTTTGGAAATCTCTTTGTAGCCTAAGCCTGCTTTAAATTTCTCAATAACTTTATCCCTGACCTTGCTGGTGTGTTCTTTGGACTTCATGGTGTTGTTGCTCCCAATATTCTCTTAGACAACCTCTGAGGCTGTCACAGAGCAGCTGTATTTGTACTGACATTAGATTACACACAGGTGCACTCTATTTAGTCATTAGCACTCATCAGGAAATGTCTATGGGCAACTGACTGCACTCAGACCAAAGGGGGCTGAATAATTACGCACACCCCATTTTGCAGTTATTTATTTGTAAAAAAATGTTTGGAATCATGTATGATTTTTTTTTTTTTTCCAAAAAGCTTTATTTGAAGAAAAGTCAAAAAATAAACATCAACATTTGTCTCGTATCCATCAACAAAATTACACAGCTAGATCAAATCTTCAACATTTGCATCATGGAACAAACGTTTCTATAACTAGGAACAAGATATAATTAGCTATTCAAGGTTTTCGTTCCACTTCTTACGTGTACACCACTTTGTGTTGGTCTTTCATGTGGAATTCCAATAAAATTGATTCATGTTTGTGGCAGTAATGTGACAAAATGTGGAAAACTTCAAGGGGGCTGAATACTTTTGCAAACCACTGTATGTACATGTGATTTCTCAGTTTGCTTAATCTTTTATAAGTTTGCCAAAACCTCAGGTAAACATTCTTAGCGTTGTCATTATGGGGTGTTGTGTGTAGAATTCTGAGGACTCTATCATCAGCCACCCTCTGACCAACGGCATTCCAACCAACTACGCACGCACGCACGCACGCACTCTCTCTCTCTCTCTCTCTCTCTCTCTCTCTCTCTGAGCTGGGTTCTCCAGGGTTATGCAGCTGGGTTCTCTAGAGAACACAGAATTAAATAGCCAGTATACTCCCTGGATGCAAAAATTAAGAAGCCATAGCCTCCCTAGATACAAGAATTAAGTAGCTGTGTGCCACAAAATTAAAGAATTAAGTAGTCACATGTTTCCAGATAAACCAAATACACCTATAGATTAAAAAAAATGCAGTAGTTACATGCCGCGGCTTATCAGAATCAAGTAATCACATTCCTCCAGATAAAAGAATTCTGTGACTAGGTGCCAAAGATAAAAAATAAAAAAAAAGTAGTGAATGCTGCTAGTAGTAATGTCTCAGGTTTATCATCTGGCAGCATGTGGCTACTTAATTCTTTTATCTAGGGAAATGTCACTACTTATTTTATCATATTTTTATCTTTGGCAGGTCATTGCTCATTTCCTGTATTTGAGGTTTGCCGCACAGTTCCTATGTACTGCTCTCCCCTCTCCAAGTCACCGCTGAGGAAAGGATGGGGGGGGAGGGGGGGGGGGGAGGAATAATGTGCCACTGGGGCCCACAAAAGCCTTAGCAGCACCCCTAGTGGTTACACATGGTCTGTAGTTGTGAGGCCATTAGAATGTACTGCCAAATTCTCTGAAACGCCTTTGGAGCCGGTGTAATGAAAAATATTGCAACCTATAATATTGTGCAAATTCAATGGACTGTGCTTAACTGTGCATGCCCTGCCTTCTTTCACATTTCCCATCTGTCATTATTTGCAACTGGCGGTGTTTACTTCCCTCCAGGGGGGTTATTAGTTGCCCACCAAGGTGTGTGTGTGTGTGTGTGTGGGGAGGGGTTTTTAGTTGCCCACCAAGGTGTGTGTGTGTGTGTGGGGGGGGGGGGGTTATTAGTTGCCCACTAGAGGAGGGTTCTGTGTGAGAATAGGGTTAGGTTGGGTTGCATTTTCTGATAAGAATACATTGAAATCAATGGTTAGGTTGCAAGATATTATAAAGTTGCAAACATTTTCACCACACTGACATATGGTAGAGAAATGAACTTTCATTTCACGGGCAACAGGTCTGGTAGACATTCCTGCAGTCTGAATGCCAACTGCACGCTCCCCCCAAGTGTTGCGACATCTGTGGCATTGTGCTGTGTGATCAAACTGCACATTTCAGAGTGCCCTTTTATTGTTGCCAGTCTTAGGCATTAGAGATGCTCAAATCCGGAACCAGATGAATTCCGAATAGTTGTTTAATCCGGTTAAACTCAAATCACCTGTGCGGAGTGGGCAGGGGTGTTAATCTTACCTATCATGACGTCTTCTTTGTCCCTCCCTCGGCGCCTCCCACAATGCGGTCCAAGCGGCGTTCACGTGACTAAAAACACTTCCTCCTGAGTTGAAGATGGAAGTGTTAGTAGTCACGTGACGCGCATGGAGCGCATCGTGGGAGGCGCCAAGGGACGGATGAAGAAGACGTCATGATAGGTAAGATTAACACCCCTGCCCACTCCGCACAGGTGATTTGAGTTTAACCACTTGAGGACCCACCCTTTACCACCCCTTAAGGACCAGCGCTGTTTTAGCTGATCTGTGCTGGGTGGGCTCTACAGCCCCCAGCACAGATCAGGGTGCAGGCAGAGCGACCAGATCGCCCCCCCTTTTTTCCCCACTAGGGGGATGATGTGCTGGGGGGGTCTGATCGCTCCTGCCTGCCTGGGTGTTGCGGGGGGGGGGGCACCTCAAAGCCCCCCTCCGCGGCGAAATTCCCCCCCTCCCTCTCCTCCCTCCCTTCTCCGGAGATCCGAGGCTGCACAGGAACGGATCTGTCCTGTGCAGCCTCTAACAGGCTCCTGCCTGTCATGGAACAGCGATCCCCGGCCGCTGATTGGCCGGAGATCGCTGATCTGGTACAACGCTGCTACTGTTAGCAGCGTTGTACGGATGTAAACAAAGCGGATTATTTCCGCTTGTGTTTACATTTAGCCTGCAAGCCGCGATCGGCGGCCCGCAGGCTATTCACGGAGCCCCCCGCCGTGAATTGACAGGAAGCAGCCGATCGCGCGAGTGGCTGCTTCTTGATTAATTAGCTTGCAGCCGTCGACGCAGAACTGCGTCGCTGGTCCTGCAGCTGCCACTTTGCCGACGCGCGGTATGAGTGCGCGGTCGGCAAGTGGTTAACCGGATGAAATCCAAATAACAACTATTCGGAATTCATCCGGTTCCGGATTTGAGCATGTCTATTAGGCACACCTGTGCAATATTCATGCTGTCTAATCAGCACCTTGATATTACACACCTGTGAGGTGGGATGGATTATCTCTACACAGATTTAGTTCACTACACAGATTTAGACAAATTTGTGAACAATATATGAGTAATGAATCTTTTTGTGCATGTAGAAAATGTTTCAGATGGCCTGCTAATCATTTATTTTGCTTTGTGTTTTGGGTCATTGGCATACTGAAATGTCCACTGGTGCCCAAGGCCAAGTTTCTCACCAGACTGCCTGATGTTGTCCAGAATCCTCATGCATTGCTCTTTTTTTCATGGTGGGATTATGTTCCCTGGTCCATTGGCTGAAAAACACCCCCAAAGCATTAGGTTCCCACCACCCTGTTTGAAAGTGGGGATGGTGTTCTTTGGGTTGCAGGCTTCTCCTTTTATATGCCAAATGAAGGAAACATCATTGTGACCAAAAATTTCAATTTTTGTTTCATATAACCCTAATACAGAAGACCACAAGTCTTCTTCTTTGTCCAGATGAGCATTTTCAAAGGTCAAGCAAGCTTTTATATGCCTTATCTGGAGAAGTGGCGTCTTTTTGGTCTGCATCATTGAAACCTAGCAGTGTCTGTTGGATTGTCTGCCTTGAGACTAGAGATGGCCCAAACCTCCGATTTTCGGTTCGCGAACCTCCGCAAAAGGTTCGTGAACCGCAATAGACTTCAATGGGGATGCGAACTTTGAAAACTAGAAACATTTATGCTTTCCACAAAAGTGATGGAAAATTTGTTTCAAGGGGTCTAACACCTGGAGGGGGGCATGGCGGAGTGGGATACATGCCAAAAGTCTAGGGGAAAAAAATCGGGATTTGACGCAAAGCAGCGTTTTTAAAGGCAGAAATCACATTGAATGCTAAATTGCAGGACTAAAGTGCTTTAAAACATCTTGCATGTGTATACATCAATCAGTGAGTGTAATTAGAGTTTGCTTCACACTGACACACCAAACTCACTGTGTAACGCACCGCAAACAGTTGTTTGCGTAGTGACGGCCGGCCCGTGCTGGACTGGTACGCTCCATGGCGATAGCGGTTTTAAAGCCCATATGGTTGCCGGGCTGTGGTAGCACAATGATAGAACAACAGTGACTGTCCAGCTGATCAAATTTGGTCTGTCCACAATGAAGCAACCACCTTACTATCTTCTTGTATGTAGGTAGGCATAGGTAGGTACCCTAGTATAGGTAGGTGCCCCAGCAGTTAGCTAGGCATAGGTAGGAGTCCCAGTATAGGTAGGTAGGCATAGGCAGGGCCGGAGCTACCATAGGAAAAAATGGGCAATTTCCCCAGGGCCCCAGAGCCTGTAGGGGCCCCCAAGGTGTCCCTCCCCCATCTTAGCTGTTGCTCCCCAGGGACTCTGCAGAGTCTGTTAAGTTGGGAGGTGATTGGGGGAGGGTCAGCAGCCAGCTCAGGGGCCCAGGAGGGAAATTTGGCTGCAACAAAGGGCCTCTAATGACGCATTTTGGTCGGGGGTGTCTGTTGGGGGCCCCCAGGCTAATTTTGCCCTAGGGCCCAATTGTTACTTGAACCGGCCCTGAGCATAGGTAGGTGCCCTAGTATAGGTAGGTGGGTAGGCATAGGTAGGTGTCGCCGTATAGGTAAGTAGGTGCCCCAGTAGTTAGGTAGGCATAGGTAGTTGTCCCAGTATAGATAGTTAGGCAGGGCCTGGCTGGCACAGTAATAACCATTACCAAGGTCCAGCTGCAACAGATAGGGCTATATAATGTCAGTGTCAGTGGGCAACACACAAAAAAAAACCACATCAGGAGAACATTAGCTCTCAAAAGAGCTTTTGAGGGGTGCTATTTTAGCCATAACAATCAGCCAGGAGCACACTAACAAGCCTACAAGAGCCTAATTAATCTTTCCCTATGAGAGAGTCTGTACTGCAGCAGCTGTCCCTTCTCTATTTACTGCAGGCACACGAGTGAGTGTAAAGCCCGGGGCTGCCGGCCTTATATAAGGGGGGGGGGAGTGGCTCCAGGAGAGAGTGTGGCCTAATTGGTTACAATGTGCCTGCTGACTGTGATGTAGAGGGTCAAAGTTGACCCTAATGGCGCACTATGGGGGTGAATCGAACTTCCGCAAAAGTTCGCTTTCACTGGCAAACGCGAACCACCGAAAGTTCGCCTGGAACCGTTCTTATGCGAACCGTTCGGGCCATCTCTACTTGAGACATTGCCACCAGCAGAGCCCAGATTCACCAGGATGGCCTTGGTAGTGATCCTTGGATTATTTTTCACCTCTCTCACTATTCTCCTGGCCAGCACAAGTGTCACTTTTGGCTTCCAACCACATCCTCTGAGATTTTCCACAGTGCGGAACATCTTGTATTTTTTAATAATACTTTGCACTGTAACCACTGGAACTTGAAAACATTTAGAAATGGCCTTGTAGCCCTTTCCTGACTTGTGAGCAGCCACAATACGCAGCCGCAGGTCCTCACCGAGTTCCTTTGTCTTAGCCATGTCTGTCCACAAACCAACTGTGAAGATCTTCTGTTTTTCACTTGTTGAGTTGATTAAAACAGCTGTTACCAATTAATCAGGGTAATTAGGATGCTTTAGAACAGCTTGGACTATTTGGAATGGTATATAACTTTTTACCAGAAATTATGACAGTTTGTGAAGGGTATGAATAATTTTGGACTGGACACCTTTTGCTCAAATGTAAATAAAAACTGAGAAATGTTTTTTTCCACAATAATGCCTCTTGTACATCCTCTTATTATCTTTTGGAAGAGATCTATGTCATTTCCTGTCAAAAATTACTTGCTGGTTGAATAAAAGTAACTTTAAAGGGGAACTGAAGAGAGAGGTATATGGAGGCTGCCATGTTTATTTCCTTTTAAGCAATACCAGTTGCCTGGCAGCCCTGCTGATCCTCTGCCTCTAACACTATTAGCCATAGCCCCTGAACAAGCATGCAGCAGATCAGGTGTTTCAGACTTTAACCACTTGCCGACCGCCCACAGCCGATGGGCGGCGGCAAAGTTTGGGCCCAAACGACCGCAATACGTCCATCGGCGACGGCGGGCGTGGTTATGCAGCGATCGCGTCATGCGTGATGCGATCTGCCGCCGGCGACAGGCTCCGCCCACCTGGCGCAGTAACCCGCCGGCCGTTCGGAAGCGCCGGCGGGTTATTAGCTGCTCGATCGCCACATACAAAGTGTATCATACGCTTTGTAATGTATACAAGGCGTATTATACAGGCTGCCTCCTGCCCTGGTGGTCCTAGTGATCGAGGGACCACCAGGGCAGGCTGCAGCCCCCCAGGTAAGCACCCAAGCAAGTAACATGTAGTGTTTGTTCGCTCAATACACAGCAAGTTTTGCAGAGCCAGTGGTGTGCCATCTCTTTCTTGTTTTGATGCTATACGAGCTGTATGAACAGTCCAGCTGAGGCCAGGCACCGGCCAGTGCTCAGGTAACTACAGACCTGAGAAACCGTGTTTCCATATGTCTGTTCATATTAAGCACCCAAGCACACTGATCTGCCCCCCCTTCCCTCTGATCGCCCACAGCACCCCTCAGACCCCCCCCCTGCCCACCCCCCAGACCCCTGTTTGCACCCAATCACCCCCCTAATCACCCATCAATCACTCCCTGTCACTATCTGTCAACGCTATTTTTTTGATTAGGTCCTAAACTGCCTCCTGGGGGCTCCTGATCACCCCCCCCCCCCACACTCAGATCCTCCCCAGACCCCCCCCCCTCCCCCTGTGTACTGTATACATCTATCCTCCCCTGTAATCACCTGTCAATCACCCGTCAATCACCACCTGTCACTGCCACCTGTCACTGCCACCTATCAGATTAGACCCTAACCTGCCTCTTACGGGCAACTGATCACCCACCCACACCATCAGATCGCCCGCAGACCCACCCTCAGATCACCTCCAAAGTGCATTGTTTAAATCTGTTCTGCCATCTAATAACCCACTGATCACCCATCAATCACCCATCAATCACCCCCTGTCACCCCCTGTCACTGCTACCAATCAGATCAGACCCCTATCTGCCCCTAGGGCACCCAATCACCCGCCCACACCCTCAGAACGACCTCAGGCCCCCCCAGACCTCCCCCCCCTTTGTGTTCTGTATACATCTATTCTCCCCTGTAATCACCTGTCAATCACCTGTCATTCACCCGTCAATCACCACCTGTCACTGCCACTTATCAGATCAGACCCTAACCTGCCTCTTACGGGCATCTGATCACCCTCCCACACCATCAGATTGCCCGCAGACCTACCCTCAGATCACCTCCAAAGTGCATTGTTTACATCTGTTCTGCCATCTAATCACCCACTGATCACCCATCAATCACCCATCAATCACCCCTGTCACCACCTGTCACTGCTACCCATCAGATCAGACCCCTATCTGCCCCTAGGGCACCCAATCACCCGCCCACACCCTCAGAACCATCTCAGACCCCCCCCCCCCCCAGACCTTCCCCTCTGTGTACTGTATACATCTATTCTCCCCTGTAATCACCTGTCAATCACCCGTCAATCACCACCTGTCACTGCCACCCATCAGATCAGACCCTAACCTGCCTCTTACAGGCATCTGATCACCCACACCATCAGATCGCCCGCAGACCCACCCTCAGATCACCTCCAAAGTGCATTGTTTACATCTGTTCTGCCATCTAATCACCCACTGATCACCCATCAATCACCCCCTGTCACTGCTACCCATCAGATCAGACCCTAATCTGCCCCTTGGGCACCCAATCACCCGCCCACACCCTCAGAATGCCCTCAGACCCCAGCCCTGATAACCTCGCCAGTGCATTGCTTGCATCTATTCCCCCCTCTAATCACACCTTGAGACACCCATCAATCACCTCCTGTCACCACCTGTCACCCCCTAGCACACCTACCCATCAGATCAGGCCCTAATTTGCCCCGTGTGGTCTCCTGATCACTCGGCCAAACCCTCAGATCCCCCTCAGACCCCCTTCCCAACACCTCCCAGTGCATTGATTGCATCTATTTTCCCCTCTAATCACCCCCTGAGACACCCATCAATCACCTCCTGTCACCCCCCCTAGCACTCCTATCTATCAGATCAGGCCCTAATCTTCCCCCTGCGGGCTTCTGATCACTCAGCCAAACCCTCACCCGCCCCACCGCAGTGACAGAATTTTTTTTCTGATCACTGCTGGTCTCTACGACTTAATTGTGGCTGAGACCAACCGTTATGCCACACAATACGCAACCACCAATCCAAGAAGCTACCATGCCCAGCCTTTTCGGTGGAAACCACTCCAAGTTTCCGAACGTAACATTTTTTGGGGCCTTCTCCTTAAAGGGACACTTAAGTCAAACAAACAAAAATGAGTTTTACTCACCTAGGGCTTCCAATAGCCCCCTGCAGCTGTCCGGTGCCCTCGGCGTCTCCCTCCGATCCTCCTGGCCCCGCCGGCAGCCACTTCCTGTTTCGGTGACAGGAGCTGACAGGCTGGGGACGCGAGTGATTCTTCGCGTTCCCAGACACATTAGCACCCTCTATGCTGCTATATGGTATATGATATATGCTATAGCAGCATAGATGACGCTATTGTGGCCAGGAACGCGAAGAATCACTCGCGTCCCCAGCCTGTCAGCTCCTGTCACTGAAACAGGAAGCGGCTGCCGGCGGGGCCAGGAGGATCGGAGGGAGACGGCGAGGGCACCGGACAGCTGCAGGGGGCTATTGGAAGCCCCAGGTGAGTAAAACTCATTTTTTTGTTTGACTTAAGTGTCCCTTTAACATGGGTCTAGTCAAAAAGAATGTATTGCGGTCTTATTGGTCTACGCACCCAATACATCACATGCCCATGTTCTCTGCTGCCATGTCCAGGTCACGATTTGAGAACATCCTGCGCTTCCTGCACTTCAGTGCCAATACAACCTGTCATCTAAGAGGCCACCCTGCTTATGACCGGATCCACAAAATTCGCCCCCTCATAGACCACCTGTCATCAAAATTTGCAGATGCTTATACTCCTGAACAGTCATTTTGAGGCATTTGGTTTCCAGACTACTCACGGTTTTTGGCCCCTAAAATGCCAGGGCAGTATAGGAACCCCACAAATGACCCCATTTTAGAAGAAGACACCCCGAGGTATTCCGTTAGGTGTATGACGAGTTCATAGAAGATTTTATTTTTTGTCACAAGTTAGCGGAAATTGATTTTTATTGTTTTTTTTTCACAAATTGTCAATTTCCGCTAACTTGTGACAAAAAAAAAAAAATCTTCTATGAACTCACCATACTCGTAACAGAATACCTTGTGGTGTTGTCTTTCTAAAATGGGGTCACTTGTGGGGTTCCTAAACTGCCCTGGCATTTTAGGGGCCCTAAACCGCGAGGAGTAGTCTTGAAACCAAATGTCTCAAAATGACCTGTGAAATCCTAAAGGTACTCATTGGACTTTGGGCCCCTTAGCGCAGTTGGGGTGCAAAAAAGTGCAACACATGTGGTATCGCTGTACTCAGGAGAAGTACCGTATTTTTCGGACCGTAAGACGCTCCGGACAATAAGACGCACCTAAGTTAGTGGACAAAAAAACAAGGAAAAAAAGATATATACTAAACTTGGTGTGTCCAAGGTACAGGGGTGTCTTGTGGAGCTTCCCCTGTTACAGCAATGGCTGATTGGACATGTATGTGGTGCCTGGACAATATGTGGTGGTTACAGCAATCATGAGCCCAAATAGGATAGGTATATCTTCATGTTCATTTACTGGCAACTTGAGGTTTAACAATAAAGAAGATTCCATTACAGCAGTGCCAAGTGTATTGGTGTTTCTCCTTTCCTTGCACATCCTTTCACGATGTTAATGTAGTGTTGTACCATCACCTAACTTGTGTTAAATAAACTAAAATTGGGGCTCAAAATCAAACGGTGCTTGTATCATTGGTTTTTCACCAGTTTTGAGATCTAGGGACATGTGCACTGCAGTGTTAATGCCAAAAGCAATTTCTGAGCCGCATGCACATTCTACATAGCTAATTGTAAGTTATAAATAAAAAGCCCCATGCACATGATTTTCATCAGACATCTACCATTAGCACTTTCTGTCTTCTACGCAGTTCTTTGATTTGTTAGGACAGATTGTGAAATGACAAGTTACCTCATAACCGTCCCCCTCCCCTCTCCACAGAGCAGAATGCTTGGCTGCAGCAGTGTGTTCTGTCATCCAAAATGATAGTTAATCATTTAACTATTGAGTGCCATAGGGACATCAAAATATGTGTCGGATTCCCTTTACACTCTGTAGCTTGTAGGGATTATTTGCATTCCATTACAGGAGTAGGGCAGCAGGCAAAAGTTCCTCCTGAACCTTTTCACCTTTTATCAGATTCACAAGCAGGCAGGGACAGATCTAGACCAAGTTGCCCCAAGTTGTGCCTGGGGCAAGGTCAGGTTTTGGCGCCTAAACTGCCATTCTCCATCCAAATTTTGCCGCCTTTTTAAGAATTCAACAAACTGCGCCTGGGGCAAGAGACCCGCTTGCCCCCCCCCCCCCCCCCCCCCAGATCCGTCCTTGCAAGCAGGAGAGCTGTCCATCTTTATGAGCTGCTGTTATTCCTCACTACTAGACACAGGCAGGTCAGCGCTGCAGTGTGTGCAAGTAACCTGATCCTGGCTCACAGCTGGACGTCTCTTATCTGTGTTTAGAAGCCCTGTGATCCTGCAGTGTGTCTCTTTCAGCCCCGTCTTACTTCCTGCATGTCACGTGAGCTCACTCAACATGTAGGAAGACTGGGGCTGAGAGAGGACACAGAGCAGAATCGCAGGGCTTCTAAACACAGACCAAAGAGAAGACTTCCAGCTGTGAGCCAGGATCAGGTTATTCACACCGAGCTGATCTGCCTGGATCTGAAGTGAGAGATAACAGCAGCTCATAAAAACTCACAGCTCTCCGATCTGAAGTGAGAAATGACAGCAGCTCATAAAGACTCACAGCTCTCCGGGTGATCTGCACACATGAGGCTGCCCAGCCACTGCTCAGATCCCGATGGTCTTGGAGGCGGGACCACAGCTTCCTCATTGAAGCCAATCACTGCACTTGCTGAGTGTCAGTGACCTATCAGAAGTCAGTGGGAGTAGTTCCTTAACAAGCAAAGGAAGGACTCCTACTCACTTCTGATAGGTCACTGACACTCAGCAAGTGCAGTGATTGGGCTCAGTGAGGGAACTGTGGTCCCACCTCCGAGACTATCGGGCACCTGTTGCAGAAGGGCTCATCAGGCATCATTAGCAGGGGGGACATCTAGAGCTAGCCCAAATTTTAGCATTTGGACCAAGACGCACTGACTTTTCCCCCCCATTTTGGGGAGAGAAAAAGTGCGACTTATGGTCCGGAAAATACGGTAGTATAATGTGTTTTGGGGTGAATTTTTACACATACCCATGCTGAGTGGGAGAAATCTCTCTGTAAATGGACAATTGTGTCTAAAAAAATCAAAGATTGTCATTTACAGAGAGATTTCTCCACTCCACCTAAAACACATTATACTACTTCTCCTGAGTACGGCGATACCACGTGTGGCACTTTTTTGCAGCCTAACTGTGCTAAGGGGCCCAAAGTCCAATGAGCACCTTTAGGCTTTACAGGGGTGCTTACAATTTAGCACCCCCCAAAATGCCAGGACAGTAAACACCCTCCCCCAAATGACCCCATTTTGGAAAGTAGACACGTCAAGGTATTCAGAGAGGGACATGGTGAGTCCGTGGCAGATTTCATTTTTTTTTTTTTTGTCACAAGTTAGCAGAAATGGAAACTTTTTTTTTTGTCTCAAAATGTCATTTTCCGCTGACAAAAAAATAAAATCTTCTATGAACTCACTATGCCTCTCAGTGAATACTTTGGCATGTCTTCTTTCCAAAATGGGGTCATTTGGGAGGTATCTATACTATCCTGGAATTTTAGCACCTCATGAAACATGACAGGTGCTCAGAAAAGTCAGAGATGCTTCAAAATGGGAAAATTCACTTTTTGCACCATAGTTTGTAAACGCTATAACTTTTACCCAAACCAATAAATATACACAATGATTGAATGGTTGTTTTTTTTTTTATCAAAGACATGTAGCACAATAAATTTCGACAAAAATGGATACAGAAATTTTACTTTATTTGACAAATTTTATCACAGAAAGTTAAAAAAAACATTTTTTTTTACACAATTAATGTCTTTTTTGATGAATATAATAAAAACTAAAACTCGCAGCAGCAATCAAATAGCACCAAACGAAAGCTGTATTAGTGACAAGAAAAGGAGGTAAAATTCATTTAGATCACAGGTGTCGAACTCCAGGCCTGGAGGGCCAGATCCATGCCAGTGTTTTGGATGGACTGAGGAAGAGAGGAATGTGTTCTACCTGATGGACCACACCTTCCTGATTCATAGCCATCAATTCATTTGAGCTGTGTCAAAAATGTGTGAGGATCTCGGCCCTTGAAGGACTGGTTTGATATCCCTGATTTAGATAGTAGTTCTAAGCCTGCGCAGATCAGCCCGGAGGACGTCCGATGACGTCAGCGCGCACCAGTGACATGCAAATTGGAGCGCAGAAGAAGCCCGACCTGGCAGCCGGCCTGGCCAGGTTGGGTCGGCCACCGGAGACCACCGGGAGCCTGCAGAGCGGCGCCGAGGGCACGACCTGCCTGCCACGGGCTGGAGGAAGCCCGAGGTAAGTGTATTTGGATTTTTATTTTTTTTGGACACTCCCTGAACCTTCCCTTTAAGTCAAAATTTGCCAGGGGTATGAATAATTGTGGGCAGCACTGGAAAGACTGAGTTCATGGTATGTTTTCAGAGTGAGGTATAGTACTGTATTAGCTAGGCCTATTTTTAACATTGAGTCTATTGCACGGCCGGCC